>NC_139000.1:89507875-90107875 GCF_964374135.1 Grampus griseus | reverse complement strand
CCTGCCAGGAAGGGACATCGTGGGGTGCAGCATCCAGTCGCGTCAGGGCTCTGCATCCCCTGCTCAGAAACCTTCACCGCCTGGCTCATGGTGATGCTGGCAGCTCAGCAGCCCTGGAGAAGGCGCTCCTGTCTCCAGGGCTCGCGGACAAGCTGGGGAGGTCCACGGAGGTGGCGGGCCACAGCCTGGCAAACTCTGGGTGCCTCCTCCACTCAGCTCTGGGCAGGCTCTGGCCTCTGGGCCCCGTTGCGGGGAAGGGCTGGCCGATACATAGCCAGGGCTGAGGGGTCTGCAGAGCCGGTGCCCAGGCAGGGTGAGCTCTGGAGGAGAAGACTTCCACAGTCCCCAACAGTCTCCGCATGGTGGCCCATCCGGTGCCAAACACCTGCCACCCACAGCGACAAGTCCCAGCCGCTAGAAAGCCCACAAGGGGTCGGGCTCTTTGCCCTCGGGCCGGGTTTCTCCAGGGGCTGGGCTTGTGTGGGGCCCCCATACCACCCCCTGACCCGCCCTTGCTCTGTGACACGTACAGTGCAATGTCAACACCCAGGCTGAGCTGGCCAGTGTTCAGTGCGTGCTAGACCTTGAGAAGACTTAGCAGCTAGGGAGAAGCTCTCCCACTTTCACTCGCTTTTCTCAGATCAGGCAGGCAGCCCATCTCACCCCAAAGCTATGGACACCACACATCCTTCCCAGGCTATCGTTTTCCGTTCTGCCCCTGTTGTCCCTTTCCATTCTGCCCCCCTTTTCCCCAGCACCCCATTTACGGCTTCGGGTGTCATCGGTGCTGCAGCAGGCAGCACCTCTGACCCCGAAGCTATGGACACCACACCTCCTTCCCAGGCTATCGTTTTCCGTTCTGCCCCTGTTGTCCCTTTCCATTCTGCCCCCCTTTTCCCCAGCACCCCATTTACGGCTTCGGGTGTCATCGGTGCTGCACCAGGCAGCACCTCTGACCCCGAAGCTATGGACAGCACACCTCCTTCCCAGGCTATCGTTTTCCGTTCTGCCCCTGTTGTCCCTTTCCATTCTGCCCCCCATTTCCCCAGCACCCCATTTACGGCTTCGGGTGTCATCGGTGCTGCAGCAGGCAGCACCTCTGACCCCGAAGCTATGGACACCACACCTCCTTCCCAGGCTATCGTTTTCCGTTCTGCGCCTGTTGTCCCTTTCCATTCTGCCCCCCTTTTCCCCAGCACCCCATTTACGGCTTCGGGTGTCATCGGTGCTGCAGCAGGCAGCACCTCTGACCCCGAAGCTATGGACACCACACCTCCTCCCTAGGCTATCTTTCTCCGTTCTTCCCCTCTTTTCCCTTTCTATTCTGCCCCTGTTTTCCCCAGCCCCCCCCTATTTACGGCTTAGGCCGGCATCGGTGCTTCAGCAGGCAGCAGCTCTGACACCAAACCTATGGACACCACACCTCCTTCCCAGCGCTCTTATTTTCCAGTCTGCCCTGTCTCCACGTAGAACCGCTACCTATTTCACACGGCTGTTCCTAGTTCTGGGAACACACCACTCACTGGTAGCAATGCCTCAGCCCATGCCTCGACTCATTTACCTGCAACGCTGGCCAACAGATAGACCAACACTTCAAAGTTATGACAGAAAGTTGAGTAAGTTATACGCTTGGAATTGCATTTATTATTATTAACAAGCACAACTGTAGTGCTTAGACTATAACAAGTAATCTTCTAAGTGCTTAGCAAATATTAACTCACTTAATCCTCATAATGGCAACCCTATAGGTAGGTAATGTTCATAATATTCACCTTTTTGGGGGGAAACTGAGGCCCAGAGGGGTTGAATAGCTTGTCTAATGCCACACAGTAAGTAGCGGGCAGAAACCCAGGATGAAAACCAGACCGTCGAGACTTTCATCACTTTGCTGTGTCACCTTAATAGATGTTGTGGTTAGGGAAGGGACTAAACTGACAAGACTCTGAACTTGAGAAGGGAGAAATTAGAAAGTGACTGATCCTAGAAACTAGAGAGGATTTCAGCTCAGAAATTTCTGGTGATGAGACCCGGAAGAACAAGAACATGGTTGGATTATTAACTTGGGGTAGTATCTGAATCCATTGAGAAATGGTTTTGTCTTGTTTTTTTTTTTTTAACTTAGAAAGGCCAGTTGGATGAAGATTAATGAAAAAAAAAAGTAGAAAGGAAAAGAGGAAGGTGCCTGAAGTGAGACATAACCTCTTCCCTGTAAGTACTACGGGTGGGTGTCCTGTGGGAAAGGATGGAGCTCTCTCTACAGGTTTGTCACCAGGATGAACAAGGAGGAACATGGCAACCATTGTACTGGTTTTGATGATTCCTCAAAAACCAAGGCTTTAGTTTCCAAGAACTACCCACAGTAGCACACCTACCGTGTGTCAGACATGCCACCAAGTGTGTTTCCAGTCACACATTTTAATTGGAGAAATAGTTCCTATGAGGTACGCATTAGTTCCCTATGGCTGCTGTAACAAATTACTACCAATGAGCTTGCGTAAAACAAAACACACTCATTCTCTTATGGTTCTGGAAGACAGAGGTCCAAAACCAGTTTCCCTGGGCTGGAACCAGGAGTTGACAAGGCCGTCCATCCACCTTCTAGAGGCTCTAAGGGAGAATCTGTTTCCTTGACAGCATTCCTTGACTTCTGGCCACATCAATCCAACCCCAACTTCATCATCACATTCTCTTTGGAGTAAAAACTCCCTCTGCCTCTCTCTTACGAGAACACCAGTGGTTACATCTGGGTCCATCCAGGTAGGCCAGAAGAATCTCCCCATCTCAAAACCCTTACTTTCATCCCATTGGCAAAGTCCCTTCTGCCATTTAAGGTGACATTCACAGGTTCTGGGGATTAGAAGGTGGACATTTGGGGGCAATGGTACTATTCAGTCTACTACAAGGTAGATACTATTATCTTCCTCAGATGTAGGAAATGAAGTTTAGGGAAGTAATTTGTCTCAGGTCTACAATTTCCAGAGTAGAGATTTAAATTCTGCCAGTGAGACTTTAGGACACACTCTAAACAACTTTAACCTGTGTCCTTAATTACTGCATAATCCTTGGTTAAGAGTCACACTTAGGTATCAAGACCCAACTGAATATAACACAAGTACTGTCTCCTCTTTCACTATGTTTGCCTGGTGTATTTATGAATCTTGCCCAGAGCAGAAGAGTTCAGAAAATTGTTATGCACCTTTACTAGGAGAAAGCATTTACTGTTTGATGTGCACGGAGTAATGGAAGGCTATTTAAAGTAAAATAAAATAAAATAAAATAAAATAAAATATGCCACCAAATCGTCAAGTGTCACAACAGAGGTAACCCCGTGGGAGTCTTGAGGAGACTAAAATTATCTCCAATTGTGCAGGTGAGAAAAGTGTCACTAAAGGCAGTTGTAGTTCAGCCAAGCCCTACGGCACAGAAGTAGGAATTTGGATAGGTACGAATGGGAAAAAAGACATTTTAGGCATGGGAAACAGTTTAATGCTGAATGGATGAGAAATATACGTTAGACCTTTCTAAATCAACTGGCTTATTATTAACTCAGTAAATCAGATTTGGTCAGTCAAACTAGCTTTAGCTGATTACTTATCCAGGGCATAGCTGTTGAGAGTAATTTTTGTCATAGAACAGTAAATAAAATTGTTGAACTATAACTTTAGGCTTGCTAAGTGAAATAGATTGCTCTAGCTGATGTTCAAGTGACTTACTTGGGACTATTCACGAAATTGGGGGTTAACAACTGCTTAAGACAACATAGAGAATTGATCTTAAATAGTACTTGAAGTAGTTACTGTGTAAAGTATCTGTTCAGTAGCTCATGGTAAATGGATGTTTATAATCCCCACTGGACAACCAACTGCTTTTTTGCAAATGGTAATGTGAATTGCTGTCGCATAAACTATAGTAATGACCACCTATCTAATTTGTTGTCCAAACCAGAAATCTTCTAACAATACTGGTCTCCTAATAAAAGTAAGCATGAAGCTAACACACACTGGGTGTCTCCCGTGTGCCTGTGCATGCATCTATATCTCACTGAACCCCCATAACAGCCCCCAAGAGAGGGACTCTGAGTGTCCCCATGCTGCTGGTGGAGAAACAGGCACAGGAAGGTTCAATAGTCTATCTACCTAAGATAACACAGAGGGTGGGAGAGCCTGTTTTTAAACCATCTGCCTCCAATTCCAGGTGCCAGGAGCCAGATTCAGCCTACAGGCCTCTTCTGCTCATCTGGAGGCGAACCCATGTGTAAGGATTAGTCAAATCCTGTCTTCAATCCTCAAGGTAGCTTGAACACTTGCACGTCCTCCAAATAACATGTAGCATAAGCAATAAGATGTTTGCCCCGGGTATTGGCCAGGAACTTGGAATCAGCTGTGTCTAGTTAGGCTGAGCTGGTTGAGACTGGAGAGGACCACCGATCTTCCACCTGGGCCAGTGCCTTTTGACCTCCTGCCATCAGAGGGCCGAAAACTACAGCCTGAGAATGTGCTGAGCCCCGTAGCCTAGTTACGCCAGCTCAGAACAATGACGAGCACACCTTTTTCCAATCACCTTTCCTCATGCTCCCTATGCCTCATACTGCCCTGCTTCTTTATTCTTTATCCCATAGATACCCCAAGCCCCTTGCCTTTGGGGAGGCGGATTTGAGACCTATTGTCACGTCACTTCCTCGCTTGGCTGCCTTGTGAATAAACCTCCTCTTTGCTGCAAACCTCAGCGTGTCAGTGTTTTGGCTTGCTGCGCCTCAGACAAAATGGTAGGGAGCTGTGGTAAAGGTCCCTTGCCTGTGAGGGAAGCTGGTTACTAGTAGTCACGTTGCGGATGTTTTCTCCTCCCGGGGTGGGGGGGCAGACGTCCTGCTCTTCCAGAAAGAAGGGAGAAAGGCAGGAGCTGGACCCTTGCTCTCAGGGTCACCGTCACCTAGGAGCTCGTTAGAAGCACAGAATCCAGGCCCCACCCAGAACTACTGAATTACAGCCTGCATTTAACAAGATCCACAAGAGAGGCATACCCACAGTAAAGTTGGAGAGGCACCAAGCTGGAGTCCACGTAGCAGAGAAGCAGACAGGATTCTAGACCACGCAGAGTGTTAAAGGCCAACAGTTTGTTTTCTATTCTCAAAACAATGTTTTTGAGCCATGTTTATGAGCAATGTCCCAACTTGCTTTTAAGGTTTCTTGTGTGAAGAATGGATTGGAAGGAAACAAGATATATGGACACTGGTTAGGACCTCATTGCAACAGACAGGCAAGTTCGGTATTAGGATGTTGAGGAAGAGTTGACAGATTCAGAAGAAATTCAGGAGATAAACTGAAGCGGGCTTAATGGGGTATGAGATGGAGGAAAGGAAGGTCTTAGGGAATTAAAGGGTTTACTACACGTATGAGCAAAGCCTCAAAATTAATCCTTTGAACGTACAGAGGTAGAGCTCTCAAAGGACACCGGTTAGGAAGCAACTGTACGCCCTTTATAATTCCAAGAGACGACACAGATCAACTGTTGCGATGGAAAATTCGGCGGTACCGGTGCCTTTTTTCACTCAAACTTAGTTCCAGTGACTATTACTCACATTTTCTGTGCCTAAACAACACAGCTTGAGGAACTGAAGGGGATTCCATCCTGGTAATTAAGGAGGGTCCCCAACACTGACAGTCCCATCTTAAAAAGCAGTCCCCCTGCATTTTACCCGAGGAGCAATGGCCAGAGCCTCCCTTTTAAAACGATGGGGAGAAACCAGAACATCACACACTGTCCCTTTCAGCTACTGTGAACTGAGCCGCGAGACGACCAGTACCCCCTAGCACAGCGCGGACGGGCCAGCGCGCGGGGGCCACTGTGACAGGCGACAGCACAAGAGACGAAGCCCAGGCCCAGGGGCTCTGAGCTCCACCGGCAACGCCCAGGGGCCAAGGCGTATTACCTTTCCGGGATGTGCTTCCCGCCCTTCCTCGTGGCCGACGAACTGGCTCATGTCACCCCCAAGATACCGCCCACCCAACGCCAGGACTGCCAAAGGCGCCAACCCGGCCTCCCCGGTGCCAGCACAAGGCCACGAACCACAGGCGCCTAGGCACAAGCCCACGCAGCTCGCGGACCTCCTCCTACCGCGCATGCGCCACCGCGGGGCGTCTCGAGATGACTCTCAGCACGCAGGCGGATTAACGCGCTTGATTGGTAAAGAGGATTCTGATGCCTGCAATTTCCCTCCTTAGCCGGAGGCTGGGAGCACACGTCCATTAGTTCGTGTGTGTACCCTTCAGAATTCCAATCATACGGGACATGGAAAGTTGTCCGACTCTCCCAGTTCCTTGTGTGGTTCTTCCAGATATTTCCCAAGTGCTTACATTCACACTTGTATCTTGTATGTAAGTATTGGTACGTAACAGGTATCCTGTAGTTTACAGAAGAGCAGCACACTAGACACATACTATATACATAGTCTACAATGTGTCTTGGATAGTGACGCTGTTATCTTTCTAAAATATAAACTTGGCTGGATTGCTCTGTTGCTTGAACATCTTCACTTAGCACAGAATACAGCCCAGGTTGTTAGCATAGCATTGAGAACTCTTTATAAACAAGTATCAGTCTGTCTCTCCAACTGAATTAGAAGTTCAAACTATGACTTCCAAGGACCTACATCATCCACCTCCCTCCTTTGCCCTGCCAGCCTCCCCTGATCTCATTCTCTACTGCCCTGCCCTCACTCACTTTCCCCTGTCCAGCCACACTGGCTTCCTTACTATTCCTCAAACATGCCAAGCACAGTCGTGCCTCAGGGACTTTGCACCTACTATTCCTTCTGCTTCAGAACACACCCTCCCACCCCATCTCCACTCTCCCAGAACACACCCTCCCACCCCATCTCCACTCTCCCAGAACACACCCTCCCACCCCATCTCCACTCTCCCAGATAGCCAATGGCTTGTTTCTCACTTCAAGGCTCTGCTCAATCGACATCTTAATAGAGGGGACTTCCCTGATCACCTACCACATTCCCTCACCTCTTCATCTTCTTTTGTTATTCTCCAAAGCACTTACCACCGCTTGACACTCCATATATTGACTTATTTATTCATCTCTCTCCCCCACTAGAATGGAAAGTACATAAGGGCAAGAACTTTGTTCTCTTCCTACTTCCTAGAACAGTGCCTTCAATTTAGAAGGTGTTATACAACTATTTGCTGAAAATCAATGTATGACTTCTTTGCCCTTTCACACTACCCTCTAGTCACACCAGAGGCTGCCCCTCCAGAGCACAAGTTCAAGCCCTGTGCCTTCTGTACCTGTCCCCAATACCTGGGCTGTCCTTTCCTCATTCCGGCAAAATCCTCTTCCCCCAAGCCCAGCTCAAACGCTGTCTCCTCAGTCAGGCCTTCCTCACTTTCTCCTCTATATTCCTGCTGCACTTGATTCTTTTATCATAATTAACCCACTTATACTCACTACATGTTTCTCTTCCTAGATAACTGTAAGTTGCTACTGAACAAAGACTTCTACTCACCTCTGTATCCCCGTGCCCTAACAACAAACCTATAAGGCTCTCGGTGTTTACTGAAACAATTTATTTTCTGAGTCTCTACCAATCCTAGGGAGTGCATAGTATAGTCTCCTCCTCATTATCAGTGAGCCTGGCACCTGTGGGAGGGCCTTACAGCAGAGGAGAGTCACCAATGGATCATAACTAAGGTCCTGAGACTGCAATGGCAGACAGCATGGTGAAGTTAGCCCACTGCATGCAGAAGACCCACAGAGGAGTCAGCATATGCAATGGACTACACTTGGTATAACATGTGAACAATCAAGGTTTACAAACGTGTTCTCATGCACTTGTAAGGATCTTCTAGCCCACGCGGAACAGACAGAACACACACAAAGGAGCCTGGAGGAAGTGAGTAGGCCGGCAGCTGCGCCCTAACATCTTAAGAGGGAACATTTCTGTGACTACAGTTTAAACAAATCAGATAATTTGCCTCCTTTCTAGACACCCTGGTTATCACAGGACAGGCCAAGCCTCTCAAGTTTTAAAGCTAAAGTACACGGAAGATCTGTGAAGAGGGCTTAAGATATTTAAGAGCTAGTACCTGCATTAAGCAACCAGGTTATAGAATGAAAATTTATCTTGAAATGCCTGTCTCTCCCTCTCTCTCTCGCCTCCTATCCCCTATCTTCCCACCTCCATCTCTATTCCTTCTCCCCTACTCCCTGTTTTATGTATATACGTGCATCATTTTATATATACATGGAATATTTACTGTCTGTTACGTTTATTTAATAAAGTGCACACTCCTCAGGCTAAATTTAGAAAGAGGACAAAATGAACACTTTCGCATGGGCGTCAGTGGTGTTCCAAAGACAAAAGATTCCTCAGCCTTAAAACATGGCAAACACCACGTTCCTTCTGATAGTTAGATGCTAGAAAAAGGCAAGTGGATCCTTAAAATTCACACGCTATTAAGACCTACTATCAACAGAGTAGATCTTAAAGCGGAAACAAGAAAACACCAGCCTTTTAAGTTCTTCCTGTCTGAAGATAAGAATAAGAGGTGGTAGTGTTCTTCCTCACTTGCACCGAAGTGTAAAAGCGGCAAAAATATCTTCAACACATATATGATGAGGAAGCCGCTCTTCTGGTCCACTCTGTTTTGTTTTGCTTCTAGGGATCTGTCTCACTCGGAACCTTTGCTTTTTGTTTTCTCTTTTATGTACGCTAAGAACCCGAGAGTCTTAACCTTTTCTTCCACCTCTCAACCAATAAATAGGACACAAGAACATTTTTATGTTTTTATGTATTTTCCATTCAAATTTTTAAAAAAGAGATAAGTAAGCTAGCTCCGTTCATATATCTCACAAAAATCACTTTCCAAACTAAACTAAATTGTTTGTGACCATAAACAGGAAAAACACCGTACTCTATTAGCACCATCTGACATTTCCACCTTAATGTTACCAAACACAACTTGACACTAATGTCAGAACTATTAAAAATGTTAAAAACCCCCAAGCCCACTCAAAATGCATACCAAAGTTCAGGTAAAGGAAAAACAAAAACAAAAACAAAAGCAACTCACCGTTATCTTTATGTTCTTTCAGAAACCCATTAACAGCACACTGGAATTTAAAACTAGCGTCGTCATCTGACACCTGATGCCCAATTGTACAAATTTTTAAATAAGGAATAGTTTCTGGTAAGTCCTATAAGGCAAAACCATGAAAATATGTATTATTTCCTTTGTAGGGAAAGAATAAAAAATTAATTAGAGAAGGCAGACTATAAACCAGGAGAGTACATTAAACTTTGTATGTCAGTCATTCTGATGAGAGCCATTTTTTCCAAAGCTGCTTTAACCAGTAATTATCACTTGATTTTCATTAAAACTGCAGAACGGACAGTTACCAGGCATGCAAAAGGAAAAGCAAATCTATGTGAATGAATGCACATGTAACTCAAAATGATATAAAGAGGTCTACCTACACTTATGTTCTATCTTACATTTCAAGGGCCATAAAGCGGCTGTGATTTAAGGAGAGTAGTAGAACAGAGTCGGAAGAACTTGGATTCGAATTAGGAAATAGAGGCAATTTCAGGCATTGTTGAGAACTGGTATTCTTGAGGTGGGAGAAAGTAGACTATCAATAGAAGACAGAAAAGGATAAGTGAAAATTCTCTAGTTCTGAATTTAAATGGAAAGTAGCAGCAGGAACCTATGACGTATTTTAAAAATATTAAAAACAAACATACATATTTCCTAGCTCTGACCACTGAAAAAGTCTAGAAACAACTGATGTCATGTCAAAAGGACTCAGGAGTCACCGAGAAGCTCCAACTGGCCAAAGACAGGGCCTCAGTTAGAATAATAACTGTAACGGAGTCCACGGTGATAGGAATAAATAAAATTTTACAAAACTGCTCACCACTGGAGGATATTTGTGAATCAACTCATTATTCTGAAAACTGTTAAATAAAAGAAGAGAATCATGCCTCTACAACTGGGCAACCAAACAGCTGATGAGGGGAATCTTCTCCTCGTACAAATATACCCAGCTAATAAGTGAAAAAAAGAACAACAGAATTCACCATTCTTTGAAGCCTCAACTGAATTAATGGATGTAGCTATGAATCATCAGTGACTGCTAACACCACAGAAAGACACAATTATATATGTCTCCATGGAAGAACACATCATCACCTATGAAACTGTCTCGCCAAAACAAAACATGCAAGCTTCATTCGGATCAACTACCAATTTACAGGAAATAAAAGGACTGAAGAATATGTTACCAACACATGGAATGTAATCATCGACATCTAGATGGGAAAGATTACCTGGTTTCTTTAAAAACAAAATTCAAGGAGGAAAAAAAAGTGAGAGAGACATGGAGGGAGAACCTATAGATTAAACAAGACTTCAGAGACCTAACAATCCACGGCAAAGTGTGGACCTTATTGGGATCTAATTCAAAATTCTTATAAACCATTTTTTATGACGTTTAGGAGACAACTGCAAATTTGAGCACTCCCTGGGTATTTAATATTAAAAATGATATTAAGGAATAAAAGTCCTATATTTTAAATGCACGTACCAAAAACGTACAGGTGTAATTACATGCTGTCTCGGAGCTGCTTCAAGATAATATGGAATGGGGTGAAACAGGTGGGGGTACAGATAAAACATGACAGCCATCAGTTGGTAAATAAGAAAGCTGGATGAGTTCATGGGTATACAAGGAACACTCACAGTACTTTTATACTTTTGTATATGCTTAAAATTTGTGATAATTGTTTAAAAACAAGACGACCCTGTAGAAAACAGTTTGGCACTTTCTCAAAGGTTAAGTGTAGAGCTACCGTATGATCCAACAACTCTGCTACTACCTACGCTGCACATCTAACAGAACTGAAAGCAGGGATTTGAACAAATATCTGTACACCAATGATCATAGCAGCATGATTCACAATACCTACAAGGTGGAAAACAACCAAGTGTCAATCAACCGTTGAATAACAAACTATGGTCTATATACACACAATGCGATTTTCTAAGCCAAAAAAGAAACGGCATTTCGTTACGTGCTATAACATGGATAAACCTTGAAAACATGATGTTTAGTGCAATAAGCCAGACACAGAAGGACAAATACTGCAGATTCCACTTACACGAGGTACCTAGAATAGGCCAATTCACAGAGACAGAAAATAAAATAGAGGTTACCAAGGGTTGGTGGGAGGGAAAATGGGGTTGTTACTGTTTGATGGTTACAGAGTTTTTGTCGAGGATGATGAAAAAGTTTTGGTTATAGACAGCGGTGATGGTTACACAACACTGTAACTGTACTTAATGCCACTGAACTGCATATTTATAAATGGTTAAAATAAATATGATTTCTCTATATTTTACCACAATAAAAAAAAAGGAATAACAGAGCTGAAATTTCAATTCTTCCTTTTCCGAGAGTCAGTTTCATCGTCTGTAAAATTAGTAATTGTAGTTGTCTATCCTCTGAGCTTAGTGCAGGGTAAGCACTCAGTAGGAGATAGCAGTACTACTTCCACTTCAAGAGCAAAGGATTGCTGTGAAGATTAACTAAGTCAATGGATATGAAAGAACTTTCTAAATGGCAAACTGCTCTACAAATATTAAAAGACATTAGGTGTTACTGTCTCCCAAGGCCATGGAACAGGTCAGAAGAAGGATAATTCTTTTGCACTGGAATGTCCTACATGGGCCAAGAGAATCTATGGGTTTCTGTAGTATATCAGAAGGCATTAGGAAAAGGAAGCATAAAACTTAGAGAACAATTGTCTTTTACAGTGATGCTTAAACACGCTCAAGCAACTGCTTAAAGTAAGTGCTAAAGACATAATGGACATACCTTTCCTTTTAGGATACTACTGTAACTACTAAAAGTTTACTTCATTTTCAAAATATAGAACATGGAAGCTTATAGAATTTCTTAAGCATATCTAGAGCCTACTGCCAAATACTATAGTTCAATTCATATCTTTAATCTCATTTTGAAACAGCAATTACAAATGTGTATTTAAGGAAACCACTAGCTTCCCTTTTTGAACCCACGAGAGAAGGCCAGGATTCACCTTAGCATAAGATGATAATTACTGAACTACCATGAATTATTACAGTATCAGAAAGAAGGTCATTTTCAATTACGGCTTCCATTTACCTCTGGCTTGTAATAGCGGCGAGTATTTGTTAAGTCAATAATCAGCCCAAGTTCTTCATTCTGTCCTTGGATTTTGTTAAGAGATCCAAGGGGGAGAAACGTTCTTCTGGAGCAAGATTCTTTTCAAAACTCTGTCAGAAAGAATAAAATAAGGAAGAACATATGTTTAAAATCCTTTACTACATTATCCATTTATTCAAACCCTGTGATGCTAACATATGAGATTCAAAGTAAAGTTTCCTCCTCTGGAGTTTACAAGCGATATTACAATCCTTTCTTCCAGAGAGATTAGACGGAAGAAAATAAGCTCACTTCTATAGAGTTATTTCTGTGTTTGTTTATTTCATGTTGGTCTCCTAACCTGACTCTAAACTCCCAGAAGGCAGGGACCACATCCATTTTGCCTACCACTGTATTGCCAGCTCCAAGCAGAGTGCCTGAAAATAAGACACAGAAATAAATACTTCTTGAATATCTACATATAGGAAGGATGGCTTTCACTGCTAAATATTCTTTCATGTATTTGGCTTATACATGTACCCTGTTCCATTGATCTCTTTGGTTATTCAAGTGTCAGCAACACACACTTTTTTTAAAATTAGTAGACTCGTTTTAGAGCAGTTTGAGATTCACAGCAAAACTGAGCAAAATGTACACAGTTCCCACTTACACCCTCTCTCCTTCACCCCACACAGCCTTCCCCATTATCAACATGCCATACCAGTGTGCTTCATTTGTTAGAATTCATGAACCAACACTGACACATCATTACCAATCAAAGTCCATAGTTTATTGCATTCATGGTACAAGTAACTGACTATTTCTTTATTTCTAGTATAGTCATCCCCAAACATTTACATACTGAGATACATATTACTTTCTTATAAATTACTTTATTCTTTATTTATAGTTAGGGCATTGCATTGTTTTTTTTGTTTTTTAATTAAGTACAAAAGTTGGTTGTATTTGTCTATGAATCCCATTTCTGGATAGTAAAAGAGGTATTAAAAAGTATTTGCTATAAAAAGGGAAAATGGAGTACGACAGGGTTGAGAGCCAGGGCTCTATATGGTGAATTCAGATTTCTGGAAGAATACGGTATTAACTTTTGCTCACCTTTTTTAAAGGAACTTTGAAAGCAGTGAAACGAGTCCCAGGCATCCGCTGTTCAACTGGGAGATAGTCTTTCCACCTGTTAATATATTTTTTGTTAGGCAAATTGTATGTTAGGCTGTTTCCCTGCATAGGATGAATGCGCCTTGAAAATGGAAATCATATCCCTCTACATCGGCTCCCAGGTGGTCCCAGCGTCCCGACCCCGACCCCGGCCGCGACACACTTTCCACAAACTGACACACACGGAGCCCGCGCGAGGGCCGGGTCGCGCGGGCCTCCCCGCCGGGTCGCCTGGAGGCCGGTCCCCCGCAAGCCGAGCGCACGAAAGGGCGCCCCAAAGGCGCCGGCCCAAGGCGCCCGCTGCGCTTTCCCTTCGGAAGGTGGGCTGCGGGGCCCAAGCGTAAACCCTGACACAAGGAACACGCGCACCACACCGCCACGGGGGACGAGAGGCCGGGCGCCCACCTAGCCGGACACGCTGCATTTCTGGAATCACCGGACGCCTGTGTACATTTCCGTCTGGCCTGTCATTTTCCAAAGGCCACTCAAGATCAGGGGACAGAACGCCTCCTCTCCAAGTGTCCTGCCAGCCCACCCACTCAAGATCAGAGGGACAAAATGCCTAACTAAAACAAAACAAAACAGAAACACAATAAAACTGGAGAGAGGGAGGAAAGGGTGACCTGAAAAAAAAAACAACAAAAACAAACTAAGCACGTTGACAGCGCTAAGAATAAACTACCAGGAAAAAGAAACCCTACATGTCAGATCCTAAAGTACAGAAGGGCAAGCCCGCCGACATTCCAGGCCCGGGGGGACCGGGGTCCCCAGCCCTGCAGAGCCAACCGCAGACCGGCTCGGGCGCCCCGCAGAAGCGCGGAGTCCCCGCGGCCGAGTCTGTGCCCCCCGGCCGGCGCCGGCTCCCCTCTGCCCACCCTGCGCGCGGGGGCTGGAAACTGCCGCGGAGAACCACGGCGGGGCGGGAAGGGGGGCTCCAAAGAGGGTCTGGCGACTCGAGTCGCTCCGTTTCTCAGTGGGCTCAGCGCGCGCCGTTGGGGAAGAGGAGCTGGGTTCCGGGAGGAGGGGACGGGCGGCACTTACGTAGACCGGCAGCGGCCACGGGCAGACGGCGGGCTCGGTCCCCAAGAGCGACTCCAGCCTCAGCTCCAGCTTCTCCCCCATGTCTTCGCGCGCGGCCCATATAGCAACTTTGAATTTTAATAATAAATACATATATGTATCAAACATTAATAAAAGAATAAAATGATCCAATATGAGTACATTTGCTCTTGTTTTGCAATTAGTTCCAGGATTCTATTTTAGATTACTACTTCATATCTGCGAGAGTTGGGTGTGTGTTTGTGTGTTTGGTTTTGTGGAAGCTGCATTGTGCTAAATTTTACATTTCTTTCTTGAATTAAATGGCTTTTGTTATCCCTTGGGAATACAGCAACAGCAGATTACTGAAGACAGCGACAGCAGATGACTACCTACCAGTGGAAAAGTGTAAGTAGCAATTGTAGCCGCTAGTGATTCTGAAATTGCCTTAACTTTGTCCTTATAAAAGTGCTCCAAGAATTACACAAATCCACAGATTTGCTATCCATATTCAAGTCATTTATGTAGACAAAGAATGTAGCCAGCCTTATCGGTAACACAGGATGTTATAGCCATCAAGCCATCAGCCACTGAAGCCACACCCAAAGCCGCACCCTGAGGGGATTCAGGATGGAGAAAACAGGATACTGGCCCTAGATAATTAAAGTGAACATCAAGGGACTGATTTCCAGGAGACCAGATTCTTGCATCTCACCATATATAGAAAAGTGCTACATTTATTAACTTAAGATGTCTAGTTTCTTTAATTAACAGTAATCTTTTGATGTTCCAACTACCTGGTTTTTTTTTTTGGAAGAACCTCTAAATACCCTGCGCCCTCCCTTACCTCTTCACAGCTATCTGAGAGGCTGTCTCCTGATTTCAGTCCTCAGTATGTCCTCCACATAAAACGTAATTCTCAATTTCTAGGTTGTGCACTGAAGTCAACACACGAAAATACAAGGATAAAACACATTTTCTACCATATTAAATTTTTTCGTTCATTAATTCATCCCTAAGTCATTCAACACGCATCTTCTTATTGAATACTGATGAGGGGTCAAATGCTATGCTAAACACTCAGTATATAACTGCAAACGAGATGGATAGGCCCTGATTTTGATGTCACTACTATCTTTTGTCCTGCCATATAATGGGACAGCTTCATTATTCCCTTTACCCTAAGTTTTTATCACAAATTGCTAATGAAAATAAAGCTGTTAGTGGAGTTTCAACATGCATAGGTCAATGAGAACACAGAACTCCCCTTTCGCATGCCCCATTCTCCTCCTTCTAACTCCCTATGTGAACTCACTTTGTGCCAAGACCAAGAAGCTGTGCCCCAATAAGAACCAAGCTGATTTCCTCACACTGACTGGGGCTATTGCTCACTTAGAAGACTTGATGCTTAATTTTGATAAGCAACTAGAAGACCATGGAGACAACCTATAAAAATGATTTGTCTTGGGAGAAAATACTAAAGTGGGTTAATGTGCTGTTCCACATGTCTAACCTCCTGGGATTCAACCACAGGCACCAAGATCACCAAGTGTACTTGGCAACAATGAGCTAAAAATTAAAAAAAAAAGCATCATACTGTTATTGTATTCATTTTCCCCCAAGGCACTCTCTGATAAGCACCACAACCTCTAAGGGAATTGAGAACAGCTTCCTTGTGGGGTAGGTTATATAATATATATGCATCTTTTTCCAAGCAGTTAAATCATATCCAGCTATCAGCACACCTTACTTAAGGTGGTCGTAATGTATGAGATTAAATGTTCCTACCTGATTGGAAACCTTCTTGTCCTCAATTCATTGGCTGTACTGGATTTGTTTTTCTTGGGTCAGACCTTCAGACTTCTACCAGAAATCGTTCCTTTGGGGAAACCAGGCCTTCCCAGAAACTCAGGAAACTGAAATGGAGACAGCAAGAGAGAAGGAAATTATTTGGACATATAGACCTCAATTGTTTGGTTTTAAGTAAACGTCCAAGCAAACATCTTCTAAATGGTATAATAACTTTAGGGAAATTCACGGTTTATAAGTTTGTGTACTCATGAACTGAACATATTATGATAAGAGTACAGGTTGCATTTTGTGTCTTCAACTCAAGCAAAGGCTTCAAAAAAGGCCCAGTTATCCTTTGTTCATTAAGACACAAAGAGAGGGCAAAAAGGGCAAGTGTCAAAGTCTTTTTCTTTACAATTTACTTGCTTTCTTCAGTCTTCAACAAGATCTTCAGGAAATTAACTTTACTAAAGTTAATTATTCATAAAATAAACATAGGAACCTGCAGAAGACTATTTCACACAGACGTGTAATGTACAATATCCATTGCATACATGCACCATGAGCTTGTCTTTTCTAGCACTGGCATACACAAAACTCTGTGTGTGTGTGTGTGTGTGTGTGTGTGTGTGTGTGTGCGCGCGCGCACATGTGTGTCTTTTTTTGTGATGGAGCCATAGGGAGAAAATAAATCTATTGGCTGCAATTCAGTGATGTAGAAAGATTTAAGGGTAAAGGAGAAGGTTACATCAAGTGAAACAATAAAGTCATGAGGTTGTGGTTCCATAATAATAACAACAGCAGTCTTCTGTAACCAAGGGAGCAGGCTCCTCAAATTATAGTCACACCTGTTAGACCATCTGCCCATACATTTCACACCATCATTAATGGAAAACAAATGGCACTGTCTCTCCTTCCCTTTATCCATTGGCCGTCCTCATATAAACTCTTTTTCTCTTCAAGGTCATGCTCTTTCCTATCTGTTTAAAAATATTAGGATTTAGGAGGAGTGATACATAATGTGCCGTGCCTTGGTACTTGTACCAGTGACGGCTGTGTAAGCAGCACTGGGTTGTTAGGAGGCTATCAATTGAATTCCCCTAGAAGCAGAACTTGAGGCAATAATTTGAGTGCAAACTGCTTATCTGGGAGGTGCTTTCAGAAAACTCAGAAGTGGAGTGGGAATTGAGAATGGAGGCATGGAAGGCAGCCAACAGAGGTGCATTACCGAATAAAAATTACTCCTGCAGGGAACTGCTGCCAGTACTTCAGGGGAGTTCTGTGAAACTCTACAGAACATGTCTCAGAGTTATCCCAAGAATCGGTGAGAAACTTGAAGTACCTATCTTCCAGTCCCCTCTGTCCTTGGTTGAAAGCTACACCCAGATACATTAACTCCTGTACACTTCTGGCCTGCCCTAAGGTGGATAATTGCAGGTGGCAGCATGATTCTATCAGCATATACTGGAAGGATGAGTGCTGGGGAGATATGAGTGGAGCATCAAAACCATCTAATACAGTCGGGGCAGGAGATATCAGTTATTGGCTAGAAAGTCCAAATGGATAACCTTAAATTCCTGGGTTTATGGTTTTACTTTGAGGTATTTAAGCATGATGTATGAGTAAAAATTTCCTCTGTTAAATCAAGTTTAAGGTCCTCAATCCCTAATCTTCTGGAAAACGGTGGTATCTTTTAACAGATTTTGGAAAGGTAACATGATTAAGATTTCAAATTGACCATTCATTCATTCACTCATTCAACAAACATTTATTGAACACCTAAAGTATGTCACGGGTTAAACTAGGCACCAGTGTTACTGTTACTAAAATCATTAGAGTGCCACCTAGAATTCAATGTACTGTGACACTCAAATAAGAAAATCCATAGTTACCGTACAAGATATTACAGAGTGCTACAGGAAGACACGGTAAGACCTTAATTCACGCTGTGGACAGTAGTATATGGGCGATATCAGTAGGGCTTCCTGTAGAAGGCAATTGAAATGGATATGTAACATGAAGGAAGGGTGAAGTTTTGAGGAAAAGAGAAGATAAATTCACGGTTGCCAGAAAATGAATGGTTAAGGATCAGTCCAGAAAGGAGTTCCATTCATAATCAGTATAAGAAATGCTCACTGGGGCTTCCCTGGTGGCGCAGTGGTTGAGAGTCCACCTGCCGATGCAGGGGACACGAGTTCGTGTCCCGGTCCGGGAAGATCCCACATGCTGCGCAGAGGCTAGGCCCCGTGACCCATGGACACTGAGCCTGCGTGTCCGGAGCCTGTGCTCCGCAACGGGAGAGGCCACAACAGTGAGAGGCCCGTGTACCGCAAAAAAAAAAAAAAAAAAAAAAAAAACAGAGAAATGCTCACTGGAGTGTAGGAAAAGAAGACAATGGAGAGTGTGGTAGAAGCCAGATCATGCATGGTCCATGTATGTATAGTAAGTGCTATGGTCTAGTCTTTGTGTTCCCCTCCAAATTCATACATTGAAATCTTAATTTCCGTAGCTGATAGTATTAGTAGGTGGGGCCTTTGGGAAATGATTATGGTATTAGTGCTCTTATAAAAGAGACCCCACAGAGCTCCCTAAGCTCTTCTGCCATTTGAGGATACAATGAGAAGTCTGTGATTCAGAAGAGGGCCCTCATCTGACCATACTGGCACCCTATTCTTGAACTTGCAGCCTCCGGAACCGT
Source organism: Grampus griseus (assembly GCF_964374135.1). Lineage (NCBI taxonomy): Eukaryota > Metazoa > Chordata > Mammalia > Artiodactyla > Delphinidae > Grampus > Grampus griseus. Next base: position 90,088,980 of record NC_139000.1, on the reverse strand, counting down.
GAGAAAAAAAAATTCCTGTTGTTTAGGAGCCACCCAAGCTGCAGGATAATCTTACAGCAGCCCAAAAGGACAAAGAGAGTTTGGATGGGAGCTTTTACTCCAAGAAAGATGGGAATCCGTTGAAGGGTTTTACCTGGTAACTTAGAAGAGAGAAAAGTTTCATAACACAGTCAGGTATTTTTATAAGAAAAATTTGCTTCTTTTTCAGAAAGATCACTCTGGAAATACTGTGACTAGATTTTTGGAGAAGTGTGATGGCAGACCCGGATATAGAAAGATGAGTTAGTAGTCCATTAATATAAGTCAAACAAGAAAGTGGATATAAAAAGTGTGAATTTGTGGCTGAGAGTTCTTTTCTTTTACTACTTGAAAAATGTTATGTCAATGCTTCTGACTCCATAATTTTAGACACGAAATATGCTGTCATTGGAACTGGTTTCTCAATAAGTGATGCATCGTTTCTGCCTGTCCACTTTCGAGATTTGTTTTGTCTCTACTTTTCAGAAGTTTAATTACGACGCGTCTTGACAAGGATACCTTTGTTGTTTTCCTCTTTGGATTTGCTCAGATTCTTGAATGTGTGCTTATGTCTTCTAAAAAATTGGGAACGTTTTAGTCATTATTTCTTTGAATACTTTGTCAGTCCTACGTGCTCTCTTTTTTCATTCTGGAACTTTGATGATATGAATGTTAGTGCTTTTGTTACTGTTTACAGGTTCTTGAGATCCTGTTCTTTCTCCCATCTCTACCCCTCAGCCTATTTTTCTCTGTACATTTGGTACACTGTATTGATCTCTTCGAAGTTCATGATCCTATGCTTTGTAATCTCCAGTCTACTCTTGAGCAAAGTTTTTTGATTGTTGTATTTTTCAGTTCTACTGTTCTCATTTGTTTTTATTTTTATAACTTCTAGTTCTTTGTTTACATTTTCTATTTTTCCCATTTCCGTCAAGGAACACATAATTGCTAACTGAAGCATTTATGTGACAGCTTATTTAAAATCCCTGTCTGATAATTTCAATAGATGTTTTATCTCAGTGCTGGTGTAGGTTTATTGTCTTTTCTCATTTATTCTGTGATTTCCTGGCTCTTGGTGCCATGAGTATTTTTCAATTGGATTCTAAACATTGTGAGTTATTACATGACTCTGTATCCCACTTAATTTTATTATTACTTTTTAGAAGGAAGTCATCCTATTGGAGGTGTAGTATGAGGACTGGGGGGTTACGTACAGATTTCCATTGGGCCCTACTGTCAATACCCCAGCAAAAGTGGGCACTTACATTCTCTCACTGCAGACAGATCAAGTAGAAGTTCAGCTATCCTATTGGCCCTTCTGACACCTTCCCCCCAAAAGTGGGAACATTAATATCATTGTGTTGCCTTTTAGTAGGAGTGGAAGTTCATCTCCCCAGTAGATTTCTTGACACCAGGGGAGGGGAGAAGTGAAGTGTTTGCTGTCCTTCCTCCCACTTCATTCCTTCTTGTTGATGCCGGGTGTGGGTAGAGGGTCAGCTACCTGCTGGCCCCACTGACACCAGGGTAAGAGGAAGAGAACTGCCAACTAGCCCTGCTTGTGCCATCTCATTCTGTCTTACTGCCTCAGGACGGTTATGAGGATTCAGCACCCCATTGGGTCTCACTGGCACCATGTGTTGGGGGTTAGTGGGGTGCCTACTCCCTCCAACCTGTAACATCCTATTCTTATTGATGTCAGGGAGAGACGGAGGCTAGGTCCCACCATTGGACCCCACGACTGTGTGAGGGCAGCCCAGTGTTAACTAGCCTGTCAGGCACCACCTTTGAAAGTCTCTTTGCTAATGCAAAGGGGTGGAGGCTCAGCTCACCACTGCACCATACTGAAACAGTCCTGGTGGCGAATCAGAGCGCTGCCTCTTCTGGAGGGCAGGAGTGGGGTGGTGTGGAAGATCAAATCCTAGCTTGGCCCAACTGAAACCACAGGACATAGGGGACGGGTGCAATATTCCACTGGCACTTGGCTCGAGTAGTGTGTATATTATTGCCCAAATGCTTTTCTCTCTTTGGCAACCCCTTTCCTCACACCTTGGCTAGGGGGAACGGGGGTTTTGTGTTTTCTTTTTTGAAGCTTTTTCGTCTGTTGTTCTGTTGGTGGTTATTGATTGGGGGTTCCTGTATACCCTCTCCAGGATGTATGGGAAGCAACAGGAAACACAGGGGACTCATCACCATGTTATTCCTCAAGTCCCAAAGTCCTTAGTTAAGTCTGCCTTCTCATTTCCACCTTTCAGTGTCTTCCTATGTTTGTCTGTTGTTATGTTCAGGGTTTTAGTTTTAAGTGGAAGAACCTGGGAGAAATGGGCTACTTCATCTTCTTGGAAGCAGAGGTCTGGAGGCCTATGGATGTTACAAAGTGCTGCTGACTGTAAATTAAAATTTGATGATATACACCTTGCCCTTTCAGAATTATTCTGCTAGATGATGTGGCTTCCCAAAGTAGCTACAATTTGATTTCCATACTTCTAAAAGTCAAGTGTTTTGCTGGAGTTGAAATTTAAAGATAAGCAAGAGATGAGGCTAAAATGGTCTATGTGGTAACAGATTAAAGTTGGAAACATCAATATACATTCATGTTTAGCTTAATATTGCTTCATATTACCTTAATACACATGGTTATGTAGAGAGATACTTATAGATGTGTGCATATACATGGGTAATGTACACACATGTTATCTCTTTGCTCTGTCAGCTGAGAAGATCTAGAAGCAATGACATCCGGGCAGCAATCAGCACACCCCACACCCAGATCCTGCTGTCTAATACTGTGCTCCACTAAAAAGACCTGGTTATCCTTGAAGAAGTAGCTGATTCTAGGACTGGGGCAGTAAATATACAAGATTTATATACAAGACCATCTTATAGTGTCAGAAAGTAAGGAAGTTCCAAAAAATTATATAGGATGGGGATACCTCAGAGTGGCACACGAGCCACTGAACTGAAAAGAGTTCACAAGGGTCAGGACTAGAGCAATTTGAGGAACAAAGTAACTAACGTAGAATTAGATTATAACCCAAAGTATAAAATAAAAATCCATGAGTTCTTCTGATATAAATAAATGATTGGATATGTAAATAAATGTGGGAGAATAGATAAATCTCCAGTGCAAAAGAATTCCAAATAGTTTATGTAGTACTCCATCTTAAGCATAACTCTCCATTCCTTAGTTGTGGGCTGAGCATATTGACTTCCTTCCAAAAAGTACAATATGGAGAAGGGAAAACAGTAATTTTACAATGGAGAAACCTGAAAAACACTACCTCAGCCTGGTGATCAAGGTTGACCTCAGCATTCATAATGCATATTGATACTTTGTACACTTGATGTGATCTGACAAAATAACCCTTCTACTCTTGTGGTCTTCCTCCCCAAAACACATAATCCCAATATTATCATGAAAAATGCATCAAACAAATTCTAGTAGTGGGCATCCTACGCAAACCTAACTACTCAAAATTGCCAAGGTCATGCAAGGAAAATCTGAGAAGCTATCAAACCCAAGAGGAGCCTAAGGAAACATGGCAACTAAATATAATGTGATGTTTTGGATGAAATCCTGGAATAGAAAAAGGACATTAGGTAAAAACTAAGGAACTGGACTAATGTATGGACTATAGTAAACAATAATGTATCAATATTTGTTCATTGATTGTAACAATGGAACATACTAATATAAATTGATCATCAGAGAGGGAAATGGGTATAGTGTATATGGAAACACTTTATACTATCTTCTCAATTTTTCTGTAAAATTAAAACACTTCTAAAAAATAAAGTCTATAAAAACGTTGTGTTTTCTTGTTTTATGATTATGTGCCTGTATTTCCTAATAAATATGCAAATTTGCTTTGCCTTCCTTGATACTGATATTAAAGAAAATACTAAGTAACTCTGAAAGAATTTCTAACTCCAATTTAACAAGCAATAATTCTTGGTATTAACTTTTTAGGAGAACCCACTGAATAAATCAAAGCAAATTGTCTTTAAAGGCTGAATTTCTTTTCAGTGTTTCATCTTTTATATGATTAATGCATACCACAAGCATGGTTCTGTTTCAAAGGGCAGAAAACATTGATTGTAGGCCATGTCTAAACTACAGTGAAATATTAATGGATGATGCTATAACAACTTTAATGTATTTTATGTTTTCAAAATGATGAATTGTTATTTCAGTCAATAAAGTATTCACTTGTATACATTTCTTACCCACCTTTCCCCAGAACACCCACAAGGAAATGATACTATCATCTGATATTAGGTTCATCAATTTAAATGGGAGTTTTTGGTAGCTGTGGTTGCCAACGGTACTGGAACGTGTGATACTTTTACAAATCCTCTCCATGGCAAAATCTGATCTTCACAAGGTAAATCACAGTAGGTGCCTAAAGCCAAATGACAGAGAGTTTTGTAGCTAGATTACCAAGCATTTTACTTAGAGGCACAATAGAATGTAGAAAAGGCCATTTCCCCTTCTGTCTTTTTCTGCTCAAAGGTCACTCACCATCTCAGAAGTTTTCCATAAATTTAGACTATATAATGTCACTTAATGTGAATGTAGCTCAACATTCTGTTTTAGTACAGCTAATCTCACATTATTTTATTGGTCCTAAATATGTAAATCATCAGCAAATTTTTGTACTTAACTTTTTTTTTTTGATGTGGATCACTTTTTAAAGTCTTTATTGAATTTGTTACAATACTGCTTCTGTTTTATGTTCTGGTTTTTTAGCTGCGAGGCATGTGGGACCATAGCTCCCCGACTAGGGATTGAACCCACACCCCCCTGCATTGGAACGCGAAGTCTTAACCACTGGACCGCCAGGGAAGTCCCTGTACTTAACTTCTAAAAATAATTAAAATAAGCTATTCAACACATTTTTCCTACAAAAAAAAAAAAAAACAAGCAATTCTTCTTAGGCTGGCCCTGGGCACATACATGACTTTGCCATTTTTTCCATGGATTATTTTCTTATGTGTTCTACTGTGTCACATTTGTTCTACCTTCTCAAAAAGAAGCATTTAAAAATTCATCTACGCGTTCAAGCATTCATACATTTATTAAATAAATCTACTGAACACCTACATACGGCACAGAAAAAGAGGCAGAAAACTAATCTGGGTTGCACAGAAAGTAATGAACTCAGTTAAAATTTTTGGTGAAAACAGGTGTTACTCAATCTACTGGAAATCACATTTCATCATGGGGACTCACAGACTCAAGGAAAACCAAGACCGAAATAATAATAAAGTAATAAAAGCACTAGCCATTTACTGAGTGCCTGCTTTTACCTGACTCTGAAACTCTAAAATCATTACGGATGTTTTGAGGATTGTCTGATATAATTGTAATTTCTATTTTACAGATGAAAACAACAAGGTTCAGAGACATTAGGTTACTTGACTGAAGTGAAGTGGCCCAGAAACTACAGAACTGGAAATTGAATCTTAGATTTCATAATGCCATATCTGTGCTTTTAATCACCAAGTGTGTGTGTGTGTGTGTGTGTGTGTGTGTGTGTGTGTGTGAGAGAGAGAGAGAGAGAGAGAGAGAGAGAGAGAGAGAGAGACAGAAAGACAGAGAGAGACAGAGAGAGACAGAGAGAGAATGTGTTTAATAGAGAACTTCCGAGAAATGGCAAGAAAACTGCCAGGTATCCATAAAACAATAAATTAGGAGCTTCTTACTATACAAGTAATTGTTAATCATATGGCTGAACTAAGGATCTCTCACTTTTGAACTAAGAAATCAAAGCTTCCAGAAGTTGAGTCTAAATTTTACACTTACATAAGATACTTCATACAGAATGCTAAAGTATACTAACTAAAGAGCTCTGAAAATACTGGAAGCATTCATACAAGTATGATTTCATAATGTGGATAATAGAGGATTTAAGAAATTGGCAGATGCAACTGCAGACTCATTTGTTATCATTTCTGTGAAGGGCAAGATAAATCAATAAAATGAGAAAAATGAAAAAAGAACGGCTAGCAATTTTAGGTAGTTTGCTTCATCTCCATACCAGGAAAGACTAAGCAAAAAAAAAAAAATTCTCGAAAATTTATTTTGAAAGCACCTACAATTGTATATGGTCTTTTTATACCAAATAACTTGGAATTATGAACTGTCAAATAAGTCTAATCTTCTCTGATGATAAAATTGCTGACTTTATTTGAAACTATGAAATGAAAAATGAGGTAAGAGTCAGAAATTCTTAAGAAAAGGAGTAGACAAAACAAAATTATAAGAGTTATGTTAAAAAATATTTTGAAACAAACATAAAATCCCCATTACTGGTACAGAGCTTTTAAAACTTTATTTTGGTTTTAAGTTTTAATAAATATTGATATGTTTACATAATTACTGTCACAAGGAAGACACAATTTTAGGTCAGCTTTCTTCATTCTTTCTTTAGTAAGCATTATTTTATTTTGCTCCATCATCGTGTAATTATAATATAGTAACTGTGTCACTTTCTACTAAGTGGATATAATTTCCTAAACTGTTTTCCTATTGTTAACAATTAAAGGTGTTTCCAATTTTTTGTTATTACAAATGACATGACAATGAGCATCTTTATATAATAATTTTCTGGATTATAAATTATTTATCGGCATAAGCTTCCAGAATTAGAGTTAACGTGTAAAAAGCTATTAACATTTTTATCTTGCTAGACATTGCCAAATTACTTGTCAAAAGACGGAACCAAATTATATTGCAAAAATCTCTGCCAACAGAAAACATTATACACAATTTTTGATTTTGCTAAATTAATAAGTTGGAAACCTATGTTCCATTTCTTTGAATTCTTTGATAACAGAGTGCTGCTGGAGGCTGGGAGGGCAGCCATGTCCATGAAGGCTCCCCAGAGTTGGAGCGGGGAAGTGGAAAACGGTAAACAAAAATACTAATTGTATTTCCCCTCGATTGTTATCTCTCATTCTTTTCTGCCTCTGTGTAACTTATATCCAGGTAGCCGGAGAAAACTCATGTGGCAGGGCAAATTGGTATTCCAATAAATTAATAATCACCAACTCCAAATGGATTTTCGAGACTGGAAATATTGCTCTGACTTACAGTAAGTTCTTTCTAATTCTCCTTAAGGACTATTTTCTTAGAAGCTTTCCCTACCCTCCTCAAATTTTCCTCCATCCTCTCTACTTCCTTCACTCTGAGCTGGTGAGGCGCTTCCTAACTCATTAGGAACACAGAAGTCAGTAAATAGTCCACTGCCAAATCCGTTAATTCATTAGCATTTGCATTGATCTTTGTATTCCCTTTCACTACAGGAGTTCAAGTTCAAAGGCCACGTGCACTACAGACAGCATTTCATTTTCTCTCATCTTCTCAAGTACTTCACAGCACTGCATTTTCTACAACCCATTCTACTCCTTATGCATGATTCTTGCCAAAATTCAACCTCACTCTAGACTAGTAACTCCAACTTAAAATGTTGAAAACTGTACGTGTAACACGAAAGCCTCCCTCCTCCTCTAATCCCTGCATATCTTCTTTAGCCAATTCATGTCTGAACTTTTCAAAATTGTTATCATCATGTATTGTTTCCATTTCCTCACGTCCCACTTACTCTATAATTTACATCCACCTGACTTCTCTCACCGTAATCTCTCTGCCCACTGTCCTGAAATTTTACTTATGAAGGTCACCAGGGGTCTCCATGTCAGTATAGCCAATGAATAGTTTTTGTCCTATTTCTAGGCTCTTTCCTTCTTTAAAAAAGAAAAAGAAATACAAAAACCATGTTTTTTCCTCTATGCTTTCACACTGTCATCATCTTCTGTCCTGGTATATTTTACTGGCTTTCTGTGTTTAATCTGATTTCTAATATTCTATGAGTTTCCTTTATCTTCAGTGGAATAAACCACTATATGAAGGATTATTCTCAACAGTTAGTTCTCATAATAACAGTACTAGTAGCAGCAGTCAATACTTCTATAATGCTTATCATGTGCCAGACACTATTCTAAGACACTGTTTAAATACATATAGACACACACACACACACACACATATGTAAAGTTCTCCTCCTCATAGGCGTATGAAATAAGCCGATTATTATACCCATGTTACAAATGAGAAAACTGAGGCAATGAGAGGCCAAGGTCACATGGTCAGTACTTGGTGAAGCCCCGCCTGAGTTAACGCTGGAACTTTAGAGTAGACAAGTTAAATAATGTCTCACAGATTGGCCTTAAAAGTGAGCAACATTTAATCAATGACTTGTGAAAGTATCAGAAAAAAAGGGAACATTTTAAATTGAATGGGATCTACTAAGTCACGTATCAGTAACTAAGAATGACTCTTATTGAATGAAATTATTTTTCATTATTCTTTTGAAAGAAGAATATTCTTGTGTTAGTGTTTCACAGTTTTTTTTTATTCACGTATTTATTCTTTATTAGACACACATTTCCTACACACCTATGTGCCAGTGTGTGCTGCAAGCCTTGGAAGATTCAGTGGTGAGCAAAAAATTACAAAGTCCCTGCTCTTAAGCAAATGTCCAGTGGTGGAGGAAGACAGAGTAAACATGTAAATAAATGTTGTACGGTGACAGAAATACGACTGGACAAAGGGATGGAGAGGCACTGAGGAGGCAGGTCTCTTTGGTCAAGATAGCAGTGGTGGCGTTTGAACCGAGACCTTAACGATAAGAGGGAAATTGGTCTGGGTACATGGATTAGCCAATCTAAAGCTGGGAGAGCAAGAAGTAGAGCTTGTTGCATCTGAGGGACTGAAAAAGACAACTGTGCCTCGAACCCCATGAAGGTCAGGGAAAGATGTAGTAAGTGACCAGAGCACATGGTCTCTGTGAGCCTGGCTAAGTAGTTGAAAATTTAATCTCTTTACAATAGATAGCCTTTAGAGGTTAGAAGCAGTGCAATAATAGCATCTGATTTGTGCTTTTTAAAAGACTACTTTGACTGTTGAGCGTCCTACAAAAGCAAAATACTTGTGTGTCTATGAAGCGCAGATAGTAAATTTTAAAAAGCCCAATGAGCTCATAAGCAGTTGGTTTACTAACTGTAATCATTTATCTTAACTAGACTTCATCAATATAAGCTTGGTGACCTTGGGGTCCTGGGACATATTAGATCTGGGCAACCCAACTATTTTCAAATAGTGTGATTTGAAAAATTCTTGAAATTGTTGGGGTTCAGGAAGATTATTTTATTGCTGGGGCTGGATGGGAAGTTTAGAATAAGAAAAGAAAGTATGATGGCTGGCTTCCATCTATTCTCCCTTTCTCTGGGAGAAATGATGGTGGGGTGACTACTTTGCTGTTGACCCAATGCTTAAATTTCAGAGCTGGTTCAATCCAGTAAATATGTGCTGAACAACTATTATATGTTAGGCACCTAGCTGGAACTGGGAATATAAAGAGAATAATTAATAATAAAAGCAGGTACTACTAACAAGAGACAGGCACTGTGCTAATGCTTAACATGCACCATCTCAAGTTACATTAATTTACACACTAACCATATGAGGTAGATGCATTTATTATACCATTTTCCGGGTGAGAAATCTAATCCCTTTAAGGGGCTTAAGTTACTTCTCCAAGGTTACACAGCTAGTTAGGGGCATAGGCAGTATTTGGACTCAGGTCTGGTATCAGCACCAATTCTCTTAGCCATTATGCTCTCTAAGGACCTTACTTGAGAAGTTCAGGATTATACATATAGGGGTACAACCAACCCTAAGACCATCTGGCAAAACTGGCTGCTTGAGAAGTCCTGGATTTATGTAAGATGCTCTTGGAATGCAGAAGATCGTGAAGGAGGGTCCCCAAAACACACTCTCTATACTAAGGGGCGACAGAAGAGAGAAAGAATTAGCCTACAGCAGCATGATATTGAGGACCAAGAAACAGTGTTTCTCTCTTTTGTGAACAGTTATTAAATTATTTCTACTTCAGAATATCAGAAAGGAATCACAGGACTATGGACAGTTTGCTGAGCCACCCTATCTATCTTAGCGTGAATCCTGGCAGGTGTAGAGCTCATAGTATGACCCTGGCACCTAAGTGTAGTTAAGTAAGCTTTCATTTTTCTTCAGCCTTAAAGCAAAGCAGCTTTCTGATAGGTATAATTTAGGAAAGTCTTCCAAGAAAATAGTTAAAGTCCACTTTAAATATCTCAGAGAAAAGCAATTTTGCAAAAGATCAATCAACAAAAGCAAGGCCAAACACACCAATTATTTCGTGAGACTTGTATTGTTATGTCATTGCTCATGTTGTTTCTTTATGCATTTAACTGGAAGAAGGCTTTTAATGTTCAACAATTCTCAAAGAGATAAAGACCCACACTGATGTGTCAGAAAGAGCTTTGCCCTGGAATTAGATCAGTTTAGGTTTGGCTGCTTACTAGAATTAGGTAACATTCTTAATCTTTCTGAGCCTGTTTCCTATCTGCAAATAGGGATAACACTATCTATTACAGAGGGATGTGGTTAAATTAAATGACACATGTCAGTGAAATATATCCTTCCAGACTGAGAACATACCTAGTAAATGTTAAGTGATCTGCAAATATTCTGCTTTCTTGAAATGGATGAAACCTGTTATCATGATTTTAACCAATGGTCTAAATATCAAGACAATATTTAGTTAAAAGTTATATTTGTTCTTTCACTGTCCATCTGCATTTTAACATATTCTAACATATTCTCCTTGATAAATTGTGTCAATATTAGTAACATTTGTCATTTCAGCTATTACTGTTCATATGTTTAAAATATTTCAATGTGGTATAAGCCATTACGCAAAGGGATGCCTAGCTGGCTTTGTCAAACATTTATTTTAAGTAAAAATGAAAGACTCATTTTCACCAAGTTTTATTGAACAGTGTATTCATTAACTGTATGAACTTTCTGGCCAACCCAATACAGGAGCCAAGACATGGAAACAACCTCAGTGTTTTTTTGTGGATGAATGGATGAAGAAAATGGGATGCATACAACCTACTATTATTCAGCCGTGATAAAGAAGGAAACCTGCCTATTTGTGACCACATGGGTGGATTTGGGGGGCATTATGCTAAATGAAATGTCAGACAGAGAAAGATAAATACTTTATGATCTCATATGTGAAATCTAAAATACTGAACTCATGATAGAATGGAATGACGGTTGCCAGAGCTGGGGGTTGGAGGTGAGGAAAATGAGGGAAGACGATCAAAAGGTAGAAACTTCTAGTTATAAGACAAGGGAGTAATGGTGATGTAATGTACAGCTCGGTCACTACAGTTAACAGTACCGTATTTTATGTTTGAAAGTTGCTAAGAGAGTACATCTTGAAAGTTCTCATCACAAAGATAACATTTGTAATTATGTGAATTAAGGTTAACTAAACTTATTGTGGTAATCATTTCACACACTATATATATACCAATCATCACATTGTACACCTTGGACAGATACAATATTATATATCAATTAAGTTAAATTTCCGTCTGGCCTGTCATTTTCCAAAGGCCACTCAAGGTCAGGGGACAGAACGCCTCCTCTCCAAGTGTCCTGCCAGCCCACCCACTCAAGATCAGAGGGACAAAATGCCTAACTAAAACAAAACAAAACAGAAACACAAAAAAACTGGAGAGAGGGAGGAAAGGGTGCCCTGAAAAAAAAAAAAAAAACTAAGCACGTTGATACCGCTAAGAATAAACTACCAAGAAAAAGAAACCCTACATGTCAGATCCTAAAGTACAGAAGGGCAAGCCCGCCGACATTCCAGGCCCGGGGGGACCGGGGTCCCCAGCCCTGCAGAGCCAACCGCAGACCGGCTCGGGCGCCCCGCAGAAGCGCGGGGTCCCCGCGGCCGAGTCGACGCCCCCGGCCGGCGCCGGCTCCCCTCTGCCCACTCTGCGCGCGGGGGCTGGAAACTGCCGCGGAGAACCACGGCGGGGCGGGAAGGGGGGCTCCAAAGAGGGTCTGGCGACTCGAGTCGCTCCGTTTCTCGGTGGGCTCAGCGCGCGCCGTGGGGGAAGAGGGGCGGGGGTCCGGGAGGAGGGGACGGGCGGCACTTACGTAGACCGGCAGCGGCCACGGGTAGACGGCGGGCTCGGTCCCCAAGAGCGACTCCAGCCTCAGCTCCAGCTTCTCCCCCATGTCTTCGCGCGCGGTCCCCGCACCGCGCTAGTCTGGCGCTTGGGGGAGGGGCGCGGCGCCGCCGGCGGGGGCGGGGCAGACGGGCAGGCGGGCGGCTGAAGGGACGGGGCCTGGCCTGGGCCTCAGCTGCCGCCGCCGCGCTCCCGTCCGGGCCCCGGCTCCCTCTTTGTGGTCACAGGCCCGGGGCCCCCAGCGCTGCTGCGAACTCGGGCCGGCGTGAGGCGAGCACAGTGAGCCGGGGGCCGGACTGAAACACTCACGGCCCGCGCGGCCCGCCTCCTGGACTCGCACGCTCCCACGCACGCACGCTCCCACGCACGCACGCACGCACGCACGCACGTCATCGGCTGCCCCTGGCCACACCCACCGGCCCGAAGTGGGGACCCGGCCAAACCTCTCAGGGCCAGTGGTGGCGGGTTCGACTCCTGACCTCGACATACCGTGACACACACACACACACACACACACACACACACAGACACACACACACAAACACACACACACACACACACACTAATAAGACTATAATTCCTATTAAATATGACAGCTGGAATCCCGGCTTCTGTTCACAAAAATGCCGTGTATTTAGCCTATGCTAGGCACCAGACCGCGGACGCTCAGTACTGGCAAAAAAGGAAATGCCCTGCCCTCATAGCACTGCCATTTTAATTGGAATAGTAGTGACAATGGTCAAGGGAGAAAATAAAGTGTCATCATCGCCACGGGGATGGTTAATCTCATGTGCGCACTGCGTGGGGCCCCGGCAACCACAAACATTATTCCAGATGTGGCCAGGAAGGTATTCTTCAGAAGAGATTAACACTGAAATTGGTCCACTTTGCGTAAAGGAGATTGTCAATGCCGCGGCGTGGGTGGGCCTCGTCCATCAGTTGAAGGACTGGAGAGAAAAATGAGGTGCCCTAGAAAGAGGGAAGTTTTCCTCCAATGGACTTGGCACATCAGCTCTTCCCTGTGTCTCCAGCCCAGAGTCCTGCCCTGACTTGCCTGCCTCACGGTCACAAGAGTCAACTCCTTAAAACGAAACTATATATGTAAAAATATTGAATATATACAAGCCTATTAATTTGTATATGTGTGTATAGATATGATATATATATGTATACACATATATTTATATGTGCATGCGTTTGTAGTCTATGTGTAAGTACTATATACAGTATACATACAAGCCTATATATTTGTGTGTATATATTGTATACATGTATGTATGTGTATATATACAGTATACATATTATGAAGGTGAACATGCTGTATATATACACACACCCATGTATTGATATATGGGTGTGTATGTGTACAGTATATGTACACTGTATGTATGTATGTATACAGTGTATATTGATATATAGGTGTGTATGTATGTTGTATACCTGTATGTGTATAGGTATTATATGTATATATGTATGTACTCTATATACACACTTGCGTGTGTACTTATATGTGTATGTACATGCACATATTTACATATAGGTGTGTGTGTATACATTGTATATATGTATGTGTATGTATCCTATATATGATATGTGTATGTATATATACGACGAATTTATAGAAGCAGTACATATATATTTTTATTCTACATGCTTTTATATGTAGGTGTATATGTGTGTCTATATGTATGTACGTGTATGTATTGCATATATTATATGTGTATGTATGTATACTGTATATATACACACCTAAATATCTTTGTATGTGTGTATATATGTATGATATAGACGAACCTAGGTGTGTATATTGCATATCTTATACGAATGTGTACATACTGTATATATATATACAAACTATGCATTTCATATGTGTGTATGTATAGTGTATATGTATGTGTCTATTGTATATATTATGTGTATATGTGTGTAGACATACTGTATATATACAAACTATGCATTATATATATGTGTGTATATATGTATTTGCGTATTGCATATACTATATGTGTATATGTCTGTATGCGTACTGCATATATACACAGCTGTATATTTTTGTATGCGTGTACATGTGTACGTGTGTGTGTATATACACACAGAGGCTATGGATTCTGTTTGTCTGGAGAACCCTCACCGATACGGACACTTATGACAATTGAGCACCTGCTCTTTGCCAGCCAGGGAGCCAAACGCTTGTCCTTTCTGTGTCTCCCTTAAGTGTCACAAGTCCCGGGAGGGAAGGTGATGCCGCTCCTACCAGTTGAGGTGCCTCAGGGTCAGAGAGGTGCACAGGGCGGGGGGCTGGAGCCTGGTGGAGCCCAGGTGGAGTTCTAGCAGCAGTACAGCCTAGCAGTCCCACTTCCCCGGGTGCCTCTCACAAAGACGCCGAGGGAGAGACGGGGTCTGAAGGAGGGGATGAGGAAGTTTCCGTGGGTCTGCAAGCCCAGACCAAGGCTGACTCGTCAAGGGTGTTAGAGGTCAGGACTCTGGTTACCTTGGGGATGGGGTTACACAGAGCCATTCCCATTCTGAAAAAGTATCCATTCTGCTCTTGTTTGTATGTTTACCCCCCTCCCCCAAATCTTTTAAAAACAGATTATCTTGGTTGCTGGGAGCACACAAGGGGAAGTTGTGTGTGAGGGGGTGTGATCCAGGGGACAGGGAGGATAAGCCCCCCACTCGTAGGGCCAGGAGTGGCTCAGCTTTGTGAGCTAAGGATGGCCCGCGAGGTCCCAGAGAGAAGGGTCCCTGCTCCGTGCACCCCATTCCCAGCCTGAGAAGTCCGGAGCCCACCCCCCTCCCCCCCCACACACACACCAGGGAGGAGAGCCAGTCACCCTGGCTCCCAGGCTCCGGCTCCAAGGCTCCCGGCACTAGGAGCTATTTTCAGCTTTCATGCCCTAGGACACGGCCAGAGCTAGTGTCTCCGGAAACTCTCTGTCTGTCTCTCGCCCGCCCGCCATCCCTCCCTCCCTCCTCCGCCTCTTCCCCTCCCGCTCCAGCTGTCCTGCCCTCCACCCTGCATTTCTACACAGGATGGCTCACAGACAGCTGCTCCCCGTGCCCACCCGCCACCATTCGATGGATGTCAAAGCAAGCCCTGGGGACTTCCCTGGAGGTCCAGCGATTAAGACTCTGAGCTTCCACTGCAAGGGGTGCGGGTTCGATCCCTGGTCAGGGAAATAAGATCCCACATGCCGCCCGGCACGGCCAAAGAAAGAAATGAATAAAAAATAAAGTTATAGTGATGAAACAGCCCTAGTGGTGCAAGGATGGGACGTATACCTCTATGGTAGAGAATAAAGGTCCAGAAACAGATAGATGAGAACTTGATATGACAGAAAGTGGGGAAATTAAGGAGTTTTCAATAAATGGCATTAGGAAAATTGCATATCCATGTGGGAAAATGTAAATAAGAAAAAAAGAAAAAAAGCAAGCCCTGGTCAGGTGTGACCTTGGGCCCAGGGCCATTGGCACACGTTGTCGTGTGGGATGTTCTTCCTTAGACTCCTCCCTCCCTCCTGTGTCACTGTCACTTCCTCCAGAACCTTCCTGGACTCCCCTACACAAGCTCGGGGTGTGCCCTCACCCGCCCACCCTGGATCACCGGAATTCCAATCCCGGCCCACCCTTCCCCGCCAGGTAAAGAACTGGGCCTGGTCAATAAGACCGTAGAGGTCCTCGGCCATTGCTATTGCAGTTGCAATTGTTACTGTGTTTACACAGGGTGACCAACACCCGCCCCCAGTTTGCCCAGGACCGCTCAGGTTTGAGCGCTGGAACTGTGGGGAAACCCTCATTTCCGGGGAACCCCAGAAGGCTGGTCAGCCTATTTAGGATGGATCTTTCACTTGATATCCCAACCCCCGAGAGCCAGAAAGGGAATCTCCCCCCTCCTTCCATGGTAACCTTCATTCATTCATCCACTCATCCCTTTATTCAACTCCTTTATTCAGCAAGTATTTAGGAAGCATCTACTACATAGCAGACACTCTTCTAGGTGCTGGGGACAGTAAACTGAGAAGGTGTGATTTGTTACACGGGGATGATGTCTCGGAGACCACTGCAGGGCATGGGAGGTGGGAGAGGGAAGGGGCAGTTCTAAATGCAGGCTCAGACGGGACCGGGGCGGACCCTGCCCTAAGCCAGGCTGGTTGCTTCAACACAGCTGCTTCAACACAGCTCCTCACCCAGGGCCATCCTGCTTCTGCCTCACCCAGTTCTTCGGTGATGTCTGGGGAAAATCTGTGGTTGTCACAACTGGGGGGGAAGGGGCCCCTGGAATCAAATGGGTGGGGACAGGGATGCTGCTGAACCCCACACAGTGCCCAGGAGGGGCCCCCAGCAGAGAATGACCCGCCCCAAATAACCCCAGTGCCATGGGGGAGACCCTGCACTAATATTATTCAGACCCGCTGGTGCCCCTAGATTCCTGCACAGGCTGGGACTCTAACCGGGTCACCTCTGTATCCCGAGGTGACCTAGAGTGGGGCAGCCAGGAGGGCTGAGTATCAGGGATGAAATGACAAATCTCCGTGCCCACTCTCCCCGCCGCACCCCAGGGTCGATGGCCTCTATCTCCTCCCTGTGCAGGTAGCTTTTCCCTGAGCCATTTCTTCTTGTCAAGGTCCCTGTCGCAGGTTGTGTTCCCCGAAGATGACGTTGAGAGCAAGCAGTGGAGTGCAGGTGGTTGATGTGAGACGTGCAGAGAACAGATACAGCTGCCATAGGGTCCCGCAATTCCACTCCTGGGCATAGATCTGGAGAAAACTCTAATTCAAAAATATACATACACCCCTGGGATTTCCCTGGTGGTCTAGTGGTTAAGACTCTGTGCTTCCGGTGCAGGGAGCATGGGTTCCATCTCTGGCCAGGGAACTAAGATCCCACATACTGTGTGACAAAAAAAATAAAGAAAGAGAGAAAGAAAGAAAAAGAAAGAAAGAAAAGAAAGAAAGAAAAGATACATGCACCCCAATGTTCATTGCATCACTATTTATAATAGGCAAGATGTGGAAGCTACCTAAATGTCCACTGATGGATGAATGGATAAAGAAGATGTGGTACATATATACAATGGAATATATTCAGCCATAAAAAGAATGAAATAATGCTATTTGCAGCAACGTCGTGGATGGACCTAGAGATCATCATACTAAGTGAAGTAAGTCAGCAGGGAAAGACACATATATGATCTCTCTTATATGTGAAATCCAAAATACGACACAAATGAACTTGTCTACGAAACAAAAACAGACTCACAGACATAGAGAACAGACTTGTGGTTGCCAAGGGGGAGAAAGAGGGAGGGAGGGTTGGATTGGGAGTTTGGGGTTAGCAGAGGCAAACTATTAAATATAGGATGGATAAGCTACAAGGTCCTACTGTCTAGCACAGGGAACTATATTCAATATCCTGTGATAAGCCATAATGGAAAAGAAAAAGAGTTTTATTTATAGGTTCCATCCCTAACTGAGCTGGCCCATCCCCTCCCATGGTTCTAAGTGCAGCCCGAGGCTGCAGACTTCCCACCGTGGTCTTCAGCTCCAGAGCAAGCCACCTGCAAACCAGCCACATCTTCCCAGGGGCTGGCAACTCTCCTTTGCTACTGATTCCAAGACACATCCAGATAGCACAAATGTGACCATGAAAACAAACTCAGGCATGTTCAAATCAGGGAAATAACATTCTTATCTCTGTTTAGTAGTTGCTTAATTTTAGAATAGCTTAGAGTTACAAAAAAGTTGCAAACATCTGTACAGAGTGTACAGAGTGCTGTGGACCCCCGACCCAGTACCCCTATTTCCAACACGTTAGTACTTTAGTACGTTAGTACGACATGCTTACCCAACTAAGGAACCGAGATGGATACGTTATTATTAACTAAAGTCCACACTTTACTAGAATTTCCCTAGCTTTCCCCTAACATCCTTTTTCTGTCCCAGTCTCCTCTGGGCTGTGACATTTCTCAGACATCCCTGGGTTTTAATACCTTGAAAGTTTTGAGGAGGACTGGTCAGGTATTTTGTCCCTCAATTTGTTTGTCTGTTGGTTTTCTGATGTTTTTCTTATGGTTGGGCTGGAGTTACGGGGTTTGGGGCGGAAGATCCAGACACAGATAAAAATGTCATTCTCCTCAGGTCACATCATCAAGGATACACACCATCAAGGATACACACATCAAGGATACACCCCATCAACGGGACTTGTTGACAAACAATTTTACCCTTGATCACCTGGCCGGTATCGTCTTTTTTTTTTTTTTTGCTGCGTTGGGTCTTCATTGCTGCACACGGGCTTTCTCTAGTTGCGGCGAGCAGGGGCTCCTCTTTGTTGCGGGCACGTGCTTCTCATTACAGTGGCTTCTTTTGTTTCGGAGCACGGGCTCTAGCTGTGCGGGCTTCTGTAGTTGTGGCATGGGGGCTCAGTAGTTGTGGCTCCCAGGATCTAGAGCAAGGCTCAATAGTTGTGGCCCATGAGCTTAGTTGATCTGCGGCACAGGGGATCTTCCCGGACCAGGGCTCGGACCCGTGTCCCCTGCATTGGCAGGTGGATCCTTTTTTTTTCTTTGTTCCTTTTGGAACCAAAACTTTAATCCCAAGGAGTCTCACAAAACATATTACGAATGACAGCATGAAAAAAAATTGCACAGTAACTCAAAGTTCAGCTCTACAATATACTCTTCATCTGGCAAGACATTGGTATCTTGATCATCTCAACTTCCAAAAAACATTACAAAGAGCTATGTATTCATGTACGGCAATCACAGAGGGGACTTATGACCTAACTCAAAGGGAAACTAACTTCCTTGAAACTTCTTAGATTCTAAACTCACTGGACAACCTCTTGTCCAGTGTGAAGACTAGTGGAATTCTTAAACCTCTAATCTAGGGTAAGGGTGCGGCTTTCATTTCTACCTGCTGGCTTGTGTTCACAGCACCTTTTAAAGACTGCTTGCTTAACTACAGCTGCATACCATATCCCAGCTACAGAAAGTCTTTTCAATGTTTGCCAGTGTTGCTTCCATAATAATAAACATCACACTTTAGGTGGGCAGGAGTTAGAGTTTTATTCTCAGTCTAGGCAAGACCAAAAATTCAAAGCAAATTCAATTTTGCTTAAGAGAACATTGTAAAGAAACAATTCTGCATATTACATGCCTCATATGACCCATTTCAAACCATAGAGAATGACACCTTTATGTGTCACTGTCCCAAGAGACAAACAAATGTGAACAGCTAAAACATTTAAAAAGTGCATCAAGCTTCGGAAGTCTCAAACGAAACTTGAATTTTCTGTACATACTCCTGTCAAATGAAGTTATTTCCTGTGCACCACTCCTCTTGCAAAGTGGTCTGCTATTTCCTTTCATTTGACCTGGATCGGCTAGGAGACCTAGAGAAAGATCGGGACGGCTTGCGATTTCTCTCCTGGGACAGTGATCTCTCTCTTCTCCTATATCTACTAAAGGGACCTGCTCTGGCTGCGGGAGAAGCTTCTCCGTCTTGGACATCTGTGGTGAGGGGGAGGACTCCTCCTCCGATAATCATCTCGAGGGCGACGACCCCAAGAAGGAGGCGGCCACGATCTCGACTTCTCCTTTCCCCATTGGACAGGTCCACTCTTACTCGGCAGCCACAGAGTGTTCTCCCGTCTAGTTCTCAGACAGCATCCGCTGCATCTCGGGGATCTTCATTTTCAACAAGAGCGAAGCCGGGAGGGTTTTTAGCAACCCACACACTTTGGAGTGGTCCATAATATCCTAAAGCTCGTTCAAATTCACTCTTGTTACCACTGTTTCCAAGATTCCTTACATAAACGTTACAGTCCAACGGACAGGAATCCCGATGCAAGACCCTCCTGGCTCCTGGGTTTCATGGGCCACAGGGTGATCCCGGGCCTCTAGAATCTCGCAGCTGAATCGGCTCGCACAAGCTGTCCTGTGGGGATGCTTTTCCCCCTATGTGTCCAGCCCGGGGCCCTGCTGTCTAGGCCCGACCTCCAGGGTGACAGGGTGAACCCCAGGTCCCTGGAGCAAACACTCAGAGCCCTGGTGACCAGACTCAGGGGGCTGGGGCGGCAGCTGGACATGTGTGGCCACCCTGATGGTGTTTCGCCCCATCTGCAGTTCCAGTTCCAGCTGAGAAAGAGCCTCGCTGTGTTATTTTCTCCTGGTTGTGTAAGGATCCCCGGTGTCATTTGACAGAAATGTACATGGTGTGTTCTTTCTCTCTTTTCTGCCTGCTTCCTCTCGTCCCTCTCCCCCTCCCTCTCTCCCTCTCCCTCTGTCCCCCTCTCTCTCTCTCTTCCCTCTCCCTCTTTCCTCTGCGTCACTCTCTTTCCCTCTCTCCCTCCCCCCTCCCTCTCCCCCCTCCCCGACCCTCTCCCAACTCCCTCTCCACCTCCGTCTCCCCCTCGCTCTCCCACATCCCTCTCCCTCTCCCCTCCCCCTCCCTCTACCTCCTCTGTCTCCCCCGTCTCTCTCCCGCCTCCCCCCTCCCTCTTCCCGCCTCCCCCCTCCCTCTTCCCGCCTCCCCCGTCCCTCTTCCCTGTCCCTCTCTCCCTTCCTCTCTCCCTGTCCCTGTTTCCCTGTTCCGCACGCCCTCCCTCTACCTCTTTCCCTCTCCCTGTCCCTCCACCTCCTTCCCTCTCTGGAGAGGGAAGGAGGTGGAGGGACAGGGAGAGAGAGCAGGAGGGGGGGAGAGAGAGAGAGAGGGAGGAGAGGGAGAGAGGGATAGAGGGAAGGAGCGAAAGACGTCTCTCCCTCCCTCTATCCCTCCCTCCCTTTATCCCTCTCTCCCTCCCTCCCTCTATCCCTCTCTCCCTCCCTCTCCCTCTCTCCCTCTCCCTCCCTCTATCCCTCTCCCTCCCTCCTTCTCCTCCCTCTCCCTCCAACTCTCCCGCTCCCTCCATCTCTCCATCTCCCTCACTCCCTCCCAGAGACGGAGAGATGGAAAGGCAGAGACAAGGGAGAGGGAGAGAGGGAGAGGGAGAGATGGAGGGAGAGGGAGGGAGAGGAAGAGAGGGAGAGAGATATGGAGAGGAGAGGGAGAGAGGGGGGGGAGAGGGAGAGGGAAAGAGGTCTCTTCCTCCCTCCCTCTCCCTCTGTCCTCTTTCTCTCCCTCTCCCTCCCTCTCTCCCTGTCCCTGTTTCCCTGTTCCGCTCTCCCTCTCCCTCTTTCCCTCTCCCTCTCCCTCCACCTCCTTCCCTCTCCAGAGACGGAAGAAGGTGGAGGGAGAGGGAAAGGGAAAGAGGGAGAGGGAGAGCACAAGAGGGAGGGAGGAGAGGGAGGGAGAGGGGGGAAAGGGAGAGAGGGATAGAGGGAGGGAGCGAAGATGTCTCTCCCTCTCTCCCTCCCTCTCTCCTTCTCCTCCCTCTCCCT
The DNA here is from genome assembly GCF_964374135.1 of Grampus griseus. NCBI lineage: Eukaryota > Metazoa > Chordata > Mammalia > Artiodactyla > Delphinidae > Grampus > Grampus griseus. The sequence continues at coordinate 90,067,487 of NC_139000.1, read as the reverse complement.
CTTCCACCAACTCTCCCTCTCCCTCCATGTCTCCATCTCCCTCACTCCTTCCCACATAGGGAGAGATGGAGGGAGAGGCAGAGATAAGGGAGAGGGAGAGAGGGAGAGGGAGAGATGGAGGGAGAGGGAGAGAGGATGAGAGAGAGAGGGACGGGCGGGGGAGAGAGAGAGAGAGAGAGAGAGAGAGAGAGAGAGAGAGAGAGAGAGGGAGACTGGGAGAGGGAATATGGTCTCTTCTTCCCTCCCTCTCCCTCTCTCCTCCGACTCTCCCTCTCTCACCCTCCCTCCGTCTCCCCCTCTCCTTCCCTCGCCCTTTCCCTTCCTCTCTCCCTCTTCCTCCCTCTGTCACTCCCTCTCCCTCCATCTCTCCCTCACCCTCACTCCCTCTCAGGGAGGGAGAGATGGAGGGAGAGGCAGAGACAAGGGAGAGGGAGAGAGGGAGAGGGAGACCAGAACAGGGAAACAGGGACAGGGAGAGAGAGAGGGAGAGGGAGAGAGGGAGAGAAGGAGGAGAGAGGGAGAGGGAGGGAGGAAGAGACCTCTTTCTCTCTCCCTCTCTCCCTCTCCCTCTCCCTCCCTCTACCTCTTCCTCCCTCTCCCTCTCCCTCCATCTCTCCCTCTCCCTCTCTCCCTCTGCCTTATCTCTGCCTCTCTGGGAGGGAGTGAGGGAGATGGAGAGACGGAGGGAGAAGGAGAGTTGGAGCGAGAGGGAGAGGGAGGAGAAGGAGGGAGGGAGAGGGAGAGAGGGAGGGAGAGACATCTTTTGCTCCCTCCATCACTCTCTCCCACTCCCCCCTCTCCCTCTCCCCCCTCTCTCTCCCTCTCCCCCCTCCCTCTCCATCTCTCTCTCCCTCTCCCCCTCCCTCTCCATCTCTCTCCCTCTCCCCCCTCCCTCTCCATCTCTCTCTCCCTCTCCCCCCTCCCTCTCCATCTCTCTCTCCCTCTCCCCCCTCCCTCTCCATCTCTCTCTCCCTCTCCCTCCACCTCCTTCCCTCTCCAGAGACGGAAGGAGGTGGAGGGAGAGGGAGAGGGAAAGAGGTAGAGCCAGAGCGTGCGGAACAGGGAAGCAGGGACAGGAAGAGAGGAAGGGAGAGAGGGAGAAGGGGAGAGGGAGAGGGAAAGGGGGAGAGGGAGAGGGGGAGGGAAAGAGGGAGAGAGAGAGAGGGACAGGGAGAGAGGGAGGGAGAGAGGCAGGGGGAGAGATGGAGGGAGAGGGAGAGGCAGCGAGGTAGAGGGAGAGAGGGAGAAAGGGAGAGAGAGAGGGAGAGCGGTAGAAGTGCTGAGGAGGGGGGCTCCCTCCCCCTCCCACTCCCATCCTCTCCCTACTGCTTTCTCTTTTCTCTGCTTCAACAAACACCAGGCGCCTTTTAGATCAGCCCTGAAGTCAACGTTGATGCTTGGACAGCCTGACCTCCCCGCTGACTTCCAGCCCAGGACCACCGCTGGGAGATGAAGTCTGCGGGGCCCTGGGCGCAGGCTGCACAGACACCTCCCCTGATGCCCAATCTCTCCCCGTTTACGAGGCAGCCGACACTCCCCTCCCTGACTCCCCAAGATCTGGGGCCTTTTTAGTATGTGTCGATAATGCCATTGAGCTACTATCTAACTCTTCCACGAGGACCCATCTCCCAAAATGCAGTGGTTTTCAGCCTTGGCTGCACTAGAGAACCCCCAGGGAAGGGAGAGACGTCTCTCCCTCCCTCTCTCTTTCTCTCCCTCTGTACTTCTGTCTACCTCTCTCCCTCTCCCTCTCCCTCTGGGGTGATGCCCGATGAGCTCAGAATCGCAGATGGCCCCCCCATCCCCTCTCTGTGGCTTGCATGGGGGATGCACCTTCTCACCGTGGCCCGGGCATGGCCTTGACAGTCAGACATCGGGTCCTGCGTGGACACTTGTGTTTGTTCCATAGCGCAGGTGGCTGCAGTCTGTGCTTCTGTAGATGGGGGCTGTGCGTGAGCCCTTCATCTTCCCCGCAGACACCACTGGTGCTCGCTCGGCCTCGCGGGTGATGCGGGGGGCACGGGGGACAGTCTTGTGTCCCCACCTTCTTGGGCTACAGACAGGCCACGCTGGTCCCGTGGTGACTGGGGGCTCCCAGGAGAACCCCACTGCAGACCGGAGAGGTGGCCCCAGAGAAGGTGGCGTACGCCTGGGGCCGGGCCTCATCAGTGAGCCACGGGCCACCTGCAGCAACAGCTGTCTCACCGTCCAGGGGCTGGGTGTTCGGGCGCCGTGGGGTTGAGCCACTGTCTGCACGGCAGCCGTGTTTGTCTTGTTGAGCCCGGGGAGGCCCCTTGGTGGCTCCTGGAAAGACTGGCCACATTTCTTCCTGCCCTTGGCCTTAGAGCCCATCACGTTCATGCCGTTTCTGGTTCCAAAAGGACCTGTGTTAATAAAGACCATGTGTTAGGACAGCACCAAAGTGTCTAGAAATCCGGGCCAGGAGGAGGAGGGAGGGGGATTGGCTGTGCCCGCCAGTGGCCTGGGAGCCCTGCCCGCCTGCAGAGACCTGGCCCGGGGCCCGCGGGGAGGCCGTGGCCCTCGGTCCCCAGCGCCTTCCGTCTCTGGGTTCCAGGAGAACTGCGTGATCCTCAGGGAGCTGGTGAGGCTGCAGGTCCTGAAGTCCCGCCTGCTGGGGTTCCGCACGCATGCCGACTCCGTGCTGGAGATGAACATGGACAAGACCAGCCAGGTGGTGGCCACTGTCCTAGGTAACACCGCCTCCCCCTGAGTCCCAGTGGGGACGGGGTCAGGCGGACCTTGACCGGAGACCCCACTGTGTCAGCCCTTGGGGGTCACCTTCCCAGACCCTTCATTCTGCCTCGAGGGGCGCGGGGTCGGGGGTGGCTGGGGGGCCGCCCCAGGGACGTAGCCGCGCCTCTCCCCTCCGCCCGCAGGTGAGCTGGCCCAGAAGCTGAAGCCCCTCGGGGAGCAGGAGCGGCCGTGATCCTGGAGCTAAAGAAGGCTGAGTGCCAGAGGCGGGGCCTGCACTTTGAGGGCCCCATCAACGCCTGGGACCTGCGCTACTACATGAACCGGGGGAGGAGACGCGCTACCACGTGAACCAGTACCTGCTCAATGAGGCTTTCCCCATGCAGGCGCTCACACGCGGGCTGCTGGGCATCTCCCAGGAGCTGCTGGGGCTGACCTTCGACCTGGAGGAGGGCACCAGCATGTGTCATGAAGACGTGAGGCTCTAAACGGTCTGGGATGCGGCCTCGGGCAAGGTCATCCATCGGCAAGTTCTACCTGATCTCTATCCTCGGTGCGTGTGTGGGGGAACCTGTCGGCCGTGGGCCGGGGCTCCTCTGTGGAAGCGGGGCCCCATCCACGTCCCTCCGCAGGGTGGGGAAGTCCGGGCACGCGGCCTGCTTCGGCCTGCAGCCGGGCTGCCTACAGCACGATGGGAGCTGCCAGATCGCCATCGCGGCCATGGTGGCCAACTTCACCAAGCCTACGCCCAACCTGCCCTCCCTGCTGCAGCATGATGAGCGGGAGACCAACTTCCACGACGTCGGGCACGCGATGCACCAGCTCCGCTCCCAGGCGCAGGGCTGCAGGCAGGGGGCGGGGAGGGCCCGGGCGTGCGTGGTCCTCAGGCAGGCCCTCGCCATGGGATTCTTCCACTGACATCACCCCGCACGTGGTGACGCCCTCGGTGTCAGCTTCCATCATCAGACCCCAGGCACTGGGCGCATAAATAACGGAAATGGATGTCCTCGAGGCTCTAGAGGCTGGAAGACCCAGATCAAGGAGTCAGGGCTGGTTCCCTGCATGTTAAATACATGCACTCAAGAGTTGCCTTGGAAAAAGACAAAAGAAAAGAAAGGAATGTTGCCTGCAAGTCTGCTGACAGCCGGTGATGAGAACCAGAGGGAAGGCTCTGGGGCCGGGGGCGCAGTGCCCTGTGAGCTCGGGGGCTGCTGCCAGTCTCCGTGGAGGCTCAGCAAGTCCCCGTGACTTCCCCACGTGGGGGGCGCCAGCTGAGCGTCTGGGCCCAGGACCCACTGCTCGTTCAGTCTTCCTGTGGTCAGCCCTTCATCCTGAGCGCGATGCTCTCACAGGCTGCACCGGGGCATGTGGGGACAGTTTACTGAGCTGTACAGACGTCACTACTGCTTTGGACCATTTCCGTCACCCCGAAAATGTCCCTCACGCCCTTAGCTATCACTCCGTCCCCTCGCCAGCCCCTGACAACCAGGAACCCACTCGCTGACTCTGTGGATCTACCTGCTCTGGACGTTTCTCCTCAGTGGGGTCACGCCCTGTGTGTCCTTCTGTGTATGACTTCTCTCGCTGAGCATCGTGTTCTCGGGGTGTATCGACGCGGCAGCGAGCGTCAGGGCTTCACCGCGTTGCGTGGCTGAGGGACGTAAAGACGACAAGAGAAAAGAAAAGAACGTTGCATGCAAGTCTGGTGACAGCCGGTGACGAGAACCAGAGGGAAGGCTCTGGGGCCGGGGGCGCCGTGCCCTGGGAGGCCCTGGCGCTGCTGCCAGTCTTGGTGGGGCACGGGCAGCACCGTCCCTCAGGAGCTGCTGGACAAGCTCATCAAGTCCCGGGAGGCCAACCCAGATGCGGCCGGACCGAGGGAAGGGAAGGGGGCTTCCGGTCTGCCCGGCTGGAAAGCGCGGCCTGGACACGGTGCCAGCCCCCCGTCTCCTTCCTCCCGCCCCCCAGGCCTCTTCCCAGCCATGCCAGGTAGCCAAGCGCGCACCGGGCTCACCTCAGCGGTCGGTTGGCGGCTACTGCCCAGGTCAAGAGGATCGTCTGGTGGTGTGTGAATGGGGACCGACTGACGGGCTCCGGCCGAGGCCCGCTGACCTCTGGCCTCTTCCTGCCACGGTTCCTTGGCTGGTCCCTCCAGCTGTGGCCCGCGGAGTCCGAGGGTGGGGTGGGAGGCTCTGCACATGCTTTCTAGAGAGCCTGGAAGAGGCAGGAGAGGGCTTCATACCCCGAACAGAAGGCATCGACGAGGTCTGCCCGTGCGTGTCGGTGCGGACACGCGGTTCACTCCCTCGTGAGCGCTTTAACCAGCGATCTCCCCGTGGTGGAGCGCGAGCCCCGACTCATCTCTCGCAGCCTCGGCAGCTGACCTTGTAAGAGGCTTAGGAGTGAACCCTCGTGAGCTTCAGCAGAAAGTCGGCAAAGATTTATTTGTGTCCCTCCACTGAACTGCCAGCAAGGTCCCCGTTTTCTACAAGTGTTGGGCCAATACTCTCTCTAGTGGCAGGGGACTCAGACAAGGCTGCTTTGGGGCCCCCACCCCCGCTCTGGGGCAGGGGCACTGAGCGGCCAGGGAGCCGGGCAGGAGCCCCTCCGCGTGTGTCCCAGTGACCCACCTGCCTGCGACCTTCGGCCGCCTGGCAGGAAGCTACGACGCCCAGTCCTGTGGCCAGTCATTCCTGCAAGAAACACTGGAACCAGTTTCTGCCAACCCGCCAAAGAAAAACGACTTCAAAGGCAACGTGGTGTCACAGGAAGGGCTTGTTTCTGTGTTTCTTTGTTTTTAGTTCATTAGGCCTCACTTAAAATTCTGATTCCACAATGCACTTGCTTTGGGATCTTGAACAACACTCATAACCTCTGCAAGTTTCAGTAGAGTAAGTTTATGTGATTACCTTCATCTGTAATATCCCTGTGTTGCAATCTTAATTAATTCAGATTAATTCATCTTAATCTTAATCTCAAGTTCAGATCAAAGACTAGTTCCTCTGTGACTTCTCCTCTGAACTGATTCAAAAGCCTCCTCTCCCGTCCTCATCTGGCTTCGCTTCTCTTCTGGAATCTCATAAGAACTTCTATGACCTCTCTGGTTTTTTGTTGTTGCTGTTGTCTGTTGGTTTGGGTTTTAATTGAAATATAGTTGATTTTCAATGTCGTGTCCGTTTCAGGTGTACAGCACAGTGATTCCGTTTTCAGATTCTTTTCCCTTATAAGTTATTACAAAATATTGAGTACAGTTCCCTGTGCCATAGAGGAGATCCTTGTTGTATCAACTCTATGCCTTCTTTGAATGACCGTAGCACTTTGTTGTCTGTATCATTTTTATGTCTGTTGTGGCTTTGTGACTGAAAATGAAAATTTTCTATTTGTTCATGTCCTGGCCCTTCCTTAGAAATGTGTTCATTTACCTATTTCATATTTATTGACTACATCTTAGACACCGTGTTAGCTGCTTGTTCTAGATGTTAGTAAAACATAGACCTTCCTGCTCAAAGGGTCACAGTATTTGTGGGAAAACAAACAAACGAACAACTTACGTCTCAAATAGCTTTGTACTTCCCAAAGAGAGCACACCTCGTAGGTACAATAAATGTATGTATTATACATAAATGTATAAATAGTTAATGGCATTAAAAACTTGAGATAACTGCTTTTCTATTCTGAGGAAATGATGATAATATTTCACCAGGAGCTCAACACCACTCTGAGAATGAGGGCTTAATCCCCGACCTGGCTCACTGCATCGCTTTCTTATATGAAAATAGACAAGTCTGTACATGCTCTCTACAAAAAGGCTTATCTGGCATGAATTTCAGATAGCAAGAAGAAAAATTCAAGAGGTTCAGAGAAGCATCCAGAAGCTCAGGTGATTGTCTGGCACTAATACAACTTGCTTGACAGGAAAAGAGAGCTGTAAATCTCACAAAATTAGATGATCTTCTAAGAATTTCAAAACCGCCTGCTAGTAATTAGAAATCCTAGAAGAACCGCTTCTTTTAAAGCATACTGATAATATGCTTTACAGCTTAATATTCAGAAGCCTATGTTTTGGCTAAGTGAGCTTCAGGAATGAAGGAAACTTGTGGTTCAGTTCCATCTACTCTGGAACCTCTGGTCAAAACACCTACTTCTGTGCTCAGCCACCTTATCATCTGTAAAATGGAGGCAACTCTAAGAAAACATAGTTACAGAGATGTTGCACAGTTTCCTGTGTCACTGTCTTCATTTGTTTCAGAAAACCAATAACGTCTAAGCTACTACTGCAAAGAGTGCAGTGTTACTTGGGGTCATCTAGTGCAGCTCTGTCAAAGTAAAGAAAAGCAAAGGGGCCTAGAATAACTATAATTTTCCCAAGAGGACACTATTATTTTATGGCAAATCTGAGTCAGGAACCCTGATCTCTTTGATGCCATTCCATTGTTCTCTCGTTGGGTTCTCAGCAACCCAGAGAAAGAAAGAGAAATAAAACTCCTATGTGCTGTGTCACTGGTACAGGACGTGGCAAGATTGGAATTGGAGAACTACATATTAACAGGTATTTGGGAAATTCTTCAAACTAATTAAGATATATACCAGGTACATAAAAAACAGTTATGTTTTCCCAAGATGATTCTGTGGAATGAACAGAACTGGTAACTGAAGGTGCCTGTGTGCTGCAGTTCCAAACAGGACGGGTGAATGCTTGTTTTCTGGCACCTTTAAGACTCCACCCCAATATACACATTAAAATAAAATTAACATTTCAACTGGGTCATATTTAATTCTGCATGCTCTTGTAAGTCAGCAAAATAGTCCATATATCATTTAAGTTGTCACTCACTTTCTTTTCTTTTCTTTTCTTTTTTTTGCGGTACACGGGCCTCTCACTGCTGTGGCCTCTCCCGTTGCGGAGCACAGGCTCCGGACGCGCAGGCTCAGCGGCCATGGCTCACGGGCCTAGCCGCTCCGCGGCATGTGGGATCTTCCCGGACCGGGGCACGAACCCGTATCCCCTGCATCGGCAGGCGGACTCTCAACCACTGAGCCACCGGGGAAGCCCGTCACTCACTTTTTAACTTGAGTTTTAATTTCTGAAAGTCTTTCCAAACACAAAACAGAGGTGGGAAAATGGTATATGGGAAGCTGCAGAGATGAAATAAGCTTACTGCATTCGGCATAAAGATGAATACCCAAACAACTTCTGCATAGCTGGAAGTGTCCAAATCTACTATCTTCGTTTTGTAGTCAAGGCTTCCGGAAAAATATGCTAACCGATTCCTAATTACCCAAATGCCCCATATCTGTTTCAGTAAGTATCATTATATATTATGGAAATTTTTCTCAGTGACAGAGAAAGACATCCTGGCCGAGCATCCCCCTGCCCATGACACACAGATGATGGGTCTCAAGCTACCTTGAAGGCGTTGGAGCCCACTTTATCCATTACTAATATTAATGGAGGACAAAACTTCATATTCTGTTTGCTCTGTGTTTGTTAAATCACTTCTTCCCCTCATTAAGATGGATGACACATAATTGAGTCTGTAGTGTGTGTATCACTGGAAACTGAACACATTTTTGTTGGTTTTATTAACGTCATAGGTTTCTAGGGGGGGTCTACTAAATAACTAAGGCTAGTTTCACAGTTACAAATAAATTACGATGTAATTTTGAATAACGTAAGCTCATCGTAAAGGAAGGATACTGAGAGTTGCTACTACCCCTTCCTTGAGGGGCTCTTGTAAAGCACTAAATCAAGTAACAGAGGTTTATATGCATGCATATATTTTCAATGATATTTGAACACACTTGAAAAGAACTCTACGGAATGCATTATAAAACCTCGATGCTGTGTGTCCCTAGTTCCCGGCTCTCTCGTTCAAACTATTTAAATGAACAAAATGTTATCTATTAGGATAGCTATCAGAGTACTCCAAATACTACTTCTTGCAGTACCCTGGCCCAACCATTTGCCTTCCTCTTCCCATTAGTCCTTAATTCAGAAACCCCAGAGATTTGTTCAGTAATTTATGAACAAATTTCTTCATTCAGCCAAGAAAACTGATGGATCCCTTACCAAATTTCAGGCACCCTTCTTCAGGATGTTTTCTAGGCATGTTCAGGAAACACAGCAGTGATTAACACAGATGAATATAGCCTCTCTCGAGCTGAGGGGAGAGACAAAAGTAAAGAAGCAAATATAAAATCATAAGTGTAAATACGTAAATAAAAATTGAATAAATGGGTAGAATAACTAGTATATCAGGTAAGTGCTGGAGAAAAACAGCAAGCAGGGAAGGCGGATGGAGATGGTTAGCTGGTAGGAGGAGGCTGCGATCGGAAACTAAGTGATCACTGAGGGCTTTCTGGGGAAGATAAAATTTACGAGGGAACCTAAGGTTGTGAGAGGGAGCAAGGTGCATATCTGGGAAGTGAATAGTACAAGCAGAGGGAACAGTCAGATGGAAAGGCAATGAGGCAAGAGTGGGCTTGGAGTATCCAAGGAGCAGAAAGGATGTCAGTGTGTGGAAAACAGAGGGCGCAAAGTGGAGAGGAGAAGGAAACAGTCAGAGAGGAAACAGAGGCCCAGATTTCTAGGGCTGTGGAGGCACTTTGAGGACTTTGCTTTTCCTGTGAAGAAGCCATTGAAGAGACTTGAGTGACATGATCTGACTTATGTTTTAACAGGATCTCTCTGGATGCCATGTTGATTAGAGACTGCAGGAGAATAAGGACAAGCCCCAGAAGACCAATAGTTGATTCAAATGTCAAGAAACATTTATGCCTTCACCCTTCAACTTCACAAATGATGCCATTTCCATTGAGCTATTGAAAAATATCATCTGGCTTTCAAAACAATAAACCAGAAGGCATTTTCTCACATAAGCAAGGTCACAAACAACTGTCAGCTAAAGGTGAAATAGCAACAAATCAAATAATAACAAAAACATTTTTTATAGATTTTAAAACCTTACAAAGCATTTTCTTGTCCATTATCTAAGTTAATCCTCAAATCAACGCCATGAGATAGTTATTATTTTCCCATTAGAAGTGACCGCATATTAAATCCTTAGTGATTGCTCAAGAAAAGCTGAAATCTTGAGTGTACATCTATTAATGCCAAGGTTGGGTTTTTTACCCATGGGAACATTGGATGCTAAAATCCACAGGGATTTTCAGCTCAAGATGGCAGACTAGGAAATATATTTACTTTCTGGTCCTCCTGAAACCATGTTTAAATAAAACTGCAGAAATACCAAAATTAATCAACCAATAAAAGCCAAGACATTGTGGAAGTCATCAACCACAGAAAGATTTCAACACATTTCGAGAAGGCAAACAATGAAATGGAGGGGCCATGAATAAAATAAGGAAGAAAAGACTACCCTAAGTAGGGTCTGCACAAAGCCAGGCAGCTTTTGCTGAGCCCTGGTTATAGTAAAGGACAGAGGAAAGAAGAGGGGCTGAAAACAAGGAGACAAAAGTCATTTTAGGAAAAAACGTTCACTTAATGAGCTCCAGGGAACACTCAGCCTGCTGCCATACTCACTCATGGATTACAGTGGATTGTTGGTAAGCAAGACAAGAAAACAGGGAACCAACAAACAAAAATCAAGGCACGGTTTCTTACTGAGCTCTTCTCAAATGAGATCAAGAAATTATGGTTCAATGCCATAGCTGTAAATCATTTCTGCTCCTGGAGAGGTTAGAAAGGGCTTATAATAGTTACCCTTTTTCTTCAGACAGGATTTAGGTCTGAGCAAAAGCTTTTGTGTCCTCCAACCTCAAAGTTTATTGGGGATGGAAGTCCAAATTTGCTTTGACATACCATAAAAAGAATCTCACGAGCAGAGGGTCAAACTACTTTTGGAATATATGAATTATGCCCAGTGTGATTTTAAATAGATTTTAAACAAAAATATATAAATTTTCACTGATCTATATGATTCTGGGTTCTGAAACTTCTACATGTTACATGCCTGATATATAACACACAATGTCAGTCCCAGGAGAGAGAAGACACTCCAATGAAGCAAGCCAAAGAAACAAGATTCGAACAAGGTAAAGTGATGTGTAGACCAAGACCAGGATTTTTCAGTTCTTTCCTGTCATGCTGTAGCTTCCAGCTCCTGAATAACAACACATGTTTCCCTTGTCCTAGACACACAAGAGTATGTCTCCTCTATGGGGCGTAAGAAGCTCTAGAGTTACATATGTGTAGTAAAGAGTGGACCCAGCCGGCATACTCACAATGACCAAATTGTGTTGATCGTACTTTATTGTAAACCAATACATCGCTCCATGCTGAAGTTGCAATCAATGATATATTTGCTTTCTAGACATGAATGAGATGCCTTACTGGATATACTCCAGGAAGGCCAGAGAAACTGGCTTCTAATCCATACAGAATAATTCATTGATGAATTCCTTTCAGGAGAGCCCCTGATTTATCTAGAATATAAGCCTTACATACCTGGATCCTTCAAACTAGACCAAAGGGACAAATCTAGGCTGCAAGCCTCAATCAGAAATGTGGGATGGTGCTATGCTGACAACTGGTGGTCCCTGACCTATCTTCTGAGATTAGAACCCAGTGTGGTGGATGACCAATTCACGCGTTGAACAAAAGAACACCTCCTACAGGGCAGTGTATGTGTTCATTACAGGTATGGCACTTAGGGCTAAAAGTAACACATGAAGCATATATGATAAGGAGGCACCAGAGTCCAGAGCACGAGCTCTGGAATCACACAGGCTTGCTTCGAATCCCGGCTAAGCCACTACCATCTGTATACCCTGAAGAACAGTCGAAGGTTTAAATGTTCTTTTACCAAATTTCGAAAAACAAGCGAAGAAAGAACCTACCTGCCAGGAAGGGACATCGTGGGGTGCAGCATCCAGTCGCATCAGGGCTCTGCATCCCCTGCTCAGAAACCTTCACCGCCTGGCTCATGGTGATGCTGGCAGCTCAGCAGCCCTGGAGAAGGCGCTCCTGTCTCCAGGGCTCGCGGACAAGCTGGGGAGGTCCACGGAGGTGGCGGGCCACAGCCTGGCAAACTCTGGGTGCCTCCTCCACTCAGCTCTGGGCAGGCTCTGGCCTCTGGGCCCCGTTGCGGGGAAGGGCTGGCCGATACATAGCCAGGGCTGAGGGGTCTGCAGAGCCGGTGCCCAGGCAGGGTGAGCTCTGGAGGAGAAGACTTCCACAGTCCCCAACAGTCTCCGCATGGTGGCCCATCCGGTGCCAAACACCTGCCACCCACAGCGACAAGTCCCAGCCGCTAGAAAGCCCACAAGGGGTCGGGCTCTTTGCCCTCGGGCCGGGTTTCTCCAGGGCCTGGGCTTGTGTGGGGCCCCCATACCACCCCCTGACCCGCCCTTGCTCTGTGACACGTACAGTGCAATGTCAACACCCAGGCTGAGCCGGCCAGTGTTCAGTGCGTGCTAGACCTTGAGAAGACTTAGCAGCTAGGGAGAAGCTCTCCCACTTTCACTCGCTTTTCTCAGATCAGGCAGGCAGCCCATCTCACCCCAAAGCTATGGACACCACACCTCCTTCCCAGGCTATCGTTTTCCGTTCTGCCCCTGTTGTCCCTTTCCATTCTGCCCCCCATTTCCCCAGCACCCCATTTACGGCTTCGGGTGTCATCGGTGCTGCAGCAGGCAGCACCTCTGACCCCGAAGCTATGGACACCACACCTCCTCCCCAGGCTATCGTTTTCCGTTCTGCCCCTGTTGTCCCTTTCCATTCTGCCCCCCTTTTCCCCAGCACCCCATTTACGGCTTCGGGTGTCATCGGTGCTGCAGCAGGCAGCACCTCTGACCCCGAAGCTATGGACACCACACCTTCCCAGGCTATCGTTTTCCGTTCTGCCCCTGTTGTCCCTTTCCATTCTGCCCCACTTTTCCCCAGCACCCCATTTACGGCTTCGGGTGTCATCGGTGCTGCACCAGGCAGCACCTCTGACCCCGAAGCTATGGACACCACACCTTCCCAGGCTATCGTTTTCCGTTCTGCCCCTGTTGTCCCTTTCCATTCTGCCCCCCTTTTCCCCAGCACCCCATTTACGGCTTCGGGTGTCATCGGTGCTGCAGCAGGCAGCACCTCTGACCCCGAAGCTATGGACACCACACCTCCTTCCCAGGCTATCGTTTTCCGTTCTGCCCCTGTTGTCCCTTTCCATTCTGCCCCTCATTTCCCCAGCACCCTATTTACGGCTTCGGGTGTCATCGGTGCTGCAGCAGGCAGCACCTCTGACCCCGAAGCTATGGACACCACACCTCCTTCCCAGGCTATCGTTTTCCGTTCTGCGCCTGTTGTCCCTTTCCATTCTGCCCCCCTTTTCCCCAGCACCCCATTTACGGCTTCGGGTGTCATCGGTGCTGCACCAGGCAGCACCTCTGACCCCGAAGCTATGGACACCACACCTCCTTCCCAGGCTATCGTTTTCCGTTCTGCCCCTGTTGTCCCTTTCCATTCTGCCCCCCTTTTCCCCAGCACCCCATTTACGGCTTCGGGTGTCATCGGTGCTGCAGCAGGCAGCACCTCTGACCCCGAAGCTATGGACAGCACACCTCCTTCCCAGGCTATCGTTTTCCGTTCTGCCCCTGTTGTCCCTTTCCATTCTGCCCCCCATTTCCCCAGCACCCCATTTACGGCTTCGGGTGTCATCAGTGCTGCAGCAGGCAGCACCTCTGACCCCGAAGCTATGGACACCACACCTCCTTCCCAGGCTATCGTTTTCCGCTCTGCGCCTGTTGTCCCTTTCCATTCTGCCCCCCTTTTCCCCAGCACCCCATTTACGGCTTCGGGTGTCATCGGTGCTGCAGCAGGCAGCACCTCTGACCCCGAAGCTATGGACACCACACCTCCTCCCTAGGCTATCTTTCTCCATTCTTCCCCTCTTTTCCCTTTCTATTCTGCCCCTGTTTTCCCCAGCCCCCCCCCATTTACGGCTTAGGCCGGCATCGGTGCTTCAGCAGGCAGCAGCTCTGACACCAAACCTATGGACACCACACCTCCTTCCCAGCGCTGTCATTTTCCAGTCTGCCCTGTCTCCACGTAGAACCGCTACCTATTTCACACGGCTGTTCCTAGTTCTGGGAACACACCACTCACTGGTAGCAATGCCTCAGCCCATGCCTCGACTCATTTACCTGCAACGCTGGCCAACAGATAGACCAACACTTCAAAGTTATGACAGAAAGTTGAGTAAGTTATACGCTTGGAATTGCATTTATTATTATTAACAAGCACAACTGTAGTGCTTAGACTATAACAAGTAATCTTCTAAGTGCTTAGCAAATATTAACTCACTTAATCCTCATAATGGCAACCCTATAGGTAGGTAATGTTCATAATATTCACCTTTTTGGGGGGAAACTGAGGCCCAGAGGGGTTGAATAGCTTGTCTAATGCCACACAGTAAGTAGCGGGCAGAAACCCAGGATGAAAACCAGACCGTCGAGACTTTCATCACTTTGCTGTGTCACCTTAATAGATGTTGTGGTTAGGGAAGGGACTAAACTGACAAGACTCTGAACTTGAGAAGGGAGAAATTAGAAAGTGACTGATCCTAGAAACTAGAGAGGATTTCAGCTCAGAAATTTCTGGTGATGAGACCCGGAAGAACAAGAACATGGTTGGATTATTAACTTGGGGTAGTATCTGAATCCATTGAGAAATGGTTTTGTCTTGTTTTTTTTTTTTAACTTAGAAAGGCCAGTTGGATGAAGATTAATGAAAAAAAAAAGTAGAAAGGAAAAGAGGAAGGTGCCTGAAGTGAGACATAACCTCTTCCCTGTAAGTACTACGGGTGGGTGTCCTGTGGGAAAGGATGGAGCTCTCTCTACAGGTTTGTCACCAGGATGAACAAGGAGGAACATGGCAACCATTGTACTGGTTTTGATGATTCCTCAAAAACCAAGGCTTTAGTTTCCAAGAACTACCCACAGTAGCACACCTACCATGTGTCAGACATGCCACCAAGTGTGTTTCCAGTCACACATTTTAATTGGAGAAATAGTTCCTATGAGGTACGCATTAGTTCCCTATGGCTGCTGTAACAAATTACTACCAATGAGCTTGCGTAAAACAAAACACACTCATTCTCTTATGGTTCTGGAAGACAGAGGTCCAAAACCAGTTTCCCTGGGCTGGAACCAGGAGTTGACAAGGCCGTCCATCCACCTTCTAGAGGCTCTAAGGGAGAATCTGTTTCCTTGACAGCATTCCTTGACTTCTGGCCACATCAATCCAACCCCAACTTCATCATCACATTCTCTTTGGAGTAAAAACTCCCTCTGCCTCTCTCTTACGAGAACACCAGTGGTTACATCTGGGTCCATCCAGGTAGGCCAGAAGAATCTCCCCATCTCAAAACCCTTACTTTCATCCCATTGGCAAAGTCCCTTCTGCCATTTAAGGTGACATTCACAGGTTCTGGGGATTAGAAGGTGGACATTTGGGGGCAATGGTACTATTCAGTCTACTACAAGGTAGATACTATTATCTTCCTCAGATGTAGGAAATGAAGTTTAGGGAAGTAATTTGTCTCAGGTCTACAATTTCCAGAGTAGAGATTTAAATTCTGCCAGTGAGACTTTAGGACACACTCTAAACAACTTTAACCTGTGTCCTTAATTACTGCATAATCCTTGGTTAAGAGTCACACTTAGGTATCAAGACCCAACTGAATATAACACAAGTACTGTCTCCTCTTTCACTATGTTTGCCTGGTGTATTTATGAATCTTGCCCAGAGCAGAAGAGTTCAGAAAATTGTTATGCACCTTTACTAGGAGAAAGCATTTACTGTTTGATGTGCACGGAGTAATGGAAGGCTATTTAAAGTAAAATAAAATAAAATAAAATAAAATAAAATATGCCACCAAATCGTCAAGTGTCACAACAGAGGTAACCCCGTGGGAGTCTTGAGGAGACTAAAATTATCTCCAATTGTGCAGGTGAGAAAAGTGTCACTAAAGGCAGTTGTAGTTCAGCCAAGCCCTACGGCACAGAAGTAGGAATTTGGATAGGTACGAATGGGAAAAAAGACATTTTAGGCATGGGAAACAGTTTAATGCTGAATGGATGAGAAATATACGTTAGACCTTTCTAAATCAACTGGCTTATTATTAACTCAGTAAATCAGATTTGGTCAGTCAAACTAGCTTTAGCTGATTACTTATCCAGGGCATAGCTGTTGAGAGTAATTTTTGTCATAGAACAGTAAATAAAATTGTTGAACTATAACTTTAGGCTTGCTAAGTGAAATAGATTGCTCTAGCTGATGTTCAAGTGACTTACTTGGGACTATTCACGAAATTGGGGGTTAACAACTGCTTAAGACAACATAGAGAATTGATCTTAAATAGTACTTGAAGTAGTTACTGTGTAAAGTATCTGTTCAGTAGCTCATGGTAAATGGATGTTTATAATCCCCACTGGACAACCAACTGCTTTTTTGCAAATGGTAATGTGAATTGCTGTCGCATAAACTATAGTAATGACCACCTATCTAATTTGTTGTCCAAACCAGAAATCTTCTAACAATACTGGTCTCCTAATAAAAGTAAGCATGAAGCTAACACACACTGGGTGTCTCCCGTGTGCCTGTGCATGCATCTATATCTCACTGAACCCCCATAACAGCCCCCAAGAGAGGGACTCTGAGTGTCCCCATGCTGCTGGTGGAGAAACAGGCACAGGAAGGTTCAATAGTCTATCTACCTAAGATAACACAGAGGGTGGGAGAGCCTGTTTTTAAACCATCTCCCTCCAATTCCAGGTGCCAGGAGCCAGATTCAGCCTACAGGCCTCTTCTGCTCATCTGGAGGCGAAACCATGTGTAAGGATTAGTCAAATCCTGTCTTCAATCCTCAAGGTAGCTTGAACACTTGCACGTCCTCCAAATAACATGTAGCATAAGCAATAAGATGTTTGCCCCGGGTATTGTCCAGGAACTTGGAATCAGCTGTGTCTAGTTAGGCTGAGCTGGTTGAGACTGGAGAGGACCACCGATCTTCCACCTGGGCCAGTGCCTTTTGACCTCCTGCCATCAGAGGGCCGAAAACTACAGCCTGAGAATGTGCTGAGCCCCGTAGCCTAGTTACGCCAGCTCAGAACAATGACGAGCACACCTTTTTCCAATCACCTTTCCTCATGCTCCCTATGCCTCATACTGCCCTGCTTCTTTATTCTTTATCCCATAGACACCCCAAGCCCCTTGCCTTTGGGGAGGCGGATTTGAGACCTATTGTCACGTCACTTCCTCGCTTGGCTGCCTTGTGAATAAACCTCCTCTTTGCTGCAAACCTCAGCGTGTCAGTGTTTTGGCTTGCTGCGCCTCAGACAAAATGGTAGGGAGCTGTGGTAAAGGTCCCTTGCCTGTGAGGGAAGCTGGTTACTAGTAGTCACGTTGCGGATGTTTTCTCCTCCCGGGGTGGGGGGGCAGACGTCCTGCTCTTCCAGAAAGAAGGGAGAAAGGCAGGAGCTGGACCCTTGCTCTCAGGGTCACCGTCACCTAGGAGCTCGTTAGAAGCACAGAATCCAGGCCCCACCCAGAACTACTGAATTACAGCCTGCATTTAACAAGATCCACAAGAGAGGCATACCCACAGTAAAGTTGGAGAGGCACCAAGCTGGAGTCCACGTAGCAGAGAAGCAGACAGGATTCTAGACCACGCAGAGTGTTAAAGGCCAACAGTTTGTTTTCTATTCTCAAAACAATGTTTTTGAGCCATGTTTATGAGCAATGTCCCAACTTGCTTTTAAGGTTTCTTGTGTGAAGAATGGATTGGAAGGAAACAAGATATATGGACACTGGTTAGGACCTCATTGCAACAGACAGGCAAGTTCGGTATTAGGATGTTGAGGAAGAGTTGACAGATTCAGAAGAAATTCAGGAGATAAACTGAAGCGGGCTTAATGGGGTATGAGATGGAGGAAAGGAAGGTCTTAGGGAATTAAAGGGTTTACTACACGTATGAGCAAAGCCTCAAAATTAATCCTTTGAACGTACAGAGGTAGAGCTCTCAAAGGACACCGGTTAGGAAGCAACTGTACGCCCTTTATAATTCCAAGAGACGACACAGATCAACTGTTGCGATGGAAAATTCGGCGGTACCGGTGCCTTTTTTCACTCAAACTTAGTTCCAGTGACTATTACTCACATTTTCTGTGCCTAAACAACACAGCTTGAGGAACTGAAGGGGATTCCATCCTGGTAATTAAGGAGGGTCCCCAACACTGACAGTCCCATCTTAAAAAGCAGTCCCCCTGCATTTTACCCGAGGAGCAATGGCCAGAGCCTCCCTTTTAAAACGATGGGGAGAAACCAGAACATCACACACTGTCCCTTTCAGCTACTGTGAACTGAGCCGCGAGACGACCAGTACCCCCTAGCACAGCGCGGACGGGCCAGCGCGCGGGGGCCACTGTGACAGGCGACAGCACAAGAGACGAAGCCCAGGCCCAGGGGCTCTGAGCTCCACCGGCAACGCCCAGGGGCCAAGGCGTATTACCTTTCCGGGATGTGCTTCCCGCCCTTCCTCGTGGCCGACGAACTGGCTCATGTCACCCCCAAGATACCGCCCACCCAACGCCAGGACTGCCAAAGGCGCCAACGCGGCGTCCCCGGTGCCAGCACAAGGCCACGAACCACAGGCGCCTAGGCACAAGCCCACGCAGCTCGCGGACCTCCTCCTACCGCGCATGCGCCACCGCGGGGCGTCTCGAGATGACTCTCAGCACGCAGGCGGATTAACGCGCTTGATTGGTAAAGAGGATTCTGATGCCTGCAATTTCCCTCCTTAGCCGGAGGCTGGGAGCACACGTCCATTAGTTCGTGTGTGTACCCTTCAGAATTCCAATCATACGGGACATGGAAAGTTGTCCGACTCTCCCAGTTCCTTGTGTGGTTCTTCCAGATATTTCCCAAGTGCTTACATTCACACTTGTATCTTGTATGTAAGTATTGGTACGTAACAGGTATCCTGTAGTTTACAGAAGAGCAGCACACTAGACACATACTATATACATAGTCTACAATGTGTCTTGGATAGTGACGCTGTTATCTTTCTAAAATATAAACTTGGCTGGATTGCTCTGTTGCTTGAACATCTTCACTTAGCACAGAATACAGCCCAGGTTGTTAGCATAGCATTGAGAACTCTTTATAAACAAGTATCAGTCTGTCTCTCCAACTGAATTAGAAGTTCAAACTATGACTTCCAAGGACCTACATCATCCACCTCCCTCCTTTGCCCTGCCAGCCTCCCCTGATCTCATTCTCTACTGCCCTGCCCTCACTCACTTTCCCCTGTCCAGCCACACTGGCTTCCTTACTATTCCTCAAACATGCCAAGCACAGTCGTGCCTCAGGGACTTTGCACCTACTATTCCTTCTGCTTCAGAACACACCCTCCCACCCCATCTCCACTCTCCCAGAACACACCCTCCCACCCCATCTCCACTCTCCCAGATAGCCAATGGCTTGTTTCTCACTTCAAGGCTCTGCTCAATCGACATCTTAATAGAGGGGACTTCCCTGATCACCTACCACATTCCCTCACCTCTTCATCTTCTTTTGTTATTCTCCAAAGCACTTACCACCGCTTGACACTCCATATATTGACTTATTTATTCATCTCTCTCCCCCACTAGAATGGAAAGTACGTAAGGGCAAGAACTTTGTTCTCTTCCTACTTCCTAGAACAGTGCCTTCAATTTAGAAGGTGTTATACAACTATTTGCTGAAAATCAATGTATGACTTCTTTGCCCTTTCACACTACCCTCTAGTCACACCAGAGGCTGCCCCTCCAGAGCACAAGTTCAAGCCCTGTGCCTTCTGTACCTGTCCCCAATACCTGGGCTGTCCTTTCCTCATTCCGGCAAAATCCTCTTCCCCCAAGCCCAGCTCAAACGCTGTCTCCTCAGTCAGGCCTTCCTCACTTTCTCCTCTATGTTCCTGCTGCACTTGATTCTTTTATCATAATTAACCCACTTATACTCACTACATGTTTCTCTTCCTAGATAACTGTAAGTTGCTACTGAACAAAGACTTCTACTCACCTCTGTATCCCCGTGCCCTAACAACAAACCTATAAGGCTCTCGGTGTTTACCGAAACAATTTATTTTCTGAGTCTCTACCAATCCTAGGGAGTGCATAGTATAGTCTCCTCCTCATTATCAGTGAGTCTGGCACCTGTGGGAGGGCCTTACAGCAGAGGAGAGTCACCAATGGATCATAACTAAGGTCCTGAGACTGCAATGGCAGACAGCATGGTGAAGTTAGCCCACTGCATGCAGAAGACCCACAGAGGAGTCAGCATATGCAATGGACTACACTTGGTATAACATGCGAACAATCAAGGTTTACAAACGTGTTCTCATGCACTTGTAAGGATCTTCTAGCCCACGCGGAACAGACAGAACACACACAAAGGAGCCTGGAGGAAGTGAGTAGGCCGGCAGCTGCGCCCTAACATCTTAAGAGGGAACATTTCTGTGACTACAGTTTAAACAAATCAGATAATTTGCCTCCTTTCTAGACACCCTGGTTATCACAGGACAGGCCAAGCCTCTCAAGTTTTAAAGCTAAAGTACACGGAAGATCTGTGAAGAGGGCTTAAGATATTTAAGAGCTAGTACCTGCATTAAGCAACCAGGTTATAGAATGAAAATTTATCTTGAAATGCCCGTCTCTCCCTCTCTCTCTCGCCTCCTATCCCCTATCTTCCCACCTCCATCTCTATTCCTTCTCCCCTACTCCCTGTTTTATGTATATACGTGCATCATTTTATATATACACGGAATATTTACTGTCTGTTACGTTTATTTAATAAAGTGCACACTCCTCAGGCTAAATTTAGAAAGAGGACAAAATGAACACTTTCGCATGGGCGTCAGTGGTGTTCCAAAGACAAAAGATTCCTCAGCCTTAAAACATGGCAAACACCACGTTCCTTCTGATAGTTAGATGCTAGAAAAAGGCAAGTGGATCCTTAAAATTCACACGCTATTAAGACCTACTATCAACAGAGTAGATCTTAAAGCAGAAACAAGAAAACACCAGCCTTTTAAGTTCTTCCTGTCTGAAGATAAGAATAAGAGGTGGCAGTGTTCTTCCTCACTTGCACCGAAGTGTAAAAGCGGCAAAAATATCTTCAACACATATATGATGAGGAAGCCGCTCTTCTGGTCCACTCTGTTTTGTTTTGCTTCTAGGGATTTGTCTCACTCGAAACCTTTGCTTTTTGTTTTCTCTTTTATGTACACTAAGAACCCGAGAGTCTTAACCTTTTCTTCCACCTCTCAACCAATAAATAGGACACAAGAACATTTTTATGTTTTTATGTATTTTCCATTCAAATTTTTAAAAAAGAGATAAGTAAGCTAGCTCAGTTCATATTTCTCACAAAAATCACTTTCCAAACTAAACTAAATTGTTTGTGACCATAAACAGGAAAAAACACCGTACTCTATTAGCACCATCTGACATTTCCACCTTAATGTTACCAAACACAACTTGACACTAATGTCAGAACTATTAAAAATGTTAAAAACCCCCAAGCCCACTCAAAATGCATACCAAAGTTCAGGTAAAGGAAAAACAAAAACAAAAACAAAAGCAACTCACCGTTATCTTTATGTTCTTTCAGAAACCCATTAACAACACACTGGAATTTAAAACTAGCGTCGTCATCTGACACCTGATGCCCAATTGTACAACTTTTTCAATAAGGAATAGTTTCTGGTAAGTCCTATAAGGCAAAACCATGAAAATATGTATTATTTCCTTTGTAGGGAAAGAATAAAAAATTAATTAGAGAAGGCAGACTATAAACCAGGAGAGTACATTAAACTTTGTATGTCAGTCATTCTGATGAGAGCCATTTTTTCCAAAGCTGCTTTAACCAGTAATTATCACTTGATTTTCATTAAAACTGCAGAACGGACAGTTACCAGGCATGCAAAAAGGAAAAGCAAATCTATGTGAATGAATGCACATGTAACTCAAAATGATATAAAGAGTTCTACCTACACTTATGTTCTATCTTACATTTCAAGGGCCATAAAGCGGCTGTGATTTAAGGAGAGTAGTAGAACAGAGTCAGAAGAACTTGGATTCGAATTAGGAAATAGAGGCAATTTCAGGCATTGTTGAGAACTGGTATTCTTGAGGTGGGAGAAAGTAGACTATCAATAGAAGACAGAAAAGGATAAGTGAAAATTCTCTAGTTCTGAATTTAAATGGAAAGTAGCAGCAGGAACCTATGACATATTTTAAAAATATTAAAAACAAACATACATATTTCCTAGCTCTGACCACTGAAAAAGTCTAGAAACAACTGATGTCATGTCAAAAGGACTCAGGAGTCACCGAGAAGCTCCAAATGGCCAAAGACAGGGCCTCAGTTAGAATAATAACTGTAACGGAGTCCACGGTGATAGGAATAAATAAAATTTTACAAAACTGCTCACCACTGGAGGATATTTGTGAATCAACTCATTATTCTGAAAACTGTTAAATAAAAGAAGAGAATCATGCCTCTACAACTGGGCAACCAAACAGTTGATGAGGGGAATCTTCTCCTCGTACAAATATACCCAGCTAATAAGTGAAAAAAAGAACAACAGAATTCACCATTCTTTGAAGCCTCAACTGAATTAATGGATGTAGCTATGAATCATCAGTGACTGCTAATACCACAGAAAGACACAATTATATATGTCTCCATGGAAGAACACATCATCACCTATGAAACTGTCTCGCCAAAACAAAACATGCAAGCTTCATTCGGATCAACTACCAATTTACAGGAAATAAAAGGACTGAAGAATATGTTACCAACACATGGAATGTAATCATCGACATCTAGATGGGAAAGATTACCTGGTTTCTTTAAAAACAAAATTCAAGGAGGAAAAAAAAGTGAGAGAGACATGGAGGGAGAACCTATAGATTAAACAAGACTTCAGAGACCTAACAATCCACGGCAAAGTGTGGACCTTATTGGGATCTAATTCAAAATTCTTATAAACCATTTTTTATGACGTTTAGGAGACAACTGCAAATTTGAGCACTCCCTGGGTATTTAATATTAAAAAATGATATTAAGGAATAAAAGTCTTATATTTTAAATGCACGTACCAAAAACGTACAGGTGTAATTACATGCTGTCTCGGAGCTGCTTCAAGATAATATGGAATGGGGTGAAACAGGTGGGGGTACAGATAAAACATGACAGCCATCAGTTGGTAAATAAGAAAGCTGGATGAGTTCATGGGTATACAAGGAACACTCACAGTATTTTTATACTTTTGTATATGCTTAAAATTTGTGATAATTGTTTAAAAACAAGACGACCCTGTAGAAAACAGTTTGGCACTTTCTCAAAGGTTAAGTGTAGAGCTACCGTATGATCCAACAACTCTGCTACTACCTACGCTGCACATCTAACAGAACTGAAAGCAGGGATTTGAACAAATATCTGTACACCAATGATCATAGCAGCATGATTCACAATACCTACAAGGTGGAAAACAACCAAGTGTCAATCAACCGTTGAATAACAAACTATGGTCTATATACACACAATGCGATTTTCTAAGCCAAAAAAGAAACGGCATTTCGTTACGTGCTATAACATGGATAAACCTTGAAAACATGATGTTTAGTGCAATAAGCCAGACACAGAAGGACAAATACTGCAGATTCCACTTACACGAGGTACCTAGAATAGGCCAATTCACAGAGACAGAAAATAGAATAGAGGTTACCAAGGGTTGGTGGGAGGGAAAATGGGGTTGTTACTGTTTGATGGTTACAGAGTTTTTGTCGAGGATGATGAAAAAGTTTTGGTTATAGACAGCGGTGATGGTTACACAACACTGTAACTGTACTTAATGCCACTGAACTGCATATTTATAAATGGTTAAAATAAATATGATTTCTCTATATTTTACCACAATAAAAAAAAGGAATAACAGAGCTGAAATTTCAATTCTTCCTTTTCCGAGAGTCAGTTTCATCGTCTGTAAAATTAGTAATTGTAGTTGTCTATCCTCTGAGCTTAGTGCAGGGTAAGCACTCAGTAGGAGATAGCAGTACTACTTCCACTTCAAGAGCAAAGGATTGCTGTGAAGATTAACTAAGTCAATGGATATGAAAGAACTTTCTAAATGGCAAACTGCTCTACAAATATTAAAAGACATTAGGTGTTACTGTCTCCCAAGGCCATGGAACAGGTCAGAAGAAGGATAATTCTTTTGCACTGGAATGTCCTACATGGGCCAAGAGAATCTATGGGTTTCTGTACTATATCAGAAGGCATTAGGAAAAGGAAGCATAAAACTTAGAGAACAATTGTCTTTTACAGTGATGCTTAAACACGCTCAAGCAACTGCTTAAAGTAAGTGCTAAAGACATAATGGACATACCTTTCCTTTTAGGATACTGCTGTAACTACTAAAAGTTTACTTCATTTTCAAAATATAGAACATGGAAGCTTATAGAATTTCTTAAGCATATCTAGAGACTACTGCCAAATACTATAGTTCAATTCATATCTTTAATCTCATTTTGAAACAGCAATTACAAATGTGTATTTAAGGAAACCACTAGCTTCCCTTTTTGAACCCACGAGAGAAGGCCAGGATTCACCTTAGCATAAGATGATAATTACTGAACTACCATGAATTATTACAGTATCAGAAAGAAGGTCATTTTCAATTACGGCTTCCATTTACCTCTGGCTTGTAATAGCGGCGAGTATTTGTTAAGTCAATAATCAGCCCAAGTTCTTCATTCTGTCCTTGGATTTTGTTAAGAGATCCAAGGGGGAGAAACGTTCTTCTGGAGCAAGATTCTTTTCAAAACTCTGTCAGAAAGAATAAAATAAGGAAGAACATATGTTTAAAATCCTTTACTACATTATCCATTTATTCAAACCCTGTGATGCTAACGTATGAGATTCAAAGTAAAGTTTCCTCCTCTGGAGTTTACAAGCGATATTACAATCCTTTCTTCCAGAGAGATTAGACGGAAGAAAATAAGCTCACTTCTATAGAGTTATTTCTGTGTTTGTTTATTTCATGTTGGTCTCCTAACCTGACTCTAAACTCCCAGAAGGCAGGGACCACATCCATTTTGCCTACCACTGTATTGCCAGCTCCAAGCAGAGTGCCTGAAAATAAGACACAGAAATAAATACTTCTTGAATATCTACATATAGGAAGGATGGCTTTCACTGCTAAATATTCTTTCATGTATTTGGCTTATACATGTACCCTGTTCCATTGATCTCTTTGGTTATTCAAGTGTCAGCAACACACACTTTTTTTAAAATTAGTAGACTCGTTTTAGAGCAGTTTGAGATTCACAGCAAAACTGAGCAAAATGTACACAGTTCCCACTTACACCCTCTCTCCTTCACCCCACACAGCCTTCCCCATTATCAACATGCCATACCAGTGTGCTTCATTTGTTAGAATTCATGAACCAACACTGACACATCATTACCAATCAAAGTCCATAGTTTATTGCATTCATGGTACAAGTAACTGACTATTTCTTTATTTCTAGTATAGTCATCCCCAAACATTTACATACTGAGATACATATTACTTTCTTATAAATTACTTTATTCTTTATTTATAGTTAGGGCATTGCATTTTTTTTTTGTTTTTTAATTAAGTACAAAAGTTGGTTGTATTTGTCTATGAATCCCATTTCTGGATAGTAAAAGAGGTATTAAAAAGTATTTGCTATAAAAAGGGAAAATGGAGTACGACAGGGTTGAGAGCCAGGGCTCTATATGGTGAATTCAGATTTCTGGAAGAATACGGTATTAACTTTTGCTCACCTTTTTTAAAGGAACTTTGAAAGCAGTGAAACGAGTCCCAGGCATCCGCTGTTCAACTGGGAGATAGTCTTTCCACCTGTTAATATATTTTTTGTTAGGCAAATTGTATGTTAGGCTGTTTCCCTGCATAGGATGAATGCGCCTTGAAAATGGAAATCATATCCCTCTACATCGGCTCCCAGGTGGTCCCAGCGTCCCGACCCCGACCCCGGCCGCGACACACTTTCCACAAACTGACACACACGGAGCCCGCGCGAGGGCCGGGTCGCGCGGGCCTCCCCGCCGGGTCGCCTGGAGGCCGGTCCCCCGCAAGCCGAGCGCACGAAAGGGCGCCCCAAAGGCGCCGGCCCAAGGCGCCCGCTGCGCTTTCCCTTCGGAAGGTGGGCTGCGGGGCCCAAGCGTAAACCCTGACACAAGGAACACGCGCACCACACCGCCACGGGGGACGAGAGGCCGGGCGCCCACCTAGCCGGACACGCTGCATTTCTGGAATCACCGGACGCCTGTGTACATTTCCGTCTGGCCTGTCATTTTCCAAAGGCCACTCAAGATCAGGGGACAGAACGCCTCCTCTCCAAGTGTCCTGCCAGCCCACCCACTCAAGATCAGAGGGACAAAATGCCTAACTAAAACAAAACAAAACAGAAACACAATAAAACTGGAGAGAGGGAGGAAAGGGTGACCTGAAAAAAAACAACAACAAAAAAAAAACTAAGCACGTTGACAGCGCTAAGAATAAACTACCAGGAAAAAGAAACCCTACATGTCAGATCCTAAAGTACAGAAGGGCAAGCCCGCCGACATTCCAGGCCCGGGGGGACCGGGGTCCCCAGCCCTGCAGAGCCAACCGCAGACCGGCTCGGGCGCCCCGCAGAAGCGCGGGGTCCCCGCGGCCGAGTCTGTGCCCCCCGGCCGGCGCCGGCTCCCCTCTGCCCACCCTGCGCGCGGGGGCTGGAAACTGCCGCGGAGAACCACGGCGGGGCGGGAAGGGGGGCTCCAAAGAGGGTCTGGCGACTCGAGTCGCTCCGTTTCTCAGTGGGCTCAGCGCGCGCCGTTGGGGAAGAGGAGCTGGGTTCCGGGAGGAGGGGACGGGCGGCACTTACGTAGACCGGCAGCGGCCACGGGCAGACGGCGGGCTCGGTCCCCAAGAGCGACTCCAGCCTCAGCTCCAGCTTCTCCCCCATGTCTTCGCGCGCGGCCCATATAGCAACTTTGAATTTTAATAATAAATACATATATGTATCAAACATTAATAAAAGAATAAAATGATCCAATATGAGTACATTTGCTCTTGTTTTGCAATTAGTTCCAGGATTCTATTTTAGATTACTACTTCATATCTGCGAGAGTTGGGTGTGTGTTTGTGTGTTTGGTTTTGTGGAAGCTGCATTGTGCTAAATTTTACATTTCTTTCTTGAATTAAATGGCTTTTGTTATCCCTTGGGAATACAGCAACAGCAGATTACTGAAGACAGCGACAGCAAGATGACTACCTACCAGTGGAAAAGTGTAAGTAGCAATTGTAGCCGCTAGTGATTCTGAAATTGCCTTAACTTTGTCCTTATAAAAGTGCTCCAAGAATTACACAAATCCACAGATTTGCTATCCATATTCAAGTCATTTATGTAGACAAAGAATGTAGCCAGCCTTATCGGTAACACAGGATGTTATAGCCATCAAGCCATCAGCCACTGAAGCCACACCCAAAGCCGCACCCTGAGGGGATTCAGGATGGAGAAAACAGGATACTGGCCCTAGATAATTAAAGTGAACATCAAGGGACTGATTTCCAGGAGACCAGATTCTTGCATCTCACCATATATAGAAAAGTGCTACATTTATTAACTTAAGATGTCTAGTTTCTTTAATTAACAGTAATCTTTTGATGTTCCAACTACCTGGTTTTTTTTTTGGAAGAACCTCTAAATACCCTGCGCCCTCCCTTACCTCTTCACAGCTATCTGAGAGGCTGTCTCCTGATTTCAGTCCTCAGTATGTCCTCCACATAAAACATAATTCTCAATTTCTAGGTTGTGCATTGAAGTCAACACACGAAAATACAAGGATAAAACACATTTTCTACCATATTAAATTTTTTCGTTCATTAATTCATCCCTAAGTCATTCAACACGCATCTTCTTATTGAATACTGATGAGGGGTCAAATGCTATGCTAAACACTCAGTATATAACTGCAAACGAGATGGATAGGCCCTGATTTTGATGTCACTACTATCTTTTGTCCTGCCATATAATGGGACAGCTTCATTATTCCCTTTACCCTAAGTTTTTATCACAAATTGCTAATGAAAATAAAGCTGTTAGTGGAGTTTCAACATGCATAGGTCAATGAGAACACAGAACTCCCCTTTCGCATGCCCCATTCTCCTCCTTCTAACTCCCTATGTGAACTCACTTTGTGCCAAGACCAAGAAGCTGTGCCCCAATAAGAACCAAGCTGATTTCCTCACACTGACTGGGGCTATTGCTCACTTAGAAGACTTGATGCTTAATTTTGATAAGCAACTAGAAGACCATGGAGACAACCTATAAAAATGATTTGTCTTGGGAGAAAATACTAAAGTGGGTTAATGTGCTGTTCCACATGTCTAACCTCCTGGGATTCAACCACAGGCACCAAGATCACCAAGTGTACTTGGCAACAATGAGCTAAAAATTAAAAAAAAAAGCATCATACTGTTATTGTATTCATTTTCCCCCAAGGCACTCTCTGATAAGCACCACAACCTCTAAGGGAATTGAGAACAGCTTCCTTGTGGGGTAGGTTATATAATATATATGCATCTTTTTCCAAGCAGTTAAATCATATCCAGCTATCAGCACACCTTACTTAAGGTGGTCGTAATGTATGAGATTAAATGTTCCTACCTGATTGGAAACCTTCTTGTCCTCAATTCATTGGCTGTACTGGATTTGTTTTTCTTGGGTCAGACCTTCAGACTTCTACCAGAAATCGTTCCTTTGGGGAAACCAGGCCTTCCCAGAAACTCAGGAAACTGAAATGGAGACAGCAAGAGAGAAGGAAATTATTTGGACATATAGACCTCAATTGTTTGGTTTTAAGTAAACGTCCAAGCAAACATCTTCTAAATGGTATAATAACTTTAGGGAAATTCACGGTTTATAAGTTTGTGTACTCATGAACTGAACATATTACGATAAGAGTACAGGTTGCATTTTGTGTCTTCAACTCAAGCAAAGGCTTCAAAAAAGGCCCAGTTATCCTTTGTTCATTAAGACACAAAGAGAGGGCAAAAAGGGCAAGTTTCAAAGTCTTTTTCTTTACAATTTACTTCCTTTCTTCAGTCTTCAACAAGATCTTCAGGAAATTAACTTTACTAAAGTTAATTATTCATAAAATAAACATAGGAACCTGCAGAAGACTATTTCACACAGACGTGTAATGTACAATATCCATTGCATACATGCACCATGAGCTTGTCTTTTCTAGCACTGGCATACACAAAACTCTGTGTGTGTGTGTGTGTGTGTGTGTGTGTGTGTGTGTGTGTGTGTGCGCGCGCGCGCACATGTGTGTCTTTTTTTGTGATGGAGCCATAGGGAGAAAATAAATCTATTGGCTGCAATTCAGTGATGTAGAAAGATTTAAGGGTAAAGGAGAAGGTTACATCAAGTGAAACAATAAAGTCATGAGGTTGTGGTTCCATAATAATAACAACAGCAGTCTTCTGTAACCAAGGGAGCAGGCTCCTCAAATTATAGTCACACCTGTTAGACCATCTGCCCATACATTTCACACCATCATTAATGGAAAACAAATGGCACTGTCTCTCCTTCCCTTTATCCATTGGCCGTCCTCATATAAACTCTTTTTCTCTTCAAGGTCATGCTCTTTCCTATCTGTTTAAAAATATTAGGATTTAGGAGGAGTGATACATAATGTGCCGTGCCTTGGTACTTGTACCAGTGACGGCTGTGTAAGCAGCACTGGGTTGTTAGGAGGCTATCAATTGAATTCCCCTAGAAGCAGAACTTGAGGCAATAATTTGAGTGCAAACTGCTCATCTGGGAGGTGCTTTCAGAAAACTCAGAAGTGGAGTGGGAATTGAGAATGGAGGCATGGAAGGCAGCCAACAGAGGTGCATTACCGAATAAAAATTACTCCTGCAGGGAACTGCTGCCAGTACTTCAGGGGAGTTCTGTGAAACTCTACAGAACATGTCTCAGAGTTATCCCAAGAATCGGTGAGAAACTTGAAGTACCTATCTTCCAGTCCCCTCTGTCCTTGGTTGAAAGCTACACCCAGATACATTAACTCCTGTACACTTCTGGCCTGCCCTAAGGTGGATAATTGCAGGTGGCAGCATGATTCTATCAGCATATACTGGAAGGATGAGTGCTGGGGAGATATGAGTGGAGCATCAAAACCATCTAATACAGTCGGGGCAGGAGATATCAGTTATTGGCTAGAAAGTCCAAATGGATAACCTTAAATTCCTGGGTTTATGGTTTTACTTTGAGGTATTTAAGCATGATGTATGAGTAAAAATTTCCTCTGTTAAATCAAGTTTAAGGTCCTCAATCCCTAATCTTCTGGAAAACGGTGGTATCTTTTAACAGATTTTGGAAAGGTAACATGATTAAGATTTCAAATTGACCATTCATTCATTCACTCATTCAACAAACATTTATTGAACACCTAAAGTATGTCACGGGTTAAACTAGGCACCAGTGTTACTGTTACTAAAATCATTAGAGTGCCACCTAGAATTCAATGTACTGTGACACTCAAATAAGAAAATCCATAGTTACCGTACAAGATATTACAGAGTGCTACAGGAAGACACGGTAAGACCTTAATTCACGCTGTGGACAGTAGTATATGGGCGATATCAGTAGGGCTTCCTGTAGAAGGCAATTGAAATGGATATGTAACATGAAGGAAGGGTGAAGTTTTGAGGAAAAGAGAAGATAAATTCACGGTTGCCAGAAAATGAATGGTTAAGGATCAGTCCAGAAAGGAGTTCCATTCATAATCAGTATAAGAAATGCTCACTGGGGCTTCCCTGGTGGCGCAGTGGTTGAGAGTCCACCTGCCGATGCAGGGGACACGAGTTCGTGTCCCGGTCCGGGAAGATCCCACATGCTGCGCAGAGGCTAGGCCCCGTGACCCATGGACACTGAGCCTGCGTGTCCGGAGCCTGTGCTCCGCAACGGGAGAGGCCACAACAGTGAGAGGCCCGTGTACCGCAAAAAAAAAAAAAAAAAAAAAAAAGAGAGAAATGCTCACTGGAGTGCAGGAAAAGAAGACAATGGAGAGTGTGGTAGAAGCCAGATCATGCATGGTCCATGTATGTATAGTAAGTGCTATGGTCTAGTCTTTGTGTTCCCCTCCAAATTCATACATTGAAATCTTAATTTCCGTAGCTGATAGTATTAGTAGGTGGGGCCTTTGGGAAATGATTATGGTATTAGTGCTCTTATAAAAGAGACCCCACAGAGCTCCCTAAGCTCTTCTGCCATGTGAGGATACAATGAGAAGTCTGTGATTCAGAAGAGGGCCCTCATCTGACCATACTGGCACCCTATTCTTGAACTTGCAGCCTCCGGAACCGTGAGAAAAAAAAATTCCTGTTGTTTAGGAGCCACCCAAGCTGCAGGATAATCTTACAGCAGCCCAAAAGGACAAAGAGAGTTTGGATGGGAGCTTTTACTCCAAGAAAGATGGGAATCCGTTGAAGGGTTTTACCTGGTAACTTAGAAGAGAGAAAAGTTTCATAACACAGTCAGGTGTTTTTATAAGAAAAATTTGCTTCTTTTTCAGAAAGATCACTCTGGAAATACTGTGACTAGATTTTTGGAGAAGTGTGATGGCAGACCCGGATATAGAAAGATGAGTTAGTAGTCCATTAATATAAGTCAAACAAGAAAGTGGATATAAAAAGTGTGAATTTGTGGCTGAGAGTTCTTTTCTTTTACTACTTGAAAAATGTTATGTCAATGCTTCTGACTCCATAATTTTAGACACGAAATATGCTGTCATTGGAACTGGTTTCTCAATAAGTGATGCATCGTTTCTGCCTGTCCACTTTCGAGATTTGTTTTGTCTCTACTTTTCAGAAGTTTAATTACGACGCGTCTTGACAAGGATACCTTTGTGGTTTTCCTCTTTGGATTTGCTCAGATTCTTGAATGTGTGCTTATGTCTTCTAAAAAATTGGGAACGTTTTAGTCATTATTTCTTTGAATACTTTGTCAGTCCTACGTGCTCTCTTTTTTCATTCTGGAACTTTGATGATATGAATGTTAGTGCTTTTGTTACTGTTTACAGGTTCTTGAGATCCTGTTCTTTCTCCCATCTCTACCCCTCAGCCTATTTTTCTCTGTACATTTGGTACACTGTATTGATCTCTTCGAAGTTCATGATTCTATGCTTTGTAATCTCCAGTCTACTCTTGAGCAAAGTTTTTTGATTGTTGTATTTTTCAGTTCTACTGTTCTCATTTGTTTTTATTTTTATAACTTCTAGTTCTTTGTTTACATTTTCTATTTTTCCCATTTCCGTCAAGGAACACATAATTGCTAACTGAAGCATTTATGTGACAGCTTATTTAAAATCCCTGTCTGATAATTTCAATAGATGTTTTATCTCAGTGCTGGTGTAGGTTTATTGTCTTTTCTCATTTATTCTGTGATTTCCTGGCTCTTGGTGCCATGAGTATTTTTCAATTGGATTCTAAACATTGTGAGTTATTACATGACTCTGTATCCCACTTAATTTTATTATTACTTTTTAGAAGGAAGTCATCCTATTGGAGGTGTAGTATGAGGACTGGGGGGTTACGTACAGATTTCCATTGGGCCCTACTGTCAATACCCCAGCAAAAGTGGGCACTTACATTCTCTCACTGCAGACAGATCAAGTAGAAGTTCAGCTATCCTATTGGCCCTTCTGACACCTTCCCCCCAAAAGTGGGAACATTAATATCATTGTGTTGCCTTTTAGTAGGAGTGGAAGTTCATCTCCCCAGTAGATTTCTTGACACCAGTGGAGGGGAGAAGTGAAGTGTTTGCTGTCCTTCCTCCCACTTCATTCCTTCTTGTTGATGCCGGGTGTGGGTAGAGGGTCAGCTACCTGCTGGCCCCACTGACACCAGGGTAAGAGGAAGAGAACTGCCAACTAGCCCTGCTTGTGCCATCTCATTCTGTCTTACTGCCTCAGGACGGTTATGAGGATTCAGCACCCCATTGGGTCTCACTGGCACCATGTGTTGGGGGTTAGTGGGGTGCCTACTCCCTCCAACCTGTAACATCCTATTCTTATTGATGTCAGGGAGAGACGGAGGCTAGGTCCCACCATTGGACCCCACGACTGTGTGAGGGCAGCCCAGTGTTAACTAGCCTGTCAGGCACCACCTTTGAAAGTCTCTTTGCTAATGCAAAGGGGTGGAGGCTCAGCTCACCACTGCACCATACTGAAACAGCCCTGGTGGCGAATCAGAGCGCTGCCTCTTCTGGAGGGCAGGAGTGGGGTGGTGTGGAAGATCAAATCCTAGCTTGGCCCAACTGAAACCACAGGACATAGGGGACGGGTGCAATATTCCACTGGCACTTGGCTCGAGTAGTGTGTATATTATTGCCCAAATGCTTTTCTCTCTTTGGCAACCCCTTTCCTCACACCTTGGCTAGGGGGAACGGGGGTTTTGTGTTTTCTTTTTTGAAGCTTTTTCGTCTGTTGTTCTGTTGGTGGTTATTGATTGGGGGTTCCTGTATACCCTCTCCAGGATGTATGGGAAGCAACAGGAAACACAGGGGACTCATCACCATGTTATTCCTCAAGTCCCAAAGTCCTTAGTTAAGTCTGCCTTCTCATTTCCACCTTTCAGTGTCTTCCTATGTTTGTCTGTTGTTATGTTCAGGGTTTTAGTTTTAAGTGGAAGAACCTGGGAGAAATGGGCTACTTCATCTTCTTGGAAGCAGAGGTCTGGAGGCCTATGGATGTTACAAAGTGCTGCTGACTGTAAATTAAAATTTGATGATATACACCTTGCCCTTTCAGAATTATTCTGCTAGATGATGTGGCTTCCCAAAGTAGCTACAATTTGATTTCCATACTTCTAAAAGTCAAGTGTTTTGCTGGAGTTGAAATTTAAAGATAAGCAAGAGATGAGGCTAAGATGGTCTATGTGGTAACAGATTAAAGTTGGAAACATCAATATACATTCATGTTTAGCTTAATATTGCTTCATATTACCTTAATACACATGGTTATGTAGAGAGATACTTATAGATGTGTGCATATACATGGGTAATGTACACACATGTTATCTCTTTGCTCTGTCAGCTGAGAAGATCTAGAAGCAATGACATCCGGGCAGCAATCAGCACACCCCACACCCAGATCCTGCTGTCTAATACTGTGCTCCACTAAAAAGACCTGGTTATCCTTGAAGAAGTAGCTGATTCTAGGACTGAGGCAGTAAATATACAAGATTTATATACAAGACCATCTTATAGTGTCAGAAAGTAAGGAAGTTCCAAAAAAATATATAGGATGGGGATACCTCAGAGTGGCACACGAGCCACTGAACTGAAAAGAGTTCACAAGGGTCAGGACTAGAGCAATTTGAGGAACAAAGTAACTAACGTAGAATTAGATTATAACCCAAAGTATAAAATAAAAATCCATGAGTTCTTCTGATATAAATAAATGATTGGATATGTAAATAAATGCGGGAGAATAGATAAATCTCCAGTGCAAAAGAATTCCAAATAGTTTATGTAGTACTCCATCTTAAGCATAACTCTCCATTCCTTAGTTGTGGGCTGAGCATATTGACTTCCTTCCAAAAAGTACAATATGGAGAAGGGAAAACAGTAATTTTACAATGGAGAAACCTGAAAAACACTACCTCAGCCTGGTGATCAAGGTCGACCTCAGCATTCATAATGCATATTGATACTTTGTACACTTGATGTGATCTGACAAAATAACCCTTCTACTCTTGTGGTCTTCCTCCCCAAAACACATAATCCCAATATTATCATGAAAAATGCATCAAACAAATTCTAGTAGTGGGCATCCTACGCAAACCTAACTACTCAAAATTGCCAAGGTCATGCAAGGAAAATCTGAGAAGCTATCAAACCCAAGAGGAGCCTAAGGAAACATGGCAACTAAATATAATGTGATGTTTTGGATGAAATCCTGGAATAGAAAAAGGACATTAGGTAAAAACTAAGGAACTGGACTAATGTATGGACTATAGTAAACAATAATGTATCAATATTTGTTCATTGATTGTAACAATGGAACATACTAATATAAATTGATCATCAGAGAGGGAAATGGGTATAGTGTATATGGAAACACTTTATACTATCTTCTCAATTTTTCTGTAAAATTAAAACACTTCTAAAACATAAAGTCTATAAAAACGTTGTGTTTTCTTGTTTTATGATTATGTGCTTGTATTTCCTAATAAATATGCAAATTTGCTTTGCCTTCCTTGATACTGATATTAAAGAAAATACTAAGTAACTCTGAAAGAATTTCTAACTCCAATTTAACAAGCAATAATTCTTGGTATTAACTTTTTAGGAGAACCCACTGAATAAATCAAAGCAAATTGTCTTTAAAGGCTGAATTTCTTTTCAGTGTTTCATCTTTTATATGATTAATGCATACCACAAGCATGGTTCTGTTTCAAAGGGCAGAAAACATTGATTGTAGGCCATGTCTAAAATACAGTGAAATATTAATGGATGATGCTATAACAACTTTAATGTATTTTATGTTTTCAAAATGATGAATTGTTATTTCAGTCAATAAAGTATTCACTTGTATACATTTCTTACCCACCTTTCCCCAGAACACCCACAAGGAAATGATACTATCATCTGATATTAGGTTCATCAATTTAAATGGGAATTTTTGGTAGCTGTGGTTGCCAACGGTACTGGAACGTGTGATACTTTTACAAATCCTCTCCATGGCAAAATCTGATCTTCACAAGGTAAATCACAGTAGGTGCCTAAAGCCAAATGACAGAGAGTTTTGTAGCTAGATTACCAAGCATTTTACTTAGAGGCACAATAGAATGCAGAAAAGGCCATTTCTCCGTCTTTTTCTGCTCAAAGGTCACTCACCATCTCAGAAGTTTTCCATAAATTTAGACTATATAATGTCACTTAATGTGAATGTAGCTCAACATTCTGTTTTAGTACAGCTAATCTCACATTATTTTATTGGTCCTAAATATGTAAATCATCAGCAAATTTTTGTACTTAACTTTTTTTTTTTGATGTGGACCACTTTTTAAAGTCTTTATTGAATTTGTTACAATACTGCTTCTGTTTTATGTTCTGGTTTTTTGGCTGCGAGGCATGTGGGACCATAGCTCCCCGACTAGGGATTGAACCCACACCCCCTGCATTGGAAGGCGAAGTCTTAACCACTGGACCGCCAGGGAAGTCCCTGTACTTAACTTCTAAAAATAATTAAAATAAGCTATTCAACACATTTTTCCTAAAAAAAAAAAAAAAAAAGCAATTCTTCTTAGGCTGGCCCTGGGCACATACATGACTTTGCCATTTTTTCCATGGATTATTTTCTTATCTGTTCTACTGTGTCACATTTGTTCTACCTTCTCAAAAAGAAGCATTTAAAACTTCATCTACGCGTTCAAGCATTCATACATTTATTAAATAAATCTACTGAACACCTACATACGGCACAGAAAAAGAGGCAGAAAACTAATCTGGGTTGCACAGAAAGTAATGAACTCAGTTAAAATTTTTGGTGAAAACAGGTGTTACTCAATCTACTGGAAATTACATTTCATTATGGGGACTCACAGACTCAAGGAAAACCAAGACCGAAATAATAATAAAGTAATAAAAGCACTAGCCATTTACTGAGTGCCTGCTTTTACCTGACTCTGAAACTCTAAAATCATTACGGATGTTTTGAGGATTGTCTGATATAATTATAATTTCTATTTTACAGATGAAAACAACAAGGTTCAGAGACATTAGGTTACTTGCCTAAAGTGAAGTGGCCCAGAAACTACAGAACTGGAAATTGAACCTTAGATTTCATAATGCCAAAATCTGTGCTTTTAATCACCAAGTGTGTGTGTGTGTGTGTGTGTGTGTGTGTGTGTGTGTGTGTGTGTGTGTGTGTGTGTGTGTGTGTGTGTGTGAGAGAGAGAGAAAGAAAGAGAGAGAGAGAGACAGAGAGAGACAGAGAGAGACAGAGAGAGAATGTGTTTAATAGAGAACTTCCGAGAAATGGCAAGAAAACTGCCAGGTATCCATAAAAGAATAAATTAGGAGCTTCTTACTATACAAGTAATTGTTAATCTTATGGCTGAACTAAGGATCTCTCACTTTTGAACTAAGAAATCAAAAGCTTCCAGAAGTTGAGTCTAAATTTTACACTTACATAAGATACTTCATACAGAATGCTAAAGTATACTAACTAAAGAGCTCTGAAAATACTGGAAGCATTCATACTAGTATGATTTCATAATGTGGATAATAGAGGATTTAAGAAATTGGCAGATGCAACTGCAGACTCATTTGTTATCATTTCTGTGAAGGGCAAGATAAATCAATAAAATGAGAAAAATGAAAAAAGAATGGCTAGCAATTTTAGGTAGTTTGCTTCATCTCCATACTAGGAAAGACTAAGCAAAAAAAAAAAAAATTCTCGAAATTTTATTTTGAAAGCACCTACAAGTGTATATGGTCTTTTTATACCAAATAACTTGGAATTATGAACTGTCAAATAAGTCTAATCTTCTCTGATGATAAAATTGCTGACTTTATTTGAAACTATGAAATGAAAAATGAGGTAAGAGTCAGAAATTCTTAAGAAAAGGAGTAGACAAAACAAAATTATAAGAGTTATGTTAAAAAATATTTTGAAACAAACATAAAATCCCCATTACTGGTACAGAGCTTTTAAAACTTTATTTTGGTTTTAAGTTTTA
This sequence comes from Grampus griseus, assembly GCF_964374135.1. Taxonomy (NCBI): domain Eukaryota; kingdom Metazoa; phylum Chordata; class Mammalia; order Artiodactyla; family Delphinidae; genus Grampus; species Grampus griseus. The sequence goes on along the minus strand of NC_139000.1, from coordinate 90,029,937 downwards.
ATAAATATTGATATGTTTACATAATTACTGTCACAAGGAAGACACAATTTTAGGTCAGCTTTCTTCATTCTTTCTTTAGTAAGCATTATTTTATTTTGCTCCATCATCGTGTAATTATAATATAGTAACTGTGTCACTTTCTACTAAGTGGATATAATTTCCTAAACTGTTTTCCTATTGTTAACAATTAAAGGTGTTTCCAATTTTTTGTTATTACAAATGACATGACAATGAGCATCTTTATATAATAATTTTCTGGATTATAAATTATTTATCGGCATAAGCTTCCAGAATTAGAGTTAACGTGTAAAAAGCTATTAACATTTTTATCTTGCTAGACATTGCCAAATTACTTGTCAAAAGACGGAACCAAATTATATTGCAAAAATCTCTGCCAACAGAAAACATTATACACAATTTTTGATTTTGCTAAATTAATAAGTTGGAAACCTATGTTCCATTTCTTTGAATTCTTTGATAACAGAGTGCTGCTGGAGGCTGGGAGGGCAGCCATGTCCATGAAGGCTCCCCAGAGTTGGAGCGGGGAAGTGGAAAACGGTAAACAAAAATACTAATTGTATTTTCCCTCGATTGTTATCTCTCATTCTTTTCTGCCTCTGTGTAACTTATATCCAGGTAGCCGGAGAAAACTCATGTGGCAGGGCAAATTGGTATTCCAATAAATTAATAATCACCAACTCCAAATGGATTTTCGAGACTGGAAATATTGCTCTGACTTACAGTAAGTTCTTTCTAATTCTCCTTAAGGACTATTTTCTTAGAAGCTTTCCCTACCCTCCTCAAATTTTCCTCCATCCTCTCTACTTCCTTCACTCTGAGCTGGTGAGGCGCTTCCTAACTCATTAGGAACACAGAAGTCAGTAAATAGTCCACTGCCAAATCCGTTAATTCATTAGCATTTGCATTGATCTTTGTATTCCCTTTCACTACAGGAGTTCAAGTTCAAAGGCCACGTGCACTACAGATAGCATTTCATTTTCTCTCATCTTCTCAGGTACTTCACAGCACTGCATTTTCTACAACCCATTCTACTCCTTATGCATGATTCTTGCCAAAATTCAACCTCATTCTAGACTAGTAACTCCAACTTAAAATGTTGAAAACTACGTGTAACACGAAAGCCTCCCTCCTCCTCTAATCCCTGCATACCTTCTTTAGCCAATTCATGTCTGAACTTTTCAAAATTGTTATCATCATATATTGTTTCCATTTCCTCACGTCCCACTTACTCTATAATTTACATCCACCTGACTTCTCTCACCGTAATCTCTCTGCCCACTGTCCTGAAATTTTACTTATGAAGGTCACCAGCGATCTCCATGTCAGTATAGCCAATGAATAGTTTTTGTCCTATTTCTAGGCTCTTTCCTTCTTTAAAAAAGAAAAAGAAATACAAAAACTATTTTTCTCCTCCTCTATGTTTTCACAGTCTCATCATCTTCTCTCCTGGTATATTTTACTGGCTTTCTGTGTTTAATCTGATTTCTAATATTCTATGAGTTTCCTTTATCTTCAGTGGAATAAACCACTATATGAAGGATTATTCTCAACAGTTAGTTCTCATAATAACAGTACTAGTAGCAGCAGTCAATACTTCTATAATGCTTATCATGTGCCAGACACTATTCTAAGACACTGTTTAAATACATATAGACACACACACACACACACACATATGTAAAGTTCTCCTCCTCATAGGCGTATGAAATAAGCCGATTATTATACCCATGTTACAAATGAGAAAACTGAGGCAATGAGAGGCCAAGGTCACATGGTCAGTACTTGGTGAAGCCCCGCCTGAGTTAACGCTGGAACTTTAGAGTAGACAAGTTAAATAATGTCTCACAGATTGGCCTTAAAAGTGAGCAACATTTAATCAATGACTTGTGAAAGTATCAGAAAAAAAGGGAACATTTTAAATTGAATGGGATCTACTAAGTCACGTATCAGTAACTAAGAATGACTCTTATTGAATGAAATTATTTTTCATTATTCTTTTGAAAGAAGAATATTCTTGTGTTAGTGTTTCACAGTTTTTTTTTATTCACGTATTTATTCTTTATTAGACACACATTTCCTACACACCTATGTGCCAGTGTGTGCTGCAAGCCTTGGAAGATTCAGTGGTGAGCAAAAAATTACAAAGTCCCTGCTCTTAAGCAAATGTCCAGTGGTGGAGGAAGACAGAGTAAACATGTAAATAAATGTTGTACGGTGACAGAAATACGACTGGACAAAGGGATGGAGACGCACTGAGGAGGCAGGTCTCTTTGGTCAAGATAGCAGTGGTGGCGTTTGAACCGAGACCTTAACGATAAGAGGGAAATTGGTCTGGGTACATGGATTAGCCAATCTAAAGCTGGGAGAGCAAGAAGTAGAGCTTGTTGCATCTGAGGGACTGAAAAAGACAACTGTGCCTCGAACCCCATGAAGGTCAGGGAAAGATGTAGTAAGTGACCAGAGCACATGGTCTCTGTGAGCCTGGCTAAGTAGTTGAAAATTTAATCTCTTTACAATAGATAGCCTTTAGAGGTTAGAAGCAGTGCAATAATAGCGTCTGATTTGTGCTTTTTAAAAGACTACTTTGACTGTTGAGCGTCCTACAAAAGCAAAATACTTGTGTCTCTATGAAGCGCAGATAGTAAATTTTAAAAAGCCCAATGAGCTCATAAGCAGTTGGTTTACTAACTGTAATCATTTATCTTAACTAGACTTCATTAATATAAGCTTGGTGACCTTGGGGTCCTGGGACATATTAGATCTGGGCAACCCAACTATTTTCAAATAGTGTGATTTGAAAAATTCTTGAAATTGTTGGGGTTCAGGAAGATTATTTTATTGCTGGGGCTGGATGGGAAGTTTAGAATAAGAAAAGAAAGTATGATGGCTGGCTTCCATCTATTCTCCCTTTCTCTGGGAGAAATGATGGTGGGGTGACTACTTTGCTGTTGACCCAATGCTTAAATTTCAGAGCTGGTTCAATCCAGTAAATATGTGCTGAACAACTATTATATGTTAGGCACCTAGCTGGAACTGGGAATATAAAGAGAATAATTAATAATAAAAGCAGGTACTACTAACAAGAGACAGGCACTGTGCTAATGCTTAACATGCACCATCTCAAGTTACATTAATTTACACACTAACCATATGAGGTAGATGCATTTATTATACCATTTTCCGGGTGAGAAATCTAATCCCTTTAAGGGGCTTAAGTTACTTCTCCAAGGTTACACAGCTAGTTAGGGGCATAGGCAGTATTTGGACTCAGGTCTGGTATCAGCACCAATTCTCTTAGCCATTATGCTCTCTAAGGACCTTACTTGAGAAGTTCAGGATTATACATATAGGGGTACAACCAACCCTAAGACCATCTGGCAAAACTGGCTGCTTGAGAAGTCCTGGATTTATGTAAGATGCTCTTGGAATGCAGAAGATCGTGAAGGAGGGTCCCCAAAACACACTCTCTATACTAAGGGGCGACAGAAGAGAGAAAGAATTAGCCTACAGCAGCATGATATTGAGGACCAAGAAACAGTGTTTCTCTCTTTTGTGAACAGTTATTAAATTATTTCTACTTCAGAATATCAGAAAGGAATCACAGGACTATGGACAGTTTGCTGAGCCACCCTATCTATCTTAGCGTGAATCCTGGCAGGTGTAGAGCTCATAGTATGACCCTGGCACCTAAGTGTAGTTAAGTAAGCTTTCATTTTTCTTCAGCCTTAAAGCAAAGCAGCTTTCTGATAGGTATAATTTAGGAAAGTCTTCCAAGAAAATAGTTAAAGTCCACTTTAAATATCTCAAGAGAAAAGCAATTTTGCAAAAGATCAATCAACAAAAGCAAGGCCAAACACACCAATTATTTCGTGAGACTTGTATTGTTATGTCATTGCTCATGTTGTTTCTTTATGCATTTAACTGGAAGAAGGCTTTTAATGTTCAACAATTCTCAAAGAGATAAAGACCCACACTGATGTGTCAGAAAGAGCTTTGCCCTGGAATTAGATCAGTTTAGGTTTGGCTGCTTACTAGAATTAGGTAACATTCTTAATCTTTCTGAGCCTGTTTCCTATCTGCAAATAGGGATAACACTATCTATTACAGAGGGATGTGGTTAAATTAAATGACACATGTCAGTGAAATATATCCTTCCAGACTGAGAACATACCTAGTAAATGTTAAGTGATCTGCAAATATTCTGCTTTCTTGAAATGGATGAAACCTGTTATCATGATTTTAACCAATGGTCTAAATATCAAGACAATATTTAGTTAAAAGTTATATTTGTTCTTTCACTGTCCATCTGCATTTTAACATATTCTCCTTGATAAATTGTGTCAATATTAGTAACATTTGTCATTTCAGCTATTACTGTTCATATGTTTAAAATATTTCAATGTGATATAAGTCATTACGCAAAGGGATGCCTAGCTGGCTTTGTCAAAGATTTATTTTAAGTAAAAATGAAAGACTCATTTTCACCAAGTTTTATTGAACAGTGTATTCATTAACTGTATGAACTTTCTGGCCAACCCAATACAGGAGCCAAGACATGGAAACAACCTCAGTGTTCTTTTGTGGATGAATGGATGAAGAAAATGGGATGCATACAACCTACTATTATTCAGCCGTGATAAAGAAGGAAATCTGCCTATTTGTGACCACATGGGTGGATTTGGGGGGCATTATGCTAAATGAAATGTCAGACAGAGAAAGATAAATACTTTATGATCTCATATGTGAAATCTAAAATACTGAACTCATGATAGAATGGAATGACGGTTGCCAGAGCTGGGGGTTGGAGGTGAGGAAAATGAGGGAAGACGATCAAAAGGTAGAAACTTCTAGTTATAAGACAAGGGAGTAATGGTGATGTAATGTACAGCTCGGTCGCTACAGTTAACAATACCGTATTTTATGTTTGAAAGTTGCTAAGAGAGTACATCTTGAAAGTTCTCATCACAAAGATAACATTTGTAATTATGTGAATTAAGGTTAACTAAACTTATTGTGGTAATCATTTCACACACTATATATATATCAATCATCACATTGTACACCTTGGACAGATACAATATTATATATCAATTAAGTTAAATTTCCGTCTGGCCTGTCATTTTCCAAAGGCCACTCAAGATCAGGGGACAGAACGCCTCCTCTCCAAGTGTCCTGCCAGCCCACACACTCAAGATCAGAGGGACAAAATGCCTAACTAAAACAAAACAAAACAGAAACACAATAAAACTGGAGAGAGGGAGGAAAGGGTGCCCTGAAAAAAAAAAAAAAAACTAAGCACGTTGACAGCGCTACGAATAAACTACCAGGAAAAAGAAACCCTACATGTCAGATCCTAAAGTACAGAAGGGCAAGCCCGCCGGCAGTCCAGGCCCGGGGGGACCGGGGTCCCCAGCCCTGCAGAGCCAACCACAGACCGGCTCGGGCGCCCCGCAGAAGCGCGGGGTCCCCGCGGCCGAGTCGACGCCCCCGGCCGGCGCCGGCTCCCCTCTGCCCACTCTGCGCGCGGGGGCTGGAAACTGCCGCGGAGAACCACGGCGGGGCGGGAAGGGGGGCTCCAAAGAGGGTCTGGCGACTCGAGTCGCTCCGTTTCTCGGTGGGCTCAGCGCGCGCCGTGGGGGAAGAGGGGCGCGGGTCCGGGAGGAGGGGACGGGCGGCACTTACGTAGACCGGCAGCGGCCACGGGTAGACGGCGGGCTCGGTCCCCAAGAGCGACTCCAGCCTCAGCTCCAGCTTCTCCCCCATGTCTTCGCGCGCGGTCCCCGCACCGCGCTAGTCTGGCGCTTGGGGGAGGGGCGCGGCGCCGCCGGCGGGGGCGGGGCAGACGGGCAGGCGGGCGGCTGAAGGGACGGGGCCTGGCCTGGGCCTCAGCTGCCGCCGCCGCGCTCCCGTCCGGGCCCCGGCTCCCTCTTTGTGGTCACAGGCCCGGGGCCCCCAGCGCTGCTGCGAACTCGGGCCGGCGTGAGGCGAGCACAGTGAGCCGGGGGCCGGACTGAAACACTCACGGCCCGCGCGGCCCGCCTCCTGGACTCGCACGCTCCCACGCACGCACGCTCCCACGCACGCACGCTCCTACGCACGCACGCACGCACGCACGTCATCGGCTGCCCCTGGCCACACCCACCGGCCCGAAGTGGGGACCCGGCCAAACCTCTCAGGGCCAGTGGTGGCGGGTTCGACTCCTGACCTCGACATACCGTGACACACACACACACACACACACACACACACACACACACTGATAAGACTATAATTCCTATTAAATATGACAGCTGGAATCCCGGCTTCTGTTCACAAAAATGCCGTGTATTTAGCCTATGCTAGGCACCAGACCGCGGACGCTCAGTACTGGCAAAAAAGGAAATGCCCTGCCCTCATAGCACTGCCATTTTAATTGGAATAGTAGTGACAATGGTCAAGGGAGAAAATAAAGTGTCATCATCGCCACGGGGATGGTTAATCTCATGTGCGCACTGCGTGGGGCCCCGGCAACCACAAACATTATTCCAGATGTGGCCAGGAAGGTATTCTTCAGAAGAGATTAACACTGAAATTGGTCCACTTTGCGTAAAGGAGATTGTCAATGCCGCGGCGTGGGTGGGCCTCGTCCATCAGTTGAAGGACTGGAGAGAAAAATGAGGTGCCCTAGGAAGAGGGAAGTGTTCCTCCAATGGACTTGGCACATCAGCTCTTCCCTGTGTCTCCAGCCCAGAGTCCTGCCCTGACTTGCCTGCCTCACGGTCACAAGAGTCAACTCCTTAAAACGAAACTATATATGTAAAAATATTGAATATATACAAGCCTATTAATTTGTATATGTGTGTATAGATATGATATATATATGTATACACATATGTTTATATGTGCATGCGTTTGTAGTCTATGTGTAAGTACTATATACAGTATACATACAAGCCTATATATTTGTGTGTATATATTGTATACATGTATGTATGTGTATATATACAGTATACATATTATGAAGGTGAACATGCTGTATATATACACACACCCATGTATTGATATATGGGTGTGTATGTGTACAGTATATGTACACTGTATGTATGTATGTATACAGTGTATATTGATATATAGGTGTGTATGTATGTTGTATACCTGTATGTGTATAGGTATTATATGTATATATGTATGTACTCTATATACACACTTGCGTGTGTACTTATATGTGTATGTACATGCACATATTTACATATAGGTGTGTGTGTATACATTGTATATATGTATGTGTATGTATCCTATATATGATATGTGTATGTATATATACGACGAATTTATAGAAGCAGTACATATATTTTTATTCTACATGCTTTTATATGTAGGTGTATATGTGTGTCTATATGTATGTACGTGTATGTATTGCATATATTATATGTGTATGTATGTATACTGTATATATACACACCTAAATATCTTTGTATGTGTGTATATATGTATGATATAGACGAACCTAGGTGTGTATATTGCATATCTTATACGAATGTGTACATACTGTATATATATATACAAACTATGCATTTCATATGTGTGTATGTATAGTGTATATGTATGTGTCTATTGTATATATTATGTGTATATGTGTGTAGACATACTGTATATATACAAACTATGCATTATATATATGTGTGTATATATGTATTTGCGTATTGCATATACTATATGTGTATATGTCTGTATGCGTACTGCATATATACACAGCTGTATATTTTTGTATGCGTGTACATGTGTACGTGTGTGTGTATATACACACAGAGGCTATGGATTCTGTTTGTCTGGAGAACCCTCACCGATACGGACACTTATGACAATTGAGCACCTGCTCTTTGCCAGCCAGGGAGCCAAACGCTTGTCCTTTCTGTGTCTCCCTTAAGTGTCACAAGTCCCGGGAGGGAAGGTGATGCCGCTCCTACCAGTTGAGGTGCCTCAGGGTCAGAGAGGTGCACAGGGCGGGGGGCTGGAGCCTGGTGGAGCCCAGGTGGAGTTCTAGCAGCAGTACAGCCTAGCAGTCCCACTTCCCCGGGTGCCTCTCACAAAGACGCCGAGGGAGAGACGGGGTCTGAAGGAGGGGATGAGGAAGTTTCCGTGGGTCTGCAAGCCCAGACCAAGGCTGACTCGTCAAGGGTGTTAGAGGTCAGGACTCTGGTTACCTTGGAGATGGGGTTACACAGAGCCATTCCCATTCTGAAAAAGTATCCATTCTGCTCTTGTTTGTATGTTTACTCCCCTCCCCCAAATCTTTTAAAAACAGATTATCTTGGTTGCTGGGAGCACACAAGGGGAAGTTGTGTGTGAGGGGGTGTGATCCAGGGGACAGGGAGGATAAGCCCCCCACTCGTAGGGCCAGGAGTGGCTCAGCTTTGTGAGCTAAGGATGGCCCGCGAGGTCCCAGAGAGAAGGGTCCCTGCTCCGTCCCTGCTCCGTGCACCCCATTCCCAGCCTGAGAAGTCCGGAGCCCACCCCCCTCCCCCCACACACACACACCAGGGAGGAGAGCCAGTCACCCTGGCTCCCAGGCTCCGGCTCCAAGGCTCCCGGCACTAGGAGCTATTTTCAGCTTTCATGCCCTAGGACACGGCCAGAGCTAGTGTCTCCGGAAACTCTCTGTCTGTCTCTCGCCCGCCCGCCATCCCTCCCTCCCTCCTCCGCCTCTTCCCCTCCCGCTCCAGCTGTCCTGCCCTCCACCCTGCATTTCTACACAGGATGGCTCACAGACAGCTGCTCCCCGTGCCCACCCGCCACCATTCGATGGATGTCAAAGCAAGCCCTGGGGACTTCCCTGGAGGTCCAGCGATTAAGACTCTGAGCTTCCACTGCAAGGGGTGCGGGTTCGATCCCTGGTCAGGGAAATAAGATCCCACATGCCGCCCGGCACGGCCAAAGAAATAAATGAATAAAAAATAAAGTTATAGTGATGAAACAGCCCTAGTGGTGCAAGGATGGGACGTATAGCTCTATGGTAGAGAATAAAGGTCCAGAAACAGATAGATGAGAACTTGATATGACAGAAAGTGGGGAAATTAAGGAGTTTTCAATAAATGGCATTAGGAAAATTGCATATCCATGTGGGAAAAAGTAAATTAGAAAAAAAAGAAAAAAAGCAAGCCCTGGTCAGGTGTGACCTTGGGCCCAGGGCCATTGGCACACGTTGTCGTGTGGGATGTTCTTCCTTAGACTCCTCCCTCCCTCCTGTGTCACTGTCACTTCCTCCAGAACCTTCCTGGACTCCCCTACACAAGCCCGGGGTGTGCCCTCACCCGCCCACCCTGGATCACCGGAATTCCAATCCCGGCCCACCCTTCCCCGCCAGGTAAAGAACTGGGCCTGGTCAATAAGACCGTAGAGGTCCTCGGCCATTGCTATTGCAGTTGCAATTGTTACTGTGTTTACACAGGGTGACCAACACCCGCCCCCAGTTTGCCCAGGACCGCTCAGGTTTGAGCGCTGGAACTGTGGGGAAACCCTCATTTCCGGGGAACCCCAGAAGGCTGGTCAGCCTATTTAGGATGGATCTTTCACTTGATATCCCAACCCCCGAGAGCCAGAAAGGGAATCTCCCCCCTCCTTCCATGGTAACCTTCATTCATTCATCCACTCATCCCTTTATTCAACTCCTTTATTCAGCAAGTATTTAGGAAGCATCTACTACATAGCAGACACTCTTCTAGGTGCTGGGGACAGTAAACTGAGAAGGTGTGATTTTTTACACGGGGATGATGTCTCGGAGACCACTGCAGGGCATGGGAGGTGGGAGAGGGAAGGGGCAGTTCTAAATGCAGGCTCAGACGGGACCGGGGCAGACCTTGCCCTAAGCCAGGCTGGTTGCTTCAACACAGCTGCTTCAACACAGCTCCTCACCCAGGGCCATCCTGCTTCTGCCTCACCCAGTTCTTCGGTGATGTCTGGGGAAAATCTGTGGTTGTCACAACTGGGGGGGAAGGGGCCCCTGGAATCAAATGGGTGGGGACAGGGATGCTGCTGAACCCCACACAATGCCCAGGAGGGGCCCCCAGCAGAGAATGACCCGCCCCAAATAACCCCAGTGCCATGGGGGAGACCCTGCACTAATATTATTCAGACCCGCTGGTGCCCCTAGATTCCTGCACAGGCTGGGACTCTAACCGGGTCACCTCTGTATCCCGAGGTGACCTAGAGTGGGGCAGCCAGGAGGGCTGAGTATCAGGGATGAAATGACAAATCTCCGTGCCCACTCTCCCCGCCGCACCCCAGGGTCGATGGCCTCTATCTCCTCCCTGTGCAGGTAGCTTTTCCCTGAGCCATTTCTTCTTGTCAAGGTCCCTGTCGCAGGTTGTGTTCCCCGAAGATGACGTTGAGAGCAAGCAGTGGAGTGCAGGTGGTTGATGTGAGACGTGCAGAGAACAGATACAGCTGCCATAGGGTCCCGCAATTCCACTCCTGGGCATAGATCTGGAGAAAACTCTAATTCAAAAATATACATACACCCCTGGGATTTCCCTGGTGGTCTAGTGGTTAAGACTCTGTGCTTCCGGTGCAGGGAGCATGGGTTCCATCTCTGGCCAGGGAACTAAGATCCCACATACTGTGTGACAAAAAAAATAAAGAAAGAGAGAAAGAAAGAAAAAGAAAGAAAGAAAAGAAAGAAAGAAAAGATACATGCACCCCAATGTTCATTGCATCACTATTTATAATAGGCAAGATGTGGAAGCTACCTAAATGTCCACTGATGGATGAATGGATAAAGAAGATGTGGTACATATATACAATGGAATATATTCAGCCATAAAAAGAATGAAATAATGCTATTTGCAGCAACGTCGTGGATGGACCTAGAGATCATCATACTAAGTGAAGTAAGTCAGCAGGGAAAGACACATATATGATCTCTCTTATATGTGAAATCCAAAATACGACACAAATGAACTTGTCTACGAAACAAAAACAGACTCACAGACATAGAGAACAGACTTGTGGTTGCCAAGGGGGAGAAAGAGGGAGGGAGGGTTGGATTGGGAGTTTGGGGTTAGCAGAGGCAAACTATTAAATATAGGATGGATAAGCTACAAGGTCCTACTGTCTAGCACAGGGAACTATATTCAATATCCTGTGATAAGCCATAATGGAAAAGAAAAAGAGTTTTATTTATAGGTTTCATCCCTAACTGAGCTGGCCCATCCCCTCCCATGGTTCTAAGTGCAGCCCGAGGCTGCAGACTTCCCACCGTGGTCTTCAGCTCCAGAGCAAGCCACCTGCAAACCAGCCACATCTTCCCAGGGGCTGGCAACTCTCCTTTGCTACTGATTCCAAGACACATCCAGATAGCACAAATGTGACCATGAAAACAAACTCAGGCATGTTCAAATCAGGGAAATAACATTCTTATCTCTGTTTAGTAGTTGCTTAATTTTAGAATAGCTTAGAGTTACAAAAAAGTTGCAAACATCTGTACAGAGTGTACAGAGTGCTGTGGACCCCCGACCCAGTACCCCTATTTCCAACACGTTAGTACTTTAGTACGTTAGTACGACATGCTTATCCAACTAAGGAACCGAGATGGATACGTTATTATTAACTAAAGTCCACACTTTACTAGAATTTCCCTAGCTTTCCCCTAACATCCTTTTTCTGTCCCAGTCTCCTCTGGGCTGTGACATTTCTCAGACATCCCTGGGTTTTAATACCTTGAAAGTTTTGAGGAGGACTGGTCAGGTATTTTGTCCCTCAATTTGTTTGTCTGTTGGTTTTCTGATGTTTTTCTTATGGTTGGGCTGGAGTTACGGGGTTTGGGGCGGAAGATCCAGACACAGATAAAAATGTCATTCTCCTCAGGTCACATCATCAAGGATACACACCATCAAGGATACACACATCAAGGATACACCCCATCAACGGGACTTGTGACAAACAATTTTACCCTTGATCACCTGGCCGGTATCGTCTTTTTTTTTTTTTTTGCTGCGTTGGGTCTTCATTGCTGCACACGGGCTTTCTCTAGTTGCGGCGAGCAGGGGCTCCTCTTTGTTGCGGGCACGTGCTTCTCATTACAGTGGCTTCTTTTGTTTCGGAGCACGGGCTCTAGCTGTGCGGGCTTCTGTAGTTGTGGCATGGGGGCTCAGTAGTTGTGGCTCCCAGGATCTAGAGCACAGGCTCAATAGTTGTGGCCCATGAGCTTAGTTGATCTGCGGCACAGGGGATCTTCCCGGACCAGGGCTCGGACCCGTGTCCCCTGCATTGGCAGGTGGATCCTTTTTTTTTTCTTTGTTCCTTTTGGAACCAAAACTTTAATCCCAAGGAGTCTCACAAAACATATTACGAATGACAGCATGAAAAAAAATTGCACAGTAACTCAAAGTTCAGCTCTACAATATACTCTTCATCTGGCAAGACATTGGTATCTTGATCATCTCAACTTCCAAAAAACATTACAAAGAGCTATGTATTCATGTACGGCAATCACAGAGGGGACTTATGACCTAACTCAAAGGGAAACTAACTTCCTTGAAACTTCTTAGATTCTAAACTCACTGGACAACCTCTTGTCCAGTGTGAAGACTAGTGGAATTCTTAAACCTCTAATCTAGGGTAAGGGTGCGGCTTTCATTTCTACCTGCTGGCTTGCGTTCACAGCACCTTTTAAAGACTGCTTGCTTAACTACAGCTGCATACCATATCCCAGCTACAGAAAGTCTTTTCAATGTTTGCCAGTGTTGCTTCCATAATAATAAACATCACACTTTAGGTGGGCAGGAGTTAGAGTTTTATTCTCAGTCTAGGCAAGACCAAAAATTCAAAGCAAATTCAATTTTGCTTAAGAGAACATTGTAAAGAAACAATTCTGCATATTACATGCCTCATATGACCCATTTCAAACCATAGAGAATGACACCTTTATGTGTCACTGTCCCAAGAGACAAACAAATGTGAACAGCTAAAACATTTAAAAAGTGCATCAAGCTTCGGAAGTCTCAAACGAAACTTGAATTTTCTGTACATACTCCTGTCAAATGAAGTTATTTCCTGTGCACCACTCCTCTTGCAAAGTGGTCTGCTATTTCCTTTCATTTGACCTGGATCGGCTAGGAGACCTAGAGAAAGATCGGGACGGCTTGCGATTTCTCTCCTGGGACAGTGATCTCTCTCTTCTCCTATATCTACTAAAGGGACCTGCTCTGGCTGCGGGAGAAGCTTCTCCGTCTTGGACATCTGTGGTGAGGGGGAGGACTCCTCCTCCGATAATCATCTCGAGGGCGACAACCCCAAGAAGGAGGCGGCCACGATCTCGACTTCTCCTTTCCCCATTGGACAGGTCCACTCTTACTCGGCAGCCACAGAGTGTTCTCCCGTCTAGTTCTCAGACAGCATCCGCTGCATCTCGGGGATCTTCATTTTCAACAAGAGCGAAGCCGGGAGGGTTTTTAGCAACCCACACACTTTGGAGTGGTCCATAATATCCTAAAGCTCGTTCAAATTCACTCTTGTTACCACTGTTTCCAAGATTCCTTACATAAACGTTACAGTCCAATGGACAGGAATCCCGATGCAAGACCCTCCTGGCTCCTGGGTTTCATGGGCCACAGGGTGATCCCGGGCCTCTAGAATCTCGCAGCTGAATTGGCTCGCACAAGCTGTCCTGTGGGGATGCTTTTCCCCCTATGTGTCCAGCCCGGGGCCCTGCTGTCTAGGCCCGACCTCCAGGGTGACAGGGTGAACCCCAGGTCCCTGGAGCAAACACTCAGAGCCCTGGTGACCAGACTCAGGGGGCTGGGGCGGCAGCTGGACATGTGTGGCCACCCTGATGGTGTTTCGCCCCATCTGCAGTTCCAGTTCCAGCTGAGAAAGAGCCTCGCTGTGTTATTTTCTCCTGGTTGTGTAAGGATCCCCGGTGTCATTTGACAGAAATGTACATGGTGTGTTCTTTCTCTCTTTTCTGCCTGCTTCCTCTCGTCCCTCTCCCCCTCCCTCTCTCCCTCTCCCTCTGTCCCCCTCTCTCTCTCTCTTCCCTCTCCCTCTTTCCTCTGCGTCACTCTCTTTCCCTCTCTCCCTCCCCCCTCCCTCTCCCCCCTCCCCGTCCCTCTCCCCGACCCTCTCCCAACTCCCTCTCCACCTCCGTCTCCCCCTCGCTCTCCCACATCCCTCTCCCTCTCCCCTCCCCCTCCCTCTACCTCCTCTGTCTCCCCCGTCTCTCTCCCGCCTCCCCCCTCCCTCTTCCCGCCTCCCCCGTCCCTCTTCCCTGTCCCTCTCTCCCTTCCTCTCTCCCTGTCCCTGTTTCCCTGTTCCGCACGCCCTCCCTCTACCCCTTTCCCTCTCCCTGTCCCTCCACCTCCTTCCCTCTCTGGAGAGGGAAGGAGGTGGAGGGACAGGGAGAGAGAGCAGGAGGGGGGGAGAGAGAGAGAGAGGGAGGAGAGGGAGAGAGGGATAGAGGGAAGGAGCGAAAGACGTCTCTCCCTCCCTCTATCCCTCCCTCCCTTTATCCCTCTCTCCCTCCCTCCCTCTATCCCTCTCTCCCTCCCTCTCCCTCTCTCCCTCTCCCTCCCTCTATCCCTCTCCCTCCCTCCTTCTCCTCCCTCTCCCTCTCCCTCCAACTCTCCCGCTCCCTCCATCTCTCCATCTCCCTCACTCCCTCCCAGAGACGGAGAGATGGAAAGGCAGAGACAAGGGAGAGGGAGAGAGGGAGAGGGAGAGATGGAGGGAGAGGGAGGGAGAGGAAGAGAGGGAGAGAGATATGGAGAGGAGAGGGAGAGAGGGGGGGGAGAGGGAGAGGGAAAGAGGTCTCCTCCTCCCTCCCTCTCCCTCTGTCCTCTTTCTCTCCCTCTCCCTCCCTCTCTCCCTGTCCCTGTTTCCCTGTTCCGCTCTCCCTCTCCCTCTTTCCCTCTCCCTCTCCCTCCACCTCCTTCCCTCTCCATAGACGGAAGAAGGTGGAGGGAGAGGGAAAGGGAAAGAGGGAGAGGGAGAGCACAAGAGGGAGGGAGGAGAGGGAGGGAGAGGGGGGAAAGGGAGAGAGGGATAGAGGGAGGGAGCGAAGATGTCTCTCCCTCTCTCCCTCCCTCTCTCCTTCTCCTCCCTCTCCCTCTTCCACCAACTCTCCCTCTCCCTCCATGTCTCCATCTCCCTCACTCCTTCCCACATAGGGAGAGATGGAGGGAGAGGCAGAGATAAGGGAGAGGGAGAGAGGGAGAGGGAGAGATGGAGGGAGAGGGAGAGAGGATGAGAGAGAGAGGGACGGGCGGGGGAGAGAGAGAGAGAGAGAGAGAGAGAGAGAGAGAGAGAGAGAGAGAGAGAGAGAGAGAGAGAGAGAGGAGACCGGGAGAGGGAATATGGTCTCTTCTTCCCTCCCTCTCCCTCTCTCCTCCGACTCTCCCTCTCTCACCCTCCCTCCGTCTCCCCCTCTCCTTCCCTCGCCCTTTCCCTTCCTCTCTCCCTCTTCCTCCCTCTGTCACTCCCTCTCCCTCCATCTCTCCCTCACCCTCACTCCCTCTCAGGGAGGGAGAGATGGAGGGAGAGGCAGAGACAAGGGAGAGGGAGAGAGGGAGAGGGAGACCAGAACAGGGAAACAGGGACAGGGAGAGAGAGAGGGAGAGGGAGAGAGGGAGAGAAGGAGGAGAGAGGGAGAGGGAGGGAGGAAGAGACCTCTTTCTCTCTCCCTCTCTCCCTCTCCCTCTCCCTCCCTCTACCTCTTCCTCCCTCTCCCTCTCCCTCCATCTCTCCCTCTCCCTCTCTCCCTCTGCCTTATCTCTGCCTCTCTGGGAGGGAGTGAGGGAGATGGAGAGACGGAGGGAGAAGGAGAGTTGGAGCGAGAGGGAGAGGGAGGAGAAGGAGGGAGGGAGAGGGAGAGAGGTAGGGAGAGACATCTTTTGCTCCCTCCATCACTCTCTCCCACTCCCCCCTCTCCCTCTCCCCCCTCTCTCTCCCTCTCCCCCCTCCCTCTCCATCTCTCTCTCCCTCTCCCCCTCCCTCTCCATCTCTCTCCCTCTCCCCCCTCCCTCTCCATCTCTCTCTCCCTCTCCCCCCTCCCTCTCCATCTCTCTCTCCCTTTCCCCCCTCCCTCTCCATCTCTCTCTCCCTCTCCCTCCACCTCCTTCCCTCTCCAGAGACGGAAGGAGGTGGAGGGAGAGGGAGAGGGAAAGAGGTAGAGCCAGAGCGTGCGGAACAGGGAAGCAGGGACAGGAAGAGAGGAAGGGAGAGAGGGAGAAGGGGAGAGGGAGAGGGAAAGGGGGAGAGGGAGAGGGGGAGGGAAAGAGGGAGAGAGAGAGAGGGACAGGGAGAGAGGGAGGGAGAGAGGCAGGGGGAGAGATGGAGGGAGAGGGAGAGGCAGCGAGGTAGAGGGAGAGAGGGAGAAAGGGAGAGAGAGAGGGAGAGCGGTAGAAGTGCTGAGGAGGGGGGCTCCCTCCCCCTCCCACTCCCATCCTCTCCCTACTGCTTTCTCTTTTCTCTGCTTCAACAAACACCAGGCGCCTTTTAGATCAGCCCTGAAGTCAACGTTGATGCTTGGACAGCCTGACCTCCCCGCTGACTTCCAGCCCAGGACCACCGCTGGGAGATGAAGTCTGCGGGGCCCTGGGCGCAGGCTGCACAGACACCTCCCCTGATGCCCAATCTCTCCCCGTTTACGAGGCAGCCGACACTCCCCTCCCTGACTCCCCAAGATCTGGGGCCTTTTTAGTATGTGTCGATAATGCCATTGAGCTACTATCTAACTCTTCCACGAGGACCCATCTCCCAAAATGCAGTGGTTTTCAGCCTTGGCTGCACTAGAGAACCCCCAGGGAAGGGAGAGACGTCTCTCCCTCCCTCTCTCTTTCTCTCCCTCTGTACTTCTGTCTACCTCTCTCCCTCTCCCTCTCCCTCTGGGGTGATGCCCGATGAGCTCAGAATCGCAGATGGCCCCCCCATCCCCTCTCTGTGGCTTGCATGGGGGATGCACCTTCTCACCGTGGCCCGGGCATGGCCTTGACAGTCAGACATCGGGTCCTGCGTGGACACTTGTGTTTGTTCCATAGCGCAGGTGGCTGCAGTCTGTGCTTCTGTAGATGGGGGCTGTGCGTGAGCCCTTCATCTTCCCCGCAGACACCACTGGTGCTCGCTCGGCCTCGCGGGTGATGCGGGGGGCACGGGGGACAGTCTTGTGTCCCCACCTTCTTGGGCTACAGACAGGCCACGCTGGTCCCGTGGTGACTGGGGGCTCCCAGGAGAACCCCACTGCAGACCGGAGAGGTGGCCCCAGAGAAGGTGGCGTACGCCTGGGGCCGGGCCTCATCAGTGAGCCACGGGCCACCTGCAGCAACAGCTGTCTCACCGTCCAGGGGCTGGGTGTTCGGGCGCCGTGGGGTTGAGCCACTGTCTGCACGGCAGCCGTGTTTGTCTTGTTGAGCCCGGGGAGGCCCCTTGGTGGCTCCTGGAAAGACTGGCCACATTTCTTCCTGCCCTTGGCCTTAGAGCCCATCACGTTCATGCCGTTTCTGGTTCCAAAAGGACCTGTGTTAATAAAGACCATGTGTTAGGACAGCACCAAAGTGTCTAGAAATCCGGGCCAGGAGGAGGAGGGAGGGGGATTGGCTGTGCCCGCCAGTGGCCTGGGAGCCCTGCCCGCCTGCAGAGACCTGGCCCGGGGCCCGCGGGGAGGCCGTGGCCCTCGGTCCCCAGCGCCTTCCGTCTCTGGGTTCCAGGAGAACTGCGTGATCCTCAGGGAGCTGGTGAGGCTGCAGGCCCTGAAGTCCCGCCTGCTGGGGTTCCGCACGCATGCCGACTCCGTGCTGGAGATGAACATGGACAAGACCAGCCAGGTGGTGGCCACTGTCCTAGGTAACACCGCCTCCCCCTGAGTCCCAGTGGGGACGGGGTCAGGCGGACCTTGACCGGAGACCCCACTGTGTCAGCCCTTGGGGGTCACCTTCCCAGACCCTTCATTCTGCCTCGAGGGGCGCGGGGTCGGGGGTGGCTGGGGGGCCGCCCCAGGGACGTAGCCGCGCCTCTCCCCTCCGCCCGCAGGTGAGCTGGCCCAGAAGCTGAAGCCCCTCGGGGAGCAGGAGCGGCCGTGATCCTGGAGCTAAAGAAGGCTGAGTGCCAGAGGCGGGGCCTGCACTTTGAGGGCCCCATCAACGCCTGGGACCTGCGCTACTACATGAACCGGGGGAGGAGACGCGCTACCACGTGAACCAGTACCTGCTCAATGAGGCTTTCCCCATGCAGGCGCTCACACGCGGGCTGCTGGGCATCTCCCAGGAGCTGCTGGGGCTGACCTTCGACCTGGAGGAGGGCACCAGCATGTGTCATGAAGACGTGAGGCTCTAAACGGTCTGGGACGCGGCCTCGGGCAAGGTCATCCATCGGCAAGTTCTACCTGATCTCTATCCTCGGTGCGTGTGTGGGGGAACCTGTCGGCCGTGGGCCGGGGCTCCTCTGTGGAAGCGGGGCCCCATCCACGTCCCTCCGCAGGGTGGGGAAGTCCGGGCACGCGGCCTGCTTCGGCCTGCAGCCGGGCTGCCTACAGCACGATGGGAGCTGCCAGATCGCCATCGCGGCCATGGTGGCCAACTTCACCAAGCCTACGCCCAACCTGCCCTCCCTGCTGCAGCATGATGAGCGGGAGACCAACTTCCACGACGTCAGGCACGCGATGCACCAGCTCCGCTCCCAGGCGCAGGGCTGCAGGCAGGGGGCGGGGAGGGCCCGGGCGTGCGTGGTCCTCAGGCAGGCCCTCGCCATGGGATTCTTCCACTGACATCACCCCGCACGTGGTGACGCCCTCGGTGTCAGCTTCCATCATCAGACCCCAGGCACTGGGCGCATAAATAACGGAAATGGATGTCCTCGAGGCTCTAGAGGCTGGAAGACCCAGATCAAGGAGTCAGGGCTGGTTCCCTGCATGTTAAATACATGCACTCAAGAGTTGCCTTGGAAAAAGACAAAAGAAAAGAAAGGAATGTTGCCTGCAAGTCTGCTGACAGCCGGTGATGAGAACCAGAGGGAAGGCTCTGGGGCCGGGGGCGCAGTGCCCTGTGAGCTCGGGGGCTGCTGCCAGTCTCCGTGGAGGCTCAGCAAGTCCCCGTGACTTCCCCACGTGGGGGGCGCCAGCTGAGCGTCTGGGCCCAGGACCCACTGCTCGTTCAGTCTTCCTGTGGTCAGCCCTTCATCCTGAGCGCGATGCTCTCACAGGCTGCACCGGGGCATGTGGGGACAGTTTACTGAGCTGTACAGACGTCACTACTGCTTTGGACCATTTCCGTCACCCCGAAAATGTCCCTCACGCCCTTAGCTATCACTCCGTCCCCTCGCCAGCCCCTGACAACCAGGAACCCACTCGCTGACTCTGTGGATCTACCTGCTCTGGACGTTTCTCCTCAGTGGGGTCACGCCCTGTGTGTCCTTCTGTGTATGACTTCTCTCGCTGAGCATCGTGTTCTCGGGGTGTATCGACGCGGCAGCGAGCGTCAGGGCTTCACCGCGTTGCGTGGCTGAGGGACGTAAAGACGACAAGAGAAAAGAAAAGAACGTTGCATGCAAGTCTGGTGACAGCCGGTGACGAGAACCAGAGGGAAGGCTCTGGGGCCGGGGGCGCCGTGCCCTGGGAGGCCCTGGCGCTGCTGCCAGTCTTGGTGGGGCACGGGCAGCACCGTCCCTCAGGAGCTGCTGGACAAGCTCATCAAGTCCCGGGAGGCCAACCCAGATGCGGCCGGACCGAGGGAAGGGAAGGGGGCTTCCGGTCTGCCCGGCTGGAAAGCGCGGCCTGGACACGGTGCCAGCCCCCCGTCTCCTTCCTCCCGCCCCCCAGGCCTCTTCCCAGCCATGCCAGGTAGCCAAGCGCGCACCGGGCTCACCTCAGCGGTCGGTTGGCGGCTACTGCCCAGGTCAAGAGGATCGTCTGGTGGTGTGTGAATGGGGACCGACTGACGGGCTCCGGCCGAGGCCCGCTGACCTCTGGCCTCTTCCTGCCACGGTTCCTTGGCTGGTCCCTCCAGCTGTGGCCCGCGGAGTCCGAGGGTGGGGTGGGAGGCTCTGCACATGCTTTCTAGAGAGCCTGGAAGAGGCAGGAGAGGGCTTCATACCCCGAACAGAAGGCATCGACGAGGTCTGCCCGTGCGTGTCGGTGCGGACACGCGGTTCACTCCCTCGTGAGCGCTTTAACCAGCGATCTCCCCGTGGTGGAGCGCGAGCCCCGACTCATCTCTCGCAGCCTCGGCAGCTGACCTTGTAAGAGGCTTAGGAGTGAACCCTCGTGAGCTTCAGCAGAAAGTCGGCAAAGATTTATTTGTGTCCCTCCACTGAACTGCCAGCAAGGTCCCCGTTTTCTACAAGTGTTGGGCCAATACTCTCTCTAGTGGCAGGGGACTCAGACAAGGCTGCTTTGGGGCCCCCACCCCCGTTCTGGGGCAGGGGCACTGAGCGGCCAGGGAGCCGGGCAGGAGCCCCTCCGCGTGTGTCCCAGTGACCCACCTGCCTGCGACCTTCGGCCGCCTGGCAGGAAGCTACGACGCCCAGTCCTGTGGCCAGTCATTCCTGCAAGAAACACTGGAACCAGTTTCTGCCAACCCGCCAAAGAAAAACGACTTCAAAGGCAACGTGGTGTCACAGGAAGGGCTTGTTTCTGTGTTTCTTTGTTTTTAGTTCATTAGGCCTCACTTAAAATTCTGATTCCACAATGCACTTGCTTTGGGATCTTGAACAACACTCATAACCTCTGCAAGTTTCAGTAGAGTAAGTTTATGTGATTACCTTCATCTGTAATATCCCTGTGTTGCAATCTTAATTAATTCAGATTAATTCATCTTAATCTTAATCTCAAGTTCAGATCAAAGACTCGTTCCTCTGTGACTTCTCCTCTGAACTGATTCAAAAGCCTCCTCTCCCGTCCTCATTTGGCTTCGCTTCTCTTCTGGAATCTCATAAGAACTTCTATGACCTCTCTGGTTTTTTGTTGTTGCTGTTGTCTGTTGGTTTGGGTTTTAATTGAAATATAGTTGATTTTCAATGTCGTGTCCGTTTCAGGTGTACAGCACAGTGATTCCGTTTTCAGATTCTTTTCCCTTATAAGTTATTACAAAATATTGAGTACAGTTCCCTGTGCCATAGAGGAGATCCTTGTTGTATCAACTCTATGCCTTCTTTGAATGACCGTAGCACTTTGTTGTCTGTATCATTTTTATGTCTGTTGTGGCTTTGTGACTGAAAATGAAAATTTTCTATTTGTTCATGTCCTGGCCCTTCCTTAGAAATGTGTTCATTTACCTATTTCATATTTATTGACTACATCTTAGACACCGTGTTAGCTGCTTGTTCTAGATGTTAGTAAAACATAGACCTTCCTGCTCAAAGGGTCACAGTATTTGTGGGAAAACAAACAAACGAACAACTTACGTCTCAAATAGCTTTGTACTTCCCAAAGAGAGCACACCTCGTAGGTACAATAAATGTATGTATTATACATAAATGTATAAATAGTTAATGGCATTAAAAACTTGAGATAACTGCTTTTCTATTCTGAGGAAATGATGATAATATTTCACCAGGAGCTCAACACCACTCTGAGAATGAGGGCTTAATCCCCGACCTGGCTCACTGCATCGCTTTCTTATATGAAAATAGACAAGTCTGTACATGCTCTCTACAAAAAGGCTTATCTGGCATGAATTTCAGATAGCAAGAAGAAAAATTCAAGAGGTTCAGAGAAGCATCCAGAAGCTCAGGTGATTGTCTGGCACTAATACAACTTGCTTGACAGGAAAAGAGAGCTGTAAATCTCACAAAATTAGATGATCTTCTAAGAATTTCAAAACCGCCTGCTAGTAATTAGAAATCCTAGAAGAACCGCTTCTTTTAAAGCATACTGATAATATGCTTTACAGCTTAATATTCAGAAGCCTATGTTTTGGCTAAGTGAGCTTCAGGAATGAAGGAAACTTGTGGTTCAGTTCCATCTACTCTGGAACCTCTGGTCAAAACACCTACTTCTGTGCTCAGCCATCTTATCATCTGTAAAATGGAGGCAACTCTAAGAAAACATAGTTACAGAGATGTTGCACAGTTTCCTGTGTCACTGTCTTCATTTGTTTCAGAAAACCAATAACGTCTAAGCTACTACTGCAAAGAGTGCAGTGTTACTTGGGGTCATCTAGTGCAGCTCTGTCAAAGTAAAGAAAAGCAAAGGGGCCTAGAATAACTATAATTTTCCCAAGAGGACACTATTATTTTATGGCAAATCTGAGTCAGGAACCCTGATCTCTTTGATGCCATTCCATTGTTCTCTCGTTGGGTTCTCAGCAACCCAGAGAAAGAAAGAGAAATAAAACTCCTATGTGCTGTGTCACTGGTACAGGACGTGGCAAGATTGGAATTGGAGAACTACATATTAACAGGTATTTGGGGAATTCTTCAAACTAATTAAGATATATACCAGGTACATAAAAAACAGTTATGTTTTCCCAAGATGATTCTGTGGAATGAACAGAACTGGTAACTGAAGGTGCCTGTGTGCTGCAGTTCCAAACAGGACGGGTGAATGCTTGTTTTCTGGCACCTTTAAGACTCCACCCCAATATACACATTAAAATAAAATTAACATTTCAACTGGGTCATATTTAATTCTGCATGCTCTTGTAAGTCAGCAAAATAGTCCATATATCATTTAAGTTGTCACTCACTTTCTTTTCTTTTCTTTTCTTTTTTTTGCGGTACACGGGCCTCTCACTGCTGTGGCCTCTCCCGTTGCGGAGCACAGGCTCCGGACGCGCAGGCTCAGCGGCCATGGCTCACGGGCCTAGCCGCTCCGCGGCATGTGGGATCTTCCCGGACCGGGGCACGAACCCGTATCCCCTGCATCGGCAGGCGGACTCTCAACCACTGAGCCACCGGGGAAGCCCGTCACTCACTTTTTAACTTGAGTTTTAATTTCTGAAAGTCTTTCCAAACACAAAACAGAGGTGGGAAAATGGTATATGGGAAGCTGCAGAGATGAAATAAGCTTACTGCATTCGGCATAAAGATGAATACCCAAACAACTTCTGCATAGCTGGAAGTGTCCAAATCTACTATCTTCGTTTTGTAGTCAAGGCTTCCGGAAAAATATGCTAACCGATTCCTAATTACCCAAATGCCCCATATCTGTTTCAGTAAGTATCATTATATATTATGGAAATTTTTCTCAGTGACAGAGAAAGACATCCTGGCCGAGCATCCCCCTGCCCATGACACACAGATGATGGGTCTCAAGCTACCTTGAAGGCGTTGGAGCCCACTTTATCCATTACTAATATTAATGGAGGACAAAACTTCATATTCTGTTTGCTCTGTGTTTGTTAAATCACTTCTTCCCCTCATTAAGAGGGATGACACATAATTGAGTCTGTAGTGTGTGTATCACTGGAAACTGAACACATTTTTGTTGGTTTTATTAACGTCATAGGTTTCTAGGGGGGGTCTACTAAATAACTAAGGCTAGTTTCACAGTTACAAATAAATTACGATGTAATTTTGAATAACGTAAGCTCATCGTAAAGGAAGGATACTGAGAGTTGCTACTACCCCTTCCTTGAGGGGCTCTTGTAAAGCACTAAATCAAGTAACAGAGGTTTATATGCATGCATATATTTTCAATGATATTTGAACACACTTGAAAAGAACTCTACGGAATGCATTATAAAACCTCGATGCTGTGTGTCCCTAGTTCCCGGCTCTCTCGTTCAAACTATTTAAATGAACAAAATGTTATCTATTAGGATAGCTATCAGAGTACTCCAAATACTACTTCTTGCAGTACCCTGGCCCAACCATTTGCCTTCCTCTTCCCATTAGTCCTTAATTCAGAAACCCCAGAGATTTGTTCAGTAATTTATGAACATATTTCTTCATTCAGCCAAGAAAACTGATGGATCCCTTACCAAATTTCAGGCACCCTTCTTCAGGATGTTTTCTAGGCATGTTCAGGAAACACAGCAGTGATTAACACAGATGAATATAGCCTCTCTCGAGCTGAGGGGAGAGACAAAAGTAAAGAAGCAAATATAAAATCATAAGTGTAAATACGTAAATAAAAATTGAATAAATGGGTAGAATAACTAGTATATCAGGTAAGTGCTGGAGAAAAACAGCAAGCAGGGAAGGCGGATGGAGATTGTTAGCTGGTAGGAGGAGGCTGCGATCGGAAACTAAGTGATCACTGAGGGCTTTCTGGGGAAGATAAAATTTACGAGGGAACCTAAGGTTGTGAGAGGGAGCAAGGTGCATATCTGGGAAGTGAATAGTACAAGCAGAGGGAACAGTCAGATGGAAAGGCAATGAGGCAAGAGTGGGCTTGGAGTATCCAAGGAGCAGAAAGGATGTCAGTGTGTGGAAAACAGAGGGCGCAAAGTGGAGAGGAGAAGGAAACAGTCAGAGAGGAAACAGAGGCCCAGATTTCTAGGGCTGTGGAGGCACTTTGAGGACTTTGCTTTTCCTGTGAAGAAGCCATTGAAGAGACTTGAGTGACATGATCTGACTTATGTTTTAACAGGATCTCTCTGGATGCCATGTTGATTAGAGACTGCAGGAGAATAAGGACAAGCCCCAGAAGACCAATAGTTGATTCAAATGTCAAGAAACATGTATGCCTTCACCCTTCAACTTCACAAATGATGCCATTTCCATTGAGCTATTGAAAAATATCATCTGGCTTTCAAAACAATAAACCAGAAGGCATTTTCTCACATAAGCAAGGTCACAAACAACTGTCAGCTAAAGGTGAAATAGCAACAAATCAAATAATAACAAAAACATTTTTTATAGATTTTAAAACCTTACAAAGCATTTTCTTGTCCATTATCTAAGTTAATCCTCAAATCAACGCCATGAGATAGTTATTATTTTCCCATTAGAAGTGACCGCATATTAAATCCTTAGTGATTGCTCAAGAAAAGCTGAAATCTTGAGTGTACATCTATTAATGCCAAGGTTGGGTTTTTTACCCATGGGAACATTGGATGCTAAAATCCACAGGGATTTTCAGCTCAAGATGGCAGACTAGGAAATATATTTACTTTCTGGTCCTCCTGAAACCATGTTTAAATAAAACTGCAGAAATACCAAAATTAATCAACCAATAAAAGCCAAGACATTGTGGAAGTCATCAACCACAGAAAGATTTCAACACATTTCGAGAAGGCAAACAATGAAATGGAGGGGCCATGAATAAAATAAGGAAGAAAAGACTACCCTAAGTAGGGTCTGCACAAAGCCAGGCAGCTTTTGCTGAGCCCTGGTTATAGTAAAGGACAGAGGAAAGAAGAGGGGCTGAAAACAAGGAGACAAAAGTCATTTTAGGAAAAAACGTTCACTTAATGAGCTCCAGGGAACACTCAGCCTGCTGCCATACTCACTCATGGATTACAGTGGATTGTTGGTAAGCAAGACAAGAAAACAGGGAACCAACAAACAAAAATCAAGACACGGTTTCTTACTGAGCTCTTCTCAAATGAGATCAAGAAATTATGGTTCAATGCCATAGCTGTAAATCATTTCTGCTCCTGGAGAGGTTAGAAAGGGCTTATAATAGTTACCCTTTTTCTTCAGACAGGATTTAGGTCTGAGCAAAAGCTTTTGTGTCCTCCAACCTCAAAGTTTATTGGGGATGGAAGTCCAAATTTGCTTTGACATACCATAAAAAGAATCTCACGAGCAGAGGGTCAAACTACTTTTGGAATATATGAATTATGCCCAGTGTGATTTTAAATAGATTTTAAACAAAAATATATAAATTTTCACTGATCTATATGATTCTGGGTTCTGAAACTTCTACATGTTACATGCCTGATATATAACACACAATGTCAGTCCCAGGAGAGAGAAGACACTCCAATGAAGCAAGCCAAAGAAACAAGATTCGAACAAGGTAAAGTGATGTGTAGACCAAGACCAGGATTTTTCAGTTCTTTCCTGTCATGCTGTAGCTTCCAGCTCCTGAATGACAACACATGTTTCCCTTGTCCTAGACACACAAGAGTATGTCTCCTCTATGGGGCCTAAGAAGCTCTAGAGTTACATATGTGTAGTAAAGAGTGGACCCAGCCGGCATACTCACAATGACCAAATTGTGTTGATCGTACTTTATTTTAAACCAATACATCGCTCCATGCTGAAGTTGCAATCAATGATATATTTGCTTTCTAGACATGAATGAGATGCCTTACTGGATATACTCCAGGAAGGCCAGAGAAACTGGCTTCTAATCCATACAGAATAATTCATTGATGAATTCCTTTCAGGAGAGCCCCTGATTTATCTAGAATATAAGCCTTACATACCTGGATCCTTCAAACTAGACCAAAGGGACAAATCTAGGCTGCAAGCCTCAATCAGAAATGTGGGATGGTGCTATGCTGACAACTGGTGGTCCCTGACCTATCTTCTGAGATTAGAACCCAGTGTGGTGGATGACCAATTCACGCGTTGAACAAAAGAACACCTCCTACAGGGCAGTGTATGTGTTCATTACAGGTATGGCACTTAGGGCTAAAAGTAACACATGAAGCATATATGATAAGGAGGCACCAGAGTCCAGAGCACGAGCTCTGGAATCACACAGGCTTGCTTCGAATCCCGGCTAAGCCACTACCATCTGTATACCCTGAAGAACAGTCGAAGGTTTAAATGTTCTTTTACCAAATTTCGAAAAACAAGCGAAGAAAGAACCTACCTGCCAGGAAGGGACATCGTGGGGTGCAGCATCCAGTCGCATCAGGGCTCTGCATCCCCTGCTCAGAAACCTTCACCGCCTGGCTCATGGTGATGCTGGCAGCTCAGCAGCCCTGGAGAAGGCGCTCCTGTCTCCAGGGCTCGCGGACAAGCTGGGGAGGTCCACGGAGGTGGCGGGCCACAGCCTGGCAAACTCTGGGTGCCTCCTCCACTCAGCTCTGGGCAGGCTCTCGCCTCTGGGCCCCGTTGCGGGGAAGGGCTGGCCGATACATAGCCAGGGCTGAGGGGTCTGCAGAGCCGGTGCCCAGGCAGGGTGAGCCCTGGAGGAGAAGACTTCCACAGTCCCCAACAGTCTCCGCATGGTGGCCCATCCGGTGCCAAATACCTGCCACCCACAGCGACAAGTCCCAGCCGCTAGAAAGCCCACAAGGGGTCGGGCTCTTTGCCCTCGGGCCGGGTTTCTCCAGGGCCTGGGCTTGTGTGGGGCCCCCATACCACCCCCTGACCCGCCCTTGCTCTGTGACACGTACAGTGCAATGTCAACACCCAGGCTGAGCCGGCCAGTGTTCAGTGCGTGCTAGACCTTGAGAAGACTTAGCAGCTAGGGAGAAGCTCTCCCACTTTCACTCGCTTTTCTCAGATCAGGCAGGCAGCCCATCTCACCCCAAAGCTATGGACACCACACCTCCTTCCCAGGCTATCGTTTTCCGTTCTGCCCCTGTTGTCCCTTTCCATTCTGCCCCCCTTTTCCCCAGCACCCCATTTACGGCTTCGGGTGTCATCGGTGCTGCAGCAGGCAGCACCTCTGACCCCGAAGCTATGGACACCACACCTCCTCCCCAGGCTATCGTTTTCCGTTCTGCCCCTGTTGTCCCTTTCCATTCTGCCCCCCTTTTCCCCAGCACCCCATTTACGGCTTCGGGTGTCATCGGTGCTGCAGCAGGCAGCACCTCTGACCCCGAAGCTATGGACACCACACCTTCCCAGGCTATTGTTTTCCGTTCTGCCCCTGTTGTCCCTTTCCATTCTGCCCCCCTTTACCCCAGCACCCCATTTACGGCTTCGGGTGTCATCGGTGCTGCAGCAGGCAGCACCTCTGACCCCGAAGCTATGGACACCACACCTCCTTCCCAGGCTATCGTTTTCCGTTCTGCCCCTGTTGTCCCTTTCCATTCTGCCCCTCATTTCCCCAGCACCCTATTTACGGCTTCGGGTGTCATCGGTGCTGCAGCAGGCAGCACCTCTGACCCCGAAGCTATGGACACCACACCTCCTTCCCAGGCTATCGTTTTCCGTTCTGCGCCTGTTGTCCCTTTCCATTCTGCCCCCCTTTTCCCCAGCACCCCATTTACGGCTTCGGGTGTCATCGGTGCTGCACCAGGCAGCACCTCTGACCCCGAAGCTATGGACACCACACCTCCTTCCCAGGCTATCGTTTTCCGTTCTGCCCCTGTTGTCCCTTTCCATTCTGCCCCCCTTTTCCCCAGCACCCCATTTACGGCTTCGGGTGTCATCGGTGCTGCAGCAGGCAGCACCTCTGACCCCGAAGCTATGGACAGCACACCTCCTTCCCAGGCTATCGTTTTCCGTTCTGCCCCTGTTGTCCCTTTCCATTCTGCCCCCCATTTCCCCAGCACCCCATTTACGGCTTCGGGTGTCATCGGTGCTGCAGCAGGCAGCACCTCTGACCCCGAAGCTATGGACACCACACCTCCTTCCCAGGCTATCGTTTTCCGTTCTGCGCCTGTTGTCCCTTTCCATTCTGCCCCCCTTTTCCCCAGCACCCCATTTACGGCTTCGGGTGTCATCGGTGCTGCAGCAGGCAGCACCTCTGACCCCGAAGCTATGGACACCACACCTCCTCCCTAGGCTATCTTTCTCCGTTCTTCCCCTCTTTTCCCTTTCTATTCTGCCCCTGTTTTCCCCAGCCCCCCCCCATTTACGGCTTAGGCCGGCATCGGTGCTTCAGCAGGCAGCAGCTCTGACACCAAAGCTATGGACACCACACCTCCTTCCCAGCGCTGTCATTTTCCAGTCTGCCCTGTCTCCACGTAGAACCGCTACCTATTTCACACGGCTGTTCCTAGTTCTGGGAACACACCACTCACTGGTAGCAATGCCTCAGCCCATGCCTCGACTCATTTACCTGCAACGCTGGCCAACAGATAGACCAACACTTCAAAGTTATGACAGAAAGTTGAGTAAGTTATACGCTTGGAATTGCATTTATTATTATTAACAAGCACAACTGTAGTGCTTAGACTATAACAAGTAATCTTCTAAGTGCTTAGCAAATATTAACTCACTTAATCCTCATAATGGCAACCCTATAGGTAGGTAATGTTCATAATATTCACCTTTTTGGGGGGAAACTGAGGCCCAGAGGGGTTGAATAGCTTGTCTAATGCCACACAGTAAGTAGCGGGCAGAAACCCAGGATGAAAACCAGACCGTCGAGACTTTCATCACTTTGCTGTGTCACCTTAATAGATGTTGTGGTTAGGGAAGGGACTAAACTGACAAGACTCTGAACTTGAGAAGGGAGAAATTAGAAAGTGACTGATCCTAGAAACTAGAGAGGATTTCAGCTCAGAAATTTCTGGTGATGAGACCCGGAAGAACAAGAACATGGTTGGATTATTAACTTGGGGTAGTATCTGAATCCATTGAGAAATGGTTTTGTCTTGTTTTTTTTTTTTAACTTAGAAAGGCCAGTTGGATGAAGATTAATGAAAAAAAAAAGTAGAAAGGAAAAGAGGAAGGTGCCTGAAGTGAGACATAACCTCTTCCCTGTAAGTACTACGGGTGGGTGTCCTGTGGGAAAGGATGGAGCTCTCTCTACAGGTTTGTCACCAGGATGAACAAGGAGGAACATGGCAACCATTGTACTGGTTTTGATGATTCCTCAAAAACCAAGGCTTTAGTTTCCAAGAACTACCCACAGTAGCACACCTACCGTGTGTCAGACATGCCACCAAGTGTGTTTCCAGTCACACATTTTAATTGGAGAAATAGTTCCTATGAGGTACGCATTAGTTCCCTATGGCTGCTGTAACAAATTACTACCAATGAGCTTGCGTAAAACAAAACACACTCATTCTCTTATGGTTCTGGAAGACAGAGGTCCAAAACCAGTTTCCCTGGGCTGGAACCAGGAGTTGACAAGGCCGTCCATCCACCTTCTAGAGGCTCTAAGGGAGAATCTGTTTCCTTGACAGCATTCCTTGACTTCTGGCCACATCAATCCAACCCCAACTTCATCATCACATTCTCTTTGGAGTAAAAACTCCCTCTGCCTCTCTCTTACGAGAACACCAGTGGTTACATCTGGGTCCATCCAGGTAGGCCAGAAGAATCTCCCCATCTCAAAACCCTTACTTTCATCCCATTGGCAAAGTCCCTTCTGCCATTTAAGGTGACATTCACAGGTTCTGGGGATTAGAAGGTGGACATTTGGGGGCAATGGTACTATTCAGTCTACTACAAGGTAGATACTATTATCTTCCTCAGATGTAGGAAATGAAGTTTAGGGAAGTAATTTGTCTCAGGTCTACAATTTCCAGAGTAGAGATTTAAATTCTGCCAGTGAGACTTTAGGACACACTCTAAACAACTTTAACCTGTGTCCTTAATTACTGCATAATCCTTGGTTAAGAGTCACACTTAGGTATCAAGACCCAACTGAATATAACACAAGTACTGTCTCCTCTTTCACTATGTTTGCCTGGTGTATTTATGAATCTTGCCCAGAGCAGAAGAGTTCAGAAAATTGTTATGCACCTTTACTAGGAGAAAGCATTTACTGTTTGATGTGCACGGAGTAATGGAAGGCTATTTAAAGTAAAATAAAATAAAATAAAATAAAATAAAATATGCCACCAAATCGTCAAGTGTCACAACAGAGGTAACCCCGTGGGAGTCTTGAGGAGACTAAAATTATCTCCAATTGTGCAGGTGAGAAAAGTGTCACTAAAGGCAGTTGTAGTTCAGCCAAGCCCTACGGCACAGAAGTAGGAATTTGGATAGGTACGAATGGGAAAAAAGACATTTTAGGCATGGGAAACAGTTTAATGCTGAATGGATGAGAAATATACGTTAGACCTTTCTAAATCAACTGGCTTATTATTAACTCAGTAAATCAGATTTGGTCAGTCAAACTAGCTTTAGCTGATTACTTATCCAGGGCATAGCTGTTGAGAGTAATTTTTGTCATAGAACAGTAAATAAAATTGTTGAACTATAACTTTAGGCTTGCTAAGTGAAATAGATTGCTCTAGCTGATGTTCAAGTGACTTACTTGGGACTATTCACGAAATTGGGGGTTAACAACTGCTTAAGACAACATAGAGAATTGATCTTAAATAGTACTTGAAGTAGTTACTGTGTAAAGTATCTGTTCAGTAGCTCATGGTAAATGGATGTTTATAATCCCCACTGGACAACCAACTGCTTTTTTGCAAATGGTAATGTGAATTGCTGTCGCATAAACTATAGTAATGACCACCTATCTAATTTGTTGTCCAAACCAGAAATCTTCTAACAATACTGGTCTCCTAATAAAAGTAAGCATGAAGCTAACACACACTGGGTGTCTCCCGTGTGCCTGTGCATGCATCTATATCTCACTGAACCCCCATAACAGCCCCCAAGAGAGGGACTCTGAGTGTCCCCATGCTGCTGGTGGAGAAACAGGCACAGGAAGGTTCAATAGTCTATCTACCTAAGATAACACAGAGGGTGGGAGAGCCTGTTTTTAAACCATCTGCCTCCAATTCCAGGTGCCAGGAGCCAGATTCAGCCTACAGGCCTCTTCTGCTCATCTGGAGGCGAACCCATGTGTAAGGATTAGTCAAATCCTGTCTTCAATCCTCAAGGTAGCTTGAACACTTGCACGTCCTCCAAATAACATGTAGCATAAGCAATAAGATGTTTGCCCCGGGTATTGGCCAGGAACTTGGAATCAGCTGTGTCTAGTTAGGCTGAGCTGGTTGAGACTGGAGAGGACCACCGATCTTCCACCTGGGCCAGTGCCTTTTGACCTCCTGCCATCAGAGGGCCGAAAACTACAGCCTGAGAATGTGCTGAGCCCCGTAGCCTAGTTACGCCAGCTCAGAACAATGACGAGCACACCTTTTTCCAATCACCTTTCCTCATGCTCCCTATGCCTCATACTGCCCTGCTTCTTTATTCTTTATCCCATAGATACCCCAAGCCCCTTGCCTTTGGGGAGGCGGATTTGAGACCTATTGTCACGTCACTTCCTCGCTTGGCTGCCTTGTGAATAAACCTCCTCTTTGCTGCAAACCTCAGCGTGTCAGTGTTTTGGCTTGCTGCGCCTCAGACAAAATGGTAGGGAGCTGTGGTAAAGGTCCCTTGCCTGTGAGGGAAGCTG
Source organism: Grampus griseus (assembly GCF_964374135.1). Taxonomy (NCBI): domain Eukaryota; kingdom Metazoa; phylum Chordata; class Mammalia; order Artiodactyla; family Delphinidae; genus Grampus; species Grampus griseus. The sequence goes on along the minus strand of NC_139000.1, from coordinate 89,997,854 downwards.
GTTACTAGTAGTCACGTTGCGGATGTTTTCTCCTCCCGGGGTGGGGGGGCAGACGTCCTGCTCTTCCAGAAAGAAGGGAGAAAGGCAGGAGCTGGACCCTTGCTCTCAGGGTCACCGTCACCTAGGAGCTCGTTAGAAGCACAGAATCCAGGCCCCACCCAGAACTACTGAATTACAGCCTGCATTTAACAAGATCCACAAGAGAGGCATACCCATAGTAAAGTTGGAGAGGCACCAAGCTGGAGTCCACGTAGCAGAGAAGCAGACAGGATTCTAGACCACGCAGAGTGTTAAAGGCCAACAGTTTGTTTTCTATTCTCAAAACAATGTTTTTGAGCCATGTTTATGAGCAATGTCCCAACTTGCTTTTAAGGTTTCTTGTGTGAAGAATGGATTGGAAGGAAACAAGATATATGGACACTGGTTAGGACCTCATTGCAACAGACAGGCAAGTTCGGTATTAGGATGTTGAGGAAGAGTTGACAGATTCAGAAGAAATTCAGGAGATAAACTGAAGCGGGCTTAATGGGGTATGAGATGGAGGAAAGGAAGGTCTTAGGGAATTAAAGGGTTTACTACACGTATGAGCAAAGCCTCAAAATTAATCCTTTGAACGTACAGAGGTAGAGCTCTCAAAGGACACCGGTTAGGAAGCAACTGTACGCCCTTTATAATTCCAAGAGACGACACAGATCAACTGTTGCGATGGAAAATTCGGCGGTACCGGTGCCTTTTTTCACTCAAACTTAGTTCCAGTGACTATTACTCACATTTTCTGTGCCTAAACAACACAGCTTGAGGAACTGAAGGGGATTCCATCCTGGTAATTAAGGAGGGTCCCCAACACTGACAGTCCCATCTTAAAAAGCAGTCCCCCTGCATTTTACCCGAGGAGCAATGGCCAGAGCCTCCCTTTTAAAACGATGGGGAGAAACCAGAACATCACACACTGTCCCTTTCAGCTACTGTGAACTGAGCCGCGAGACGACCAGTACCCCCTAGCACAGCGCGGACGGGCCAGCGCGCGGGGGCCACTGTGACAGGCGACAGCACAAGAGACGAAGCCCAGGCCCAGGGGCTCTGAGCTCCACCGGCAACGCCCAGGGGCCAAGGCGTATTACCTTTCCGGGATGTGCTTCCCGCCCTTCCTCGTGGCCGACGAACTGGCTCATGTCACCCCCAAGATACCGCCCACCCAACGCCAGGACTGCCAAAGGCGCCAACCCGGCCTCCCCGGTGCCAGCACAAGGCCACGAACCACAGGCGCCTAGGCACAAGCCCACGCAGCTCGCGGACCTCCTCCTACCGCGCATGCGCCACCGCGGGGCGTCTCGAGATGACTCTCAGCACGCAGGCGGATTAACGCGCTTGATTGGTAAAGAGGATTCTGATGCCTGCAATTTCCCTCCTTAGCCGGAGGCTGGGAGCACACGTCCATTAGTTCGTGTGTGTACCCTTCAGAATTCCAATCATACGGGACATGGAAAGTTGTCCGACTCTCCCAGTTCCTTGTGTGGTTCTTCCAGATATTTCCCAAGTGCTTACATTCACACTTGTATCTTGTATGTAAGTATTGGTACGTAACAGGTATCCTGTAGTTTACAGAAGAGCAGCACACTAGACACATACTATATACATAGTCTACAATGTGTCTTGGATAGTGACGCTGTTATCTTTCTAAAATATAAACTTGGCTGGATTGCTCTGTTGCTTGAACATCTTCACTTAGCACAGAATACAGCCCAGGTTGTTAGCATAGCATTGAGAACTCTTTATAAACAAGTATCAGTCTGTCTCTCCAACTGAATTAGAAGTTCAAACTATGACTTCCAAGGACCTACATCATCCACCTCCCTCCTTTGCCCTGCCAGCCTCCCCTGATCTCATTCTCTACTGCCCTGCCCTCACTCACTTTCCCCTGTCCAGCCACACTGGCTTCCTTACTATTCCTCAAACATGCCAAGCACAGTCGTGCCTCAGGGACTTTGCACCTACTATTCCTTCTGCTTCAGAACACACCCTCCCACCCCATCTCCACTCTCCCAGAACACACCCTCCCACCCCATCTCCACTCTCCCAGAACACACCCTCCCACCCCATCTCCACTCTCCCAGATAGCCAATGGCTTCTCACTTCAAGGCTCTGCTCAATCGACATCTTAATAGAGGGGACTTCCCTGATCACCTACCACATTCCCTCACCTCTTCATCTTCTTTTGTTATTCTCCAAAGCACTTACCACCGCTTGACACTCCATATATTGACTTATTTATTCATCTCTCTCCCCCACTAGAATGGAAAGTACATAAGGGCAAGAACTTTGTTCTCTTCCTACTTCCTAGAACAGTGCCTTCAATTTAGAAGGTGTTATACAACTATTTGCTGAAAATCAATGTATGACTTCTTTGCCCTTTCACACTACCCTCTAGTCACACCAGAGGCTGCCCCTCCAGAGCACAAGTTCAAGCCCTGTGCCTTCTGTACCTGTCCCCAATACCTGGGCTGTCCTTTCCTCATTCCGGCAAAATCCTCTTCCCCCAAGCCCAGCTCAAACGCTGTCTCCTCAGTCAGGCCTTCCTCACTTTCTCCTCTATATTCCTGCTGCACTTGATTCTTTTATCATAATTAACCCACTTATACTCACTACATGTTTCTCTTCCTAGATAACTGTAAGTTGCTACTGAACAAAGACTTCTACTCACCTCTGTATCCCCGTGCCCTAACAACAAACCTATAAGGCTCTCGGTGTTTACTGAAACAATTTATTTTCTGAGTCTCTACCAATCCTAGGGAGTGCATAGTATAGTCTCCTCCTCATTACCAGTGAGCCTGGCACCTGTGGGAGGGCCTTACAGCAGAGGAGAGTCACCAATGGATCATAACTAAGGTCCTGAGACTGCAATGGCAGACAGCATGGTGAAGTTAGCCCACTGCATGCAGAAGACCCACAGAGGAGTCAGCATATGCAATGGACTACACTTGGTATAACATGTGAACAATCAAGGTTTACAAACGTGTTCTCATGCACTTGTAAGGATCTTCTAGCCCACGCGGAACAGACAGAACACACACAAAGGAGCCTGGAGGAAGTGAGTAGGCCGGCAGCTGCGCCCTAACATCTTAAGAGGGAACATTTCTGTGACTACAGTTTAAACAAATCAGATAATTTGCCTCCTTTCTAGACACCCTGGTTATCACAGGACAGGCCAAGCCTCTCAAGTTTTAAAGCTAAAGTACACGGAAGATCTGTGAAGAGGGCTTAAGATATTTAAGAGCTAGTACCTGCATTAAGCAACCAGGTTATAGAATGAAAATTTATCTTGAAATGCCTGTCTCTCCCTCTCTCTCTCGCCTCCTATCCCCTATCTTCCCACCTCCATCTCTATTCCTTCTCCCCTACTCCCTGTTTTATGTATATACGTGCATCATTTTATATATACATGGAATATTTACTGTCTGTTACGTTTATTTAATAAAGTGCACACTCCTCAGGCTAAATTTAGAAAGAGGACAAAATGAACACTTTCGCATGGGCGTCAGTGGTGTTCCAAAGACAAAAGATTCCTCAGCCTTAAAACATGGCAAACACCACGTTCCTTCTGATAGTTAGATGCTAGAAAAAGGCAAGTGGATCCTTAAAATTCACACGCTATTAAGACCTACTATCAACAGAGTAGATCTTAAAGCGGAAACAAGAAAACACCAGCCTTTTAAGTTCTTCCTGTCTGAAGATAAGAATAAGAGGTGGTAGTGTTCTTCCTCACTTGCACCGAAGTGTAAAAGCGGCAAAAATATCTTCAACACATATATGATGAGGAAGCCGCTCTTCTGGTCCACTCTGTTTTGTTTTGCTTCTAGGGATCTGTCTCACTCGGAACCTTTGCTTTTTGTTTTCTCTTTTATGTACGCTAAGAACCCGAGAGTCTTAACCTTTTCTTCCACCTCTCAACCAATAAATAGGACACAAGAACATTTTTATGTTTTCATGTATTTTCCATTCAAATTTTTAAAAAAGAGATAAGTAAGCTAGCTCAGTTCATATTTCTCACAAAAATCACTTTCCAAACTAAACTAAATTGTTTGTGACCATAAACAGGAAAAACACCGTACTCTATTAGCACCATCTGACATTTCCACCTTAATGTTACCAAACACAACTTGACACTAATGTCAGAACTATTAAAAATGTTAAAAACCCCCAAGCCCACTCAAAATGCATACCAAAGTTCAGGTAAAGGAAAAACAAAAACAAAAACAAAAGCAACTCACCGTTATCTTTATGTTCTTTCAGAAACCCATTAACAGCACACTGGAATTTAAAACTAGCGTCGTCATCTGACACCTGATGCCCAATTGTACAACTTTTTAAATAAGGAATAGTTTCTGGTAAGTCCTATAAGGCAAAACCATGAAAATATGTATTATTTCCTTTGTAGGGAAAGAATAAAAAATTAATTAGAGAAGGCAGACTATAAACCAGGAGAGTACATTAAACTTTGTATGTCAGTCATTCTGATGAGAGCCATTTTTTCCAAAGCTGCTTTAACCAGTAATTATCACTTGATTTTCATTAAAACTGCAGAACGGACAGTTACCAGGCATGCAAAAGGAAAAGCAAATCTATGTGAATGAATGCACATGTAACTCAAAATGATATAAAGAGGTCTACCTACACTTATGTTCTATCTTACATTTCAAGGGCCATAAAGCGGCTGTGATTTAAGGAGAGTAGTAGAACAGAGTCGGAAGAACTTGGATTCGAATTAGGAAATAGAGGCAATTTCAGGCATTGTTGAGAACTGGTATTCTTGAGGTGGGAGAAAGTAGACTATCAATAGAAGACAGAAAAGGATAAGTGAAAATTCTCTAGTTCTGAATTTAAATGGAAAGTAGCAGCAGGAACCTATGACGTATTTTAAAAATATTAAAAACAAACATACATATTTCCTAGCTCTGACCACTGAAAAAGTCTAGAAACAACTGATGTCATGTCAAAAGGACTCAGGAGTCACCGAGAAGCTCCAACTGGCCAAAGACAGGGCCTCAGTTAGAATAATAACTGTAACGGAGTCCACGGTGATAGGAATAAATAAAATTTTACAAAACTGCTCACCACTGGAGGATATTTGTGAATCAACTCATTATTCTGAAAACTGTTAAATAAAAGAAGAGAATCATGCCTCTACAACTGGGCAACCAAACAGCTGATGAGGGGAATCTTCTCCTCGTACAAATATACCCAGCTAATAAGTGAAAAAAAGAACAACAGAATTCACCATTCTTTGAAGCCTCAACTGAATTAATGGATGTAGCTATGAATCATCAGTGACTGCTAACACCACAGAAAGACACAATTATATATGTCTCCATGGAAGAACACATCATCACCTATGAAACTGTCTCGCCAAAACAAAACATGCAAGCTTCATTCGGATCAACTACCAATTTACAGGAAATAAAAGGACTGAAGAATATGTTACCAACACATGGAATGTAATCATCGACATCTAGATGGGAAAGATTACCTGGTTTCTTTAAAAACAAAATTCAAGGAGGAAAAAAAAGTGAGAGAGACATGGAGGGAGAACCTATAGATTAAACAAGACTTCAGAGACCTAACAATCCACGGCAAAGTGTGGACCTTATTGGGATCTAATTCAAAATTCTTATAAACCATTTTTTATGACGTTTAGGAGACAACTGCAAATTTGAGCACTCCCTGGGTATTTAATATTAAAAATGATATTAAGGAATAAAAGTCCTATATTTTAAATGCACGTACCAAAAACGTACAGGTGTAATTACATGCTGTCTCGGAGCTGCTTCAAGATAATATGGAATGGGGTGAAACAGGTGGGGGTACAGATAAAACATGACAGCCATCAGTTGGTAAATAAGAAAGCTGGATGAGTTCATGGGTATACAAGGAACACTCACAGTACTTTTATACTTTTGTATATGCTTAAAATTTGTGATAATTGTTTAAAAACAAGACGACCCTGTAGAAAACAGTTTGGCACTTTCTCAAAGGTTAAGTGTAGAGCTACCGTATGATCCAACAACTCTGCTACTACCTACGCTGCACATCTAACAGAACTGAAAGCAGGGATTTGAACAAATATCTGTACACCAATGATCATAGCAGCATGATTCACAATACCTACAAGGTGGAAAACAACCAAGTGTCAATCAACCGTTGAATAACAAACTATGGTCTATATACACACAATGCGATTTTCTAAGCCAAAAAAGAAACGGCATTTCGTTACGTGCTATAACATGGATAAACCTTGAAAACATGATGTTTAGTGCAATAAGCCAGACACAGAAGGACAAATACTGCAGATTCCACTTACACGAGGTACCTAGAATAGGCCAATTCACAGAGACAGAAAATAGAATAGAGGTTACCAAGGGTTGGTGGGAGGGAAAATGGGGTTGTTACTGTTTGATGGTTACAGAGTTTTTGTCGAGGATGATGAAAAAGTTTTGGTTGTAGACAGCGGTGATGGTTACACAACACTGTAACTGTACTTAATGCCACTGAACTGCATATTTATAAATGGTTAAAATAAATATGATTTCTCTATATTTTACCACAATAAAAAAAAAGGAATAACAGAGCTGAAATTTCAATTCTTCCTTTTCCGAGAGTCAGTTTCATTGTCTGTAAAATTAGTAATTGTAGTTGTCTATCCTCTGAGCTTAGTGCAGGGTAAGCACTCAGTAGGAGATAGCAGTACTACTTCCACTTCAAGAACAAAGGATTGCTGTGAAGATTAACTAAGTCAATGGATATGAAAGAACTTTCTAAATGGCAAACTGCTCTACAAATATTAAAAGACATTAGGTGTTACTGTCTCCCAAGGCCATGGAACAGGTCAGAAGAAGGATAATTCTTTTGCACTGGAATGTCCTACATGGGCCAAGAGAATCTATGGGTTTCTGTAGTATATCAGAAGGCATTAGGAAAAGGAAGCATAAAACTTAGAGAACAATTGTCTTTTACAGTGATGCTTAAACACGCTCAAGCAACTGCTTAAAGTAAGTGCTAAAGACATAATGGACATACCTTTCCTTTTAGGATACTACTGTAACTACTAAAAGTTTACTTCATTTTCAAAATATAGAACATGGAAGCTTATAGAATTTCTTAAGCATATCTAGAGCCTACTGCCAAATACTATAGTTCAATTCATATCTTTAATCTCATTTTGAAACAGCAATTACAAATGTGTATTTAAGGAAACCACTAGCTTCCCTTTTTGAACCCACGAGAGAAGGCCAGGATTCACCTTAGCATAAGATGATAATTACTGAACTACCATGAATTATTACAGTATCAGAAAGAAGGTCATTTTCAATTACGGCTTCCATTTACCTCTGGCTTGTAATAGCGGCGAGTATTTGTTAAGTCAATAATCAGCCCAAGTTCTTCATTCTGTCCTTGGATTTTGTTAAGAGATCCAAGGGGGAGAAACGTTCTTCTGGAGCAAGATTCTTTTCAAAACTCTGTCAGAAAGAATAAAATAAGGAAGAACATATGTTTAAAATCCTTTACTACATTATCCATTTATTCAAACCCTGTGATGCTAACATATGAGATTCAAAGTAAAGTTTCCTCCTCTGGAGTTTACAAGCGATATTACAATCCTTTCTTCCAGAGAGATTAGACGGAAGAAAATAAGCTCACTTCTATATAGTTATTTCTGTGTTTGTTTATTTCATGTTGGTCTCCTAACCTGACTCTAAACTCCCAGAAGGCAGGGACCACATCCATTTTGCCTACCACTGTATTGCCAGCTCCAAGCAGAGTGCCTGAAAATAAGACACAGAAATAAATACTTCTTGAATATCTACATATAGGAAGGATGGCTTTCACTGCTAAATATTCTTTCATGTATTTGGCTTATACATGTACCCTGTTCCATTGATCTCTTTGGTTATTCAAGTGTCAGCAACACACACTTTTTTTAAAATTAGTAGACTCGTTTTAGAGCAGTTTGAGATTCACAGCAAAACTGAGCAAAATGTACACAGTTCCCACTTACACCCTCTCTCCTTCACCCCACACAGCCTTCCCCATTATCAACATGCCATACCAGTGTGCTTCATTTGTTAGAATTCATGAACCAACACTGACACATCATTACCAATCAAAGTCCATAGTTTATTGCATTCATGGTACAAGTAACTGACTATTTCTTTATTTCTAGTATAGTCATCCCCAAACATTTACATACTGAGATACATATTACTTTCTTATAAATTACTTTATTCTTTATTTATAGTTAGGGCATTGCATTGTTTTTTTTGTTTTTTAATTAAGTACAAAAGTTGGTTGTATTTGTCTATGAATCCCATTTCTGGATAGTAAAAGAGGTATTAAAAAGTATTTGCTATAAAAAGGGAAAATGGAGTACGACAGGGTTGAGAGCCAGGGCTCTATATGGTGAATTCAGATTTCTGGAAGAATACGGTATTAACTTTTGCTCACCTTTTTTAAAGGAACTTTGAAAGCAGTGAAACGAGTCCCAGGCATCCGCTGTTCAACTGGGAGATAGTCTTTCCACCTGTTAATATATTTTTTGTTAGGCAAATTGTATGTTAGGCTGTTTCCCTGCATAGGATGAATGCGCCTTGAAAATGGAAATCATATCCCTCTACATCGGCTCCCAGGTGGTCCCAGCGTCCCGACCCCGACCCCGGCCGCGACACACTTTCCACAAACTGACACACACGGAGCCCGCGCGAGGGCCGGGTCGCGCGGGCCTCCCCGCCGGGTCGCCTGGAGGCCGGTCCCCCGCAAGCCGAGCGCACGAAAGGGCGCCCCAAAGGCGCCGGCCCAAGGCGCCCGCTGCGCTTTCCCTTCGGAAGGTGGGCTGCGGGGCCCAAGCGTAAACCCTGACACAAGGAACACGCGCACCACACCGCCACGGGGGACGAGAGGCCGGGCGCCCACCTAGCCGGACACGCTGCATTTCTGGAATCACCGGACGCCTGTGTACATTTCCGTCTGGCCTGTCATTTTCCAAAGGCCACTCAAGATCAGGGGACAGAACGCCTCCTCTCCAAGTGTCCTGCCAGCCCACCCACTCAAGATCAGAGGGACAAAATGCCTAACTAAAACAAAACAAAACAGAAACACAATAAAACTGGAGAGAGGGAGGAAAGGGTGACCTGAAAAAAAAAACAACAAAAAAAAACTAAGCACGTTGACAGCGCTAAGAATAAACTACCAGGAAAAAGAAACCCTACATGTCAGATCCTAAAGTACAGAAGGGCAAGCCCGCCGACATTCCAGGCCTGGGGGGACCGGGGTCCCCAGCCCTGCAGAGCCAACCGCAGACCGGCTCGGGCGCCCCGCAGAAGCGCGGAGTCCCCGCGGCCGAGTCTGTGCCCCCCGGCCGGCGCCGGCTCCCCTCTGCCCACCCTGCGCGCGGGGGCTGGAAACTGCCGCGGAGAACCACGGCGGGGCGGGAAGGGGGGCTCCAAAGAGGGTCTGGCGACTCGAGTCGCTCCGTTTCTCAGTGGGCTCAGCGCGCGCCGTTGGGGAAGAGGAGCTGGGTTCCGGGAGGAGGGGACGGGCGGCACTTACGTAGACCGGCAGCGGCCACGGGCAGACGGCGGGCTCGGTCCCCAAGAGCGACTCCAGCCTCAGCTCCAGCTTCTCCCCCATGTCTTCGCGCGCGGCCCATATAGCAACTTTGAATTTTAATAATAAATACATATATGTATCAAACATTAATAAAAGAATAAAATGATCCAATATGAGTACATTTGCTCTTGTTTTGCAATTAGTTCCAGGATTCTATTTTAGATTACTACTTCATATCTGCGAGAGTTGGGTGTGTGTTTGTGTGTTTGGTTTTGTGGAAGCTGCATTGTGCTAAATTTTACATTTCTTTCTTGAATTAAATGGCTTTTGTTATCCCTTGGGAATACAGCAACAGCAGATTACTGAAGACAGCGACAGCAGATGACTACCTACCAGTGGAAAAGTGTAAGTAGCAATTGTAGCCGCTAGTGATTCTGAAATTGCCTTAACTTTGTCCTTATAAAAGTGCTCCAAGAATTACACAAATCCACAGATTTGCTATCCATATTCAAGTCATTTATGTAGACAAAGAATGTAGCCAGCCTTATCGGTAACACAGGATGTTATAGCCATCAAGCCATCAGCCACTGAAGCCACACCCAAAGCCGCACCCTGAGGGGATTCAGGATGGAGAAAACAGGATACTGGCCCTAGATAATTAAAGTGAACATCAAGGGACTGATTTCCAGGAGACCAGATTCTTGCATCTCACCATATATAGAAAAGTGCTACATTTATTAACTTAAGATGTCTAGTTTCTTTAATTAACAGTAATCTTTTGATGTTCCAACTACCTGGTTTTTTTTTTGGAAGAACCTCTAAATACCCTGCGCCCTCCCTTACCTCTTCACAGCTATCTGAGAGGCTGTCTCCTGATTTCAGTCCTCAGTATGTCCTCCACATAAAACGTAATTCTCAATTTCTAGGTTGTGCACTGAAGTCAACACACGAAAATACAAGGATAAAACACATTTTCTACCATATTAAATTTTTTCGTTCATTAATTCATCCCTAAGTCATTCAACACGCATCTTCTTATTGAATACTGATGAGGGGTCAAATGCTATGCTAAACACTCAGTATATAACTGCAAACGAGATGGATAGGCCCTGATTTTGATGTCACTACTATCTTTTGTCCTGCCATATAATGGGACAGCTTCATTATTCCCTTTACCCTAAGTTTTTATCACAAATTGCTAATGAAAATAAAGCTGTTAGTGGAGTTTCAACATGCATAGGTCAATGAGAACACAGAACTCCCCTTTCGCATGCCCCATTCTCCTCCTTCTAACTCCCTATGTGAACTCACTTTGTGCCAAGACCAAGAAGCTGTGCCCCAATAAGAACCAAGCTGATTTCCTCACACTGACTGGGGCTATTGCTCACTTAGAAGACTTGATGCTTAATTTTGATAAGCAACTAGAAGACCATGGAGACAACCTATAAAAATGACTTGTCTTGGGAGAAAATACTAAAGTGGGTTAATGTGCTGTTCCACATGTCTAACCTCCTGGGATTCAACCACAGGCACCAAGATCACCAAGTGTACTTGGCAACAATGAGCTAAAAATTAAAAAAAAAAAGCATCATACTGTTATTGTATTCATTTTCCCCCAAGGCACTCTCTGATAAGCACCACAACCTCTAAGGGAATTGAGAACAGCTTCCTTGTGGGGTAGGTTATATAATATATATGCATCTTTTTCCAAGCAGTTAAATCATATCCAGCTATCAGCACACCTTACTTAAGGTGATCGTAATGTATGAGATTAAATGTTCCTACCTGATTGGAAACCTTCTTGTCCTCAATTCATTGGCTGTACTGGATTTGTTTTTCTTGGGTCAGACCTTCAGACTTCTACCAGAAATCGTTCCTTTGGGGAAACCAGGCCTTCCCAGAAACTCAGGAAACTGAAATGGAGACAGCAAGAGAGAAGGAAATTATTTGGACATATAGACCTCAATTGTTTGGTTTTAAGTAAACGTCCAAGCAAACATCTTCTAAATGGTATAATAACTTTAGGGAAATTCACGGTTTATAAGTTTGTGTACTCATGAACTGAACATATTACGATAAGAGTACAGGTTGCATTTTGTGTCTTCAACTCAAGCAAAGGCTTCAAAAAAGGCCCAGTTATCCTTTGTTCATTAAGACACAAAGAGAGGGCAAAAAGGGCAAGTGTCAAAGTCTTTTTCTTTACAATTTACTTGCTTTCTTCAGTCTTCAACAAGATCTTCAGGAAATTAACTTTACTAAAGTTAATTATTCATAAAATAAACATAGGAACCTGCAGAAGACTATTTCACACAGACGTGTAATGTACAATATCCATTGCATACATGCACCATGAGCTTGTCTTTTCTAGCACTGGCATACACAAAACTCTGTGTGTGTGTGTGTGTGTGTGTGTGTGTGTGTGTGTGTGCGCGCGCACATGTGTGTCTTTTTTTGTGATGGAGCCATAGGGAGAAAATAAATCTATTGGCTGCAATTCAGTGATGTAGAAAGATTTAAGGGTAAAGGAGAAGGTTACATCAAGTGAAACAATAAAGTCATGAGGTTGTGGTTCCATAATAATAACAACAGCAGTCTTCTGTAACCAAGGGAGCAGGCTCCTCAAATTATAGTCACACCTGTTAGACCATCTGCCCATACATTTCACACCATCATTAATGGAAAACAAATGGCACTGTCTCTCCTTCCCTTTATCCATTGGCCGTCCTCATATAAACTCTTTTTCTCTTCAAGGTCATGCTCTTTCCTATCTGTTTAAAAATATTAGGATTTAGGAGGAGTGATACATAATGTGCCGTGCCTTGGTACTTGTACCAGTGACGGCTCTGTAAGCAGCACTGGGTTGTTAGGAGGCTATCAATTGAATTCCCCTAGAAGCAGAACTTGAGGCAATAATTTGAGTGCAAACTGCTTATCTGGGAGGTGCTTCCAGAAAACTCAGAAGTGGAGTGGGAATTGAGAATGGAGGCATGGAAGGCAGCCAACAGAGGTGCATTACCGAATAAAAATTACTCCTGCAGGGAACTGCTGCCAGTACTTCAGGGGAGTTCTGTGAAACTCTACAGAACATGTCTCAGAGTTATCCCAAGAATCGGTGAGAAACTTGAAGTACCTATCTTCCAGTCCCCTCTGTCCTTGGTTGAAAGCTACACCCAGATACATTAACTCCTGTACACTTCTGGCCTGCCCTAAGGTGGATAATTGCAGGTGGCAGCATGATTCTATCAGCATATACTGGAAGGATGAGTGCTGGGGAGATATGAGTGGAGCATCAAAACCATCTAATACAGTCGGGGCAGGAGATATCAGTTATTGGCTAGAAAGTCCAAATGGATAACCTTAAATTCCTGGGTTTATGGTTTTACTTTGAGGTATTTAAGCATGATGTATGAGTAAAAATTTCCTCTGTTAAATCAAGTTTAAGGTCCTCAATCCCTAATCTTCTGGAAAACGGTGGTATCTTTTAACAGATTTTGGAAAGGTAACATGATTAAGATTTCAAATTGACCATTCATTCATTCACTCATTCAACAAACATTTATTGAACACCTAAAGTATGTCACGGGTTAAACTAGGCACCAGTGTTACTGTTACTAAAATCATTAGAGTGCCACCTAGAATTCAATGTACTGTGACACTCAAATAAGAAAATCCATAGTTACCGTACAAGATATTACAGAGTGCTACAGGAAGACACGGTAAGACCTTAATTCACGCTGTGGACAGTAGTATATGGGCGATATCAGTAGGGCTTCCTGTAGAAGGCAATTGAAATGGATATGTAACATGAAGGAAGGGTGAAGTTTTGAGGAAAAGAGAAGATAAATTCACGGTTGCCAGAAAATGAATGGTTAAGGATCAGTCCAGAAAGGAGTTCCATTCATAATCAGTATAAGAAATGCTCACTGGGGCTTCCCTGGTGGCGCAGTGGTTGAGAGTCCACCTGCCGATGCAGGGGACACGAGTTCGTGTCCCGGTCCGGGAAGATCCCACATGCTGCGCAGAGGCTAGGCCCCGTGACCCATGGACACTGAGCCTGCGTGTCCGGAGCCTGTGCTCCGCAACGGGAGAGGCCACAACAGTGAGAGGCCCGTGTACCGCAAAAAAAAAAAAAAAACAAAAAAAAAACAGAGAAATGCTCACTGGAGTGTAGGAAAAGAAGACAATGGAGAGTGTGGTAGAAGCCAGATCATGCATGGTCCATGTATGTATAGTAAGTGCTATGGTCTAGTCTTTGTGTTCCCCTCCAAATTCATACATTGAAATCTTAATTTCCGTAGCTGATAGTATTAGTAGGTGGGGCCTTTGGGAAATGATTATGGTATTAGTGCTCTTATAAAAGAGACCCCACAGAGCTCCCTAAGCTCTTCTGCCATTTGAGGATACAATGAGAAGTCTGTGATTCAGAAGAGGGCCCTCATCTGACCATACTGGCACCCTATTCTTGAACTTGCAGCCTCCGGAACCGTGAGAAAAAAAAATTCCTGTTGTTTAGGAGCCACCCAAGCTGCAGGATAATCTTACAGCAGCCCAAAAGGACAAAGAGAGTTTGGATGGGAGCTTTTACTCCAAGAAAGATGGGAATCCGTTGAAGGGTTTTACCTGGTAACTTAGAAGAGAGAAAAGTTTCATAACACAGTCAGGTATTTTTATAAGAAAAATTTGCTTCTTTTTCAGAAAGATCACTCTGGAAATACTGTGACTAGATTTTTGGAGAAGTGTGATGGCAGACCCGGATATAGAAAGATGAGTTAGTAGTCCATTAATATAAGTCAAACAAGAAAGTGGATATAAAAAGTGTGAATTTGTGGCTGAGAGTTCTTTTCTTTTACTACTTGAAAAATGTTATGTCAATGCTTCTGACTCCATAATTTTAGACACGAAATATGCTGTCATTGGAACTGGTTTCTCAATAAGTGATGCATCGTTTCTGCCTGTCCACTTTCGAGATTTGTTTTGTCTCTACTTTTCAGAAGTTTAATTACGACGCGTCTTGACAAGGATACCTTTGTGGTTTTCCTCTTTGGATTTGCTCAGATTCTTGAATGTGTGCTTATGTCTTCTAAAAAATTGGGAACGTTTTAGTCATTATTTCTTTGAATACTTTGTCAGTCCTACGTGCTCTCTTTTTTCATTCTGGAACTTTGATGATATGAATGTTAGTGCTTTTGTTACTGTTTACAGGTTCTTGAGATCCTGTTCTTTCTCCCATCTCTACCCCTCAGCCTATTTTTCTCTGTACATTTGGTACACTGTATTGATCTCTTCGAAGTTCATGATCCTATGCTTTGTAATCTCCAGTCTACTCTTGAGCAAAGTTTTTTGATTGTTGTATTTTTCAGTTCTACTGTTCTCATTTGTTTTTATTTTTATAACTTCTAGTTCTTTGTTTACATTTTCTATTTTTCCCATTTCCGTCAAGGAACACATAATTGCTAACTGAAGCATTTATGTGACAGCTTATTTAAAATCCCTGTCTGATAATTTCAATAGATGTTTTATCTCAGTGCTGGTGTAGGTTTATTGTCTTTTCTCATTTATTCTGTGATTTCCTGGCTCTTGGTGCCATGAGTATTTTTCAATTGGATTCTAAACATTGTGAGTTATTACATGACTCTGTATCCCACTTAATTTTATTATTACTTTTTAGAAGGAAGTCATCCTATTGGAGGTGTAGTATGAGGACTGGGGGGTTACGTACAGATTTCCATTGGGCCCTACTGTCAATACCCCAGCAAAAGTGGGCACTTACATTCTCTCACTGCAGACAGATCAAGTAGAAGTTCAGCTATCCTATTGGCCCTTCTGACACCTTCCCCCCAAAAGTGGGAACATTAATATCATTGTGTTGCCTTTTAGTAGGAGTGGAAGTTCATCTCCCCAGTAGATTTCTTGACACCAGGGGAGGGGAGAAGTGAAGTGTTTGCTGTCCTTCCTCCCACTTCATTCCTTCTTGTTGATGCCGGGTGTGGGTAGAGGGTCAGCTACCTGCTGGCCCCACTGACACCAGGGTAAGAGGAAGAGAACTGCCAACTAGCCCTGCTTGTGCCATCTCATTCTGTCTTACTGCCTCAGGACGGTTATGAGGATTCAGCACCCCATTGGGTCTCACTGGCACCATGTGTTGGGGGTTAGTGGGGTGCCTACTCCCTCCAACCTGTAACATCCTATTCTTATTGATGTCAGGGAGAGACGGAGGCTAGGTCCCACCATTGGACCCCACGACTGTGTGAGGGCAGCCCAGTGTTAACTAGCCTGTCAGGCACCACCTTTGAAAGTCTCTTTGCTAATGCAAAGGGGTGGAGGCTCAGCTCACCACTGCACCATACTGAAACAGTCCTGGTGGCGAATCAGAGCGCTGCCTCTTCTGGAGGGCAGGAGTGGGGTGGTGTGGAAGATCAAATCCTAGCTTGGCCCAACTGAAACCACAGGACATAGGGGACGGGTGCAATATTCCACTGGCACTTGGCTCGAGTAGTGTGTATATTATTGCCCAAATGCTTTTCTCTCTTTGGCAACCCCTTTCCTCACACCTTGGCTAGGGGGAACGGGGGTTTTGTGTTTTCTTTTTTGAAGCTTTTTCGTCTGTTGTTCTGTTGGTGGTTATTGATTGGGGGTTCCTGTATACCCTCTCCAGGATGTATGGGAAGCAACAGGAAACACAGGGGACTCATCACCATGTTATTCCTCAAGTCCCAAAGTCCTTAGTTAAGTCTGCCTTCTCATTTCCACCTTTCAGTGTCTTCCTATGTTTGTCTGTTGTTATGTTCAGGGTTTTAGTTTTAAGTGGAAGAACCTGGGAGAAATGGGCTACTTCATCTTCTTGGAAGCAGAGGTCTGGAGGCCTATGGATGTTACAAAGTGCTGCTGACTGTAAATTAAAATTTGATGATATACACCTTGCCCTTTCAGAATTATTCTGCTAGATGATGTGGCTTCCCAAAGTAGCTACAATTTGATTTCCATACTTCTAAAAGTCAAGTGTTTTGCTGGAGTTGAAATTTAAAGATAAGCAAGAGATGAGGCTAAGATGGTCTATGTGGTAACAGATTAAAGTTGGAAACATCAATATACATTCATGTTTAGCTTAATATTGCTTCATATTACCTTAATACACATGGTTATGTAGAGAGATACTTATAGATGTGTGCATATACATGGGTAATGTACACACATGTTATCTCTTTGCTCTGTCAGCTGAGAAGATCTAGAAGCAATGACATCCGGGCAGCAATCAGCACACCCCACACCCAGATCCTGCTGTCTAATACTGTGCTCCACTAAAAAGACCTGGTTATCCTTGAAGAAGTAGCTGATTCTAGGACTGGGGCAGTAAATATACAAGATTTATATACAAGACCATCTTATAGTGTCAGAAAGTAAGGAAGTTCCAAAAAATTATATAGGATGGGGATACCTCAGAGTGGCACACGAGCCACTGAACTGAAAAGAGTTCACAAGGGTCAGGACTAGAGCAATTTGAGGAACAAAGTAACTAACGTAGAATTAGATTATAACCCAAAGTATAAAATAAAAATCCATGAGTTCTTCTGATATAAATAAATGATTGGATATGTAAATAAATGTGGGAGAATAGATAAATCTCCAGTGCAAAAGAATTCCAAATAGTTTATGTAGTACTCCATCTTAAGCATAACTCTCCATTCCTTAGTTGTGGGCTGAGCATATTGACTTCCTTCCAAAAAGTACAATATGGAGAAGGGAAAACAGTAATTTTACAATGGAGAAACCTGAAAAACACTACCTCAGCCTGGTGATCAAGGTTGACCTCAGCATTCATAATGCATATTGATACTTTGTACACTTGATGTGATCTGACAAAATAACCCTTCTACTCTTGTGGTCTTCCTCCCCAAAACACATAATCCCAATATTATCATGAAAAATGCATCAAACAAATTCTAGTAGTGGGCATCCTACGCAAACCTAACTACTCAAAATTGCCAAGGTCATGCAAGGAAAATCTGAGAAGCTATCAAACCCAAGAGGAGCCTAAGGAAACATGGCAACTAAATGTAATGTGATGTTTTGGATGAAATCCTGGAATAGAAAAAGGACATTAGGTAAAAACTAAGGAACTGGACTAATGTATGGACTATAGTAAACAATAATGTATCAATATTTGTTCATTGATTGTAACAATGGAACATACTAATATAAATTGATCATCAGAGAGGGAAATGGGTATAGTGTATATGGAAACACTTTATACTATCTTCTCAATTTTTCTGTAAAATTAAAACACTTCTAAAAAATAAAGTCTATAAAAACGTTGTGTTTTCTTGTTTTATGATTATGTGCCTGTATTTCCTAATAAATATGCAAATTTGCTTTGCCTTCCTTGATACTGATATTAAAGAAAATACTAAGTAACTCTGAAAGAATTTCTAACTCCAATTTAACAAGCAATAATTCTTGGTATTAACTTTTTAGGAGAACCCACTGAATAAATCAAAGCAAATTGTCTTTAAAGGCTGAATTTCTTTTCAGTGTTTCATCTTTTATATGATTAATGCATACCACAAGCATGGTTCTGTTTCAAAGGGCAGAAAACATTGATTGTAGGCCATGTCTAAACTACAGTGAAATATTAATGGATGATGCTATAACAACTTTAATGTATTTTATGTTTTCAAAATGATGAATTGTTATTTCAGTCAATAAAGTATTCACTTGTATACATTTCTTACCCACCTTTCCCCAGAACACCCACAAGGAAATGATACTATCATCTGATATTAGGTTCATCAATTTAAATGGGAGTTTTTGGTAGCTGTGGTTGCCAACGGTACTGGAACGTGTGATACTTTTACAAATCCTCTCCATGGCAAAATCTGATCTTCACAAGGTAAATCACAGTAGGTGCCTAAAGCCAAATGACAGAGAGTTTTGTAGCTAGATTACCAAGCATTTTACTTAGAGGCACAATAGAATGTAGAAAAGGCCATTTCCCCTTCTGTCTTTTTCTGCTCAAAGGTCACTCACCATCTCAGAAGTTTTCCATAAATTTAGACTATATAATGTCACTTAATGTGAATGTAGCTCAACATTCTGTTTTAGTACAGCTAATCTCACATTATTTTATTGGTCCTAAATATGTAAATCATCAGCAAATTTTTGTACTTAACTTTTTTTTTTTTTGATGTGGATCACTTTTTAAAGTCTTTATTGAATTTGTTACAATACTGCTTCTGTTTTATGTTCTGGTTTTTTAGCTGCGAGGCATGTGGGACCATAGCTCCCCGACTAGGGATTGAACCCACACCCCCCTGCATTGGAACGCGAAGTCTTAACCACTGGACCGCCAGGGAAGTCCCTGTACTTAACTTCTAAAAATAATTAAAATAAGCTATTCAACACATTTTTCCTAAAAAAAAAAAAAAACAAGCAATTCTTCTTAGTCTGGCCCTGGGCACATACATGACTTTGCCATTTTTTCCATGGATTATTTTCTTATGTGTTCTACTGTGTCACATTTGTTCTACCTTCTCAAAAAGAAGCATTTAAAAATTCATCTACGCGTTCAAGCATTCATACATTTATTAAATAAATCTACTGAACACCTACATACGGCACAGAAAAAGAGGCAGAAAACTAATCTGGGTTGCACAGAAAGTAATGAACTCAGTTAAAATTTTTGGTGAAAACAGGTGTTACTCAATCTACTGGAAATCACATTTCATCATGGGGACTCACAGACTCAAGGAAAACCAAGACCGAAATAATAATAAAGTAATAAAAGCACTAGCCATTTACTGAGTGCCTGCTTTTACCTGACTCTGAAACTCTAAAATCATTACGGATGTTTTGAGGATTGTCTGATATAATTGTAATTTCTATTTTACAGATGAAAACAACAAGGTTCAGAGACATTAGGTTACTTGACTGAAGTGAAGTGGCCCAGAAACTACAGAACTGGAAATTGAATCTTAGATTTCATAATGCCATATCTGTGCTTTTAATCACCAAGTGTGTGTGTGTGTGTGTGTGTGTGTGTGTGTGTGTGTGAGAGAGAGAGAGAGAGAGAGAGAGAGAGAGACAGAAAGACAGAGAGAGACAGAGAGAGACAGAGAGAGAATGTGTTTAATAGAGAACTTCCGAGAAATGGCAAGAAAACTGCCAGGTATCCATAAAACAATAAATTAGGAGCTTCTTACTATACAAGTAATTGTTAATCATATGGCTGAACTAAGGATCTCTCACTTTTGAACTAAGAAATCAAAGCTTCCAGAAGTTGAGTCTAAATTTTACACTTACATAAGATACTTCATACAGAATGCTAAAGTATACTAACTAAAGAGCTCTGAAAATACTGGAAGCATTCATACAAGTATGATTTCATAATGTGGATAATAGAGGATTTAAGAAATTGGCAGATGCAACTGCAGACTCATTTGTTATCATTTCTGTGAAGGGCAAGATAAATCAATAAAATGAGAAAAATGAAAAAAGAACGGCTAGCAATTT
Organism: Grampus griseus; assembly: GCF_964374135.1. NCBI lineage: Eukaryota > Metazoa > Chordata > Mammalia > Artiodactyla > Delphinidae > Grampus > Grampus griseus. The sequence continues at coordinate 89,977,751 of NC_139000.1, read as the reverse complement.
TAGGTAGTTTGCTTCATCTCCATACCAGGAAAGACTAAGCAAAAAAAAAAAAATTCTCGAAAATTTATTTTGAAAGCACCTACAATTGTATATGGTCTTTTTATACCAAATAACTTGGAATTATGAACTGTCAAATAAGTCTAATCTTCTCTGATGATAAAATTGCTGACTTTATTTGAAACTATGAAATGAAAAATGAGGTAAGAGTCAGAAATTCTTAAGAAAAGGAGTAGACAAAACAAAATTATAAGAGTTATGTTAAAAAATATTTTGAAACAAACATAAAATCCCCATTACTGGTACAGAGCTTTTAAAACTTTATTTTGGTTTTAAGTTTTAATAAATATTGATATGTTTACATAATTACTGTCACAAGGAAGACACAATTTTAGGTCAGCTTTCTTCATTCTTTCTTTAGTAAGCATTATTTTATTTTGCTCCATCATCGTGTAATTATAATATAGTAACTGTGTCACTTTCTACTAAGTGGATATAATTTCCTAAACTGTTTTCCTATTGTTAACAATTAAAGGTGTTTCCAATTTTTTGTTATTACAAATGACATGACAATGAGCATCTTTATATAATAATTTTCTGGATTATAAATTATTTATCGGCATAAGCTTCCAGAATTAGAGTTAACGTGTAAAAAGCTATTAACATTTTTATCTTGCTAGACATTGCCAAATTACTTGTCAAAAGACGGAACCAAATTATATTGCAAAAATCTCTGCCAACAGAAAACATTATACACAATTTTTGATTTTGCTAAATTAATAAGTTGGAAACCTATGTTCCATTTCTTTGAATTCTTTGATAACAGAGTGCTGCTGGAGGCTGGGAGGGCAGCCATGTCCATGAAGGCTCCCCAGAGTTGGAGCGGGGAAGTGGAAAACGGTAAACAAAAATACTAATTGTATTTCCCCTCGATTGTTATCTCTCATTCTTTTCTGCCTCTGTGTAACTTATATCCAGGTAGCCGGAGAAAACTCATGTGGCAGGGCAAATTGGTATTCCAATAAATTAATAATCACCAACTCCAAATGGATTTTCGAGACTGGAAATATTGCTCTGACTTACAGTAAGTTCTTTCTAATTCTCCTTAAGGACTATTTTCTTAGAAGCTTTCCCTATCCTCCTCAAATTTTCCTCCATCCTCTCTACTTCCTTCACTCTGAGCTGGTGAGGCGCTTCCTAACTCATTAGGAACACAGAAGTCAGTAAATAGTCCACTGCCAAATCCGTTAATTCATTAGCATTTGCATTGATCTTTGTATTCCCTTTCACTACAGGAGTTCAAGTTCAAAGGCCACGTGCACTACAGACAGCATTTCATTTTCTCTCATCTTCTCAAGTACTTCACAGCACTGCATTTTCTACAACCCATTCTACTCCTTATGCATGATTCTTGCCAAAATTCAACCTCACTCTAGACTAGTAACTCCAACTTAAAATGTTGAAAACTGTACGTGTAACACGAAAGCCTCCCTCCTCCTCTAATCCCTGCATATCTTCTTTAGCCAATTCATGTCTGAACTTTTCAAAATTGTTATCATCATGTATTGTTTCCATTTCCTCAAGTCCCACTTACTCTATAATTTACATCCACCTGACTTCTCTCACCGTAATCTCTCTGCCCACTGTCCTGAAATTTTACTTATGAAGGTCACCAGGGGTCTCCATGTCAGTATAGCCAATGAATAGTTTTTGTCCTATTTCTAGGCTCTTTCCTTCTTTAAAAAAGAAAAAGAAATACAAAAACCATGTTTTTTCCTCTATGCTTTCACACTCTCATCATCTTCTGTCCTGGTATATTTTACTGGCTTTCTGTGTTTAATCTGATTTCTAATATTCTATGAGTTTCCTTTATCTTCAGTGGAATAAACCACTATATGAAGGATTATTCTCAACAGTTAGTTCTCATAATAACAGTACTAGTAGCAGCAGTCAATACTTCTATAATGCTTATCATGTGCCAGACACTATTCTAAGACACTGTTTAAATACATATAGACACACACACACACACACACATATGTAAAGTTCTCCTCCTCATAGGCGTATGAAATAAGCCGATTATTATACCCATGTTACAAATGAGAAAACTGAGGCAATGAGAGGCCAAGGTCACATGGTCAGTACTTGGTGAAGCCCCGCCTGAGTTAACGCTGGAACTTTAGAGTAGACAAGTTAAATAATGTCTCACAGATTGGCCTTAAAAGTGAGCAACATTTAATCAATGACTTGTGAAAGTATCAGAAAAAAAGGGAACATTTTAAATTGAATGGGATCTACTAAGTCACGTATCAGTAACTAAGAATGACTCTTATTGAATGAAATTATTTTTCATTATTCTTTTGAAAGAAGAATATTCTTGTGTTAGTGTTTCACAGTTTTTTTTTATTCACGTATTTATTCTTTATTAGACACACATTTCCTACACACCTATGTGCCAGTGTGTGCTGCAAGCCTTGGAAGATTCAGTGGTGAGCAAAAAATTACAAAGTCCCTGCTCTTAAGCAAATGTCCAGTGGTGGAGGAAGACAGAGTAAACATGTAAATAAATGTTGTACGGTGACAGAAATACGACTGGACAAAGGGATGGAGACGCACTGAGGAGGCAGGTCTCTTTGGTCAAGATAGCAGTGGTGGCGTTTGAACCGAGACCTTAACGATAAGAGGGAAATTGGTCTGGGTACATGGATTAGCCAATCTAAAGCTGGGAGAGCAAGAAGTAGAGCTTGTTGCATCTGAGGGACTGAAAAAGACAACTGTGCCTCGAACCCCATGAAGGTCAGGGAAAGATGTAGTAAGTGACCAGAGCACATGGTCTCTGTGAGCCTGGCTAAGTAGTTGAAAATTTAATCTCTTTACAATAGATAGCCTTTAGAGGTTAGAAGCAGTGCAATAATAGCGTCTGATTTGTGCTTTTTAAAAGACTACTTTGACTGTTGAGCGTCCTACAAAAGCAAAATACTTGTGTCTCTATGAAGCGCAGATAGTAAATTTTAAAAAGCCCAATGAGCTCATAAGCAGTTGGTTTACTAACTGTAATCATTTATCTTAACTAGACTTCATTAATATAAGCTTGGTGACCTTGGGGTCCTGGGACATATTAGATCTGGGCAACCCAACTATTTTCAAATAGTGTGATTTGAAAAATTCTTGAAATTGTTGGGGTTCAGGAAGATTATTTTATTGCTGGGGCTGGATGGGAAGTTTAGAATAAGAAAAGAAAGTATGATGGCTGGCTTCCATCTATTCTCCCTTTCTCTGGGAGAAATGATGGTGGGGTGACTACTTTGCTGTTGACCCAATGCTTAAATTTCAGAGCTGGTTCAATCCAGTAAATATGTGCTGAACAACTATTATATGTTAGGCACCTAGCTGGAACTGGGAATATAAAGAGAATAATTAATAATAAAAGCAGGTACTACTAACAAGAGACAGGCACTGTGCTAATGCTTAACATGCACCATCTCAAGTTACATTAATTTACACACTAACCATATGAGGTAGATGCATTTATTATACCATTTTCCGGGTGAGAAATCTAATCCCTTTAAGGGGCTTAAGTTACTTCTCCAAGGTTACACAGCTAGTTAGGGGCATAGGCAGTATTTGGACTCAGGTCTGGTATCAGCACCAATTCTCTTAGCCATTATGCTCTCTAAGGACCTTACTTGAGAAGTTCAGGATTATACATATAGGGGTACAACCAACCCTAAGACCATCTGGCAAAACTGGCTGCTTGAGAAGTCCTGGATTTATGTAAGATGCTCTTGGAATGCAGAAGATCGTGAAGGAGGGTCCCCAAAACACACTCTCTATACTAAGGGGCGACAGAAGAGAGAAAGAATTAGCCTACAGCAGCATGATATTGAGGACCAAGAAACAGTGTTTCTCTCTTTTGTGAACAGTTATTAAATTATTTCTACTTCAGAATATCAGAAAGGAATCACAGGACTATGGACAGTTTGCTGAGCCACCCTATCTATCTTAGCGTGAATCCTGGCAGGTGTAGAGCTCATAGTATGACCCTGGCACCTAAGTGTAGTTAAGTAAGCTTTCATTTTTCTTCAGCCTTAAAGCAAAGCAGCTTTCTGATAGGTATAATTTAGGAAAGTCTTCCAAGAAAATAGTTAAAGTCCACTTTAAATATCTCAAGAGAAAAGCAATTTTGCAAAAGATCAATCAACAAAAGCAAGGCCAAACACACCAATTATTTCGTGAGACTTGTATTGTTATGTCATTGCTCATGTTGTTTCTTTATGCATTTAACTGGAAGAAGGCTTTTAATGTTCAACAATTCTCAAAGAGATAAAGACCCACACTGATGTGTCAGAAAGAGCTTTGCCCTGGAATTAGATCAGTTTAGGTTTGGCTGCTTACTAGAATTAGGTAACATTCTTAATCTTTCTGAGCCTGTTTCCTATCTGCAAATAGGGATAACACTATCTATTACAGAGGGATGTGGTTAAATTAAATGACACATGTCAGTGAAATATATCCTTCCAGACTGAGAACATACCTAGTAAATGTTAAGTGATCTGCAAATATTCTGCTTTCTTGAAATGGATGAAACCTGTTATCATGATTTTAACCAATGGTCTAAATATCAAGACAATATTTAGTTAAAAGTTATATTTGTTCTTTCACTGTCCATCTGCATTTTAACATATTCTCCTTGATAAATTGTGTCAATATTAGTAACATTTGTCATTTCAGCTATTACTGTTCATATGTTTAAAATATTTCAATGTGATATAAGTCATTACGCAAAGGGATGCCTAGCTGGCTTTGTCAAAGATTTATTTTAAGTAAAAATGAAAGACTCATTTTCACCAAGTTTTATTGAACAGTGTATTCATTAACTGTATGAACTTTCTGGCCAACCCAATACAGGAGCCAAGACATGGAAACAACCTCAGTGTTCTTTTGTGGATGAATGGATGAAGAAAATGGGATGCATACAACCTACTATTATTCAGCCGTGATAAAGAAGGAAATCTGCCTATTTGTGACCACATGGGTGGATTTGGGGGGCATTATGCTAAATGAAATGTCAGACAGAGAAAGATAAATACTTTATGATCTCATATGTGAAATCTAAAATACTGAACTCATGATAGAATGGAATGACGGTTGCCAGAGCTGGGGGTTGGAGGTGAGGAAAATGAGGGAAGACGATCAAAAGGTAGAAACTTCTAGTTATAAGACAAGGGAGTAATGGTGATGTAATGTACAGCTCGGTCGCTACAGTTAACAATACCGTATTTTATGTTTGAAAGTTGCTAAGAGAGTACATCTTGAAAGTTCTCATCACAAAGATAACATTTGTAATTATGTGAATTAAGGTTAACTAAACTTATTGTGGTAATCATTTCACACACTATATATATATCAATCATCACATTGTACACCTTGGACAGATACAATATTATATATCAATTAAGTTAAATTTCCGTCTGGCCTGTCATTTTCCAAAGGCCACTCAAGATCAGGGGACAGAACGCCTCCTCTCCAAGTGTCCTGCCAGCCCACACACTCAAGATCAGAGGGACAAAATGCCTAACTAAAACAAAACAAAACAGAAACACAAAAAAACTGGAGAGAGGGAGGAAAGGGTGCCCTGAAAAAAAAAAAAAAAAAACTAAGCACGTTGACAGCGCTACGAATAAACTACCAGGAAAAAGAAACCCTACATGTCAGATCCTAAAGTACAGAAGGGCAAGCCCGCCGGCAGTCCAGGCCCGGGGGGACCGGGGTCCCCAGCCCTGCAGAGCCAACCACAGACCGGCTCGGGCGCCCCGCAGAAGCGCGGGGTCCCCGCGGCCGAGTCGACGCCCCCGGCCGGCGCCGGCTCCCCTCTGCCCACTCTGCGCGCGGGGGCTGGAAACTGCCGCGGAGAACCACGGCGGGGCGGGAAGGGGGGCTCCAAAGAGGGTCTGGCGACTCGAGTCGCTCCGTTTCTCGGTGGGCTCAGCGCGCGCCGTGGGGGAAGAGGGGCGGGGGTCCGGGAGGAGGGGACGGGCGGCACTTACGTAGACCGGCAGCGGCCACGGGTAGACGGCGGGCTCGGTCCCCAAGAGCGACTCCAGCCTCAGCTCCAGCTTCTCCCCCATGTCTTCGCGCGCGGTCCCCGCACCGCGCTAGTCTGGCGCTTGGGGGAGGGGCGCGGCGCCGCCGGCGGGGGCGGGGCAGACGGGCAGGCGGGCGGCTGAAGGGACGGGGCCTGGCCTGGGCCTCAGCTGCCGCCGCCGCGCTCCCGTCCGGGCCCCGGCTCCCTCTTTGTGGTCACAGGCCCGGGGCCCCCAGCGCTGCTGCGAACTCGGGCCGGCGTGAGGCGAGCACAGTGAGCCGGGGGCCGGACTGAAACACTCACGGCCCGCGCGGCCCGCCTCCTGGACTCGCACGCTCCCACGCACGCACGCTCCCACGCACGCACGCTCCTACGCACGCACGCACGCACGCACGTCATCGGCTGCCCCTGGCCACACCCACCGGCCCGAAGTGGGGACCCGGCCAAACCTCTCAGGGCCAGTGGTGGCGGGTTCGACTCCTGACCTCGACATACCGTGACACACACACACACACACACACACACACACACACACACACACACACACACACACACACACACACACACACACACACACACACACACACACACACACACACACACACACACACACACACACACACACACACACACAAATAAGACTATAATTCCTATTAAATATGACAGCTGGAATCCCGGCTTCTGTTCACAAAAATGCCGTGTATTTAGCCTATGCTAGGCACCAGACCGCGGACGCTCAGTACTGGCAAAAAAGGAAATGCCCTGCCCTCATAGCACTGCCATTTTAATTGGAATAGTAGTGACAATGGTCAAGGGAGAAAATAAAGTGTCATCATCGCCACGGGGATGGTTAATCTCATGTGCGCACTGCGTGGGGCCCCGGCAACCACAAACATTATTCCAGATGTGGCCAGGAAGGTATTCTTCAGAAGAGATTAACACTGAAATTGGTCCACTTTGCGTAAAGGAGATTGTCAATGCCGCGGCGTGGGTGGGCCTCGTCCATCAGTTGAAGGACTGGAGAGAAAAATGAGGTGCCCTAGGAAGAGGGAAGTGTTCCTCCAATGGACTTGGCACATCAGCTCTTCCCTGTGTCTCCAGCCCAGAGTCCTGCCCTGACTTGCCTGCCTCACGGTCACAAGAGTCAACTCCTTAAAACGAAACTATATATGTAAAAATATTGAATATATACAAGCCTATTAATTTGTATATGTGTGTATAGATATGATATATATATTTATACACATGTTTATATGTGCATGCGTTTGTAGTCTATGTGTAAGTACTATATACAGTATACATACAAGCCTATATATTTGTGTGTATATATTGTATACATGTATGTATGTGTATATATACAGTATACATATTATGAAGGTGAACATGCTGTATATATACACACACCCATGTATTGATATATGGGTGTGTATGTGTACAGTATATGTACACTGTATGTATGTATGTATACAGTGTATATTGATATATAGGTGTGTATGTATGTTGTATACCTGTATGTGTATAGGTATTATATGTATATATGTATGTACTCTATATACACACTTGCGTGTGTACTTATATGTGTATGTACATGCACATATTTACATATAGGTGTGTGTGTATACATTGTATATATGTATGTGTATGTATCCTATATATGATATGTGTATGTATATGTACGACGAATTTATAGAAGCAGTACATATATTTTTATTCTACATGCTTTTATATGTAGGTGTATATGTGTGTCTATATGTATGTACGTGTATGTATTGCATATATTATATGTGTATGTATGTATACTGTATATAGACACACCTAAATATCTTTGTATGTGTGTATATATGTATGATATAGACGAACCTAGGTGTGTATATTGCATATCTTATACGAATGTGTACATACTGTATATATATATACAAACTATGCATTTCATATGTGTGTATGTATAGTGTATATGTATGTGTCTATTGTATATATTATGTGTATATGTGTGTAGACATACTGTATATATACAAACTATGCATTATATATATGTGTGTATATATGTATTTGCGTATTGCATATACTATATGTGTATATGTCTGTATGCGTACTGCATATATACACAGCTGTATATTTTTGTATGCGTGTACATGTGTACGTGTGTGTGTATATACACACAGAGGCTATGGATTCTGTTTGTCTGGAGAACCCTCACCGATACGGACACTTATGACAATTGAGCACCTGCTCTTTGCCAGCCAGGGAGCCAAACGCTTGTCCTTTCTGTGTCTCCCTTAAGTGTCACAAGTCCCGGGAGGGAAGGTGATGCCGCTCCTACCAGTTGAGGTGCCTCAGGGTCAGAGAGGTGCACAGGGCGGGGGGCTGGAGCCTGGTGGAGCCCAGGTGGAGTTCTAGCAGCAGTACAGCCTAGCAGTCCCACTTCCCCGGGTGCCTCTCACAAAGACGCCGAGGGAGAGACGGGGTCTGAAGGAGGGGATGAGGAAGTTTCCGTGGGTCTGCAAGCCCAGACCAAGGCTGACTCGTCAAGGGTGTTAGAGGTCAGGACTCTGGTTACCTTGGGGATGGGGTTACACAGAGCCATTCCCATTCTGAAAAAGTATCCATTCTGCTCTTGTTTGTATGTTTACTCCCCTCCCCCAAATCTTTTAAAAACAGATTATCTTGGTTGCTGGGAGCACACAAGGGGAAGTTGTGTGTGAGGGGGTGTGATCCAGGGGACAGGGAGGATAAGCCCCCCACTCGTAGGGCCAGGAGTGGCTCAGCTTTGTGAGCTAAGGATGGCCCGCGAGGTCCCAGAGAGAAGGGTCCCTGCTCCGTCCCTGCTCCGTGCACCCCATTCCCAGCCTGAGAAGTCCGGAGCCCACCCCCCTCCCCCCACACACACACACCAGGGAGGAGAGCCAGTCACCCTGGCTCCCAGGCTCCGGCTCCAAGGCTCCCGGCACTAGGAGCTATTTTCAGCTTTCATGCCCTAGGACACGGCCAGAGCTAGTGTCTCCGGAAACTCTCTGTCTGTCTCTCGCCCGCCCGCCATCCCTCCCTCCCTCCTCCGCCTCTTCCCCTCCCGCTCCAGCTGTCCTGCCCTCCACCCTGCATTTCTACACAGGATGGCTCACAGACAGCTGCTCCCCGTGCCCACCCGCCACCATTCGATGGATGTCAAAGCAAGCCCTGGGGACTTCCCTGGAGGTCCAGCGATTAAGACTCTGAGCTTCCACTGCAAGGGGTGCGGGTTCGATCCCTGGTCAGGGAAATAAGATCCCACATGCCGCCCGGCACGGCCAAAGAAATAAATGAATAAAAAATAAAGTTATAGTGATGAAACAGCCCTAGTGGTGCAAGGATGGGACGTATAGCTCTATGGTAGAGAATAAAGGTCCAGAAACAGATAGATGAGAACTTGATATGACAGAAAGTGGGGAAATTAAGGAGTTTTCAATAAATGGCATTAGGAAAATTGCATATCCATGTGGGAAAAAGTAAATTAGAAAAAAAAGAAAAAAAGCAAGCCCTGGTCAGGTGTGACCTTGGGCCCAGGGCCATTGGCACACGTTGTCGTGTGGGATGTTCTTCCTTAGACTCCTCCCTCCCTCCTGTGTCACTGTCACTTCCTCCAGAACCTTCCTGGACTCCCCTACACAAGCCCGGGGTGTGCCCTCACCCGCCCACCCTGGATCACCGGAATTCCAATCCCGGCCCACCCTTCCCCGCCAGGTAAAGAACTGGGCCTGGTCAATAAGACCGTAGAGGTCCTCGGCCATTGCTATTGCAGTTGCAATTGTTACTGTGTTTACACAGGGTGACCAACACCCGCCCCCAGTTTGCCCAGGACCGCTCAGGTTTGAGCGCTGGAACTGTGGGGAAACCCTCATTTCCGGGGAACCCCAGAAGGCTGGTCAGCCTATTTAGGATGGATCTTTCACTTGATATCCCAACCCCCGAGAGCCAGAAAGGGAATCTCCCCCCTCCTTCCATGGTAACCTTCATTCATTCATCCACTCATCCCTTTATTCAACTCCTTTATTCAGCAAGTATTTAGGAAGCATCTACTACATAGCAGACACTCTTCTAGGTGCTGGGGACAGTAAACTGAGAAGGTGTGATTTTTTACACGGGGATGATGTCTCGGAGACCACTGCAGGGCATGGGAGGTGGGAGAGGGAAGGGGCAGTTCTAAATGCAGGCTCAGACGGGACCGGGGCAGACCTTGCCCTAAGCCAGGCTGGTTGCTTCAACACAGCTGCTTCAACACAGCTCCTCACCCAGGGCCATCCTGCTTCTGCCTCACCCAGTTCTTCGGTGATGTCTGGGGAAAATCTGTGGTTGTCACAACTGGGGGGGAAGGGGCCCCTGGAATCAAATGGGTGGGGACAGGGATGCTGCTGAACCCCACACAATGCCCAGGAGGGGCCCCCAGCAGAGAATGACCCGCCCCAAATAACCCCAGTGCCATGGGGGAGACCCTGCACTAATATTATTCAGACCCGCTGGTGCCCCTAGATTCCTGCACAGGCTGGGACTCTAACCGGGTCACCTCTGTATCCCGAGGTGACCTAGAGTGGGGCAGCCAGGAGGGCTGAGTATCAGGGATGAAATGACAAATCTCCATGCCCACTCTCCCCGCCGCACCCCAGGGTCGATGGCCTCTATCTCCTCCCTGTGCAGGTAGCTTTTCCCTGAGCCATTTCTTCTTGTCAAGGTCCCTGTCGCAGGTTGTGTTCCCCGAAGATGACGTTGAGAGCAAGCAGTGGAGTGCAGGTGGTTGATGTGAGACGTGCAGAGAACAGATACAGCTGCCATAGGGTCCCGCAATTCCACTCCTGGGCATAGATCTGGAGAAAACTCTAATTCAAAAATATACATACACCCCTGGGATTTCCCTGGTGGTCTAGTGGTTAAGACTCTGTGCTTCCGGTGCAGGGAGCATGGGTTCCATCTCTGGCCAGGGAACTAAGATCCCACATACTGTGTGACAAAAAAAATAAAGAAAGAGAGAAAGAAAGAAAAAGAAAGAAAGAAAAGAAAGAAAGAAAAGATACATGCACCCCAATGTTCATTGCATCACTATTTATAATAGGCAAGATGTGGAAGCTACCTAAATGTCCACTGATGGATGAATGGATAAAGAAGATGTGGTACATATATACAATGGAATATATTCAGCCATAAAAAGAATGAAATAATGCTATTTGCAGCAACGTCGTGGATGGACCTAGAGATCATCATACTAAGTGAAGTAAGTCAGCAGGGAAAGACACATATATGATCTCTCTTATATGTGAAATCCAAAATACGACACAAATGAACTTGTCTACGAAACAAAAACAGACTCACAGACATAGAGAACAGACTTGTGGTTGCCAAGGGGGAGAAAGAGGGAGGGAGGGTTGGATTGGGAGTTTGGGGTTAGCAGAGGCAAACTATTAAATATAGGATGGATAAGCTACAAGGTCCTACTGTCTAGCACAGGGAACTATATTCAATATCCTGTGATAAGCCATAATGGAAAAGAAAAAGAGTTTTATTTATAGGTTTCATCCCTAACTGAGCTGGCCCATCCCCTCCCATGGTTCTAAGTGCAGCCCGAGGCTGCAGACTTCCCACCGTGGTCTTCAGCTCCAGAGCAAGCCACCTGCAAACCAGCCACATCTTCCCAGGGGCTGGCAACTCTCCTTTGCTACTGATTCCAAGACACATCCAGATAGCACAAATGTGACCATGAAAACAAACTCAGGCATGTTCAAATCAGGGAAATAACATTCTTATCTCTGTTTAGTAGTTGCTTAATTTTAGAATAGCTTAGAGTTACAAAAAAGTTGCAAACATCTGTACAGAGTGTACAGAGTGCTGTGGACCCCCGACCCAGTACCCCTATTTCCAACACGTTAGTACTTTAGTACGTTAGTACGACATGCTTATCCAACTAAGGAACCGAGATGGATACGTTATTATTAACTAAAGTCCACACTTTACTAGAATTTCCCTAGCTTTCCCCTAACATCCTTTTTCTGTCCCAGTCTCCTCTGGGCTGTGACATTTCTCAGACATCCCTGGGTTTTAATACCTTGAAAGTTTTGAGGAGGACTGGTCAGGTATTTTGTCCCTCAATTTGTTTGTCTGTTGGTTTTCTGATGTTTTTCTTATGGTTGGGCTGGAGTTACGGGGTTTGGGGCGGAAGATCCAGACACAGATAAAAATGTCATTCTCCTCAGGTCACATCATCAAGGATACACACCATCAAGGATACACACATCAAGGATACACCCCATCAACGGGACTTGTGACAAACAATTTTACCCTTGATCACCTGGCCGGTATCGTCTTTTTTTTTTTTTTTGCTGCGTTGGGTCTTCATTGCTGCACACGGGCTTTCTCTAGTTGCGGCGAGCAGGGGCTCCTCTTTGTTGCGGGCACGTGCTTCTCATTACAGTGGCTTCTTTTGTTTCGGAGCACGGGCTCTAGCTGTGCGGGCTTCTGTAGTTGTGGCATGGGGGCTCAGTAGTTGTGGCTCCCAGGATCTAGAGCACAGGCTCAATAGTTGTGGCCCATGAGCTTAGTTGATCTGCGGCACAGGGGATCTTCCCGGACCAGGGCTCGGACCCGTGTCCCCTGCATTGGCAGGTGGATCCTTTTTTTTTTCTTTGTTCCTTTTGGAACCAAAACTTTAATCCCAAGGAGTCTCACAAAACATATTACGAATGACAGCATGAAAAAAAATTGCACAGTAACTCAAAGTTCAGCTCTACAATATACTCTTCATCTGGCAAGACATTGGTATCTTGATCATCTCAACTTCCAAAAAACATTACAAAGAGCTATGTATTCATGTACGGCAATCACAGAGGGGACTTATGACCTAACTCAAAGGGAAACTAACTTCCTTGAAACTTCTTAGATTCTAAACTCACTGGACAACCTCTTGTCCAGTGTGAAGACTAGTGGAATTCTTAAACCTCTAATCTAGGGTAAGGGTGCGGCTTTCATTTCTACCTGCTGGCTTGCGTTCACAGCACCTTTTAAAGACTGCTTGCTTAACTACAGCTGCATACCATATCCCAGCTACAGAAAGTCTTTTCAATGTTTGCCAGTGTTGCTTCCATAATAATAAACATCACACTTTAGGTGGGCAGGAGTTAGAGTTTTATTCTCAGTCTAGGCAAGACCAAAAATTCAAAGCAAATTCAATTTTGCTTAAGAGAACATTGTAAAGAAACAATTCTGCATATTACATGCCTCATATGACCCATTTCAAACCATAGAGAATGACACCTTTATGTGTCACTGTCCCAAGAGACAAACAAATGTGAACAGCTAAAACATTTAAAAAGTGCATCAAGCTTCGGAAGTCTCAAACGAAACTTGAATTTTCTGTACATACTCCTGTCAAATGAAGTTATTTCCTGTGCACCACTCCTCTTGCAAAGTGGTCTGCTATTTCCTTTCATTTGACCTGGATCGGCTAGGAGACCTAGAGAAAGATCGGGACGGCTTGCGATTTCTCTCCTGGGACAGTGATCTCTCTCTTCTCCTATATCTACTAAAGGGACCTGCTCTGGCTGCGGGAGAAGCTTCTCCGTCTTGGACATCTGTGGTGAGGGGGAGGACTCCTCCTCCGATAATCATCTCGAGGGCGACGACCCCAAGAAGGAGGCGGCCACGATCTCGACTTCTCCTTTCCCCATTGGACAGGTCCACTCTTACTCGGCAGCCACAGAGTGTTCTCCCGTCTAGTTCTCAGACAGCATCCGCTGCATCTCGGGGATCTTCATTTTCAACAAGAGCGAAGCCGGGAGGGTTTTTAGCAACCCACACACTTTGGAGTGGTCCATAATATCCTAAAGCTCGTTCAAATTCACTCTTGTTACCACTGTTTCCAAGATTCCTTACATAAACGTTACAGTCCAATGGACAGGAATCCCGATGCAAGACCCTCCTGGCTCCTGGGTTTCATGGGCCACAGGGTGATCCCGGGCCTCTAGAATCTCGCAGCTGAATTGGCTCGCACAAGCTGTCCTGTGGGGATGCTTTTCCCCCTATGTGTCCAGCCCGGGGCCCTGCTGTCTAGGCCCGACCTCCAGGGTGACAGGGTGAACCCCAGGTCCCTGGAGCAAACACTCAGAGCCCTGGTGACCAGACTCAGGGGGCTGGGGCGGCAGCTGGACATGTGTGGCCACCCTGATGGTGTTTCGCCCCATCTGCAGTTCCAGTTCCAGCTGAGAAAGAGCCTCGCTGTGTTATTTTCTCCTGGTTGTGTAAGGATCCCCGGTGTCATTTGACAGAAATGTACATGGTGTGTTCTTTCTCTCTTTTCTGCCTGCTTCCTCTCGTCCCTCTCCCCCTCCCTCTCTCCCTCTCCCTCTGTCCCCCTCTCTCTCTCTCTTCCCTCTCCCTCTTTCCTCTGCGTCACTCTCTTTCCCTCTCTCCCTCCCCCCTCCCTCTCCCCCCTCCCCGTCCCTCTCCCCGACCCTCTCCCAACTCCCTCTCCACCTCCGTCTCCCCCTCGCTCTCCCACATCCCTCTCCCTCTCCCCTCCCCCTCCCTCTACCTCCTCTGTCTCCCCCGTCTCTCTCCCGCCTCCCCCCTCCCTCTTCCCGCCTCCCCCGTCCCTCTTCCCTGTCCCTCTCTCCCTTCCTCTCTCCCTGTCCCTGTTTCCCTGTTCCGCACGCCCTCCCTCTACCCCTTTCCCTCTCCCTGTCCCTCCACCTCCTTCCCTCTCTGGAGAGGGAAGGAGGTGGAGGGACAGGGAGAGAGAGCAGGAGGGGGGGAGAGAGAGAGAGAGGGAGGAGAGGGAGAGAGGGATAGAGGGAAGGAGCGAAAGACGTCTCTCCCTCCCTCTATCCCTCCCTCCCTTTATCCCTCTCTCCCTCCCTCCCTCTATCCCTCTCTCCCTCCCTCTCCCTCTCTCCCTCTCCCTCCCTCTATCCCTCTCCCTCCCTCCTTCTCCTCCCTCTCCCTCTCCCTCCAACTCTCCCGCTCCCTCCATCTCTCCATCTCCCTCACTCCCTCCCAGAGACGGAGAGATGGAAAGGCAGAGACAAGGGAGAGGGAGAGAGGGAGAGGGAGAGATGGAGGGAGAGGGAGGGAGAGGAAGAGAGGGAGAGAGATATGGAGAGGAGAGGGAGAGAGGGGGGGGAGAGGGAGAGGGAAAGAGGTCTCTTCCTCCCTCCCTCTCCCTCTGTCCTCTTTCTCTCCCTCTCCCTCCCTCTCTCCCTGTCCCTGTTTCCCTGTTCCGCTCTCCCTCTCCCTCTTTCCCTCTCCCTCTCCCTCCACCTCCTTCCCTCTCCATAGACGGAAGAAGGTGGAGGGAGAGGGAAAGGGAAAGAGGGAGAGGGAGAGCACAAGAGGGAGGGAGGAGAGGGAGGGAGAGGGGGGAAAGGGAGAGAGGGATAGAGGGAGGGAGCGAAGATGTCTCTCCCTCTCTCCCTCCCTCTCTCCTTCTCCTCCCTCTCCCTCTTCCACCAACTCTCCCTCTCCCTCCATGTCTCCATCTCCCTCACTCCTTCCCACATAGGGAGAGATGGAGGGAGAGGCAGAGATAAGGGAGAGGGAGAGAGGGAGAGGGAGAGATGGAGGGAGAGGGAGAGAGGATGAGAGAGAGAGGGACGGGCGGGGGAGAGAGAGAGAGAGAGAGAGAGAGAGAGAGAGAGAGAGAGGGAGACCGGGAGAGGGAATATGGTCTCTTCTTCCCTCCCTCTCCCTCTCTCCTCCGACTCTCCCTCTCTCACCCTCCCTCCGTCTCCCCCTCTCCTTCCCTCGCCCTTTCCCTTCCTCTCTCCCTCTTCCTCCCTCTGTCACTCCCTCTCCCTCCATCTCTCCCTCACCCTCACTCCCTCTCAGGGAGGGAGAGATGGAGGGAGAGGCAGAGACAAGGGAGAGGGAGAGAGGGAGAGGGAGACCAGAACAGGGAAACAGGGACAGGGAGAGAGAGAGGGAGAGGGAGAGAGGGAGAGAAGGAGGAGAGAGGGAGAGGGAGGGAGGAAGAGACCTCTTTCTCTCTCCCTCTCTCCCTCTCCCTCTCCCTCCCTCTACCTCTTCCTCCCTCTCCCTCTCCCTCCATCTCTCCCTCTCCCTCTCTCCCTCTGCCTTATCTCTGCCTCTCTGGGAGGGAGTGAGGGAGATGGAGAGACGGAGGGAGAAGGAGAGTTGGAGCGAGAGGGAGAGGGAGGAGAAGGAGGGAGGGAGAGGGAGAGAGGTAGGGAGAGACATCTTTTGCTCCCTCCATCACTCTCTCCCACTCCCCCCTCTCCCTCTCCCCCCTCTCTCTCCCTCTCCCCCCTCCCTCTCCATCTCTCTCTCCCTCTCCCCCTCCCTCTCCATCTCTCTCCCTCTCCCCCCTCCCTCTCCATCTCTCTCTCCCTCTCCCCCCTCCCTCTCCATCTCTCTCTCCCTTTCCCCCCTCCCTCTCCATCTCTCTCTCCCTCTCCCTCCACCTCCTTCCCTCTCCAGAGACGGAAGGAGGTGGAGGGAGAGGGAGAGGGAAAGAGGTAGAGCCAGAGCGTGCGGAACAGGGAAGCAGGGACAGGAAGAGAGGAAGGGAGAGAGGGAGAAGGGGAGAGGGAGAGGGAAAGGGGGAGAGGGAGAGGGGGAGGGAAAGAGGGAGAGAGAGAGAGGGACAGGGAGAGAGGGAGGGAGAGAGGCAGGGGGAGAGATGGAGGGAGAGGGAGAGGCAGCGAGGTAGAGGGAGAGAGGGAGAAAGGGAGAGAGAGAGGGAGAGCGGTAGAAGTGCTGAGGAGGGGGGCTCCCTCCCCCTCCCACTCCCATCCTCTCCCTACTGCTTTCTCTTTTCTCTGCTTCAACAAACACCAGGCGCCTTTTAGATCAGCCCTGAAGTCAACGTTGATGCTTGGACAGCCTGACCTCCCCGCTGACTTCCAGCCCAGGACCACCGCTGGGAGATGAAGTCTGCGGGGCCCTGGGCGCAGGCTGCACAGACACCTCCCCTGATGCCCAATCTCTCCCCGTTTACGAGGCAGCCGACACTCCCCTCCCTGACTCCCCAAGATCTGGGGCCTTTTTAGTATGTGTCGATAATGCCATTGAGCTACTATCTAACTCTTCCACGAGGACCCATCTCCCAAAATGCAGTGGTTTTCAGCCTTGGCTGCACTAGAGAACCCCCAGGGAAGGGAGAGACGTCTCTCCCTCCCTCTCTCTTTCTCTCCCTCTGTACTTCTGTCTACCTCTCTCCCTCTCCCTCTCCCTCTGGGGTGATGCCCGATGAGCTCAGAATCGCAGATGGCCCCCCCATCCCCTCTCTGTGGCTTGCATGGGGGATGCACCTTCTCACCGTGGCCCGGGCATGGCCTTGACAGTCAGACATCGGGTCCTGCGTGGACACTTGTGTTTGTTCCATAGCGCAGGTGGCTGCAGTCTGTGCTTCTGTAGATGGGGGCTGTGCGTGAGCCCTTCATCTTCCCCGCAGACACCACTGGTGCTCGCTCGGCCTCGCGGGTGATGCGGGGGGCACGGGGGACAGTCTTGTGTCCCCACCTTCTTGGGCTACAGACAGGCCACGCTGGTCCCGTGGTGACTGGGGGCTCCCAGGAGAACCCCACTGCAGACCGGAGAGGTGGCCCCAGAGAAGGTGGCGTACGCCTGGGGCCGGGCCTCATCAGTGAGCCACGGGCCACCTGCAGCAACAGCTGTCTCACCGTCCAGGGGCTGGGTGTTCGGGCGCCGTGGGGTTGAGCCACTGTCTGCACGGCAGCCGTGTTTGTCTTGTTGAGCCCGGGGAGGCCCCTTGGTGGCTCCTGGAAAGACTGGCCACATTTCTTCCTGCCCTTGGCCTTAGAGCCCATCACGTTCATGCCGTTTCTGGTTCCAAAAGGACCTGTGTTAATAAAGACCATGTGTTAGGACAGCACCAAAGTGTCTAGAAATCCGGGCCAGGAGGAGGAGGGAGGGGGATTGGCTGTGCCCGCCAGTGGCCTGGGAGCCCTGCCCGCCTGCAGAGACCTGGCCCGGGGCCCGCGGGGAGGCCGTGGCCCTCGGTCCCCAGCGCCTTCCGTCTCTGGGTTCCAGGAGAACTGCGTGATCCTCAGGGAGCTGGTGAGGCTGCAGGCCCTGAAGTCCCGCCTGCTGGGGTTCCGCACGCATGCCGACTCCGTGCTGGAGATGAACATGGACAAGACCAGCCAGGTGGTGGCCACTGTCCTAGGTAACACCGCCTCCCCCTGAGTCCCAGTGGGGACGGGGTCAGGCGGACCTTGACCGGAGACCCCACTGTGTCAGCCCTTGGGGGTCACCTTCCCAGACCCTTCATTCTGCCTCGAGGGGCGCGGGGTCGGGGGTGGCTGGGGGGCCGCCCCAGGGACGTAGCCGCGCCTCTCCCCTCCGCCCGCAGGTGAGCTGGCCCAGAAGCTGAAGCCCCTCGGGGAGCAGGAGCGGCCGTGATCCTGGAGCTAAAGAAGGCTGAGTGCCAGAGGCGGGGCCTGCACTTTGAGGGCCCCATCAACGCCTGGGACCTGCGCTACTACATGAACCGGGGGAGGAGACGCGCTACCACGTGAACCAGTACCTGCTCAATGAGGCTTTCCCCATGCAGGCGCTCACACGCGGGCTGCTGGGCATCTCCCAGGAGCTGCTGGGGCTGACCTTCGACCTGGAGGAGGGCACCAGCATGTGTCATGAAGACGTGAGGCTCTAAACGGTCTGGGACGCGGCCTCGGGCAAGGTCATCCATCGGCAAGTTCTACCTGATCTCTATCCTCGGTGCGTGTGTGGGGGAACCTGTCGGCCGTGGGCCGGGGCTCCTCTGTGGAAGCGGGGCCCCATCCACGTCCCTCCGCAGGGTGGGGAAGTCCGGGCACGCGGCCTGCTTCGGCCTGCAGCCGGGCTGCCTACAGCACGATGGGAGCTGCCAGATCGCCATCGCGGCCATGGTGGCCAACTTCACCAAGCCTACGCCCAACCTGCCCTCCCTGCTGCAGCATGATGAGCGGGAGACCAACTTCCACGACGTCAGGCACGCGATGCACCAGCTCCGCTCCCAGGCGCAGGGCTGCAGGCAGGGGGCGGGGAGGGCCCGGGCGTGCGTGGTCCTCAGGCAGGCCCTCGCCATGGGATTCTTCCACTGACATCACCCCGCACGTGGTGACGCCCTCGGTGTCAGCTTCCATCATCAGACCCCAGGCACTGGGCGCATAAATAACGGAAATGGATGTCCTCGAGGCTCTAGAGGCTGGAAGACCCAGATCAAGGAGTCAGGGCTGGTTCCCTGCATGTTAAATACATGCACTCAAGAGTTGCCTTGGAAAAAGACAAAAGAAAAGAAAGGAATGTTGCCTGCAAGTCTGCTGACAGCCGGTGATGAGAACCAGAGGGAAGGCTCTGGGGCCGGGGGCGCAGTGCCCTGTGAGCTCGGGGGCTGCTGCCAGTCTCCGTGGAGGCTCAGCAAGTCCCCGTGACTTCCCCACGTGGGGGGCGCCAGCTGAGCGTCTGGGCCCAGGACCCACTGCTCGTTCAGTCTTCCTGTGGTCAGCCCTTCATCCTGAGCGCGATGCTCTCACAGGCTGCACCGGGGCATGTGGGGACAGTTTACTGAGCTGTACAGACGTCACTACTGCTTTGGACCATTTCCGTCACCCCGAAAATGTCCCTCACGCCCTTAGCTATCACTCCGTCCCCTCGCCAGCCCCTGACAACCAGGAAGCCACTCGCTGACTCTGTGGATCTACCTGCTCTGGACGTTTCTCCTCAGTGGGGTCACGCCCTGTGTGTCCTTCTGTGTATGACTTCTCTCGCTGAGCATCGTGTTCTCGGGGTGTATCGACGCGGCAGCGAGCGTCAGGGCTTCACCGCGTTGCGTGGCTGAGGGACGTAAAGACGACAAGAGAAAAGAAAAGAACGTTGCATGCAAGTCTGGTGACAGCCGGTGACGAGAACCAGAGGGAAGGCTCTGGGGCCAGGGGCGCCGTGCCCTGGGAGGCCCTGGCGCTGCTGCCAGTCTTGGTGGGGCACGGGCAGCACCGTCCCTCAGGAGCTGCTGGACAAGCTCATCAAGTCCCGGGAGGCCAACCCAGATGCGGCCGGACCGAGGGAAGGGAAGGGAAGGGGGCTTCCGGTCTGCCCGGCTGGAAAGCGCGGCCTGGACACGGTGCCAGCCCCCCGTCTCCTTCCTCCCGCCCCCCAGGCCTCTTCCCAGCCATGCCAGGTAGCCAAGCGCGCACCGGGCTCACCTCAGCGGTCGGTTGGCGGCTACTGCCCAGGTCAAGAGGATCGTCTGGTGGTGTGTGAATGGGGACCGACTGACGGGCTCCGGCCGAGGCCCGCTGACCTCTGGCCTCTTCCTGCCACGGTTCCTTGGCTGGTCCCTCCAGCTGTGGCCCGCGGAGTCCGAGGGTGGGGTGGGAGGCTCTGCACATGCTTTCTAGAGAGCCTGGAAGAGGCAGGAGAGGGCTTCATACCCCGAACAGAAGGCATCGACGAGGTCTGCCCGTGCGTGTCGGTGCGGACACGCGGTTCACTCCCTCGTGAGCGCTTTAACCAGCGATCTCCCCGTGGTGGAGCGCGAGCCCCGACTCATCTCTCGCAGCCTCGGCAGCTGACCTTGTAAGAGGCTTAGGAGTGAACCCTCGTGAGCTTCAGCAGAAAGTCGGCAAAGATTTATTTGTGTCCCTCCACTGAACTGCCAGCAAGGTCCCCGTTTTCTACAAGTGTTGGGCCAATACTCTCTCTAGTGGCAGGGGACTCAGACAAGGCTGCTTTGGGGCCCCCACCCCCGTTCTGGGGCAGGGGCACTGAGCGGCCAGGGAGCCGGGCAGGAGCCCCTCCGCGTGTGTCCCAGTGACCCACCTGCCTGCGACCTTCGGCCGCCTGGCAGGAAGCTACGACGCCCAGTCCTGTGGCCAGTCATTCCTGCAAGAAACACTGGAACCAGTTTCTGCCAACCCGCCAAAGAAAAACGACTTCAAAGGCAACGTGGTGTCACAGGAAGGGCTTGTTTCTGTGTTTCTTTGTTTTTAGTTCATTAGGCCTCACTTAAAATTCTGATTCCACAATGCACTTGCTTTGGGATCTTGAACAACACTCATAACCTCTGCAAGTTTCAGTAGAGTAAGTTTATGTGATTACCTTCATCTGTAATATCCCTGTGTTGCAATCTTAATTAATTCAGATTAATTCATCTTAATCTTAATCTCAAGTTCAGATCAAAGACTCGTTCCTCTGTGACTTCTCCTCTGAACTGATTCAAAAGCCTCCTCTCCCGTCCTCATTTGGCTTCTCTTCTCTTCTGGAATCTCATAAGAACTTCTATGACCTCTCTGGTTTTTTGTTGTTGCTGTTGTCTGTTGGTTTGGGTTTTAATTGAAATATAGTTGATTTTCAATGTCGTGTCCGTTTCAGGTGTACAGCACAGTGATTCCGTTTTCAGATTCTTTTCCCTTATAAGTTATTACAAAATATTGAGTACAGTTCCCTGTGCCATAGAGGAGATCCTTGTTGTATCAACTCTATGCCTTCTTTGAATGACCGTAGCACTTTGTTGTCTGTATCATTTTTATGTCTGTTGTGGCTTTGTGACTGAAAATGAAAATTTTCTATTTGTTCATGTCCTGGCCCTTCCTTAGAAATGTGTTCATTTACCTATTTCATATTTATTGACTACATCTTAGACACCGTGTTAGCTGCTTGTTCTAGATGTTAGTAAAACATAGACCTTCCTGCTCAAAGGGTCACAGTATTTGTGGGAAAACAAACAAACGAACAACTTACGTCTCAAATAGCTTTGTACTTCCCAAAGAGAGCACACCTCGTAGGTACAATAAATGTATGTATTATACATAAATGTATAAATAGTTAATGGCATTAAAAACTTGAGATAACTGCTTTTCTATTCTGAGGAAATGATGATAATATTTCACCAGGAGCTCAACACCACTCTGAGAATGAGGGCTTAATCCCCGACCTGGCTCACTGCATCGCTTTCTTATATGAAAATAGACAAGTCTGTACATGCTCTCTACAAAAAGGCTTATCTGGCATGAATTTCAGATAGCAAGAAGAAAAATTCAAGAAGTTCAGAGAAGCATCCAGAAGCTCAGGTGATTGTCTGGCACTAATACAACTTGCTTGACAGGAAAAGAGAGCTGTAAATCTCACAAAATTAGATGATCTTCTAAGAATTTCAAAACCGCCTGCTAGTAATTAGAAATCCTAGAAGAACCGCTTCTTTTAAAGCATACTGATAATATGCTTTACAGCTTAATATTCAGAAACCTATGTTTTGGCTAAGTGAGCTTCAGGAATGAAGGAAACTTGTGGTTCAGTTCCATCTACTCTGGAACCTCTGGTCAAAACACCTACTTCTGTGCTCAGCCATCTTATCATCTGTAAAATGGAGGCAACTCTAAGAAAACATAGTTACAGAGATGTTGCACAGTTTCCTGTGTCACTGTCTTCATTTGTTTCAGAAAACCAATAACGTCTAAGCTACTACTGCAAAGAGTGCAGTGTCACTTGGGGTCATCTAGTGCAGCTCTGTCAAAGTAAAGAAAAGCAAAGGGGCCTAGAATAACTATAATTTTCCCAAGAGGACACTATTATTTTATGGCAAATCTGAGTCAGGAACCCTGATCTCTTTGATGCCATTCCATTGTTCTCTCGTTGGGTTCTCAGCAACCCAGAGAAAGAAAGAGAAATAAAACTCCTATGTGCTGTGTCACTGGTACAGGACGTGGCAAGATTGGAATTGGAGAACTACATATTAACAGGTATTTGGGGAATTCTTCAAACTAATTAAGATATATACCAGGTACATAAAAAACAGTTATGTTTTCCCAAGATGATTCTGTGGAATGAACAGAACTGGTAACTGAAGGTGCCTGTGTGCTGCAGTTCCAAACAGGACGGGTGAATGCTTGTTTTCTGGCACCTTTAAGACTCCACCCCAATATACACATTAAAATAAAATTAACATTTCAACTGGGTCATATTTAATTCTGCATGCTCTTGTAAGTCAGCAAAATAGTCCATATATCATTTAAGTTGTCACTCACTTTCTTTTCTTTTCTTTTCTTTTTTTTGCGGTACACGGGCCTCTCACTGCTGTGGCCTCTCCCGTTGCGGAGCACAGGCTCCGGACGCGCAGGCTCAGCGGCCATGGCTCACGGGCCTAGCCGCTCCGCGGCATGTGGGATCTTCCCGGACCGGGGCACGAACCCGTATCCCCTGCATCGGCAGGCGGACTCTCAACCACTGAGCCACCGGGGAAGCCCGTCACTCACTTTTTAACTTGAGTTTTAATTTCTGAAAGTCTTTCCAAACACAAAACAGAGGTGGGAAAATGGTATATGGGAAGCTGCAGAGATGAAATAAGCTTACTGCATTCGGCATAAAGATGAATACCCAAACAACTTCTGCATAGCTGGAAGTGTCCAAATCTACTATCTTCGTTTTGTAGTCAAGGCTTCCGGAAAAATATGCTAACCGATTCCTAATTACCCAAATGCCCCATATCTGTTTCAGTAAGTATCATTATATATTATGGAAATTTTTCTCAGTGACAGAGAAAGACATCCTGGCCGAGCATCCCCCTGCCCATGACACACAGATGATGGGTCTCAAGCTACCTTGAAGGCGTTGGAGCCCACTTTATCCATTACTAATATTAATGGAGGACAAAACTTCATATTCTGTTTGCTCTGTGTTTGTTAAATCACTTCTTCCCCTCATTAAGATGGATGACACATAATTGAGTCTGTAGTGTGTGTATCACTGGAAACTGAACACATTTTTGTTGGTTTTATTAACGTCATAGGTTTCTAGGGGGGGTCTACTAAATAACTAAGGCTAGTTTCACAGTTACAAATAAATTACGATGTAATTTTGAATAACGTAAGCTCATCGTAAAGGAAGGATACTGAGAGTTGCTACTACCCCTTCCTTGAGGGGCTCTTGTAAAGCACTAAATCAAGTAACAGAGGTTTATATGCATGCATATATTTTCAATGATATTTGAACACACTTGAAAAGAACTCTACGGAATGCATTATAAAACCTCGATGCTGTGTGTCCCTAGTTCCCGGCTCTCTCGTTCAAACTATTTAAATGAACAAAATGTTATCTATTAGGATAGCTATCAGAGTACTCCAAATACTACTTCTTGCAGTACCCTGGCCCAACCATTTGCCTTCCTCTTCCCATTAGTCCTTAATTCAGAAACCCCAGAGATTTGTTCAGTAATTTATGAACATATTTCTTCATTCAGCCAAGAAAACTGATGGATCCCTTACCAAATTTCAGGCACCCTTCTTCAGGATGTTTTCTAGGCATGTTCAGGAAACACAGCAGTGATTAACACAGATGAATATAGCCTCTCTCGAGCTGAGGGGAGAGACAAAAGTAAAGAAGCAAATATAAAATCATAAGTGTAAATACGTAAATAAAAATTGAATAAATGGGTAGAATAACTAGTATATCAGGTAAGTGCTGGAGAAAAACAGCAAGCAGGGAAGGCGGATGGAGATGGTTAGCTGGTAGGAGGAGGCTGCGATCGGAAACTAAGTGATCACTGAGGGCTTTCTGGGGAAGATAAAATTTACGAGGGAACCTAAGGTTGTGAGAGGGAGCAAGGTGCATATCTGGGAAGTGAATAGTACAAGCAGAGGGAACAGTCAGATGGAAAGGCAATGAGGCAAGAGTGGGCTTGGAGTATCCAAGGAGCAGAAAGGATGTCAGTGTGTGGAAAACAGAGGGCGCAAAGTGGAGAGGAGAAGGAAACAGTCAGAGAGGAAACAGAGGCCCAGATTTCTAGGGCTGTGGAGGCACTTTGAGGACTTTGCTTTTCCTGTGAAGAAGCCATTGAAGAGACTTGAGTGACATGATCTGACTTATGTTTTAACAGGATCTCTCTGGATGCCATGTTGATTAGAGACTGCAGGAGAATAAGGACAAGCCCCAGAAGACCAATAGTTGATTCAAATGTCAAGAAACATGTATGCCTTCACCCTTCAACTTCACAAATGATGCCATTTCCATTGAGCTATTGAAAAATATCATCTGGCTTTCAAAACAATAAACCAGAAGGCATTTTCTCACATAAGCAAGGTCACAAACAACTGTCAGCTAAAGGTGAAATAGCAACAAATCAAATAATAACAAAAACATTTTTTATAGATTTTAAAACCTTACAAAGCATTTTCTTGTCCATTATCTAAGTTAATCCTCAAATCAACGCCATGAGATAGTTATTATTTTCCCATTAGAAGTGACCGCATATTAAATCCTTAGTGATTGCTCAAGAAAAGCTGAAATCTTGAGTGTACATCTATTAATGCCAAGGTTGGGTTTTTTACCCATGGGAACATTGGATGCTAAAATCCACAGGGATTTTCAGCTCAAGATGGCAGACTAGGAAATATATTTACTTTCTGGTCCTCCTGAAACCATGTTTAAATAAAACTGCAGAAATACCAAAATTAATCAACCAATAAAAGCCAAGACATTGTGGAAGTCATCAACCACAGAAAGATTTCAACACATTTCGAGAAGGCAAACAATGAAATGGAGGGGCCATGAATAAAATAAGGAAGAAAAGACTACCCTAAGTAGGGTCTGCACAAAGCCAGGCAGCTTTTGCTGAGCCCTGGTTATAGTAAAGGACAGAGGAAAGAAGAGGGGCTGAAAACAAGGAGACAAAAGTCATTTTAGGAAAAAACGTTCACTTAATGAGCTCCAGGGAACACTCAGCCTGCTGCCATACTCACTCATGGATTACAGTGGATTGTTGGTAAGCAAGACAAGAAAACAGGGAACCAACAAACAAAAATCAAGACACGGTTTCTTACTGAGCTCTTCTCAAATGAGATCAAGAAATTATGGTTCAATGCCATAGCTGTAAATCATTTCTGCTCCTGGAGAGGTTAGAAAGGGCTTATAATAGTTACCCTTTTTCTTCAGACAGGATTTAGGTCTGAGCAAAAGCTTTTGTGTCCTCCAACCTCAAAGTTTATTGGGGATGGAAGTCCAAATTTGCTTTGACATACCATAAAAAGAATCTCACGAGCAGAGGGTCAAACTACTTTTGGAATATATGAATTATGCCCAGTGTGATTTTAAATAGATTTTAAACAAAAATATATAAATTTTCACTGATCTATATGATTCTGGGTTCTGAAACTTCTACATGTTACATGCCTGATATATAACACACAATGTCAGTCCCAGGAGAGAGAAGACACTCCAATGAAGCAAGCCAAAGAAACAAGATTCGAACAAGGTAAAGTGATGTGTAGACCAAGACCAGGATTTTTCAGTTCTTTCCTGTCATGCTGTAGCTTCCAGCTCCTGAATGACAACACATGTTTCCCTTGTCCTAGACACACAAGAGTATGTCTCCTCTATGGGGCCTAAGAAGCTCTAGAGTTACATATGTGTAGTAAAGAGTGGACCCAGCCGGCATACTCACAATGACCAAATTGTGTTGATCGTACTTTATTTTAAACCAATACATCGCTCCATGCTGAAGTTGCAATCAATGATATATTTGCTTTCTAGACATGAATGAGATGCCTTACTGGATATACTCCAGGAAGGCCAGAGAAACTGGCTTCTAATCCATACAGAATAATTCATTGATGAATTCCTTTCAGGAGAGCCCCTGATTTATCTAGAATATAAGCCTTACATACCTGGATCCATCAAACTAGACCAAAGGGACAAATCTAGGCTGCAAGCCTCAATCAGAGATGTGGGATGGTGCTATGCTGACAACTGGTGGTCCCTGACCTATCTTCTGAGATTAGAACCCAGTGTGGTGGATGACCAATTCACGCGTTGAACAAAAGAACACCTCCTACAGGGCAGTGTATGTGTTCATTACAGGTATGGCACTTAGGGCTAAAAGTAACACATGAAGCATATATGATAAGGAGGCACCAGAGTCCAGAGCACGAGCTCTGGAATCACACAGGCTTGCTTCGAATCCCGGCTAAGCCACTACCATCTGTATACCCTGAAGAACAGTCGAAGGTTTAAATGTTCTTTTACCAAATTTCGAAAAACAAGTGAAGAAAGAACCTACCTGCCAGGAAGGGACATCGTGGGGTGCAGCATCCAGTCGCGTCAGGGCTCTGCATCCCCTGCTCAGAAACCTTCACCGCCTGGCTCATGGTGATGCTGGCAGCTCAGCAGCCCTGGAGAAGGCGCTCCTGTCTCCAGGGCTCGCGGACAAGCTGGGGAGGTCCACGGAGGTGGCGGGCCACAGCCTGGCAAACTCTGGGTGCCTCCTCCACTCAGCTCTGGGCAGGCTCTCGCCTCTGGGCCCCGTTGCGGGGAAGGGCTGGCCGATACATAGCCAGGGCTGAGGGGTCTGCAGAGCCGGTGCCCAGGCAGGGTGAGCCCTGGAGGAGAAGACTTCCACAGTCCCCAACAGTCTCCGCATGGTGGCCCATCCGGTGCCAAACACCTGCCACCCACAGCGACAAGTCCCAGCCGCTAGAAAGCCCACAAGGGGTCGGGCTCTTTGCCCTCGGGCCGGGTTTCTCCAGGGGCTGGGCTTGTGTGGGGCCCCCATACCACCCCCTGACCCGCGCTTGCTCTGTGACACGTACAGTGCAATGTCAACACCCAGGCTGAGCCGGCCAGTGTTCAGTGCGTGCTAGACCTTGAGAAGACTTAGCAGCTAGGGAGAAGCTCTCCCACTTTCACTCGCTTTTTTCAGATCAGGCAGGCAGCCCATCTCACCCCAAAGCTATGGACACCACACCTCCTTCCCAGGCTATCGTTTTCCGTTCTGCCCCTGTTGTCCCTTTCCATTCTGCCCCTCTTTTCCCCAGCACCCCATTTACGGCTTCGGGTGTCATCGGTGCTGCAGCAGGCAGCACCTCTGACCCCGAAGCTATGGACACCACACCTCCTTCCCAGGCTATCGTTTTCCATTCTGCCCCTGTTGTCCCTTTCCATTCTGCCCCCCTTTTCCCCAGCACCCCATTTACGGCTTCGGGTGTCATTGGTGCTGCAGCAGGCAGCACCTCTGACCCCGAAGCTATGGACACCACACCTCCTTCCCAGGCTATCGTTTTCCGTTCTGCCCCTGTTGTCCCTTTCCATTCTGCCCCCCTTTTCCCCAGCACCCCATTTACGGCTTCGGGTGTCATCGGTGCTGCACCAGGCAGCACCTCTGACCCCGAAGCTATGGACACCACACCTCCTCCCCAGGCTATCGTTTTCCGTTCTGCCCCTGTTGTCCCTTTCCATTCTGCCCCCCTTTTCCCCAGCACCCCATTTACGGCTTCGGGTGTCATCGGTGCTGCAGCAGGCAGCACCTCTGACCCCGAAGCTATGGACACCACACCTTCCCAGGCTATCATTTTCCGTTCTGCCCCTGTTGTCCCTTTCCATTCTGCCCCCCTTTACCCCAGCACCCCATTTACGGCTTCGGGTGTCATCGGTGCTGCAGCAGGCAGCACCTCTGACCCCGAAGCTATGGACACCACACCTCCTTCCCAGGCTATCGTTTTCCGTTCTGCCCCTGTTGTCCCTTTCCATTCTGCCCCTCATTTCCCCAGCACCCTATTTACGGCTTCGGGTGTCATCGGTGCTGCAGCAGGCAGCACCTCTGACCCCGAAGCTATGGACACCACACCTCCTTCCCAGGCTATCGTTTTCCGTTCTGCGCCTGTTGTCCCTTTCCATTCTGCCCCCCTTTTCCCCAGCACCCCATTTACGGCTTCGGGTGTCATCGGTGCTGCACCAGGCAGCACCTCTGACCCCGAAGCTATGGACACCACACCTCCTTCCCAGGCTATCGTTTTCCGTTCTGCCCCTGTTGTCCCTTTCCATTCTGCCCCCCTTTTCCCCAGCACCCCATTTACGGCTTCGGGTGTCATCGGTGCTGCAGCAGGCAGCACCTCTGACCCCGAAGCTATGGACAGCAGACCTCCTTCCCAGGCTATCGTTTTCCGTTCTGCCCCTGTTGTCCCTTTCCATTCTGCCCCTCATTTCCCCAGCCCCCTATTTACGGCTTCGGGTGTCATCGGTGCTGCAGCAGGCAGCACCTCTGACCCCGAAGCTATGGACACCACACCTCCTCCCCAGGCTATCGTTTTCCGTTCTGCCCCTGTTGTCCCTTTCCATTCTGCCCCACTTTTCCCCAGCACCCCATTTACGGCTTCGGGTGTCATCGGTGCTGCACCAGGCAGCACCTCTGACCCCGAAGCTATGGACACCACACCTTCCCAGGCTATCGTTTTCCGTTCTGCCCCTGTTGTCCCTTTCCATTCTGCCCCCCTTTACCCCAGCACCCCACTTACGGCTTCGGGTGTCATCGGTGCTGCAGCAGGCAGCACCTCTGACCCCGAAGCTATGGACACCACACCTCCTTCCCAGGCTATCGTTTTCCGTTCTGCCCCTGTTGTCCCTTTCCATTCTGCCCCTCATTTCCCCAGCACCCTATTTACGGCTTCGGGTGTCATCGGTGCTGCAGCAGGCAGCACCTCTGACCCCGAAGCTATGGACAGCACACCTCCTTCCCAGGCTATCGTTTTCCGTTCTGCCCCTGTTGTTCCTTTCCATTCTGCCCCCCATTTCCCCAGCACCCCATTTAC
Source organism: Grampus griseus (assembly GCF_964374135.1). Taxonomy (NCBI): domain Eukaryota; kingdom Metazoa; phylum Chordata; class Mammalia; order Artiodactyla; family Delphinidae; genus Grampus; species Grampus griseus. The sequence goes on along the minus strand of NC_139000.1, from coordinate 89,948,120 downwards.
GGCTTCGGGTGTCATCGGTGCTGCAGCAGGCAGCACCTCTGACCCCGAAGCTATGGACACCACACCTCCTTCCCAGGCTATCGTTTTCCGTTCTGCGCCTGTTGTCCCTTTCCATTCTGCCCCCCTTTTCCCCAGCACCCCATTTACGGCTTCGGGTGTCATCGGTGCTGCAGCAGGCAGCACCTCTGACCCCGAAGCTATGGACAGCACACCTCCTCCCTAGGCTATCTTTCTCCGTTCTTCCCCTCTTTTCCCTTTCTATTCTGCCCCTGTTTTCCCCAGCCCCCCCCCCCCCCATTTACGGCTTAGGCCGGCATCGGTGCTTCAGCAGGCAGCAGCTCTGACACCAAACCTATGGACACCACACCTCCTTCCCAGCGCTGTCATTTTCCAGTCTGCCCTGTCTCCACGTAGAACCGCTACCTATTTCACACGGCTGTTCCTAGTTCTGGGAACACACCACTCACTGGTAGCAATGCCTCAGCCCATGCCTCGACTCATTTACCTGCAACGCTGGCCAACAGATAGACCAACACTTCAAAGTTATGACAGAAAGTTGAGTAAGTTATACGCTTGGAATTGCATTTATTATTATTAACAAGCACAACTGTAGTGCTTAGACTATAACAAGTAATCTTCTAAGTGCTTAGCAAATATTAACTCACTTAATCCTCATAATGGCAACCCTATAGGTAGGTAATGTTCATAATATTCACCTTTTTGGGGGGAAACTGAGGCCCAGAGGGGTTGAATAGCTTGTCTAATGCCACACAGTAAGTAGCGGGCAGAAACCCAGGATGAAAACCAGACCGTCGAGACTTTCATCACTTTGCTGTGTCACCTTAATAGATGTTGTGGTTAGGGAAGGGACTAAACTGACAAGACTCTGAACTTGAGAAGGGAGAAATTAGAAAGTGACTGATCCTAGAAACTAGAGAGGATTTCAGCTCAGAAATTTCTGGTGATGAGACCCGGAAGAACAAGAACATGGTTGGATTATTAACTTGGGGTAGTATCTGAATCCATTGAGAAATGGTTTTGTCTTGTTTTTTTTTTTTAACTTAGAAAGGCCAGTTGGATGAAGATTAATGAAAAAAAAAAGTAGAAAGGAAAAGAGGAAGGTGCCTGAAGTGAGACATAACCTCTTCCCTGTAAGTACTACGGGTGGGTGTCCTGTGGGAAAGGATGGAGCTCTCTCTACAGGTTTGTCACCAGGATGAACAAGGAGGAACATGGCAACCATTGTACTGGTTTTGATGATTCCTCAAAAACCAAGGCTTTAGTTTCCAAGAACTACCCACAGTAGCACACCTACCGTGTGTCAGACATGCCACCAAGTGTGTTTCCAGTCACACATTTTAATTGGAGAAATAGTTCCTATGAGGTACGCATTAGTTCCCTATGGCTGCTGTAACAAATTACTACCAATGAGCTTGCGTAAAACAAAACACACTCATTCTCTTATGGTTCTGGAAGACAGAGGTCCAAAACCAGTTTCCCTGGGCTGGAACCAGGAGTTGACAAGGCCGTCCATCCACCTTCTAGAGGCTCTAAGGGAGAATCTGTTTCCTTGACAGCATTCCTTGACTTCTGGCCACATCAATCCAACCCCAACTTCATCATCACATTCTCTTTGGAGTAAAAACTCCCTCTGCCTCTCTCTTACGAGAACACCAGTGGTTACATCTGGGTCCATCCAGGTAGGCCAGAAGAATCTCCCCATCTCAAAACCCTTACTTTCATCCCATTGGCAAAGTCCCTTCTGCCATTTAAGGTGACATTCACAGGTTCTGGGGATTAGAAGGTGGACATTTGGGGGCAATGGTACTATTCAGTCTACTACAAGGTAGATACTATTATCTTCCTCAGATGTAGGAAATGAAGTTTAGGGAAGTAATTTGTCTCAGGTCTACAATTTCCAGAGTAGAGATTTAAATTCTGCCAGTGAGACTTTAGGACACACTCTAAACAACTTTAACCTGTGTCCTTAATTACTGCATAATCCTTGGTTAAGAGTCACACTTAGGTATCAAGACCCAACTGAATATAACACAAGTACTGTCTCCTCTTTCACTATGTTTGCCTGGTGTATTTATGAATCTTGCCCAGAGCAGAAGAGTTCAGAAAATTGTTATGCACCTTTACTAGGAGAAAGCATTTACTGTTTGATGTGCACGGAGTAATGGAAGGCTATTTAAAGTAAAATAAAATAAAATAAAATATGCCACCAAATCGTCAAGTGTCACAACAGAGGTAACCCCGTGGGAGTCTTGAGGAGACTAAAATTATCTCCAATTGTGCAGGTGAGAAAAGTGTCACTAAAGGCAGTTGTAGTTCAGCCAAGCCCTACGGCACAGAAGTAGGAATTTGGATAGGTACGAATGGGAAAAAAGACATTTTAGGCATGGGAAACAGTTTAATGCTGAATGGATGAGAAATATACGTTAGACCTTTCTAAATCAACTGGCTTATTATTAACTCAGTAAATCAGATTTGGTCAGTCAAACTAGCTTTAGCTGATTACTTATCCAGGGCATAGCTGTTGAGAGTAATTTTTGTCATAGAACAGTAAATAAAATTGTTGAACTATAACTTTAGGCTTGCTAAGTGAAATAGATTGCTCTAGCTGATGTTCAAGTGACTTACTTGGGACTATTCACGAAATTGGGGGTTAACAACTGCTTAAGACAACATAGAGAATTGATCTTAAATAGTACTTGAAGTAGTTACTGTGTAAAGTATCTGTTCAGTAGCTCATGGTAAATGGATGTTTATAATCCCCACTGGACAACCAACTGCTTTTTTGCAAATGGTAATGTGAATTGCTGTCGCATAAACTATAGTAATGACCACCTATCTAATTTGTTGTCCAAACCAGAAATCTTCTAACAATACTGGTCTCCTAATAAAAGTAAGCATGAAGCTAACACACACTGGGTGTCTCCCGTGTGCCTGTGCATGCATCTATATCTCACTGAACCCCCATAACAGCCCCCAAGAGAGGGACTCTGAGTGTCCCCATGCTGCTGGTGGAGAAACAGGCACAGGAAGGTTCAATAGTCTATCTACCTAAGATAACACAGAGGGTGGGAGAGCCTGTTTTTAAACCATCTGCCTCCAATTCCAGGTGCCAGGAGCCAGATTCAGCCTACAGGCCTCTTCTGCTCATCTGGAGGCGAACCCATGTGTAAGGATTAGTCAAATCCTGTCTTCAATCCTCAAGGTAGCTTGAACACTTGCACGTCCTCCAAATAACATGTAGCATAAGCAATAAGATGTTTGCCCCGGGTATTGGCCAGGAACTTGGAATCAGCTGTGTCTAGTTAGGCTGAGCTGGTTGAGACTGGAGAGGACCACCGATCTTCCACCTGGGCCAGTGCCTTTTGACCTCCTGCCATCAGAGGGCCGAAAACTACAGCCTGAGAATGTGCTGAGCCCCGTAGCCTAGTTACGCCAGCTCAGAACAATGACGAGCACACCTTTTTCCAATCACCTTTCCTCATGCTCCCTATGCCTCATACTGCCCTGCTTCTTTATTCTTTATCCCATAGATACCCCAAGCCCCTTGCCTTTGGGGAGGCGGATTTGAGACCTATTGTCACGTCACTTCCTCGCTTGGCTGCCTTGTGAATAAACCTCCTCTTTGCTGCAAACCTCAGCGTGTCAGTGTTTTGGCTTGCTGCGCCTCAGACAAAATGGTAGGGAGCTGTGGTAAAGGTCCCTTGCCTGTGAGGGAAGCTGGTTACTAGTAGTCACGTTGCGGATGTTTTCTCCTCCCGGGGTGGGGGGGGCAGACGTCCTGCTCTTCCAGAAAGAAGGGAGAAAGGCAGGAGCTGGACCCTTGCTCTCAGGGTCACCGTCACCTAGGAGCTCGTTAGAAGCACAGAATCCAGGCCCCACCCAGAACTACTGAATTACAGCCTGCATTTAACAAGATCCACAAGAGAGGCATACCCATAGTAAAGTTGGAGAGGCACCAAGCTGGAGTCCACGTAGCAGAGAAGCAGACAGGATTCTAGACCACGCAGAGTGTTAAAGGCCAACAGTTTGTTTTCTATTCTCAAAACAATGTTTTTGAGCCATGTTTATGAGCAATGTCCCAACTTGCTTTTAAGGTTTCTTGTGTGAAGAATGGATTGGAAGGAAACAAGATATATGGACACTGGTTAGGACCTCATTGCAACAGACAGGCAAGTTCGGTATTAGGATGTTGAGGAAGAGTTGACAGATTCAGAAGAAATTCAGGAGATAAACTGAAGCGGGCTTAATGGGGTATGAGATGGAGGAAAGGAAGGTCTTAGGGAATTAAAGGGTTTACTACACGTATGAGCAAAGCCTCAAAATTAATCCTTTGAACGTACAGAGGTAGAGCTCTCAAAGGACACCGGTTAGGAAGCAACTGTACGCCCTTTATAATTCCAAGAGACGACACAGATCAACTGTTGCGATGGAAAATTCGGCGGTACCGGTGCCTTTTTTCACTCAAACTTAGTTCCAGTGACTATTACTCACATTTTCTGTGCCTAAACAACACAACTTGAGGAACTGAAGGGGATTCCATCCTGGTAATTAAGGAGGGTCCCCAACACTGACAGTCCCATCTTAAAAAGCAGTCCCCCTGCATTTTACCCGAGGAGCAATGGCCAGAGCCTCCCTTTTAAAACGATGGGGAGAAACCAGAACATCACACACTGTCCCTTTCAGCTACTGTGAACTGAGCCGCGAGACGACCAGTACCCCCTAGCACAGCGCGGACGGGCCAGCGCGCGGGGGCCACTGTGACAGGCGACAGCACAAGAGACGAAGCCCAGGCCCAGGGGCTCTGAGCTCCACCGGCAACGCCCAGGGGCCAAGGCGTATTACCTTTCCGGGATGTGCTTCCCGCCCTTCCTCGTGGCCGACGAACTGGCTCATGTCACCCCCAAGATACCGCCCACCCAACGCCAGGACTGCCAAAGGCGCCAACCCGGCCTCCCCGGTGCCAGCACAAGGCCACGAACCACAGGCGCCTAGGCACAAGCCCACGCAGCTCGCGGACCTCCTCCTACCGCGCATGCGCCACCGCGGGGCGTCTCGAGATGACTCTCAGCACGCAGGCGGATTAACGCGCTTGATTGGTAAAGAGGATTCTGATGCCTGCGATTTCCCTCCTTAGCCGGAGGCTGGGAGCACACGTCCATTAGTTCGTGTGTGTACCCTTCAGAATTCCAATCATACGGGACATGGAAAGTTGTCCGACTCTCCCAGTTCCTTGTGTGGTTCTTCCAGATATTTCCCAAGTGCTTACATTCACACTTGTATCTTGTATGTAAGTATTGGTACGTAACAGGTATCCTGTAGTTTACAGAAGAGCAGCACACTAGACACATACTATATACATAGTCTACAATGTGTCTTGGATAGTGACGCTGTTATCTTTCTAAAATATAAACTTGGCTGGATTGCTCTGTTGCTTGAACATCTTCACTTAGCACAGAATACAGCCCAGGTTGTTAGCATAGCATTGAGAACTCTTTATAAACAAGTATCAGTCTGTCTCTCCAACTGAATTAGAAGTTCAAACTATGACTTCCAAGGACCTACATCATCCACCTCCCTCCTTTGCCCTGCCAGCCTCCCCTGATCTCATTCTCTACTGCCCTGCCCTCACTCACTTTCCCCTGTCCAGCCACACTGGCTTCCTTACTATTCCTCAAACATGCCAAGCACAGTCGTGCCTCAGGGACTTTGCACCTACTATTCCTTCTGCTTCAGAACACACCCTCCCACCCCATCTCCACTCTCCCAGAACACACCCTCCCACCCCATCTCCACTCTCCCAGATAGCCAATGGCTTGTTTCTCACTTCAAGGCTCTGCTCAATCGACATCTTAATAGAGGGGACTTCCCTGATCACCTACCACATTCCCTCACCTCTTCATCTTCTTTTGTTATTCTCCAAAGCACTTACCACCGCTTGACACTCCATATATTGACTTATTTATTCATCTCTCTCCCCCACTAGAATGGAAAGTACGTAAGGGCAAGAACTTTGTTCTCTTCCTACTTCCTAGAACAGTGCCTTCAATTTAGAAGGTGTTATACAAATATTTGCTGAAAATCAATGTATGACTTCTTTGCCCTTTCACACTACCCTCTAGTCACACCAGAGGCTGCCCCTCCAGAGCACAAGTTCAAGCCCTGTGCCTTCTGTACCTGTCCCCAATACCTGGGCTGTCCTTTCCTCATTCCGGCAAAATCCTCTTCCCCCAAGCCCAGCTCAAACGCTGTCTCCTCAGTCAGGCCTTCCTCACTTTCTCCTCTATGTTCCTGCTGCACTTGATTCTTTTATCATAATTAACCCACTTATACTCACTACATGTTTCTCTTCCTAGATAACTGTAAGTTGCTACTGAACAAAGACTTCTACTCACCTCTGTATCCCCGTGCCCTAACAACAAACCTATAAGGCTCTCGGTGTTTACTGAAACAATTTATTTTCTGAGTCTCTACCAATCCTAGGGAGTGCATAGTATAGTCTCCTCCTCATTATCAGTGAGCCTGGCACCTGTGGGAGGGCCTTACAGCAGAGGAGAGTCACCAATGGATCATAACTAAGGTCCTGAGACTGCAATGGCAGACAGCATGGTGAAGTTAGCCCACTGCATGCAGAAGACCCACAGAGGAGTCAGCATATGCAATGGACTACACTTGGTATAACATGTGAACAATCAAGGTTTACAAACGTGTTCTCATGCACTTGTAAGGATCTTCTAGCCCACGCGGAACAGACAGAACACACACAAAGGAGCCTGGAGGAAGTGAGTAGGCCGGCAGCTGCGCCCTAACATCTTAAGAGGGAACATTTCTGTGACTACAGTTTAAACAAATCAGATAATTCGCCTCCTTTCTAGACACCCTGGTTATCACAGGACAGGCCAAGCCTCTCAAGTTTTAAAGCTAAAGTACACGGAAGATCTGTGAAGAGGGCTTAAGATATTTAAGAGCTAGTACCTGCATTAAGCAACCAGGTTATAGAATGAAAATTTATCTTGAGATTCCCGTCTCTCCCTCTCTCTCTCGCCTCCTATCCCCTATCTTCCCACCTCCATCTCTATTCCTTCTCCCCTACTCCCTGTTTTATGTATATACGTGCATCATTTTATATATACACGGAATATTTACTGTCTGTTACGTTTATTTAATAAAGTGCACACTCCTCAGGCTAAATTTAGAAAGAGGACAAAATGAACACTTTCGCATGGGCGTCAGTGGTGTTCCAAAGACAAAAGATTCCTCAGCCTTAAAACATGGCAAACACCACGTTCCTTCTGATAGTTAGATGCTAGAAAAAGGCAAGTGGATCCTTAAAATTCACACGCTATTAAGACCTACTATCAACAGAGTAGATCTTAAAGCGGAAACAAGAAAACACCAGCCTTTTAAGTTCTTCCTGTCTGAAGATAAGAATAAGAGGTGGTAGTGTTCTTCCTCACTTGCACCGAAGTGTAAAAGCGGCAAAAATATCTTCAACACATATATGATGAGGAAGCCGCTCTTCTGGTCCACTCTGTTTTGTTTTGCTTCTAGGGATCTGTCTCACTCGGAACCTTTGCTTTTTGTTTTCTCTTTTATGTACGCTAAGAACCCGAGAGTCTTAACCTTTTCTTCCACCTCTCAACCAATAAATAGGACACAAGAACATTTTTATGTTTTTATGTATTTTCCATTCAAATTTTTAAAAAAGAGATAAGTAAGCTAGCTCCGTTCATATTTCTCACAAAAATCACTTTCCAAACTAAACTAAATTGTTTGTGACCATAAACAGGAAAAAACACCGTACTCTATTAGCACCATCTGACATTTCCACCTTAATGTTACCAAACACAACTTGACACTAATGTCAGAACTATTAAAAATGTTAAAAACCCCCAAGCCCACTCAAAATGCATACCAAAGTTCAGGTAAAGGAAAAACAAAAACAAAAACAAAAGCAACTCACCGTTATCTTTATGTTCTTTCAGAAACCCATTAACAACACACTGGAATTTAAAACTAGCGTCGTCATCTGACACCTGATGCCCAATTGTACAACTTTTTAAATAAGGAATAGTTTCTGGTAAGTCCTATAAGGCAAAACCATGAAAATATGTATTATTTCCTTTGTAGGGAAAGAATAAAAAATTAATTAGAGAAGGCAGACTATAAACCAGGAGAGTACATTAAACTTTGTATGTCAGTCATTCTGATGAGAGCCATTTTTTCCAAAGCTGCTTTAACCAGTAATTATCACTTGATTTTCATTAAAACTGCAGAACGGACAGTTACCAGGCATGCAAAAAGGAAAAGCAAATCTATGTGAATGAATGCACATGTAACTCAAAATGATATAAAGAGGTCTACCTACACTTATGTTCTATCTTACATTTCAAGGGCCATAAAGCGGCTGTGATTTAAGGAGAGTAGTAGAACAGAGTCAGAAGAACTTGGATTCGAATTAGGAAATAGAGGCAATTTCAGGCATTGTTGAGAACTGGTATTCTTGAGGTGGGAGAAAGTAGACTATCAATAGAAGACAGAAAAGGATAAGTGAAAATTCTCTAGTTCTGAATTTAAATGGAAAGTAGCAGCAGGAACCTATGACGTATTTTAAAAATATTAAAAACAAACATACATATTTCCTAGCTCTGACCACTGAAAAAGTCTAGAAACAACTGATGTCATGTCAAAAGGACTCAGGAGTCACCGAGAAGCTCCAACTGGCCAAAGACAGGGCCTCAGTTAGAATAATAACTGTAACGGAGTCCACGGTGATAGGAATAAATAAAATTTTACAAAACTGCTCACCACTGGAGGATATTTGTGAATCAACTCATTATTCTGAAAACTGTTAAATAAAAGAAGAGAATCATGCCTCTACAACTGGGCAACCAAACAGCTGATGAGGGGAATCTTCTCCTCGTACAAATATACCCAGCTAATAAGTGAAAAAAAGAACAACAGAATTCACCATTCTTTGAAGCCTCAACTGAATTAATGGATGTAGCTATGAATCATCAGTGACTGCTAACACCACAGAAAGACACAATTATATATGTCTCCATGGAAGAACACATCATCACCTATGAAACTGTCTCGCCAAAACAAAACATGCAAGCTTCATTCGGATCAACTACCAATTTACAGGAAATAAAAGGACTGAAGAATATGTTACCAACACATGGAATGTAATCATCGACATCTAGATGGGAAAGATTACCTGGTTTCTTTAAAAACAAAATTCAAGGAGGAAAAAAAAGTGAGAGAGACATGGAGGGAGAACCTATAGATTAAACAAGACTTCAGAGACCTAACAATCCACGGCAAAGTGTGGACCTTATTGGGATCTAATTCAAAATTCTTATCAACAATTTTTTATGACGTTTAGGAGACAACTGCAAATTTGAGCACTCCCTGGGTATTTAATATTAAAAAATGATATTAAGGAATAAAAGTCCTATATTTTAAATGCACGTACCAAAAACGTACAGGTGTAATTACATGCTGTCTCGGAGCTGCTTCAAGATAATATGGAATGGGGTGAAACAGGTGGGGGTACAGATAAAACATGACAGCCATCAGTTGGTAAATAAGAAAGCTGGATGAGTTCATGGGTATACAAGGAACACTCACAGTACTTTTATACTTTTGTATATGCTTAAAATTTGTGATAATTGTTTAAAAACAAGACGACCCTGTAGAAAACAGTTTGGCACTTTCTCAAAGGTTAAGTGTAGAGCTACCGTATGATCCAACAACTCTGCTACTACCTACGCTGCACATCTAACAGAACTGAAAGCAGGGATTTGAACAAATATCTGTACACCAATGATCATAGCAGCATGATTCACAATACCTACAAGGTGGAAAACAACCAAGTGTCAATCAACCGTTGAATAACAAACTATGGTCTATATACACACAATGCGATTTTCTAAGCCAAAAAAGAAACGGCATTTCGTTACGTGCTATAACATGGATAAACCTTGAAAACATGATGTTTAGTGCAATAAGCCAGACACAGAAGGACAAATACTGCAGATTCCACTTACACGAGGTACCTAGAATAGGCCAATTCACAGAGACAGAAAATAGAATAGAGGTTACCAAGGGTTGGTGGGAGGGAAAATGGGGTTGTTACTGTTTGATGGTTACAGAGTTTTTGTCGAGGATGATGAAAAAGTTTTGGTTATAGACAGCGGTGATGGTTACACAACACTGTAACTGTACTTAATGCCACTGAACTGCATATTTATAAATGGTTAAAATAAATATGATTTCTCTATATTTTACCACAATAAAAAAAAGGAATAACAGAGCTGAAATTTCAATTCTTCCTTTTCCGAGAGTCAGTTTCATCGTCTGTAAAATTAGTAATTGTAGTTGTCTATCCTCTGAGCTTAGTGCAGGGTAAGCACTCAGTAGGAGATAGCAGTACTACTTCCACTTCAAGACCAAAGGATTGCTGTGAAGATTAACTAAGTCAATGGATATGAAAGAACTTTCTAAATGGCAAACTGCTCTACAAATATTAAAAGACATTAGGTGTTACTGTCTCCCAAGGCCATGGAACAGGTCAGAAGAAGGATAATTCTTTTGCACTGGAATGTCCTACATGGGCCAAGAGAATCTATGGGTTTCTGTACTATATCAGAAGGCATTAGGAAAAGGAAGCATAAAACTTAGAGAACAATTGTCTTTTACAGTGATGCTTAAACACGCTCAAGCAACTGCTTAAAGTAAGTGCTAAAGACATAATGGACATACCTTTCCTTTTAGGATACTACTGTAACTACTAAAAGTTTACTTCATTTTCAAAATATAGAACATGGAAGCTTATAGAATTTCTTAAGCATATCTAGAGCCTACTGCCAAATACTATAGTTCAATTCATATCTTTAATCTCATTTTGAAACAGCAATTACAAATGTGTATTTAAGGAAACCACTAGCTTCCCTTTTTGAACCCACGAGAGAAGGCCAGGATTCACCTTAGCATAAGATGATAATTACTGAACTACCATGAATTATTACAGTATCAGAAAGAAGGTCATTTTCAATTACGGCTTCCATTTACCTCTGGCTTGTAATAGCGGCGAGTATTTGTTAAGTCAATAATCAGCCCAAGTTCTTCATTCTGTCCTTGGATTTTGTTAAGAGATCCAAGGGGGAGAAACGTTCTTCTGGAGCAAGATTCTTTTCAAAACTCTGTCAGAAAGAATAAAATAAGGAAGAACATATGTTTAAAATCCTTTACTACATTATCCATTTATTCAAACCCTGTGATGCTAACATATGAGATTCAAAGTAAAGTTTCCTCCTCTGGAGTTTACAAGCGATATTACAATCCTTTCTTCCAGAGAGATTAGACGGAAGAAAATAAGCTCACTTCTATAGAGTTATTTCTGTGTTTGTTTATTTCATGTTGGTCTCCTAACCTGACTCTAAACTCCCAGAAGGCAGGGACCACATCCATTTTGCCTACCACTGTATTGCCAGCTCCAAGCAGAGTGCCTGAAAATAAGACACAGAAATAAATACTTCTTGAATATCTACATATAGGAAGGATGGCTTTCACTGCTAAATATTCTTTCATGTATTTGGCTTATACATGTACCCTGTTCCATTGATCTCTTTGGTTATTCAAGTGTCAGCAACACACACTTTTTTTTAAAATTAGTAGACTCGTTTTAGAGCAGTTTGAGATTCACAGCAAAACTGAGCAAAATGTACACAGTTCCCACTTACACCCTCTCTCCTTCACCCCACACAGCCTTCCCCATTATCAACATGCCATACCAGTGTGCTTCATTTGTTAGAATTCATGAACCAACACTGACACATCATTACCAATCAAAGTCCATAGTTTATTGCATTCATGGTACAAGTAACTGACTATTTCTTTATTTCTAGTATAGTCATCCCCAAACATTTACATACTGAGATACATATTACTTTCTTATAAATTACTTTATTCTTTATTTATAGTTAGGGCATTGCATTTTTTTTTTGTTTTTTAATTAAGTACAAAAGTTGGTTGTATTTGTCTATGAATCCCATTTCTGGATAGTAAAAGAGGTATTAAAAAGTATTTGCTATAAAAAGGGAAAATGGAGTACGACAGGGTTGAGAGCCAGGGCTCTATATGGTGAATTCAGATTTCTGGAAGAATACGGTATTAACTTTTGCTCACCTTTTTTAAAGGAACTTTGAAAGCAGTGAAACGAGTCCCAGGCATCCGCTGTTCAACTGGGAGATAGTCTTTCCACCTGTTAATATATTTTTTGTTAGGCAAATTGTATGTTAGGCTGTTTCCCTGCATAGGATGAATGCGCCTTGAAAATGGAAATCATATCCCTCTACATCGGCTCCCAGGTGGTCCCAGCGTCCCGACCCCGACCCCGGCCGCGACACACTTTCCACAAACTGACACACACGGAGCCCGCGCGAGGGCCGGGTCGCGCGGGCCTCCCCGCCGGGTCGCCTGGAGGCCGGTCCCCCGCAAGCCGAGCGCACGAAAGGGCGCCCCAAAGGCGCCGGCCCAAGGCGCCCGCTGCGCTTTCCCTTCGGAAGGTGGGCTGCGGGGCCCAAGCGTAAACCCTGACACAAGGAACACGCGCACCACACCGCCACGGGGGACGAGAGGCCGGGCGCCCACCTAGCCGGACACGCTGCATTTCTGGAATCACCGGACGCCTGTGTACATTTCCGTCTGGCCTGTCATCTTCCAAAGGCCACTCAAGATCAGGGGACAGAACGCCTCCTCTCCAAGTGTCCTGCCAGCCCACCCACTCAAGATCAGAGGGACAAAATGCCTAACTAAAACAAAACAAAACAGAAACACAATAAAACTGGAGAGAGGGAGGAAAGGGTGACCTGAAAAAAAACAACAACAAAAAAAAACTAAGCACGTTGACAGCGCTAAGAATAAACTACCAGGAAAAAGAAACCCTACATGTCAGATCCTAAAGTACAGAAGGGCAAGCCCGCCGACATTCCAGGCCCGGGGGGACCGGGGTCCCCAGCCCTGCAGAGCCAACCGCAGACCGGCTCGGGCGCCCCGCAGAAGCGCGGGGTCCCCGCGGCCGAGTCTGTGCCCCCCGGCCGGCGCCGGCTCCCCTCTGCCCACTCTGCGCGCGGGGGCTGGAAACTGCCGCGGAGAACCACGGCGGGGCGGGAAGGGGGGCTCCAAAGAGGGTCTGGCGACTCGAGTCGCGCCGTTTCTCAGTGGGCTCAGCGCGCGCCGTTGGGGAAGAGGAGCTGGGTTCCGGGAGGAGGGGACGGGCGGCACTTACGTAGACCGGCAGCGGCCACGGGCAGACGGCGGGCTCGGTCCCCAAGAGCGACTCCAGCCTCAGCTCCAGCTTCTCCCCCATGTCTTCGCGCGCGGCCCATATAGCAACTTTGAATTTTAATAATAAATACATATATGTATCAAACATTAATAAAAGAATAAAATGATCCAATATGAGTACATTTGCTCTTGTTTTGCAATTAGTTCCAGGATTCTATTTTAGATTACTACTTCATATCTGCGAGAGTTGGGTGTGTGTTTGTGTGTTTGGTTTTGTGGAAGCTGCATTGTGCTAAATTTTACATTTCTTTCTTGAATTAAATGGCTTTTGTTATCCCTTGGGAATACAGCAACAGCAGATTACTGAAGACAGCGACAGCAGATGACTACCTACCAGTGGAAAAGTGTAAGTAGCAATTGTAGCCGCTAGTGATTCTGAAATTGCCTTAACTTTGTCCTTATAAAAGTGCTCCAAGAATTACACAAATCCACAGATTTGCTATCCATATTCAAGTCATTTATGTAGACAAAGAATGTAGCCAGCCTTATCGGTAACACAGGATGTTATAGCCATCAAGCCATCAGCCACTGAAGCCACACCCAAAGCCGCACCCTGAGGGGATTCAGGATGGAGAAAACAGGATACTGGCCCTAGATAATTTAAAGTGAACATCAAGGGACTGATTTCCAGGAGACCAGATTCTTGCATCTTACCATATATAGAAAAGTGCTACATTTATTAACTTAAGATGTCTAGTTTCTTTAATTAACAGTAATCTTTTGATGTTCCAACTACCTGGTTTGTTTTTTTGGAAGAACCTCTAAATACCCTGCGCCCTCCTTACCTCTTCACAGCTATCTGAGAGGCTGTCTCCTGATTTCAGTCCTCAGTATGTCCTCCACATAAAACATAATTCTCAATTTCTAGGTTGTGCATTGAAGTCAACACACGAAAATACAAGGATAAAACACATTTTCTACCATATTAAATTTTTTCGTTCATTAATTCATCCCTAAGTCATTCAACACGCATCTTCTTATTGAATTCTGATGAGGGGTCAAACGCTATGCTAAACACTCAGTATATAACTGCAAACGAGATGGATAGGCCCTGATTTTGATGTCACTACTATCTTTTGTCCTGCCATATAATGGGACAGCTTCATTATTCCCTTTACCCTAAGTTTTTATCACAAATTGCTAATGAAAATAAAGCTGTTAGTGGAGTTTCAACATGCATAGGTCAATGAGAACACAGAACTCCCCTTTCGCATGCCCCATTCTCCTCCTTCTAACTCCCTATGTGAACTCACTTTGTGCCAAGACCAAGAAGCTGTGCCCCAATAAGAACCAAGCTGATTTCCTCACACTGACTGGGGCTATTGCTCACTTAGAAGACTTGATGCTTAATTTTGATAAGCAACTAGAAGACCATGGAGACAACCTATAAAAATGACTTGTCTTGGGAGAAAATACTAAAGTGGGTTAATGTGCTGTTCCACATGTCTAACCTCCTGGGATTCAACCACAGGCACCAAGATCACCAAGTGTACTTGGCAACAATGAGCTAAAAATTAAAAAAAAAAAGCATCATACTGTTATTGTATTCATTTTCCCCCAAGGCACTCTCTGATAAGCACCACAACCTCTAAGGGAATTGAGAACAGCTTCCTTGTGGGGTAGGTTATATAATATATATGCATCTTTTTCCAAGCAGTTAAATCATATCCAGCTATCAGCACACCTTACTTAAGGTGATCGTAATGTATGAGATTAAATGTTCCTACCTGATTGGAAACCTTCTTGTCCTCAATTCATTGGCTGTACTGGATTTGTTTTTCTTGGGTCAGACCTTCAGACTTCTACCAGAAATCGTTCCTTTGGGGAAACCAGGCCTTCCCAGAAACTCAGGAAACTGAAATGGAGACAGCAAGAGAGAAGGAAATTATTTGGACATATAGACCTCAATTGTTTGGTTTTAAGTAAACGTCCAAGCAAACATCTTCTAAATGGTATAATAACTTTAGGGAAATTCACGGTTTATAAGTTTGTTTACTCATGAACTGAACATATTACGATAAGAGTACAGGTTGCATTTTGTGTCTTCAACTCAAGCAAAGGCTTCAAAAAAGGCCCAGTTATCCTTTGTTCATTAAGACACAAAGAGAGGGCAAAAAGGGCAAGTTTCAAAGTCTTTTTCTTTACAATTTACTTCCTTTCTTCAGTCTTCAACAAGATCTTCAGGAAATTAACTTTACTAAAGTTAATTATTCATAAAATAAACATAGGAACCTGCAGAAGACTATTTCACACAGACGTGTAATGTACAATATCCATTGCATACATGCACCATGAGCTTGTCTTTTCTAGCACTGGCATACACAAAACTCTGTGTGTGTGTGTGTGTGTGTGTGTGTGTGTGTGTGTGTGTGCGCGCGCGCGCACATGTGTGTCTTTTTTTGTGATGGAGCCATAGGGAGAAAATAAATCTATTGGCTGCAATTCAGTGATGTAGAAAGATTTAAGGGTAAAGGAGAAGGTTACATCAAGTGAAACAATAAAGTCATGAGGTTGTGGTTCCATAATAATAACAACAGCAGTCTTCTGTAACCAAGGGAGCAGGCTCCTCAAATTATAGTCACACCTGTTAGACCATCTGCCCATACATTTCACACCATCATTAATGGAAAACAAATGGCACTGTCTCTCCTTCCCTTTATCCATTGGCCGTCCTCATATAAACTCTTTTTCTCTTCAAGGTCATGCTCTTTCCTATCTGTTTAAAAATATTAGGATTTAGGAGGAGTGATACATAATGTGCCGTGCCTTGGTACTTGTACCAGTGACGGCTCTGTAAGCAGCACTGGGTTGTTAGGAGGCTATCAATTGAATTCCCCTAGAAGCAGAACTTGAGGCAATAATTTGAGTGCAAACTGCTTATCTGGGAGGTGCTTTCAGAAAACTCAGAAGTGGAGTGGGAATTGAGAATGGAGGCATGGAAGGCAGCCAACAGAGGTGCATTACCGAATAAAAATTACTCCTGCAGGGAACTGCTGCCAGTACTTCAGGGGAGTTCTGTGAAACTCTACAGAACATGTCTCAGAGTTATCCCAAGAATCGGTGAGAAACTTGAAGTACCTATCTTCCAGTCCCCTCTGTCCTTGGTTGAAAGCTACACCCAGATACATTAACTCCTGTACACTTCTGGCCTGCCCTAAGGTGGATAATTGCAGGTGGCAGCATGATTCTATCAGCATATACTGGAAGGATGAGTGCTGGGGAGATATGAGTGGAGCATCAAAACCATCTAATACAGTCGGGGCAGGAGATATCAGTTATTGGCTAGAAAGTCCAAATGGATAAACTTAAATTCCTGGGTTTATGGTTTTACTTTGAGGTATTTAAGCATGATGTATGAGTAAAAATTTCCTCTGTTAAATCAAGTTTAAGGTCCTCAATCCCTAATCTTCTGGAAAACGGTGGTATCTTTTAACAGATTTTGGAAAGGTAACATGATTAAGATTTCAAATTGACCATTCATTCATTCACTCATTCAACAAACATTTATTGAACACCTAAAGTATGTCACGGGTTAAACTAGGCACCAGTGTTACTGTTACTAAAATCATTAGAGTGCCACCTAGAATTCAATGTACTGTGACACTCAAATAAGAAAATCCATAGTTACCATACAAGATATTACAGAGTGCTATAGGAAGACACGGTAAGACCTTAATTCACGCTGTGGACAGTAGTATATGGGCGATATCAGTAGGGCTTCCTGTAGAAGGCAATTGAAATGGATATGTAACATGAAGGAAGGGTGAAGTTTTGAGGAAAAGAGAAGATAAATTCACGGTTGCCAGAAAATGAATGGTTAAGGATCAGTCCAGAAAGGAGTTCCATTCATAATCAGTATAAGAAATGCTCACTGGGGCTTCCCTGGTGGCGCAGTGGTTGAGAGTCCGCCTGCCGATGCAGGGGACACGGGTTCGTGTCCCGGTCCGGGAAGATCCCACATGCTGCGCAGAGGCTAGGCCCCGTGACCCATGGACACTGAGCCTGCGTGTGCGGAGCCTGTGCTCCGCAACGGGAGAGGCCACAACAGTGAGAGGCCCGTGTACCGCAAAAAAAAAAAAAAAAAAAAAAAAAAAAAGAGAGAAATGCTCACTGGAGTGTAGGAAAAGAAGACAATGGAGAGTGTGGTAGAAGCCAGATCATGCATGGTCCATGTATGTATAGTAAGTGCTATGGTCTAGTCTTTGTGTTCCCCTCCAAATTCATACATTGAAATCTTAATTTCCGTAGCTGATAGTATTAGTAGGTGGGGCCTTTGGGAAATGATTATGGTATTAGTGCTCTTATAAAAGAGACCCCACAGAGCTCCCTAAGCTCTTCTGCCATGTGAGGATACAATGAGAAGTCTGTGATTCAGAAGAGGGCCCTCATCTGACCATACTGGCACCCTATTCTTGAACTTGCAGCCTCCGGAACCGTGAGAAAAAAAAATTCCTGTTGTTTAGGAGCCACCCAAGCTGCAGGATAATCTTACAGCAGCCCAAAAGGACAAAGAGAGTTTGGATGGGAGCTTTTACTCCAAGAAAGATGGGAATCCGTTGAAGGGTTTTACCTGGTAACTTAGAAGAGAGAAAAGTTTCATAACACAGTCAGGTATTTTTATAAGAAAAATTTGCTTCTTTTTCAGAAAGATCACTCTGGAAATACTGTGACTAGATTTTTGGAGAAGTGTGATGGCAGACCCGGATATAGAAAGATGAGTTAGTAGTCCATTAATATAAGTCAAACAAGAAAGTGGATATAAAAAGTGTGAATTTGTGGCTGAGAGTTCTTTTCTTTTACTACTTGAAAAATGTTATGTCAACGCTTCTGACTCCATAATTTTAGACACGAAATATGCTGTCATTGGAACTGGTTTCTCAATAAGTGATGCATCGTTTCTGCCTGTCCACTTTCGAGATTTGTTTTGTCTCTACTTTTCAGAAGTTTAATTACGACGCGTCTTGACAAGGATACCTTTGTGGTTTTCCTCTTTGGATTTGCTCAGATTCTTGAATGTGTGCTTATGTCTTCTAAAAAATTGGGAACGTTTTAGTCATTATTTCTTTGAATACTTTGTCAGTCCTACGTGCTCTCTTTTTTCATTCTGGAACTTTGATGATATGAATGTTAGTGCTTTTGTTACTGTTTACAGGTTCTTGAGATCCTGTTCTTTCTCCCATCTCTACCCCTCAGCCTATTTTTCTCTGTACATTTGGTACACTGTATTGATCTCTTCGAAGTTCATGATTCTATGCTTTGTAATCTCCAGTCTACTCTTGAGCAAAGTTTTTTGATTGTTGTATTTTTCAGTTCTACTGTTCTCATTTGTTTTTATTTTTATAACTTCTAGTTCTTTGTTTACATTTTCTATTTTTCCCATTTCCGTCAAGGAACACATAATTGCTAACTGAAGCATTTATGTGACAGCTTATTTAAAATCCCTGTCTGATAATTTCAATAGATGTTTTATCTCAGTGCTGGTGTAGGTTTATTGTCTTTTCTCATTTATTCTGTGATTTCCTGGCTCTTGGTGCCATGAGTATTTTTCAATTGGATTCTAAACATTGTGAGTTATTACATGACTCTGTATCCCACTTAATTTTATTATTACTTTTTAGAAGGAAGTCATCCTATTGGAGGTGTAGTATGAGGACTGGGGGGTTACGTACAGATTTCCATTGGGCCCTACTGTCAATACCCCAGCAAAAGTGGGCACTTACATTCTCTCACTGCAGACAGATCAAGTAGAAGTTCAGCTATCCTATTGGCCCTTCTGACACCTTCCCCCCAAAAGTGGGAACATTAATATCATTGTGTTGCCTTTTAGTAGGAGTGGAAGTTCATCTCCCCAGTAGATTTCTTGACACCAGTGGAGGGGAGAAGTGAAGTGTTTGCTGTCCTTCCTCCCACTTCATTCCTTCTTGTTGATGCCGGGTGTGGGTAGAGGGTCAGCTACCTGCTGGCCCCACTGACACCAGGGTAAGAGGAAGAGAACTGCCAACTAGCCCTGCTTGTGCCATCTCATTCTGTCTTACTGCCTCAGGACGGTTATGAGGATTCAGCACCCCATTGGGTCTCACTGGCACCATGTGTTGGGGGTTAGTGGGGTGCCTACTCCCTCCAACCTGTAACATCCTATTCTTATTGATGTCAGGGAGAGACGGAGGCTAGGTCCCACCATTGGACCCCACGACTGTGTGAGGGCAGCCCAGTGTTAACTAGCCTGTCAGGCACCACCTTTGAAAGTCTCTTTGCTAATGCAAAGGGGTGGAGGCTCAGCTCACCACTGCACCATACTGAAACAGCCCTGGTGGCGAATCAGAGCGCTGCCTCTTCTGGAGGGCAGGAGTGGGGTGGTGTGGAAGATCAAATCCTAGCTTGGCCCAACTGAAACCACAGGACATAGGGGACGGGTGCAATATTCCACTGGCACTTGGCTCGAGTAGTGTGTATATTATTGCCCAAATGCTTTTCTCTCTTTGGCAACCCCTTTCCTCACACCTTGGCTAGGGGGAACGGGGGTTTTGTGTTTTCTTTTTTGAAGCTTTTTCGTCTGTTGTTCTGTTGGTGGTTATTGATTGGGGGTTCCTGTATACCCTCTCCAGCATGTATGGGAAGCAACAGGAAACACAGGGGACTCATCACCATGTTATTCCTCAAGTCCCAAAGTCCCTAGTTAAGTCTGCCTTCTCATTTCCACCTTTCAGTGTCTTCCTATGTTTGTCTGTTGTTATGTTCAGGGTTTTAGTTTTAAGTGGAAGAACCTGGGAGAAATGGGCTACTTCATCTTCTTGGAAGCAGAGGTCTGGAGGCCTATGGATGTTACAAAGTACTGCTGACTGTAAATTAAAATTTGATGATATACACCTTGCCCTTTCAGAATTATTCTGCTAGATGATGTGGCTTCCCAAAGTAGCTACAATTTGATTTCCATACTTCTAAAAGTCAAGTGTTTTGCTGGAGTTGAAATTTAAAGATAAGCAAGAGATGAGGCTAAGATGGTCTATGTGGTAACAGATTAAAGTTGGAAACATCAATATACATTCATGTTTAGCTTAATATTGCTTCATATTACCTTAATACACATGGTTATGTAGAGAGATACTTATAGATGTGTGCATATACATGGGTAATGTACACACATGTTATCTCTTTGCTCTGTCAGCTGAGAAGATCTAGAAACAATGACATCCGGGCAGCAATCAGCACACCCCACACCCAGATCCTGCTGTCTAATACTGTGCTCCACTAAAAAGACCTGGTTATCCTTGAAGAAGTAGCTGATTCTAGGACTGGGGCAGTAAATATACAAGATTTATATACAAGACCATCTTATAGTGTCAGAAAGTAAGGAAGTTCCAAAAAAATATATAGGATGGGGATACCTCAGAGTGGCACACGAGCCACTGAACTGAAAAGAGTTCACAAGGGTCAGGACTAGAGCAATTTGAGGAACAAAGTAACTAACGTAGAATTAGATTATAACCCAAAGTATAAAATAAAAATCCATGAGTTCTTCTGATATAAATAAATGATTGGATACGTAAATAAATGCGGGAGAATAGATAAATCTCCAGTGCAAAAGAATTCCAAATAGTTTATGTAGTACTCCATCTTAAGCATAACTCTCCATTCCTTAGTTGTGGGCTGAGCATATTGACTTCCTTCCAAAAAGTACAATATGGAGAAGGGAAAACAGTAATTTTACAATGGAGAAACCTGAAAAACACTACCTCAGCCTGGTGATCAAGGTCGACCTCAGCATTCATAATGCATATTGATACTTTGTACACTTGATGTGATCTGACAAAATAACCCTTCTACTCTTGTGGTCTTCCTCCCCAAAACACATAATCCCAATATTATCATGAAAAATGCATCAAACAAATTCTAGTAGTGGGCATCCTACGCAAACCTAACTACTCAAAATTGCCAAGGTCATGCAAGGAAAATCTGAGAAGCTATCAAACCCAAGAGGAGCCTAAGGAAACATGGCAACTAAATATAATGTGATGTTTTGGATGAAATCCTGGAATAGAAAAAGGACATTAGGTAAAAACTAAGGAACTGGACTAATGTATGGACTATAGTAAACAATAATGTATCAATATTTGTTCATTGATTGTAACAATGGAACATACTAATATAAATTGATCATCAGAGAGGGAAATGGGTATAGTGTATATGGAAACACTTTATACTATCTTCTCAATTTTTCTGTAAAATTAAAACACTTCTAAAAAATAAAGTCTATAAAAACGTTGTGTTTTCTTGTTTTATGATTATGTGCCTGTATTTCCTAATAAATATGCAAATTTGCTTTGCCTTCCTTGATACTGATATTAAAGAAAATACTAAGTAACTCTGAAAGAATTTCTAACTCCAATTTAACAAGCAATAATTCTTGGTATTAACTTTTTAGGAGAACCCACTGAATAAATCAAAGCAAATTGTCTTTAAAGGCTGAATTTCTTTTCAGTGTTTCATCTTTTATATGATTAATGCATACCACAAGCATGGTTCTGTTTCAAAGGGCAGAAAACATTGATTGTAGGCCATGTCTAAACTACAGTGAAATATTAATGGATGATGCTATAACAACTTTAATGTATTTTATGTTTTCAAAATGATGAATTGTTATTTCAGTCAATAAAGTATTCACTTGTATACATTTCTTACCCACCTTTCCCCAGAACACCCACAAGGAAATGATACTATCATCGGATATTAGGTTCATCAATTTAAATGGGAGTTTTTGGTAGCTGTGGTTGCCAACGGTACTGGAACGTGTGATACTTTTACAAATCCTCTCCATGGCAAAATCTGATCTTCACAAGGTAAATCACAGTAGGTGCCTAAAGCCAAATGACAGAGAGTTTTGTAGCTAGATTACCAAGCATTTTACTTAGAGGCACAATAGAATGTAGAAAAGGCCATTTCCCCTTCTGTCTTTTTCTGCTCAAAGGTCACTCACCATCTCAGAAGTTTTCCATAAATTTAGACTATATAATGTCACTTAATGTGAATGTAGCTCAACATTCTGTTTTAGTACAGCTAATCTCACATTATTTTATTGGTCCTAAATATGTAAATCATCAGCAAATTTTTGTACTTAACTTTTTTTTTTTTGATGTGGATCACTTTTTAAAGTCTTTATTGAATTTGTTACAATACTGCTTCTGTTTTATGTTCTGGTTTTTTAGCTGCGAGGCATGTGGGACCATAGCTCCCCGACTAGGGATTGAACCCACACCCCCCTGCATTGGAACGCGAAGTCTTAACCACTGGACCGCCAGGGAAGTCCCTGTACTTAACTTCTAAAAATAATTAAAATAAGCTATTCAACACATTTTTCCTAAAAAAAAAAAAAAAAACAAGCAATTCTTCTTAGGCTGGCCCTGGGCACATACATGACTTTGCCATTTTTTCCATGGATTATTTTCTTATCTGTTCTACTGTGTCACATTTGTTCTACCTTCTCAAAAAGAAGCATTTAAAAATTCATCTACGCGTTCAAGCATTCATACATTTATTAAATAAATCTACTGAACACCTACATACGGCACAGAAAAAGAGGCAGAAAACTAATCTGGGTTGCACAGAAAGTAATGAACTCAGTTAAAATTTTTGGTGAAAACAGGTGTTACTCAATCTACTGGAAATCACATTTCATCATGGGGACTCACAGACTCAAGGAAAACCAAGACCGAAATAATAATAAAGTAATAAAAGCACTAGCCATTTACTGAGTGCCTGCTTTTACCTGACTCTGAAACTCTAAAATCATTACGGATGTTTTGAGGATTGTCTGATATAATTGTAATTTCTATTTTACAGATGAAAACAACAAGGTTCAGAGACATTAGGTTACTTGACTGAAGTGAAGTGGCCCAGAAACTACAGAACTGGAAATTGAATCTTAGATTTCATAATGCCATATCTGTGCTTTTAATCACCAAGTGTGTGTGTGTGTGTGTGTGTGTGTGTGTGAGAGAGAGAGAGAGAGAGAGAGAGAGAGAGAGACAGAGACAGAGACAGAGAGACAGAGAGAGACAGAGAGAGACAGAGAGAGAATGTGTTTAATAGAGAACTTCCGAGAAATGGCAAGAAAACTGCCAGGTATCCATAAAACAATAAATTAGGAGCTTCTTACTATACAAGTAATTGTTAATCATATGGCTGAACTAAGGATCTCTCACTTTTGAACTAAGAAATCAAAGCTTCCAGAAGTTGAGTCTAAATTTTACACTTACATAAGATACTTCATACAGAATGCTAAAGTATACTAACTAAAGAGCTCTGAAAATACTGGAAGCATTCATACTAGTATGATTTCATAATGTGGATAATAGAGGATTTAAGAAATTGGCAGATGCAACTGCAGACTCATTTGTTATCATTTCTGTGAAGGGCAAGATAAATCAATAAAATGAGAAAAATGAAAGAAGAATGGCTAGCAATTTTAGGTAGTTTGCTTCATCTCCATACTAGGAAAGACTAAGCAAAAAAAAAAAAAAATTCTTGAAATTTTATTTTGAAAGCTCCTACAAGTATATATGGTCTTTTTATACCAAATAACTTAGAATTATGAACTGTCAAATAAGTCTAATCTTCTCTGATAATAAAATTGCTGACGTTATTTGAAACTATGAAATGAAAAATGGGGTAAGAGTCAGAAATTCTTAAGAAAAGGAGTAGACAAAACAAAATTATAAGAGTTATGTTAAAAAATATTTTGAAACAAACATAAAATCCCCATTACTGGTACAGAGCTTTTAAAACCTTATTTTGGTTTTAAGTTTTAATAAATATTGATATGTTTACATAATTACTGTCACAAGGAAGACACAATTTTAGGTCAGCTTTCTTCATTCTTTCTTTATTAAGCATTATTTTATTTTGCTTCATCATCGTGTAATTATAATATAGTAACTGTGTCACTTTCTACTAAGTGGATATAATTTCCTAAACTGTTTTCCTATTGTTAACAATTAAAGGTGTTTCCAATTTTTTGTTATTACAAATGGCATGACAATGAGCATCTTTATATAATAATTTTCTGGATTATAAATTATTTATCGGCATAAGCTTCCAGAATTAGAGTTAACGTGTAAAAAGCTATTAACATTTTTATCTTGCTAGACATTGCCAAATTACTTGTCAAAAGATGGACCCAAATTATATTGCAAAAATCTTTGGCAACAGAAAACATTATATACAATTTTTGATTTTGCTAAATTAATAAGTTGGAAACCTATGTTCCATTTCTTTGAATTCTTTGATAACAGAGTGCTGCTGGAGGCTGGGAGGGCAGCCAGGTCCATGAAGGCTTCCCAGAGTTGGAGCGGGAAAGTGGAAAAAGGTAAAAAAAAATACTAATTGTATTTTCCCTCGATTGTTATCTCTCATTCTTTTCTGCCTCTGTGTAACTTATATCCAGGTACCTGGAGAAAATCATGTGGCAGGGCAAATTGGTATTCCAATAAATTAATAATCACCAACTTTAAATAGATTTTCAAGACTGGAAATATTGCTCTTACAGTAAATTCTTTCTAATTCTCCTTAAGGACTATTTTCTTAGAAGCTTTCCCTACCCTCCTCAAATTTTCCTCCATCCTCTCTACTTCCTTCACTCTGAGCTGGTGAGGTGCTTCCTAACTCATTAGGAACACAGAAGTCAGTAAATAGTCCACTGCCAAATCCGTTAATTCATTAGCATTTGCATTGATCTTTGTATTCCCTTTCACTACAGAAGCTCAAGTTAAAAGGCCACGTGCACTACAGATAGCATTTCATTTTCTCTCATCTTCTCAAGTACTTCACAGCTCTGCATTTTCTACAACCCATCTACTACTCCTTATGAATGATTCTTGCCAAAATTCAACCTCATTCTAGACTACTAACTCCAACTTAAAATGTTAAAATCTATACGTGTAACATGAAAGCCTCCCTCATGCTCTAATCCCTGCATATCTTCTTTAGCCAATTCATGTCTGAACTTTTCAAAATTGTTATCATCATATATTGTTTCCATTTCCTCACGTCCCATTTACTGTATAATTTACATCCATCTGACTTCTCTCACCATAATCTCTCTGCCCCCGTCCTGAAATTTTACTTATGAAGGTCACCAGCGGTCTCCATGTCAGTATAGCCAATGAATAGTTTTTGTCCTATTTCTAGGCTCTTTCCTTCTTTAAAAAAGAAAAAGAAAAAGAAAAAGCATTTTTTTCTCTATGCTTTCACACTCTCATCATCTTCTGTCCTGGTATATTTTACTGGCTTTCTGTGTTTAATCTGATTTCTAATATTCTATGAGTTTCCTTTATCTTCAGTGGAATAAACCACTATATGAAGGATTATTCTCAACAGTTAGTTCTCATAATGACAGTACTAGTAGCAGCAGTCAATACTTCTATAATGCTTATCATGTTCCAGACACTATTCTAAGACGTTTAAATACATATATATAGACACACACACACACATATATATATATATATAGTTTTCCTGCTCATAGGCGTATGAAATAAGACTATTATTATACCCATGTTACAAATGAGAAAACTGAGGCAATGAGAGGCCAACGTCACATGATCAGTACTTGGTGAAGCCCCGCCTGAGTTAATGCTGGAACTTTAGAGTAGACAAGTTAAATAATGTCTCACAGATTGGCCTTAAAAGTGAGCAACAACAACAACAAAAAAGTGAGCAACATTTAATTAATGACTTGTAAAAGTATCAGAAAAAAAGGGAACATTTTAGTTAACAGATTATTGGCAAAGATATAAAAATAATTAGAATGCCAATTTCCCTGGGTATTCCCTGTGTACTTTAGGGGTAAAAATAGTATTTGTAAAGTGATTTCAAAATGTGCAAATATTACCTGTGGGATATAACCTACGTGTGAAGAGCACTAACTCTAAAATTAATTTGCCTGGATCTTTTTTCCCCAGCTCCACCACTTATTAGTGGTGGGAGTTCAGGAGTGGTACTTCTTTGTGTTCCACTTCCTCTTTGAAAATCAAGGGTTTAATAACCTCACCCATTTTACATGGCTGTGGCGTGGAGTTAATACATGTAGAGTGGTTAGGAATCCATGCCACTCTTAAGTCTTTGAAAATCAATCTTACTATTGTTGTTACTACTATTATTAATTTGTTAGCTGTCCTTGAAAAAGTCTGCCAGCAGTACTCACTTGCTTTTCTTTTTGTTTTATATTCTCTACATCCCACTTAAGCGTTCTACCAAACCTTCAGAGGCTCTTTTCAGATATTTTACACCTCCTTACTTGTTTGTCACAGCAAAAGTAAAAGGAGTGTGGCTCCCCTTGATCAAACAAACCAGAACTTTGGTTTTCTCCCATTCATACACATTGGTGAACAGATGTGAAAAAACGACTCCATGGGGCTTTCAGTCTGGAGCCAAACATCCAGGCTCTGTGTAACTGGACACTATTATGCACATATGTTGGTCCCTTAGGACCCAAAAGAATCTCAACTAAGCCCATCATTATTTCAGGAATATGACGAATGCTTTTTGTGAAGTAGGTGAATGTCACAGAAATACAAGAAAAGACAGGGGTGTTTCGTATCACAACGTTTTGAGAAATGCTCAGCGCTCTAAGATGTAGCTGACAATTCCCCCATCAGCTAATGCTTTCAAAGTGACCATAAATTTCACCATAAAGACATTTTTTCAGCAATGGCAATTACGCAGTGACTATACTGCTCAATTCCTCACAGTGTCAGCATTAAATACATTAAAAGGGTAAGTTAAAATATCTGTCTGATTGCTTCTGACATAACCCCGAGATCTCTTTTACTTCTGTACTCCATCAATAATAATGTGGAACATTAAGACAAATTATTTCTAAACACTAACAAGGAATGTAGCAACAAGTGGCAGACAATCAAGGGGAATTTTGCCATAGCATGGTGCTTATTTTGTTACAAGCAGGAGTGCAAACCCAAAGGATGTAATTTAGAGGAAACTCTGTCCTGTCTATTCTCTAGGAACTAGAACAAGGAGACTGAGAGAAGATGATTCTGGGTAAATCAAACTGTTTTCTCCTAATTACAGCTGACTAATAGGGAGCAAACTCCCATGGAAGGCTGTGATCTGCTTGAAGAAAGCTACGAGGTTGCCCTGGTTAGGGTCTTTCATATACAGTGATTCAAGCTCAGACTTGATCATCTGTCAGGGATGCTACAGTAGGGAGAGTTTTGCCATAGCTCTGAGACTCAGCAAGATCACTTCCAACTCTAAAACCTACAATTTTAATTTAATCACCAACACCAGTCATCATTAAGAGCGACCTTAAATAACTCCAAATCTGTTCATCTACTCACATATTCTTTTTTTTTTTTTTTTTTTTTTTGCGGTACGCGGGCCTCTCACTGTTGTGGCCTCTCCCGCTGCGGAGCACAGGCTCCGAACGTGCAGATTCAGCGGCCATGGCTCACGGGCCCAGCCGCTTCGCGGCATGTGGGATCTTCCCGGACCGGGGCACGAACCCGTGTCCCCTGCATCGGCAGGCGGACTCTCAACCACTGCGCCACCGGGAAGCCCTACTCACATATTCTTTACACAGTCAACAGTCCTCGAGTGATTACTACATGCCAGACACAGTTCTAAGACACAGAATAAGGGATAAGAAAGGTAACAACCTCTGTCACTGTGGGGCTTGAGTTCTTTGGGAAGAAGTTCATCTAAATACAAAGAGACACCAAAGATAATATTTGTTTTTATGATTATTCTGTGAAAGAAGTAAGGTAATCTGATAAATTGGAACTAAGTTAGGCCGGTAGAACAATCAAGGAAAAAATATCTTTAAGAGATGAGTGCCAAAGAACAGAAAGGAATCATTTATGGACAATTTTTCTGGAAATACTATTTCCAAAACATGGGAAAAACAAATACAAAGGCCCTGAGGCAAGATGAAGCTTAACTACAATCAAGGAACAAAAAGAAGCTAAAAGGTTAGCTTCTTGCACCCTCTTGCACTGCTGGTGGGAATGTAAATTGATATAGCCACTATGGAGAACAGTATGGAGGTTTCTTAAAAAACCAAAAATAGAATTACCATATGATCCAGCAATCCCACTACTGGGCATATACCCAGAGAAATCCATAATTCAAAAAGACACATGCACCCCAATGTTCACTGCAGCACTATTTACAATAGCCAGGTCATGGAAGCAACCTAAATGCCCATCGACAGACGAATAGATAAAGAAGTGGTGGTACATATCCACAATGGAATATTACTCAGCCATAAAAAGGAACGGAGTTGAGTCATTTGTTGAGACATGGATGGATCTAGAGACTGTCATACAGAGTGAAGTAAGTCAGAAAGAGAAAAACAAATATCGTACGTTAACACATGTATGTGGAACTTAGAAAAATGGTACAGATGAACCGGTTTGCAGGGCAGAAGTTGAGACACAGATGTAGAGAACAAACGTATGGACACCAAGGGGGGAAAGCCGCGGGGGGAGGGTAGGGATGGTGGTGTGCTCAACTGGGCGAGTCAGATTGACATGTATACACTGATGTGTATAAAACTGATGACTAATAAGAACGTGCTGTATAAAAAAATAAATTAAATTCAAAAATAAAAAAAAGAATACTGTCTACTGTCCTCCGTGCCCCCTGGAACACTCACTCTAAATATCCAGGAGGTGCTTGCAGAATGAATGAATCAATGAACAAACAAGCTCACTCATTTCAAACATGCGGTCACATGAGTAATCTGACCTTCTAAGAAGTTAAGCTTCTGGAAGGAGCCCATTTTCTTAACGTATTCAGCATCGAGTCATCACAAAATATGAACTCTTATAAAGTACTGCCCCCTCACTTCCCATGAGAAAGCAAAATTCCTCAGCAGGGAAATGGGAGGGTAGCAGACATTACCTGCAAAGCTTTGGTAAGGCTGCGGCTCGCTGAGCACTTCACTAGGGCCCCTGACCGCCTGCCTGGTAGTAGGACAGACACACCAGGAACGGCTGCTGACCGGCAGAAAGAGCGCCCGGCCAGGCAGGCAGCACACCCCGCACCCTGCCAAGCGAGGTCTGGCCAGCAAGGGAAAGAGCTCTCTCCACTTCAGAACCGCCCACCACTAGAAAGCTGGGTCCTGCCAGGGCCTGGACGCACGAGGCCTTCCTTACAAGGGTTACAAATCTGTGGCCTTGCTCTGCCTCGAATAAAAGACAGAGACGGGGACAACGTGACCATCTCCAGATGAACTTTCAACTTCGTTTCAAGTGCCTGGGTGCTGGGTCACAGTGCATTTCTAAACTCTTCCAATACTCAAAAATACCAATTTCTAAGATGCAGAAGGGTTGTTAAACATACACTTAGCACAGATCCCAGTCCCACTCCTGAGTATTTTCTCAAGTGAGGTAAAAACCCGAGTTCACATGGAAACCTGCCCTGGGATGTTTACAGCAGCTTTATTGCTGATCCCCTCAAAACTGGAAACATCCCACAAGTCCTGCCACCCGCAGGCGAATGGACAAACGGAACATGGAATACAACACAGCCAGAAAAAGGAGTGGCTTCTCATATCTGCAACAACAGGGATGACGGACTTCCCTGGTGGTCCAGTGGCTAAGACTCCGCGCTCCCAATGCAGGGGGCCCGGGGTCCATCCCTGCTCGGGGAACTAGATCCCGCACGCTGCAACGAAAACATACTGCATGCGCCAATGAAGATCCCATGTGCCGCAACTAAGACCCAGCACAGCCAAGTAAATAACTAACTAAATCAATGTTTAAAACAACAACAACAACAAAAAACAAACCCGGGATGAATCTCGCATAGGTTTTGCTGAGCCAAAGCAGCCAGAATCAAAAAGCTACATGCTGTTGTTCCGTTAATCTGGCTTTCTGGAAAAGCCAAAACCTTAGGGACAGACAGGAGATTAGCGGCCAAGAAGCTAGAGGCATGCTGGCGCCAAAGGGCAGCAAATGGCATGACAGGATTGCTCTGCCGCCTGACGGCGATCATCTGTCAAAACTCCTACAACTGTGCACTACAAGTGAACTATGCTTCACGGCTACTAAGGATAAACAAATGATTACATTTTGAAAAACGCGCCGGCCAGCCAACCCGTGCATGACAAGTGCAGTAAGAGGGGCGGGAAGGCGAGGCAAGTGGATCAGCTGGACTTCTGAAGGTTCTCCCCACTTTCAGTTTCCCTCCCCTGGGATGTCTCCCCGCCCTGCCCACTGCTCAGGCCGCCCACCAGGGCCACCCGGAGTTACCCAACCGGAAAAGCCAGAGCCCAGGCTCAGCCGCGCCTCCGGGCACAGGAAGGGCAAAAATAGAAAGCGCCAGTGCGCGGTGGTGGGCTGGAAACCCTCGGGCCTCAGATAACTGCGGAGAACCGGGGCCCGGGTGGCAACATCGGCTCCCAGGCGGTCCCAGCGTCCCGACCCCGACCCCGGCCGCGACACACTTTCCACAAACTGACACACACGGAGCCCGCGCGAGGGCCGGGTCGCCTGGAGGACGGTCCCCCCGCAAGCCGAGTGCACGAAAGGGTGCCCCAAAGGCGCCGGCCCAAGGCGCCCGCTGCGCTTTCCCTCCGGAAGGTGGGCTGCGGGGCCCAAGCGTAAACCCTGACACAAGGAACACGCGCACCACGCCGCCACGGGGGACGAGAGGCCGGGCGCCCACCTAGCCGGACACCCTGCATTTCTGGAATCACCGGACGCCTGTGTACATTTTCGTCTGGCCTGTCATTTTCCAAAGGCCACTCAAGATCAGGGGACAGAACGCCTCCTCTCCAAGTGTCCTGCCAGCCCACCCACTCAAGATCAGAGGGACAAAATGCCTAACTAAAACAAAACAAAACAAAACAGAAACACAAAAAAACTGGAGTGAGGTAGAAAAGGGTGCCCTGAAAAATAAAAAAAAAACTGAGCACGTTGACAGCGCTAAGAATAAACTACCAGGAAAAAGAAACCCTACATGTCAGATCCTAAAGTACAGAAGGGCAAGCCCGCCGGCAGTCCAGGCCTGGGGGGACCGGGGTCCCCAGCCCTACAGAGCCAACCGCAGACCGGCTCGGGCGCCCCGCAGAAGCGCGGGGTTCCCGCGGCCGAGTCTGCGCCCCCGGCCGGCACCGGCTCCCCTCTGCCCACCCTGCGCGCGGGGGCTGGAAACTGCCGCGGAGAACCACGGCGTGACGGGAAGGGGGGCTCCCTTCTGCGACTCGAGTCGCTCCGTTTCTCGGTGGGCTCAGCGCGCGCCGTGGGGGAAGAGGGGCGGGGGTCCGGGAGGAGGGGACGGGCGGCACTTACGTAGACCGGCAGCGGCCACGGGTAGACGGCGGGCTCGGTCCCCAAGAGCGACTCCAGCCTCAGCTCCAGCTTCTCCCCCATGTCTTCGCGCGCGGTCCCCGCACCGCGCTAGTCTGGCGCTTGGGGGAGGGGCGCGGCGCCGCCGGCGGGGGCGGGGCAGACGGGCAGGCGGGAGGCTGAGGGGAGGGGGCCTGGCCTGGGCCTCAGCTGCCGCCGCCGCGCTCCCGTCTGGCCCCCGGCTCCCTCTTTGTGCTCAGAGGCCCGGGGCCTCCAGTGCTGCCGCCAACTCGGGCCGGCGTGAGGCGAGCACAACGAGCCGGGAGCCGGGCTGAAACACTCGCGGCGCGCGCGGCCCGCCCCGTGGACTCGCTCGCTCTCACGCACGCACGCACGCACGTACGCCCGTCTTCGACTGCCCCCGGCCACCCCCACCGGCCCGAAGTGGGGACCCGGGGAGACCATTACTCTGGCTTGAGGTGCTTAAAGGGAAACTCCACATTCTTGTCCAAAGCAAGGAAAGTTCTTTTTAAGAGCAAAAATGTTGCAGTTGGAATGACTTGGGCGGGACTCCTACCTTTACGTTTTGGGTAATTGTTGCAGTTTCCCTGAACCCTAGTCCCTCATCTGACTGTGGAAATAAACATAACATAAATGAATAGCTCATTAAATAACTGATGTCTTCTCTCTCCCATCCTTGCTTTAATCAAGAATTGGTTCACTCAAACACTGATTCTCCTTTGATTTGCTCTAACACAGAGACAAGAAAGCTAAGTATTCAATTTTCTGAGCTGCAATCCAGCTAGCGGTGGAGATATGACACAGTTCTGACCAATGGTATGTAAATTTAGTCTGATGGGAAGGGCTTCCATTAGGTAGTAGACCTGTGGTCCTCCTATATTCTTCTTGATTGGGAAGCAGGCATGATGGCTGAAGGTGCAACACTTCTCCTGCCATCATGAGGATGAGAGTCATGTCCTAAGGATGGTGGGACCAGAGGATAGTAAAAGCCTGGTCCCCAACAATACCATAGAATGGATATTAAAAGATACCGGACAGGCAGAAAATTTCATTCAGAAAAAAACTTTTATTATCCTTCATGAGAGATTAGTTTTTTTCCTATTACCATAACACAGAACCCATTTCATATAAACAAATCATCTGGTTTTGCTATGCTAAGAGAGAATGTGCCTCCTCATTGCCTAGAATTACATTTCAGAATGACTGAATGCTGGAAATATCGTGTGGCTCAACCTTAAATATCTGACAGAAGCAGGACTCAGACCCAGGTCTTTCTGATTCCGGGGCCCATGTTATTTATCACTGCACTCACATGTTGCCCCGCTCCGGGTACTCAGCAAACTCTTAAAGAAAAGTTGCTGATTGATGATTAATTAAATAATTTCTCTCTATTTTTACATTAAAGAGTCTCTTCTTTCAGCATAATCTCATACTGACACTGAAACCAAAGGTCTCCATTAGTGGATTCTTCTCTCTGTAGAAGTGAGAACTGAGCTGGGAGACAGCTGAAATAAATTTTGCGTGACGTTGGCCTTGAATGTACTGATGAAATGCACGACCCGGAGTTCTTTGGCTGGGCCCCGCAGGATAGCACACTTGTGGCCTTAGAAGCATGGGACTGGGGAACCACGCAGAGAAAACTGTCAAGTGCACACACAGCAAGAATGAGCCTCCAACTCGGATGGCCTTGCTTGTCTCCGTAATCGTAACCCTTTTCAGGGATCATAGCAGAGACAGCAAATTCCACATTAATCCACTTTTTAAGAATAGAAGAGATGTTGTTCGGTATGAGCCAATAAGCTGTCGTGACTCAAAATGGGTCACAGACTTTGCCTTTTGCCCAGGTTGAAGGCCAAAAACATACTGGGCATTGTGTCCAAAATGGGAGTAAAGTAGTCTAAGTCCAGACAGCTTACATCCTTGATTCTATGGCTTAGTCAAGCATTGTGTTCATTGGAAATAGAATCTAGATTTCCTCCTACTTATCCAAATCCTGAAGTATTTGTTTCAGACACAAAATGCTTGGGACAGTTATATATTTCCCTCTAAATGCTCTGTTGCTTCTTTCTAATAACATAATGAAAAAGCCTCAGTTATACACTAATGATAGTAAATTTTTAGTCAGGAAAATAGTATACGCACATAGTTGAATTTTCGAATAGTATCAAAAGGTCAAGAGGAGCATCCACCCTGTGCCTGCTGCTGGACCAGGACTTTTATCCGTTTGTGATGTTTTCTCATGGATGAAACAAACTCATCCCATTGTAGGAGACAGGCTGGAGAGTGCGAGATGGAAGGTCTTTCTCTACCTCCAGGGACCTGGGAGACTAAGGAAGTCGGGAGAAAGAATGGTTCTGTCACAGGGTGATGCTGTGTCAGAAATGCTTTCCAACTCAGCCATGCTGGATGGGAGGTCTGTTTTGGGAAAGTGGCTTAGAGTGTGTGTCACTAAACTTACATATCATTGGTCAGAACTCTGTCACATCACCACTTCTAGCTAGATTGCAGCTAGGAAAATTGAATACTTAGTTTTCTTGTCTCTATGCTAGAGTAAAGCAAAGGAGAATCAGAACCAATTCTTGGTTAAGGCAGGGATAGGGGAGAGAAGACATCAGTTATAACCTAAACATCAGCCAGGTAGCCTAAACGTTAGTAATATGAAAACTGACCCAAGAGTTGGGATAGGCAAATGAAGCTTCCATAGCAACATATGCCTCCAGGGGAGACAGGTCCCTCCTGTATCATCCACAGAGGTTCTTTCTGCACCCATGCTGCGTGCCTGCTGACCACAGCAGCTGCACTGAGCTGGGCCCCATCTTGGCCTTGTGGGTTTGGTGGTCAGGGGCATGTGGCAGCACAGTGGGATATTTTGGTAGTGAATTAGCCAAGAGGGGCAGGCGGCTTTTACTCTGAAACAGTGGCAGCTGCAGCCTCATTGAAAGTATGCAGCCACCTGTGGGACTGAGCAGCTTTTCTCTCTGTAAAACGAGGGCTAAATATTCGAACTGGGGAAAGCCCTGGGAGGAGTGGTAACCTGAAAAAGGCCAGAAGAAACTTCTTAAGATGATAAGGTGAGGGGGCTGGGGGTGGTTAGAGAGGTTTAATTTAATTCAAATAGCTGGGTTTGAAGTTATTTTATACTCTACCTGGGTAAAGAAGGAAGACACCCATCACTGCCTTTAATCCTCAAAATATTCACTGAGGTCTGTATTATTATCTACATTTTGTGGATGAAGAAATTGAAGCTGAAAAAGATGAAGGGGCTCGGCCAAGTTCACGTGGTTGGCCGGTAGGTGGACACCAGTTTGGCCCGTAAGATGTGTTTTTACCACAAGCCATAGCATCTCAAGACTGAGACATGCTACATGCTAGCCTGAACGTGCTAGTTTAGGGGCTAAGTGCCCAATTTTACCAGCATGAATATCCATTCCTCAGGGCCATCTGATAGCCAGGAGCACATAGCTTGTCAAGGAGATCCTATTACTGTGTTTTGTAACAGGTATTATTAGGGCAGAGCAGGATGACCTAAGATGTGGAATGGAATTGGTCCAATGTCTAGGAGCCATTCCTCTATCCTTAACCTTTCTCAAAATCATCAGGTCGAGTCTGGTTAGGCTATCATAGTAGAGTGAAGGTTCACTTGCCTTATAGGCAACAGTTGGCAGGGACCCCAGTTAATTGTGTTCAGAGACTATCTCAAAATTGTTTCAGGGGTTGCCAGTAGCAGTGAAATTATACTAGGGTAGAGTTTCTGAACTTCATATTGTGACAGTCCTGTAGTCAGTGACTCTTTAAGTGCCTGCCTCACCATGAACTCCCTTTTGAGAAAAGTGCATGTAATTACATACTTTAGTGCTTGCCAACTCAGATACCTACAAGGGTCAGGCATGTAAGTAAATCAGTGAAGCTGGTTGACGGTAGGGATATTGGAGACTATGTTGAACTGAGAGCTTATGGGCCTCTAAAGGGGTCACGGGTCACTCACTATGCAGTATCTGTTGACTGTGGCTAGTGTTGTCTGATATTCCAAGTTTTCAAGGGCAGCTGGAAATCTGGAATTTTACATGAAAGCTTTCTATTTAAAAATGTTGGTTGCACATTAACTTAAAAACAACACTGTGTAAGCTTTCATGCTCCACCCACAGCACCACTGTGCCGCCTTCTGCTCTCTGGGGAGGAAATGTCATTGGGGTGATGGCAGGTCTCTTTAGCTTTTGCCCAGAAATGACCCGTGGGAAGCATGCTCTTCAACATGGAAGCCTAATACTAGAAGGTGACTGCTCGGCTCAGTCAGACCCTCGCTTTTGTGGAACTGGACCCGAAGATAGAGAGAGTTATGTCATAATAACAGGAGGAGAAGAAGTAGACCCTGAGACTTAATGCCAAGAAAACTTAATCGCAGCACATTCAGACTGGAGGCCTGCTGCTGAGAGGCTGATCACATGATGGAATGGCTAGTGCTTTTGCTGTGTGCAGTGCATTGCTAGAGCTAATGTTTTCTGAATGAATATCAGGTTTTACTTAATGTCCTGTTTTATCTTTACAATAAAACCCACTGCCCAGGGTAAACCTGAGTATGTCTGGGGATCTTGTAATTTCAGAGATGCTGGTCAATGCAGCAACTTGTGCCCAGATACATATATTTGTTTGTATTAGAACGCCCACTCTTCCTCATGATGATTGGCTCTGAAGACCACGTGATCCTGCCCCTCCTGCTGATTGGATAAGTGGGGACTACGTCAGCCAAGTTGAACCAATCAGATTTTACACCTTGTGAGTTCCAAGTCTTGTTAGTTCATTCATGATGAATGCTTGAAGAGATAATATAAACGCAGGACTTGAGGTTCTTCTGATGGGATGGCCATTTCTAGTAAAATTCATTAACATAGTTTAAAAGGTCCAGCCAGAAGTGACTTCTGTTTCCTTTTCTAACCTCATCGCTCACCAGTCTCCCTGACACTCCCTCTGCTCCAGGCGTCCTGGCCTCCTTTCAGGTCTACACAAAGCTGTGGTCATCCTGCCTCAGGGCCTTTGCACGTGCTATTCTTTCTTCCTGGTGACCAGTTAGCTCCTAGGCAACCTTTCAGATCTCAGCCCAAAGGTCACTTCTTCAGAGAGATCTATTCTTAAGCTTCAGGTTAGATCAGATCCCCCCATTCTTCCTTTGACCCTCATTACACACTTCTGTGGCACTATACATTTTCTGTTTCTTCATAACATTAGTTCACTATTGCCCTTCATTATGGTTTTCCTTCCTGCCTCTTTTCCTTGTCACAGAAGTAGTTAAGAGCATTACTCTGGGGTCAGATTTTGGGGCTCAAATCCTGGTTCTACTATTTACTAGGTAGGTGACTGTGCACATGTTTCTTAACCTCTCATAATCTTAGTTTGGTCACCTATGAAATAAGGATAGTAATGGTAACCAGAAAACTTCCTGTATTCTCATTTGGGGCAGCTGCTGAGTTTGAGTGATTTTTCCATCTTTTTGTGTGCCCTCATCTTCTACTTGCAAAAGACTAATGCTTTTTGGAATGTCATTTTAAACGTGTTTATTCCTAGAATTTCGTTCTGCTATTACATAACAGGAAAGAGGTTCTGAGCTCATTGTCTCAGGAATATGATGGCACATCAGAAGGCGAAAGTGTTCTTCCTTGATATTTGTATTTCAAAAGTCTAAGCATTCAGGGGGAATCTGAAAGGATGCGTATGAACAGACTATCCCAGAGATTTGGGAAAATGCAAAGAGGAAAGAGTCATAAACAGCTCTACTGAGTTTCCTGTAGTTCTGTCTGGCATAAGTACGAAGAATGACCCTGAGTGTTTAGGAAGTTAGCCAGGAGAAAGCCTAGAGTCAAGAATAGAGACCATAGGGACTTCCCTGTTTGGTCCAGTGGGTAAGACTCTGTGCTCCCAATGCAGGGGGCCCGGGTTCGATCCCTGGCTGGGGAACTAGATCCCATGTGCATGCTGCAACTAAGAAGTCTGCATGCCGCAACTAAGAGTCTACAATCCGCAACTAAAAGATCCCGCATGCCACAATGGAGATCCCACATGCCGCAACTAAGACCCGGCGCAGCCAAAATAAATTAAAAAAATAAAGAATGGAGACCATCTATTCCAAACATGATTGAATCAATGATTGAAGAAGGAAAGGGGACCTAAAAAGGGAGACAGCTCAGTTGATGCCTGTGAGGTTAAATAAACCAAATCACATGCCCTCATCCCAACCATGCAGGATGCAGTAGCACTCCATAAAATCCCCTCAAATTAGAGGTAACCCCTTTCAAAGGAGAGGGACTCCTCAATTTCTTAAGATTAAACCTCTAGTAATCTGGGAACTTGCAATAGAAATAAAGTCAAGAAATTAAAACAAACATATTTCTCACACATTTGAGCTTGGAGACTACCTTTCTGACATATTTTCTAAGGAGAGTATATAATGAGGTTTTTTTGGCACCATTTGATAAGAATCTCATCATTTTCCCTGTAGTTCATGATAGTTGCTCCAAAGGTAACCAGACCTTGTACAGCCCCTTGGGACAGTCTTGTCAGCAATGGCAAGGGTGACAGGTGACTATACCTTATTAACATTAATGACAACTCTGGCAAGGAAGGCCACCTGGGACCACTTTCCTAGAAGAGTGACTGGGTTTGTGGCAGGCACTTAAGAATTTATGAACTCCTTAGAGATAGGGTATCCTTGGACCATGTGGCTTTGAGGAGAGAGACAGGACATTCAAGTGGATTAGGATGCATAATACAGAGTCCCATTGGGATCTCTGATTAATTTCATAGAGGTTTTGCTTAGTGTTTTCAGATGAGCATTGTTAGAGATTTCACACTCTGTGTGAGGGTTGCGAGACTCTGAGGCAAGGTTGGGTGCCCATAAAGTGGAGGTTTCAAAACATAGGATTGGTGCAGAATGGAGAAATCTTAATTCGATTTTTGCTGCATTAATAGATTGAGGATGGTGAGATTTCCGGTCTTCTTGGTGAGGCCAGATGACAGTTGAAGAGGAACATGTATAAAGTAGAAAGCAATTAAGAGAGTGAACCATGTTATATGAAGGATGACTGAAGGATCTGGGAATATTAACCCACAAGAAAGAGAACTCCATGTGACACGATTGTCAGCTTCAAATATTCAAAACCCTGTCACTTGGAAGAGAGATTACACTTATTCAGTATGGCCCTAGGCCACATCTAGGTTCAGTAGGTAGGAGTTATAGAAAGGTAACTTTTAACACAGAGCAGACAACTCAAACAGAGATGTCTGAGGATTGGATAGACTGAGTTCATGGCCAAAAAAGGAAGTCAAGCGTAGGTTGGCAGCAGTATCATAGAAACAAAGTGGTGCAGTGTATTAGTTGGGACTTAGGGATGGAATTGAGTTCCAGTTTTGGCACTTACCACGTATAGGACACATAGTAAGTTGCTTCATTTTTCTGCTTCAGTTTCATAATCTTTAAAATGAAGAAAAGGCATAATTGTTGGCAAGGCTTAAATTAAATAATTAACTTTCGTTCTTAGTTGTCTAGAAAGGAGGTGTGTGTGTGTGTGTGTGTGTGTGTGTATTATTTGTGTGTGTGTGTTTTTCATTTCTAGTTCCTCTTAACCTGAAATTCTATGATTCCAAAGTCTTTGTAGAGAAAAGTTGAAAGAATAAGCTATTCTGCATTCCTTAGGTACTGCTCAATATTTTGAAATGAGCTTAAAAGCCTTTGGAAGTGCTCCATTTTCTTATGAAATTGTTTTGATGTGGTTTTCTCCAATCACAAATTCAGTTTAGAACAGGTGGAAAATACTTAACTCTCATTCTAGTGCCATCTAAGACTGAAAAATATCCCTCCCTTCACCTGTGCAGAATGAGGTATGAGGGTGTTTTACCGAGAAGTTGAAAAAGACAGAGAAGGATGAACAATCACAACTCGATCCCCTGGTTAATAGGACGATTTGATTATGTTTACATATCAGACTTGTGTTTGGGGACCTCTGAGCCTCTGTGCACGTTTATCAAATTGCAAACAGCACCACTTACGCGCAGCTGGTGATAAAGTACTACCACACAGTTGAATAGCTCTCCCAGTAGAAAATTATTATTTGCCAAGATAAAAGCTGGCTACATGATGCCAAAGTAATTCATCAATTCAATGACAAAAAAAAAAATCAGACAAACCACTCTTTTGGTATAGTGTAGGGTGAACAATTGGTTGATTGACTGGGTTTTGGCTGCAAATACAGCCAAAGCAAACCTAAAGCAACATTAGTTCATGGGAATTTTCATTATAATGTAATTTTTCTGCTGAACTTTCCAATTTGCTCTCAAGTTAACTGTGGGAGTCGAAGTTAGGTGTTCTCATGACCATTAAGGGTATTGTGTTTGTTTGCAAACAGGAATTGTGGTTTTCATTTCCAATTTGATGGTACTGTGCCATTTTCCATGATAATTTATCTGGACGGGGAGGTTTGGTTTGTAAAGGAAGAAAGTCTATCCTGATATCAATACACCGCAGAGGAGACATCTTAAAATCTCAGAGCAAGTGCTGTTTGAGTTTTGTTTTTCTAGCCACAAGTAAGGTGGAGTAGGATAACCCTGGGCTATGAAGTAAGAAAGAACTCATTCATTTGCTCATTTACTTAGCATATGTTCATTGAGCTCCTTTTAATGTGTCAAGTGCTATGTGAGGCTCTGGGGATTCAGCAACAGACTGAAGAGCTGCTTGCTCCCCTAGATGTTACAACTTCTAGAACAGTGGAGGTGGAGAGACCAGGTAATGAACATACAAATACTCCTTAACTCTTGGCCTCTGTATTTGCTTTCTTTCCTTATTTTGTGCCCTAGGGTAAGTTATTAACTTGTGCAATAGTGTCTCACACACAGCAGGGCTCAGCAAATGATAGCTTTCTCACCTCCTCTACTCCCTACCCTACTTGGCTCTAGAAAAAGAACAAACTGTCTCCTTTTCAGTTTGGTTGATGCCTTTCTTGAGGCCAGAAAAATGAAGATCCTTGTCATCTTATGAACTGTGGATTCAGGATGAATTGGGTTATTGTCTAATGTTCCTGTGAGGGTCTGTCTGTCTTTTAAGTCCCAGAGCTAATCAACTTTTTTTTTTTGGGCTAGCCAAAGAGAATACTTCCAGATGAACTACTTTCAACCCATAAATGACTTTTTTTAAAAGCACCTACTGCAAATAGCTTGTCTTGACTGTAGACCCATTCTATCTTTTCCTGAATTTCCATCAGTTAAGGTGTTTAAGGAAAGATGTGAAAGGTAGTGGATTTTATAATCACTCCCCAGGAGGTAGAAGTTGCTTTGGGGGTATTGCTGGGATGACTGTGTAGTTACCTGGTTAGAAATTGGGACACAGAAGAACTAATGGTAAATCGATTGATAGGGAAATAAATATCATTATTAATAATTATAATTTTAAGTGCAAACACAATTTACGATGGATAAAATATGTAACCATAATGCTGTTTCTCAAATAAAATATGTCTGGCGTTTCACACAATTGAACTGAAACAAATATTTGTACTACATTGGCAGCCCACTGGGAAGTTGAGGGAATGAATAAGATGTGAACTGAATATTCCCTTTACCCCTCTCATTGCCCTTCCCATGCTCCAGTACTTATAGTTTATCTTTCATCGTTAGTATAGATTTCATATGTGCTACCAAAATCTTTTCTCCTTGAAACCTGAGTACATCTATATTATATAGAGAAAAAATTATTTGAAATCTTAACGTAACTCCCACTCTCCCCAGAAGATGCTTGTGCTGCTCTGATTGATAAATCAATCCATCTCTTTAGCTGTGTTAATTGGACATGGTGCCAAAGGGAAATCTGGAAAAGCCTGGAAGAGACAACAGGGATTTTCATTGGAAAGGCAGAGTTACTGGTAGGAGGGAAAATATCCAGAAAGGATAAAGGAATCCAGAAAAGATGGAGACAGGGAGCCTGTTGGGAGAAATCTTGAAAGCTTGGGATGGGTTGGAAAAGATTTTGTGAGTAGCTGCCATATATGGAATACATAGAAAGAATGATGAAGGAAAGAAAGAGGCTTTTAAGAAGTCTGGCTCTGCATTGAAAATGTAATTTACTCCTGGCCTCTTTTTAGGAGAATACAGTAAAGATGTCAATTACATTCCAATTATTGTGGCTGCTGGGTAGGGTTGTCTTTTTTTTTTTTTCCTTATGCAATACTAAGGAGAGATGGGTCCTCAGAATGGCTTTATAAAGTTTAACTTTGATAAAGCATTTAAGCCATTCTGGCATTTTTGTGCCTTAAAATGCTTTGTTTCTCCAGGCATCCTTTAAGACATTTCTTCCAGCTATAAAATAAATAAGTAACGAGATGTATTTTACAGCATAGAGCATATACTCAATAATATCATAATATCCCTATATGGTGACAGATGGTAACTAGATTTACCATGGGGATCATTTTGCAATGTGTAAAAATATGAAATCACTATGTTGTACACCTGGAACTAATATCATATGTCAATTATAACTCAATAATAAAAAAGACATTTCTTCAGTGTTGAGGAGAAATAGCTAAAAATCCAAGGTCTTTGAAGTTAGACAAATCTGGGTTTGAATCCTAACTCCTCACTTGCTAGCTTGTCTCCTAGGACAAGTTATATCACCTCAGTAAGCTTCAATTTCCTCATCGTAACATGGGTTAAGAGTACCTACCCCGTAGGACTGTTGTAATCACTGAAATAAAGGGACATCTAGAAGAAAACCTTGAAAGGATTGGGCTTCATCAGCCTGAGTCCCTTTAGGAAACAGGTGGTCCATTCAAAGTAGGAAAATTTGAGGAAAGTGTAGTAGCAGGACTATTTTAAAAATGTATATGCAAAGTGTAGGAAAACCACAAAAGATAATGCAATACTCCATTTACAATAGCCAAGACATGGAAGCAACCCAGGTTTCCATCAACAGATGAATAGATAAAGATG
Organism: Grampus griseus; assembly: GCF_964374135.1. Lineage (NCBI taxonomy): Eukaryota > Metazoa > Chordata > Mammalia > Artiodactyla > Delphinidae > Grampus > Grampus griseus. The sequence goes on along the minus strand of NC_139000.1, from coordinate 89,905,455 downwards.
TAGTATGTGTGTATATATATATATATATATATATATATATATATATACACTACAGATGAATGGGTAAAGATGTAGTGTGTGTGTGTGTGTGTGTGTATATATATATATATACACACACACACACACATACACAAAATGGACTATTACTCAGCCTTAAAAAGAATGTAATAATGCCATTTGCAGCAATATGGATGGACCTACAGATTATTATACTAAGAAAAACAAATATCATATGATATCACTTATATGTGGAATCTAAAAAATGATACAAATCAGCTTATTTACAAAACCGAAACAGACACACAGACAGAAAACAAACTTATTGTTACCAAAGGGGAAAAGCAGGAGGTGGGATGGGGTGGGATGGGCGGGATAAATTAGGAGTTTGGGATGAACAGATACACACTACTGTATATAAAATAGACAAACAACAAGGGCCTACTGTAGAGCACGGGGAACTATGTTTAATATTTTGTAATAACCTATAATGGAAAATAATTTGAAAAAGAATATATATATGTATATGTGTAACTGAATCACTTTGCTGTACACCTGAAACAAACACAATATTATAAATCAACTATACTTCAATAAAAAATTAAGATAGTGCAATACTCTAGGGATACCAGCTCCAGGCCTGAAAGTCTGGGTAAAAGCAGTGTTTCCTGGGACTTGGAGATGGAGAAGGCTGTGCCGAGGGAGCTGCCAGAGAGGTGCTGAGACCTTTGTGAGAGATATTGCCAGCCTTGGAAACAACTGGGGGCCTGGGAAATGAACAGAGTAGCTTCCCTCCCTCCCTCTTGCTTTCTCTCCCTCCAATTCCTTCAGAATTCTCTAGTGGCCAAACCCAACCTGAAGCCATTTGGTAAGAGAGTCCATTAAGGTCACAGGAAGTGATCTGGGGAGCAGAGTAGAGAGAGATGGAGAGTGGATCTGGGAGCAAATGGAACATGCCCAGCATGCTCAGTAAGCGTATTTCCTTTCTTTTTCTCTTTCGGAGACTGTAAACAAGAAGGTGTCTTTCCCTTGGAAGAATAAGCATACAGTAGAGCTGCCACTAGCCTCTGAAAGACTGTGCCTTAAATGTGAGTTCTATAGATTATGACACATCACAGACATAGCTCTGGAGTTGGAAACAAACACATATTAATCTTTATTTAAAGGACAATGGGAGAAGCACAGATGGTCTAGTGGTTGATTCTCCAAGAGAGTGAATGATGCAAAGAATCTGATATTCTGGTCAGACGAAAACAGGAGCTCTTGTTTCAATAGTGGCTTTTCAAGTTTGCCTCTTGGCATGAAGCTAACTCTGGCAGAAAGTATCGTGTAAACAGGGCACATGCCTAAGCATGTAAGCCAGTCACTACTTGTTGGATACATTTTCACCCTCTAGCCCATGACCCACAGTTAGCTGACAAAGCTGATGGCAAGGCATCTTTTCAGAGAATGTGTTATGGACCACTTAGATCTTTTCAAAATTTGTAAATGAGTTGAAGGTCACCTTTGGAAAAGAGTGCTTTGTCATCACTGGTGGTGCAGCAGATCTTTGATTCACTCCACTTGTAAGCCTTCTGACCTTCGGGAAAATAACTCTTCTCCTGTCAACACATAAATAAATAAATAATCCTTCTCCTTTGCCTCTCATAGTGTGCTCAATGGTGGCCCCCCAAAAGATATATCCATGTCTTAATCCCCAGAACCTGGGCAGGTTACCTTATTTGGCAATAGGGTCTTTGTAGATGTAATTGAGGTAAAAGATACTGAGATGAGAAGATCATTCTGGATTATCTGGGTGGGCCCTACATCCAATGCCGAGTATCCTTATAGGAGATATGCAGAGGGCAGGCACAATGAGAAGTCTATGTAAAGGTGGAGGAAGAGATTTGTGTGATATGTGGTCACAAGCTAAGAATGCCAGCAATCACTGGAAGCTGGAAGAGACATGGAATGGATCCTCCCTTAGAGCCTTTGGAGGGAGTATGACCCCTGGTTGTGGACTTCTGGCCTCCAGCATTGTGACCCCCCTGTGGAGGGGTCCATGTAGCAAAAAACTGAGACCTCCTGCCAGCAACTATCTTGGAAGCGAAAGAGTTTAAACGACTGCAGTCCAGTCTGCTGTGGTGACTGCAGCCTTATGAGAGATTCTGAACCAGAACCACCTAGATCACTCCTGAATCCCTAACCCACTGGAACTGTGAGAAAGCAACTGATTATTATTTTAAGCTGTTAAATTTTGAGCATAGCAACAGGTCATTTGGTCTCAGCTTAACACTTTATTTTTCCTCCATCACTGAACTTACACTTTACAAAACCATATGGGTTTGTCTTCCTCATTATAGTCTGAGCTTCCTGAGGGCAGGTACTGTAATTCCGAGCTCACTGCTGTATCCCTGAGTAGTAGGTTATATTGCTATTTCACAAAGGTGGCTGCAACAATATCTCCTATTTCAAGTATTCTTCTAGAACCTTGTCACTTCCCCATCCAGAGGTGGATTCCCTGTCTCCTCCCTTTGAAACTGGATGGAACTTTGTGACTGTCTCAAACAGTAGAGCTGAAGGGTGATATGTTATTTCCAAAGGTAGGTCATAGAAATGCCATGCACATTTGCTTCTCTCCTTTAGACCCTTGCTGTTGGAATCCAACCACTGTGCTGTGGGGAAACTCAAACAATCTGTAAAAATGCCCACAGGGAGAGGAAGCATGGGCCCCAGCTCACAGTTGGAGCCAAGCTCCCAGACGACAGCCAGTGCTAACTAGCCATGTGAGTGAACCATCCTGGAAGTCAATCTTCCAGCCCCTAGTTGAATCTACCAAGCCAATGCCACGTGGATCAGAGATGAGCTGCCCCTGCTGAGCTCTGCTCAAATTGCAGCTTTGTGAGGAAGATAAATGATTGTGATTGTTTTAAGCCACTAAGTTTCAGGATAATCTGCTATGCAGCAGTATGTAACGGGAACATCCAGCACAGTATCTGTGACATCACAGGCATTTGACAAGCATTTGTAAACTGATTGAAGATCCTAGTTTCCTTATACAGCTACTTTCTGGGCACATTACTACACGTGTCTTTCTTTAAACAAATCTTGAACTCATCTGACTCAAGATTTGTGTTCAAGCTGTTCCTTCTGCTATGAATTGCCTCCCTACTTTCCTTATACATTTACCTGCTCAAGTCTTATGCTTCTGAAAAAATGCTGTTGAAACTTCCTTTCCTCCCTTCCTTGCATCCTTTTAATAACTATGTCGTGAATGTCTACTATAAGCCCAGGATATCATATGGAGCAATATAGACAAAATCCCCATCTTCTTGGAGTTTTACATTTCAATGGGGATCTAGTCAACAAATAAATATGTCATTAAAAATTATAGAGTGTGATTAGCACCTTAAAGGAATTAAACAGTGTGTAGTAATAGAAAAAAACGGGGCGGGTGGGAGGGGCAGGAGGAATGGGGTCCTATTTTAAATGAAGTGTCTTGGGAAGATCTCTTTAAGGAGGTGATATTTGAGATCTGAACAATAAGGAGGAACAAGTCTGGAAGAAAAGACCATGGCATCCTGGGCAGAGAAAACAGCAAGTGCAAAGCCATGAGATGAGATCAAAAATGTTTTCTGTTGGATAAAATAAAGGAGGCATTTATGGCTGCAGGATAATGAGTGGAGAGAAGACATTGACTAGATGAAGTGGGAAAAATAAGCAGACACCAGATCATGTATACGTAGTGTCACGGAAAGGAATTTAGATTTAATTCTAAATACAAATGATATTTACTGGAGGACTTTAAAGTGGGGGAGTGCCACAGTCGGATTTGCATTTTAACCTTACCCTTGCTGTTGTGCAGAGAATGGATTTTAGGTTGGCAGGAAGGGGTGCAGGGAGATCAGTAGGGAAACCAAACTGAACGTGAGATGGTGGTACTTTGGGTTAAGGTGGTAGCAGTAGACAGATAGATAAAAATGATGTATTGGGATAAAATTCGTGGCTATAACTTATAGGACTTGTTGGGGACTCAAGGAAAAGGAAAGGAAAAGAGGATTTCCGGCTTTGGTAAAGGGTTTGTACTTTATTGTAAAGCAGTAAGGAGCCATGGGTGGATTAGCAGGGCAGTGCATGCTCCACTTTCTTTCTTCAAGAAGCCTCTCTAGATGCCTCCTGATAGAATTAATCTCTCTCTCTTCTGGGTATTTATTCATAGTTTTGATTCTCACAGGTAATGTAGCATAAAGTATGGATTAAAAGCATAAGGAATTTTGGGGGTTGAATTGATATGAGTTGATCTGGGTTCCACCACTACTTTATGTGAGGTGTAAGACTTGGAGAAGCCCATTCATCTCTGTGGCCTCAACTTCTCCAAATGTGGGTAGCATCTATGTTACAGGCTTGTTGGGTTCATTAAATGAAACTCTGGAGGAGAAAGATATACTTCAGAAAGAATAGGGAGAAGACCTAGCTTTACATTAATTTTAAATTCACTTAATAACTAACTCTATCTAACATTTATGGTAGATAATACCTGATACTAGGTATTTTACTCTTCATAACAACCTTGTGATTTAGCTACTTTTGTCATCCTCCTTTACGAACAGGCACAAAGAGCTTAAAAATGTACCCAAGGTCCTGCTGTAACACTTAACTTGTATAGATTTGTCTTTCTATATCCCTATTTCTCCCCATTTCTCTCAGATAACAGGGAGTGTGTGTGTCTTGCTCACAACTTTCTTCCTCATCTCTGACACATGGCAGAAAGTAACTTCACGTATGCTGAGTGAGTGAACTTTCAGGCATTGACTCACATGTCAAAGTTGACAAGACAAAGGTCAGAGTTATGGGGTACTGGCTTTACTTGAGTGGGTCCACCCAGCTGAGCTGGGGAGAGTCCTGAGCCAGACTAGCTTTGAAAGCTGGTCAGATCCATGATGAGATCAGATCCTCACGTGGTCAGATCAGATCCCCCCCCTGCTGCCTCGTCTGCAGTACAATGATAATGTGCCTAATTTACTTGTGCTGTTTGGTTTCAGAAGTGTAGCAATGGCACAATACAACCTTGATTAACAAGACTACTGAGGGAATGGTGTATTCCAACTACTCAGGCAGAGATGAAATCTCCTTTGTTTAAAACCTTTTGGAAAATCTCTATAAGATGTAGTGGCCGCTGTTTCGCCTTGGGAAGGACTGTGCAGTGAATATGATTTGTGTCTTGAAGTTGAAAAGCTGCTGATCCTCCTGTCTTACAGTGGTCTCCGTGCTTTATTTTAAATATGATTATTTCGGAGAGGAGAAGGTAGGAGGAGATTGGGCTAAACATATTCTTAGATGAGGCACTACCTTGAGATGCTCATTTTAAAATAACATTATGATATGGGCTTATGGTCCTTCAGAATTGACACTGTCCCTTAAAGAAATAGAGTGATGGAAAAAGGGAAAATTAATGAAAGATTCTGTTCAAAGTCTTTAAGTCTTCCTGTAAATATCAGCTTAATTTCTCCCATAAGAAGACTGTAAAATGATGTTTACTTATCAGAACTGGGCTTGCTCTGTGTGGTTTAGTATATGTAACATTTTCTGCCTGGTCTTTAGAGTACAAAAGAAGACAAAGGGGGTAGTCACAGATGAGGGAAGAGTCGAGAAAGGACTGTTTTATATCCTTTAAAGGGAGTCTTGAGTGGATTTACCAGAAGAGCAAAGTGCCCTGCGATAGAAGGGGACATGATGTGATTTTAGCAGGCACTGAGAAGGTCCTTCTGCCAAAAATAGACCCACCTGCTTGTGGATGTGTGGCATTCCTTTGACTGGGGGCAATGCCAGAGAGGCCAGCTGTTCCCTCAGATACTCCTCCCACAGTCTGGCTGAGACCTGAAATTCCAGCCTTGAACTTAAGGCTAAATTTTCCTCCACAATCTACCCTAAAGCATGTGCTTCTCACTTCCTCCCCTTCCTTCTCACTCTAAAACAAAGGTGTTACCAGCTATTTACACCGAAGTATGAACTATATAGATTTGTGCAAAGAACAGAAATTATGGAAGCGGGAGAATCCTTAGTTCCCTCCTCCCCACTTAACTCTGTGACTTTTGGCCAAGTCCTTAACTACTTATGCAGTAGTTTCTTTTTCTATAAAATAAGACTAAGCCAAACATACTGGACTCTTGGAAGGGCAAAATAAGACAAATGTAGAGAACCAATTAGCAAAAAGCTAGAAACAACCCAAATGTCTATCGAAGGGAGGCTAGTTAAATAAACTTTGGAGCATCCACACAATGCCATATTATGTAGCTGTGAAAAGGAATCAGGAAGATCTCTACATCGTAATATAGAGTGACAGCTGAGACATATTGTTAAGTAACAAAAACAAAATGCATCACAGTGTTTGCACAATGCTATAGTTTAGACAAGAAAGGAGGAGACATAGTAAATACGTACTTATTTATAATTTCAGTAGCTGGATAAACCAAAAATTAATTAAAAATGGGATGGAGGGAACAAGGAATTAGAGGATATGGAGGGGACATAGACTTCTCTATGAAATTTATTTTGTTTTTTTGACTTTGGAATCATGTAAATATTTTACATAATTAAAAACAAAGTTAAATCAAAGAGAAAAGCAACCAAAACACAACAAGCCCTAAAACTTTAAAATAAACTGGATAAAAGTGAACTTAACTTTATATCAATTCTGTGGCATAACCATCTCAAGAATTATTTCAACTGATTTTAAAAGACATATTTCGATTTTACATTCCTAGGGAGATATATCCTAAGGACAAAAAAAATGTATAAAGATCTCTTACATAAATGAACTTTTCTACGAAACAGATACAGACTCAGACATAGAGAACAGACTTGTGGTTGCCAATGGGGAGGTGAGGGGAGGGAGGGATGGATTGGGAGTTTGGGGTTAGTAGATGAAAACTATTATATAGAGAATGGATAAACAACAAGGTCCTACTGTATAGCACAGGGAACTATATTCAATATCTTATGATAACCATAATGGAAAAGAATATGGAAGAATGTATATGTATATATAACTGATCACTTTGCTGTACAGTAGAAATTAACACAACATTGTAAAGCAACTATACTTCAATAAAATAAATTTTAAAAAAGATCTTTTAGATTGAATTCTTTCAGCTAGTTGTTAGTGGTAATATTCACATTATTATTTTAAATACCATTATATAGAGAGCAAGATAAAGCAACTAAGAAATTAAGTTAATACACTTAGGAGATAAGGTTTTCAGAGTAAACAAAGACAAACAAAGTAAAAGAATTGAAGTAAAAATTCTGTAATCTTTGATTTGAATTAGAAATATCAGTATTTACGATTTATTTTTCTCTTTCTAAAAACTACAAATTTCCTAGTCCTGTCCACTGAAAAGGCCTAGAAGCATGACCAACTCAGTTTAAATGATCACTCTGGGTACCCAGAATGTAAAATCTAAGTACCACTTCCATCTTAAAGGGAACAGGGCTCCTTAGAAAAATGCCTAATTTTACTTCTGGGGAAGAAAGTGAGATGAATTAGGGGCATATTATTATGCCCCAGAGCAAGATTATACGAGCCAACTTGAAGGATTTCCCACTGGCCAAATTTGGGAAGAATGTAAAAACAAATAATGATTACAACACTTTGAAACACATCAAGTATGTAAAATCAACAAGTTAGTTTGGAGGTTGTGTGGGCACCAGCTCACTATTCTGAAAATAGACAAATAGACGGTAAGAAAGAAGCATCTACCCCGCCTCTTTTGTTTCAGGTAATTCAACAATTGTTGAGAGAACATTCTTTATTGGATAATTCTAGCTAATAAATGCAGGAGGAATGATAGGATTAAAAAATCTCCATTCTTGGTGGAAATCATTCTGCAACATACAAGTGTATCAATTCAACAGGCATCCACCTTAAACTTACAGAATGTTATATGTCAATTAAATCTCTATAAAGCTGGAAAAAAAAAAAACCCTCCATTCTGATGACTCCATCCCAGTCATCAATATCTGCCAAAACCATTAAGCGAAGACCTATGAGAAACTTTACGATGGAAGTGGCCATGTGATGCTCAAAACAAAACAAATAGCAAGCAGTTTTATTACTACAACAGACAAGGTTGTAGCACAGAAATGGCTGTCTCTACTGCAAACACAGACGTGAGCTGCCCAATCATCGTGGGTGGTGGTAGGGAACAGTTGCAGGCTGTGGTCTCAGTTTGGCAGCGGGTAGGACCCACGTTTCTCCACCTCCCACTCTTCTGATTCTTTCCGTCAGCGGAACCGGATGGAGAACCACCTATGGGAGGAGAGGGTCAGGTGCCTGCGCTGAATTCAGAGCCCTCAGCGGCTGGTGTTATCTCCTCTCACTTTGCCACATCTTGCCCTGGAGGAGGAAAGAGTCTTGGTCTTGGACCCTGCATTTCTTTTTCCTTGTTTTTTACAGTGTTTATTGAATTTGTTGCAGTATTGCTTCTGTTTTATGTTTCGGTTTTTTGGCTGGGAGGCGTGTGGGATCTTAGCTCCGCGGACCAGGGATCCAACCCATAACCCCTGCTTCTAACATGCGGTCCTCGGGAGTATCAGGTGAGTTGATGGAATTCGAGTGTTTAGCACATCCAATGCCTGGAGAGCTTTCCCAAGGCCAGAGACAACTTGTGGATCTCTTCATTCAGAGAGAATAGGAGCCAGGGGTTGTGTCCTTGCTTCTACATAGCTTTATTTGCATACTCCTTTCTCTCTCAGAGGGACGATTGTGATTGGTCAATTAGAGCAGAACGCTGGCTAAGAGAACTCAGCCCAAATCAGTGAAACAGCAGTTACCGATTTTGATCTTTTGGATAAATCACTTTTTCTCTTTTTACACTGGCTGTTTTTCTTCTTCAAGCGGGCCTTATTTTATTTCGTTCCAGCTTTACTTTTGAAAATGTCTCCCTTCTCCTCTTGTAACATCGTCCTTGGTTCCACTCAAAGGAAGCAAACTTAAGTCTTGTTAAGTCTATACATGTCAAAATGTTACTTAGGTAACATTTCACCAAATGTATCCTTGAGTTACCTAAAATCATTACCTAATCTTAAAGCAGATGCATGATCTACTGCAAGGCCATATTTGCTACAGTATTTTCTTTATACCTCCAGTATCACTTGAATAGTCAAAGGCCTGTGATACAGCAATGGAAGAACACTTTGACAGAATTCTGTTCTTCAGGGGATGTTGTTCTATTGTTCTTTGGAATCCTCACATACTGAATACCCAGGGGCATTTTTTTCCAAATGGGCTATCAGATGGGGAACAATGGAGAAAATTGAAGCCTACTGAAAGGCTATTTCGTGTGACTCACCTTCCATGCTTTACTTTCCCAAGTGTGGACCCGGCTCTGCCTTAAAAAAAAAAAAATCAGTCCCAGCCTGGACTACGCAGTTATTTGCCAACTGTTGTCATCTAATGGTGATATGTAGTAATGCAGGATGAAGTAAAGACCTGGGGTGATTTTCTGTTCCCTGGAATACGGGTAGACTTAAGACTTACTGATTATATGATGTCATTTAAAGGGTGATAGGAAAGCTGCAAACTCCCTAAACACCATTTGTACCTACTGATTGGTGCCAGGTAGATCAACATTGGGCTTTGATTTTCTAGCTCTGCATTTTGAGCCCATTATCTTTGGAAAGAATAACCCTGTGTCAATGGGATGCTAACATATCCCCTAGGGGCTCATATCAGCTGAAGACAGTAAGTTTCCTTCATGGCAGGTGCTAGAGTAGGATCAATACCCACCAATTCCTGAGGAAACAACCTCAACAGTCCCACATGTCACCAATATATTTTTCCTCTCTCTACTTTGGACAAATAATGTCACCTGCTATATCAGTAAACAAAGGATGTCATGACCATGAAGACATCAGCCCCTGAAGCTGCCCTGACTGCACTACATGGGCACCTACTATGTGCTAATGACTTTGTGTATACCATCTCTCATCCTCAAAACAATTTTTATTCCACTTTAGTATGAAGACTCCAAAAACTCCGATTAAATGCATTGACTACAATCACAGTGTGTTATGTTGCATAGCTGTTATTTAACTTAGTTATGTTTATTTTACTAAAGAAGCCTCTCAGTTTCCTGCATTTAATGTCATTAATTGGGGGAAGGGGATCCAATTGCTCCCCCCACCCAACTTACCCAATTTTTTTCTTTTATTGAAGTCTAGTTCATTTACAATGTTGTGTTAGCTTAAGGTGTATAGCAAAGTGATTCAGTTTCACATATGTATATATATATCTATTATTTTTCAGATTCTAAAAATATGGAACACTTCATGAATGTGCGTGTCATCTTTGCTCAGGGGCCATGCTAATCTTCTCTGTACTGTTCCAATTTCAGTACATGTGCTGCCGAAACGAGCCTCCAACATATGTTCTTTCAATTAAACCTATCCCTTCTAAAAGAAACTCAAATACTACTTCCTCTCAGCTTAATGCTGATGTCTGTGTAGATCAGATATTTTCTTCAGATGATACTCTGTGTCTTTTGTGGGGATCTTGCCCACTTTCCATGGGGAAAAAAGTGAAATCTTGGCTCCTTTTTGAGTCCAGAGTGGGATAAGTACCTTAGTTTAGACTAGTATAAGACATAAATTAATATATTACATATATTATCTTGCCATAACCAAAGATTTCCAGTTTTCTCCTGGCTGAAATTCTTTAAAGTCAAATCCTTTTAAAGTGAAATCCTTTGGTTCCCCTTTGAGATGTGACTTCTACTGCAAATGTCCTTGAGAAAGGGAATACATTGTCATAGCTGTAGTGTCAATTTTGTTTAAATCTAAAAACTAACAGCTCTTTATTTGACAAAAGGTTTGATTTTGGGTTGATCAATGGGGCAAAATGCTAGACATGGGGATGAACTAGATTTCCCATTATTTGGTCCTATTAATCATGGCCATTTTTGTTCCCTGGAAGCTATTCGTTTCCTTATTATGCAAAATTCTGCAACCCTTTCCTCCAAACCTTAAAATCAAACATGTTATCTGACATTGGTTTTTGTTCCCCTCTCAAATGCCAGGGACGGTCTGAGATATAGTGTTTGAACGTCAAAGTGTTGGTTTTAGACATTATGATGGTGTGTAACACGAAGGTCAAATACATTCAATCTCATGTCAACTCTGTTTAGCTGCTAGTGGTTGCCCCAGTTGCAGGGTTGAGGAGGATTCTGAAGCTGTGTCTGGGCTCAGCAGGAAAGAGCGATAAGTGATACCTGTCACAGAGGCTGCAACCATGGAGGTGTGGCACAATTTTAACCCTGTTTCTGAGGATTGGAGGACAAAGTATTCGAAACCAGAAATGATCAGGAAAATCAGGGCCATAGAGTTGTTAAGTCTTTTCTTGGAAATCAATTGTTCTGTGGTTGGTGAATAGAATTGTAGAGATGCAGAGAGATAGGGAAGCAAATGATTATTACATGAAGGCTGGTGGGCAGATGACAAGACTTAGGAACTCATTGCTTTCCCTGTAGAGGGCTCTAGACTTTGTAGGTCTGGTAATGGTGGAAGTGGTAGTATTAGATAGAGATGGTGGTGATATGGAAGGTGAGTAGAGAAGGAGCTCTGATCATCTCTGATCTTCAATTTCAGAAATTTCTCTGATACTGACTGAAGGACACCAAGGAAGGCCAACCATGGAACTAAAATATCAGACACATTGAAGGTTTTCTGTTTTTTGTTTGTTTGTTGCCTCGAAGTCCATACTACGAGAACTGATTGGTATTTTGATTACTGATTAGTTTTGAGTATTGATATTTTTGGCTCCAAATCATATTTTGTACAGAAAATTCTAAAGCTATCGAAACATCCTTTGCCCTATGTCATGTCTCTAAAAGTGTGAGCTAAGATTAAACTTTTGTCATAAGGGAGGAAGCTATTTATTTATTTATTTATTTTAAGTAGGTGTTTCTAAGTTATGTAAGTGCAAAAACAGTAATAAAATTTTATTTGGTGTCACATGACATTTTTCTACACCCTTAACCTTCAGCCACTTGAATTGCTTAAATAAATTTCTTTGGCAAATAATAAGACCATAATGTTCCAATTATTGTTAGTGCTTTACAAATAAACCATATAAATGCCTGACATTTCCAACTTTGAAAAATGCCTGAGGATGGCTGAATATATGATATATAAGCTCACCTACTGGTTGAAAATCCAACCTGTCTCTTTAAGGCTTGTAATTTGTTTATTCTTTTTCAGTGTGTGACATAAATTTTATGATTAGCAAAATGAGACAGTATGTGTTGGAGGCTAAAATGACTTGTCTCCTCAATGAAAGAAAAAAAAATCCAACAAGTCTTTGGGAAGAATAATAAACACTAAAGAGTAAAAATTGTACTCTTGTTCCAGATTTGCTGATAACATATAGGTAAAGACTTGGTTTGTCCATGACAGCAACATATCTGAACAAGGCATGAAAATTCCATTCTGGTAATTCATCTTATGATGTACATACCTGATTTCAACAGGCTAGATTGGAAATCAAAAAGTATAATTGAGCAACTAATCATCTTTTTGAGAAGATTAAAGAGTATCACCTAAATCAGTGTTTTTTGAGATATTTAGTTTGAGGCGCACTGTAAGAAATGCATTTTACATCAAAATACAGAGAGTGCTGAGGACTTAAATAGACGCGTGCGCGCATGTGCGCGCATGAAACAAAGGTTTACTTGAAAATATCCTTACTATGTGTACCTATATGGTGTTTTACATTTTATCTATTTCATTTATTTATTTATTATTTATTAATTTTTGCGGTACACGGGCCTCTCACTGTTGTGGCTTCTCCCGTTGTGGAGCACAGGCTACGGACGCGCAGGCTCAGCGGCCATGGCTCACGGGCCCAGCTGCTCCGCGGCATGTGGGATCTTCCCGGACCGGGGGCACGAACCCGTGTTCCCTGCATCGGCAGGCGGACTCTCAACCACTGCGCCACCAGGGAAGCCCTATTTCATTTTTTTAAAAGAAGCTGATTACCATTGACCAAATTGGTTTCACAACTCCCTAATGGGTTGCTATTTCCCCTAATATGAAAAACAACTGGGTAGGTGATTTGAAATCTTATTTTTCACTGATCAATTGTTTTGGCATCATATTGGTGCAGTTTGGGTGTAATGATCAAATCTGGATCACAGAGATTAAATCAAGTAATTCTGAATGAGAGGTACATGGAGGGGAAGAAATGAGAAGTCTGGGTTCGGATTCTGGCTTCCAACACTTGCCTTCTGTGCACAGCTAACTGAGGGCTAGTTTCCTGTTGTGACTAAGAACACAGATTCTGCAGTCAGACTGCCTGGGTCTGAATTCTGGCTCACACAGACTGCATGAATGAACATGGGCGAGCTACTTAACTTCTTTGGGCCTCAGTTTCCTCATCTGTAAAATGGAAATAATATTACCCCTTTTTGACATATTGTGACGATTTAACATAAGGTGAATAGAGTAAGCACTCGATAGTAGCTATTATTATTGAACAATCCCATAAAAACGTAAGAATCAAGGTGTTTTCAAATCTGTGTCTATAATGTCACATGGATCAAAACTGACATAGGGGGCTTCCCTGGTGGCTCAGTGGTTGAGAGTCCGCCTGCCGATGCAGGGGACACGGGGTCGTGCCCCAGTCCGGGAAGAACCCACATGCCGCGGAGCGGCTGGGCGCGTGAACCATGGCGGCTGAGCCTGAGCGTACGGAGCCTGTGCTCCGCAATGGGAGAGGCCACAACAGTGAGAGGCCCACACACCGCAAAAAAAAAAAAAAACTGACATAGGTAATAGCTAATGTTTATTGGTTTTTTTTATTGAAAGATAGTTGATTTACAATGTGTCAACTTCAGGTATACAACAAAGTAATTCATATATATATATATATATATATATATATATATATATATATATATATATATATATATATATATATACTTTTTCAGATTCTTTTCCCTTATAGGTTATTACAAAATATTGAGTAGAGTTCCCTGTGTTACACAGTAGGTCCTCGTTGGTTATCTATTTTATATATAGTAGTGTGTACATGCTAATCCCAAACTCCTAATTTATCCCCCCCTACTTTTGTATACAAGCCACGTGCCTGGCACTGTGCAAAGCACTTTATATGCATATAACCTTTGCAACATTTTATCCCCATTTGATCTTCCAAGAGTATAACGAAGAAAGCATTTTAATTCTCATTTTGTAGTTGAAGAAATGCAAGCTTGGAGAGATCAAGTAACAGAGTTGGTAAATGATAAGCTGGGGTTCTAGCTCAAGTGTGTCTGACTCCAGAGCCTGAGCACCTCTGTCTCTTAGTCCCCTTTGGGTCTGTTTTCCCCTTAAAGCCACATGACTCACTCCCTCACTTCATGTCTCTGCTCATTTTCATTCTATCCGTCCCAGATAAAACAGTAATGCCCTCTCTCACCCCCATGCTTCCTATCTGCCACATCCTGCTTTGGTTAGCATTGTAGCACCCAATCCCAACTGGCACTTTATATTTACTTGTTTATTTCTGGATTGTTTATCTTCCACTGAAACAGAAGCTTCATTGGTCAGGAGCTGCTGTATCTCCCACCCACGGAGTGCTATTTGGGGCACATCATGTATGTTCAATAAATATTCTTTGTTGAATGAATAAATGAATTAATTGAGGTAAATGAAACAGAAGTCACAGGAAACTTAATATTAAGAAAACTTTACTTACAAATGTCATTACTTTTAGATTTGTTCTGAATGTTTTCAGGTGTATCTCATCTTTGTAATGTTTGGAATGTTCTATGAGCCATTGTTTCCCCTCGGAAGAATTGGGAAACCTCAGTCCATACATTGGGCTTTTCCCGCTATTTAATTTCACTTGGTTCGTTGCAAATGTACCAAGAAAGTGAAGTTACTGTTTGCAGTTACTGTACAGTTGAGAGAGAGGAAGAAGGCGTCAGAAGCCGTCAGCTGCACTATCCTTTTAAGCCACAAGATGGCGCTCCTATCATACAGACATTAGCTTGTATTTCCCGCTCCCCACCCCACCCCCCAGCTTGTTTTGCTCACCCTGCCTGGTTTTTCCTTCTTTGTAATTTGTTTGTGTTTGTCTCTGCCTCTGCCTTTTCCTTGAAATTTTTGTTCTCCGTTTCTATTTCTCTTCTATCCTCTTTCTTTCCCTTCTATTTAGTCCTTTATTTATTGCCTGGGCAGTCTATTATATAAATCTCTTTATTGTTTAACATAAAAGGTAACTTTCATGTTTCTTGATCTTATCTTTAAAACCCACTGGATGCACCATAATATAGATTATATATTTATTCCTCGAAGGAAAACCAATACCTAATTAAGTTGCTTCTGAAGTCACTCATGTGACCGTTGACTGTTTTTTTTTTTCCTTTGTTAGGTCAGTTTTGTAAGTTTTTAAAAGAGTGTTAAGGCTTAAAAGTTATGAGGTCATTTGTCCCAAGTTCATACAGCTTTCAGGAAGAACCTGCTGACCTGAAGTCTACCCCACACTCCCTCTGCCTCACAGATGTCCTGCTCTTTGATTCCTTTAATCAAGCCTAATATTCAAGGGAGATGTTTAAAAAGTAGATTAATGAAAAAGACAGAAGGAGATGATTACTGACAACTGAGACAAAACCAAAACAAGTAGGTCAGCTGCTGTGATATGCTCCACTTTGGTACTGTAATGTCCATCCACTGTTTGTTTTTTGTTTGTTTCTCTTTTCCAGCATCCCTTCCTTAGAGGAAATGTTCTTTACCACTTTTACATAATTATGGTAGGACCATCAGGACCCTCAATCCTGGGGCTTGGTCTCCTTCAATTTGAGAATGTGTAAGTGACTCAGACTGACTAATCAGACAAACTTTTCTGTGTGGGCTCTATGCCTCTTAAAATACTCTGTGTGTCGGTGGGGGGCATTAATATTAGTGTGATTGGGGTTTGTAAACACTTAGTTCCACAAGTAACTGTTTTCTTGATTGAATTAATTGAATACAAAGAGGAAATAACATTGTTTTCTGCCTACTGTTGCCTTCTTTGATGTGTCTTTCTTCCCTGTCCCTTGATAACAGCTTGGAAAAAATCCCATAGCTGCCAAGTCACTTTAACAGAAAGAAACAGTCTGATTTCAGGTATTGAAAAATATAGTCTGGTCCAAGTCAAGACTTCAATCTTATATCCTAATCAGAGTTGTTTCCCTTTCCCCTCCATCAAGCTCAGACTTGCTCTGTGGTCCACGGTCATATGACGGGTAGAGGCACCCCACCCTCGACTCTGCTGCATATCAGGTTCTCTTCTTTCTTCTCCAGTTGTTGGGTCCAGGACGAGCAGATGGGGAAGAGCAGGAGGGTGTCACACGCTTGGTGTCACACTGACCTTCCCAAGATGGCTCTATCAGAGACGCCCCCTGGGTTTTCAGATCCTTGACGTGAGCAATGCATGATGCGATTGTCTCTGAAGTGGGTTCATCCATCTTGTTCTTTGTTCTCTGGGGTCCAGTCCCTGTCTCTGGACTTTTCAGCACCTTAATAATTGCTTCTCCCATCTTGCCCTTGTTCTCTCGGTTTCAAAATGTTTCAGGGTGGTCAGTGACTTTCGATAGCTTTTTTTTTCTTTTATTTGTTTTTTTATATAGCAGGTTCTTATTAGTCATCAGTTTTATACACATCTGTGTATACATGTCAATCCCAATCACCCAATTCATCCCACCACCATCACAACCCCCCCGCGGCTTTCCCCCCTTGATGTCCATACGTTTGTTTTCTACATCTGTGTCTCAAATTCTGCCCTGCAAACCGGTTCATCTGCACCATTTTTCTAGGTTCCACATACATGTGTTAATATACGATATTTGTTTTTCTCTTTCTGACTTACTTCACTCTGTATGACAGTCTCTAGATCCATCCACCTCTCAACAAATGACCCAATTTCGTTCCTTTTTATGGTTGAGTAATATTCCATTGTATATATGTACCGCATCTTCTTTATCCATTCGTCTGTCGATGGGCATTTGGGTTGCTTCCATGACCTGGCTATTGTAAATAGTGCTGCAGTGAACATTGGGGTGTGTGTGTCTTTTTGAATTATGGTTTTCTCTGGGTATATGCCCAGTAGTGGGATTGCTGGATCATATGGTAATTCTATTTTTAGTTTTTTAAAGAATCTCCATACTGTTCTCCATAGTGGCTGTATCAATCTACATTCCCACCAACAGTGCAAGAGGGTTCCCTTTTCTCCACACCCTCTCCAGCATTTGTTGTTTGTAAATTTTCTGATGATGCCCATTCTAACTGGTGTGAGGTGATACCTTATTGTAGTTTTGATTTGCATTTCTCTAATAGTTAGTGATGTTGAGCAGCTGTTCCTGTGCTTCTTGGCCATCTGTATGTCTTCTTTGGAGAAATGTCTACTTAGGTCTTCTGCCCATTTTTGGATTGGGTTGTTTGTTTCTTTAATATTGAGCTACATGAGCTGTTTATATATTTTGGAGATTAATCCTTTGTCTGATGATTCATTTGCAAATATTTTCTCCCATTCTGAGGGTTGTCTTTTCGTCTTGTTTATGGTTTCCTTTGCTGTGCAAAAGCGTTTAAGTTTCATTAGGACCCATTTGTTTATTTTTGTTTTTATTTCCATTACTCTGGAAGGTGGATCAAAAAAGATCTTGCTGTGGTTTATGTCAAAGAGTGTTCTTCCTATGTTTTCCTCTAAGAGTTTTATGGTGTCCAGTCTTAAATTTAGGTCTGGAATCCATTTTGAGTTTATTTTTGTGTATGGTGTTAGGAAGTGTCCTAATTTCATTCTTTTACATGTAGCTGTCCAGTTTTCCCAGCACCACTTATTAAAGAGACTGTCTTTTCTCCATTGTATATCCTTGCCTCCTTTGTCATAGATTAGCTGACCATAGGTGCATGGGTTTATCTGTGGGCTTTCTATCCTGTTCCATTGATCTGTGTTTCTGTTTTTGTGGCAGTACCAAATTGTCTGATTACTGTAGCTTTGTAGTATAGTTTGAAGTCAGGGAGTCTGATTCCTCCCACTCCATTTTTTTCCCTCAAGACTGCTTTAGCTATTCAGGGTCTTTTGTGTCTCCATACAAATTTTAAGATTTTTTGTTCTAGTTCCGTAAAAAATGCCACTGGTAATTTGATAGGGATTGCATTGAACCTGTAGATTGCTTTGGGTAGTATAGTCATTTTCACAATATTGATTCTTCCAATCCAAGAACATGGTATATCTCTCCATCTGTTGGTATCATCTTTAATTTCTTTCATCAGTGTCTTTTAGTTTTCTGCATACAGGGCTTTTGTCTCCCTAGGTAGGTTTATACCTAGGTATTTTATTCATTTTGTTGCAGTGGTAAATGGGAGTGTTTCCTTAATTTGTCTTTCAGATTTTTCATTAGTGGATAGCTATTTAAAAAATCTTTTTTTATTGAGGTAGAGTTGATTTACAACGTTGTGCCGATCACTGCTGCACAGCAAAGTGACATAAAATCTTTTGGCTTAAAGTGTGTCCTTATCATTTTCAAATCTCCACCTCCCTTTATGCTATTTTAACCTAATTTAAAATGACTTCTCTTTTGGAATGAACAGACTAGGTAGGTTTTAATGAATGATGTAACTTTTTTTTTGTTTCCATATTACACAACTGATCACATCACTGTGCTATTTTATAGTTGACTCTATAAACACTACTTTTGTGAGGTTTTTGTGGGTTTCTGTTTTGTGTTCTGTCAGATCTTGACATCAAGATCAGTGATTTTTCAGCCTCTGTATAGCCGTATAATCCCATTATACCATGATTTAATTACACAGACTGTTTTAACTGTGGGTGAAATTATTATGATTTTCATTATTATACCAAAAATCTGACAAAGAGTAATTTTCCTATAGCAGCTAGGTTGGGTTCTGTTCCCCTACCGGAGTCATAAAAGACCCTCTAGTCCAACTAGACACTTTGGACTTGCATTGTGTTCAAGTTTTCTTTTTTTATTATTTTAAATTTATTTATTTTTAAATTTGTGGCTGCGTTGCGTCTTCATTGCTGTGCGCAGGCTTTCTCTAGTTGTGGTGAGCGAGGGCTACTATTCGTTGGGGTGCGCGGGCTTCTTATTGCAGTGGCTTCTCTTGTTGTGGAGCATGGGCCCTAGGAGTGTGGGCTTCAGTAGTTGTGGCATGCAGGCTCAGTACTTGTGGCTTGCGGGCTGAGTTGCTCCACGGCATGTGGGATCTTCCCGGACAAGGGATCGAACCCGTGTCCCCTGCATTGGCTGGCAGATTCTTAACCACTGTGCCACCAGGGAAGTCCCGCATTGTGTTCAAGTTTAATTGCTGGGTTTAAATTGTCTTTTTTAAAGACTGGGCCTATGGTAAAATATCAATAACATGATTGGGTAAACAGGGGACTATCTAATCATCTGATTGTTACTGTAAGAGTTTGGTAATTGCTTCCACTAAAATGACTGATTTTCGACAGGTTATTTTAGAGTCAACCTGACTTGGCCCGTGTGTCCCTTCTAACTCCAGGACTCTAACTGCTCTCCTAAAGGGATGCCAGTAATGCCTCGGGCACACCACCTGCCACAGCATCAGCTGCTGCTCAAATGGCTCTGTGCTCCCAGACGCTGCACCAGGTAAATTACCAGCTTCGCGTTCACAAGGTGCTGCTCTCTACAAGCCAATACCGGCACCTGGAGGCTGCTGCAAAATGTTGGAAATCCCACGTAAAAGTAGCACTTTCCTTTTTTTCATTTTTTAATGCATGTGTATAAACCTCTAATAGTCTACTACCTCTTAGGGTTTGAAACCCTAAAGACAAACAATATTTCTTTGCCCAATTTACCATGCCTTATAAACTTAGTGGGGAGGGAGACCCAGGAATTAAAGATAACATATGAAGTTACATACAATGTCATATAACAGTGAAATGCAGGATTCACTGGAGTTGCTCAGAACACGGGATGTTGTGCATTCCAAACTCTGCTAAACCAGGAGGCTTAGAGAGACTGTACTGGAATTCAGGGGTGCAAGATCCATGATTATACCATAAAGATAAGACAACTCTTGACTTGGAAACTACTTAGCAGTCTGGTTCACTCCATTCAGTTCAAAGCAATTCAATTCCATTCTGTTTCATTCAATTCAATTTAGTGGATCCATTTTCATGGGTGTTTATGGCCCACTGCCAGGCACTGAGGGGGATGCAAAGAAATGTAGAGCTAGGAAGACCTCTGCTGGTGCTGGTACCACTCCAAATCTACCCTCCCTTCTTCTCCACCCTGCTCTGCACCCTGGAAACCTGGTTTAGATGGACCACATCACTGTACTTCCTTGTCCTGTGGCTTTGGATTTTTTCAGGCAATGGGAGACACCAACAGGAGATGGGGGTGGAGAGGAGGGAGAAGTTCAGGTATTCATTCCCTGACTCCCTGCTGAATTGCAGGTTCATATCAGCTTTTCTTCTGCTCAGGTATCCTTCTCTGTGCAGCCCTATCTCTGAGTAGATCCTGACCGAGGCTCCGTTCTGTTCCCCCTTGTGCCTTGGGGTGGTAAGTGCTTCCTTAGGTTCATGTCTTAGGATGCTGTTCCACCCTTGCTGCTTTCCTTAGGCTGTGCCCACAGTTTGGAAAAAATACACCTTTTATTCAGTTCTTTTTGATTATTCAGCTTGTGTCCTGCAGAGGACCATGCCAGATACCCTTAAGCAGCTTCAATCCAAGTTTAGGAATTCGTTTATAGTCAAATCCTCATTATGTATTTATTATTCTGGATTAAGTGACTAGGTGCTAGGTCTTGAGGATATAAACACAGTAAATATGGCAGATGCAATTCTAACTCTCAGCAGAACCATGGCCTATGAGAGAGCACAGAAATTAAATCAGTGATTGCAAAATAGTATAATGAGTGTATGACAGGTGATGGAAGGGTCCATGGGGCCCTTGCCCTGTCTCAGGCGGGGGACCTCCCTGAAGGATTGTAATAGATTAGACTGCAATCTGAAGAATGGGCAGACACTGATTAGGTGAAGGGGGAGGCAGATGTGATAGGACTGGGCATGGCGGAGCGTATGTTGGAAAAAGGGAACACGTGTGTGGAGACCTAATGTGGAGAGTGCGGCTAGTTGGAGATGGGTAAACATTCAGTGCAGCTAAGATGGGAGAGGAAGTGGAGGACCAAATGAAGGTAGACACTAAGGAGAAACCAGATGCCATTTCACAGCCCCGTGAGTAGCTTTGGAGCTTACCCTCAGGGTGCGGGAGATCACTGAAAGGTTTTTAAGCAATTGGGTGTGGGTTTTAGAAGGAGTCCTTGGGCTGCAGGGCGGAGAATGAGTTGGAGGAGAGTGGGAGGCAGGGAGCTGGAGGGCGAGAGCTCATGGGGACAGGAATGAAGAGAAATTGAGTTGTCCAGAGGCACTTAGTTGCCTGCTCTGTATTCTAACTCTTTCTCCGCTCCCCATGACGGGTAAGCCCCAGAGACCTCTATCCTGAATGGCTTAGCTGCTCGGATAGAAGCCTCAGAAACAAAAGGCTCTGGCAACATCAGAGTGGCGGAGAGGAGAAAGGGTGCAGAAGTGGGTGTACAGGCGAATCTTGCAAACAAGGGAGCCATGTGAAGAGGGCTCTGCGGGTTCCACCAGTGGAGCCTCCTGGGCTCCTTGCCCCTCAGAGAGGAAAAGCTGCGTCCATAAGAAGGAGAGCAGGGGGTATCCCAGGAGCCACCACGTCCTTCCCCACCTCAACCTAGAAAGAGCAAGTGCAGACCACGGCCCCCTCTCCATCTGAGGGCCTCTAAGCTGGGGCATTGCCTGGGGTTGGAGCCGGAGAGAGCCCCAAAGCAGAGAACAGACTCTGTTTTAAAATGAAAAGACTGAGTTTCCAAATTACTGAAAGAATCCAGAAATTGTGGACTCTGCCTAGGGTATCAACATGGGAGGGAAAAGGGAGATTTGACAAAATAAGAATGAAATGATTTCTTATTTATGCCCCATTGAGTTTAAAATTCTCAATAAACACACACACGAATACATACAAACTTAAATGTGCAAAATTTAAAAAATCATTTATGTGTATGTATATATATATACATGTGTGTATGTATAGCAATATATGTGTTTATATGTATGTACATACACACACATTGTCCTGTAGATACTCACTGTAAAAATTTGGAAAATATAGACATGTAAACATGTTTACATGTAGACATGTAAACAAAGAAGATGAAAATCATCCTATCACCTAATAACTGCCTTGCGTTTTATCATATAAATGTAATATATTTTTAAAACACTTCCCCACTGAGACAAGTTATAATGACATTTTTTAAGGTGTTTGTTACACATTATTAAAGTGTTTGCTACAGAATTACTCAGTGCATTCAGTGTTGTAATAGTATTGATACAACTAAAAAACTTTTGTCAATGTGGTGTGTGAAAATAGAAACTCATAGTTTATTTAATTTGTATTTCTTTCATTATTAGAGAACCTGTATTTTTAAATTAGATGTATTCTTCCCCTATCTAGATTTGACTGTATGACTGTTGAGTATATTTTTATATTGAAGTGTTGATTAATATTTTTATTTCAGAAGAAATATGTATATACTAAGACTATTTATCTTGCATAATGTATTTTGGAAATATTTTTCCTGTTTGTCTTTGGATTCAATTCATAGAACTTTTTGTGCTACAGATGTTTTTAATAGGTATGCAGTCAAATATATCAATAATGTCCTTTAAGATGTTTCCTTTGTTTAGCTTAGAAAGGTTTTCCCCACCCTGAGATCAGAAAAATCTTGCCTATATTTTATTCTACTTGGTTATTGCTTCATTTCTAAACATTGAACTCTTTAATCTACCTTGAATTTATGTTGATATATGTTCAGTGGCAGAAATTTACCCCTCCCTCACATAGTTAAACCGTTTATTATCAAGTAACGTTTATTAAAAGTGTTTTCTGATTTAAGTCCATTAAGGGTATGTTTCTTTCCCCATTGCAGAGGATGGATATGATGTGGGGTAAAGAACATAGACTTGGCATTCCAAACGATCTGGTGTTGAATCATCTTGTTTTTCTAATTTGTTAGCTGAGACACAAGACAATTTACTTGAAATTCTCATTTACTTCATAGTGTTAAATAAGCCTAATAGTATCCCAGATGGCTATGAAGAGGATTCAATGAGATAAGGGGTCTATAATACTTCATTAGTAAGTGTTAAAGCATTTGGTTTTATGCTTTTGTGTGTTGTTTACTTAAAAGCATTCTGGGCTGGAGCCAGAAAATCTGAGGACATTTACAATGCCATTCTTTTTCTTTTTTCATTTCACTTTTTTCTGTGTTCAATAGCTATTTATGTCACAGAGTTGGAGAGCTGTTTGTTTTATTTTAGTCTCAGTTGAGAATGATTCTCTCTTTATCCCTCTCCACACACACACACATACACACACACACGCACGTGTATATATGAATGCGTACTTATATATATGCACATGGTGTGTGTGTGTGTGTGTGTGTGTGTGTGTGTGTGTGTGTGTGTGGAGAGAGAGAGAGAGAGTACTTTAAAGCCTGGGAAGTGCCACACAAATATAATGTACATTTACAAAGATTTCCTTGAATATTGGAAGCATAGACCATCTTTAGAGACCAGTTACATCCTTGAGTTGGTTTTATTAAACTGAGAAAAAAATGAACCTATTATGCAGCTGCTTGGTTTCAAGTATCAGAAACTGTCTCTGGTTAACTGATGCTGAGAATGAATTTATTGGAAGGATGTGGAATTACTCATGGAACAGAAGGGAGGCTGATGAACAGGACAACAGCATGCGTCTGTGTGTGCTGGGGGCAGTAGAAGGTGGATAAGTGGACTCTTTAGAGCGGGAACTGATAATGTGTCTTCCCCTAAACAGTCCTCTTCCTCAAGAAAAAAATCTGTGTTCAGTTTTTCTAATCATCCTGCTGAAGAGTAAAATTTGTTGGGGGGAAGGTATGTGGCCCCAGCTTGTGACATGTGCTCACCCACTGGTTAGAGGTGGGCAGGGTGATTCGTTGCCAGTTGCCAATCTGTGTCTAGAGAGGGAACTCCTTAAAAGCCTATTGAGGTGACATTCATATAAGAAGAAGGGTATGATTATTGGGTAGCCTACATACAATAAATGTCACAAAGCATCCTCAGGCCTGTTTTCCTGCTCTAGCTTTAGGCTGGCCCAACAGAGAGAAGCAATCAGGAGAGGAGACCTAGAATAGAAGCCAAAAAGCTCTTAACCTAGCTTATCTAATGAAGTTCCAGCCCTAGGATGTAGCCAGCATTGCCCTTGACCCTGACTCAACAACACACTGCCTCTTCAAGAAGGTAGAGTATAGGTAGAGGGATCTGTGATGCTGATGCTGTGAGGCCCACGAGGTCCGAGCTGAAGGAAGGTTGGCTATTGGGATACTGTAGCCTAGGAGCATGGCTGCAAGCAAGTGTCAAATTCCCCACAGCTGAGAAATGGCAGAGAGGGAACACAATTGATTGCTGTCTTAGTCTTAAGACTCAAGATTTTTCTGCTTCAGCATAATTAAATCTCCTTAAGTCTGTTTCTAAAGAGAAGAAAAGAAATGGAAACAGGAATTCATAAGGCTGCACATTTCCCCCACTGTGCGTATTCCCCTGGGAAGGTGATCCATTAGAAACAGAGGCAGACATGCCAAGAGCAATAAAGGGGCAGGCTCTGTGGGCTAAGCAGACTGTAGTTAAAGGCTTTCCCTGAGAATCCTGCTCATTCATTAATTCTAGCCTTGGAAGTGGGCCAAGCCGTGTGGTTTCACCACAGCAAGGGGCAAGATCCTAATGATTTAATGCTCTTTGTTGCCTTGCATTTCACTTTTTCTGGTAATGCACTTTGAAGAATGGAAACTTGAGTTTTCAATACTTGGTTGTTTGTTGAAGCTAAATCTAGAGGTAATTGAAGCCAGTTGAAAGCTGAGGGGAACAGACAAGGTAAAGCTTCGAGCACAGCGGAGGCTGGAGGACTCAAGCTTGGTGCCTCAGTGTGTCATGCTATCGCCTTCTGTGCCATTTCTCCCTCTTTCTTGTGTTGGAAACTGTAGTGAAACTTGTGTTTGGAGAATCAGGTTATTCATTGGAGCATAAATTCCTTTCAACATTCTCTTTGGATAAATACTTTAGTGTGTACAGAAGACATAGGACCAGAGTAATAAGAAATGGTTTCTCAATGGACAGTCAAGTGTCATCATTCTTTGCTTAAAAATCTTAAGCAACTAGAGTATGCTTTTTACTTTTTCTGGATAGCTGACCAGACCTTAATTTAATTAAATTTGCATTCCTATTTGATCTCCAGGAGCACATGAGAGTCATCTTGAGGAGATAAAATGCTTCTGTTTGATGTTGTCCAAGTAGATCAATAATCTGAGTATATGCAACACTTGGACTAGTGCTTGGCACTGAGTAGGTGATCTAAAAATATTAACTAAATGAATGAATAAGTTATGTTATGTTTCTTTTCTTAAACAACCCATAAACACAGAGGAAAAATTCATTCAAACAATGGTGTGACTGAATAAGTCATTAAAATCTTTTAGTCTGGTCACCTTGTTAAAACAACATTCTGATCTTCAGACTGGTTGTGTATGGAAGAGAGTGTGTGTATTTGTAGGTGAGAGATTATTGCTTATTTAGACCAAAGAGCCAGCCAGCAAGGGGTCTAGTTCCTACACCAATACCTACTGCAAGAAAAATGTCCCCACTTTCAACTTCTTTAGGTTGGCTTTGGCACTTGATTCAACTTGATTTCTGGCTAGGAGGGGAAGGAAGACTCTTTGGCAATGGCAGGACATTTCAGAGGAAAAGTTAGGCTTCTCTATTTTGCTCTTCATTCAATAGCTACATTTTGAATGTTTATAACACACAAACCAATACATTCGACATCCCAGCCAGGAACCTACAGTAGATGTAGTTACCATTCAATACACACATACCTAGTGTTATTGTGTTTCACAGATACTGCGTTTTTTACAAATTAAGTGTTTGTGGCAACCCTGAGTTGTCAGATGATGGCTAACATTCTTTAGCAATAAATTGTTTTTAATTAAGGTACGTACATTTTTTTTTAGACACAATGCTATTGCACACTTAACAGACTACTATAGTGGAAACGTAACTTTTATATGCACTGGGAAACCAAAAAATTCATGTTACTTGCTTTATTGTAACATTCGCTTTATTGTGGTGATCTGGAACCAAACTTGAAATATCTCTGTAGTGTACCTATATATTCTTTGTAGACAGCTTTATTGAGATGTAATTTACATACCATACAATTCACCCGTTTTAAGTGTATAATTCAATGGTTTTTAGTGTGCTTACAGAGTTACTCAGCCATCATCACAATAGAATTTTGGAATATTTTCATTACCCCCAAAAGAAACCTCGCACCAGTTTACACCTCATCCCCCCGCCACTAGTTCTTGGCAACCACTAATCTATAGATACTTCCAACCTCTGTAGACTTGCCTATTCTGGATATTCCATACAAATGGAATCACACATGTACATACTGCCACATATAAAATAGATAACCAACAAGGACCTACTGTATAGCACAGGGAACTATACTCAATATTTTGTAATGAGCTATAAGGGGAAAAATATGAAAAAGGATATATATAAAACCTTTATATATATAACTGAATCACTGTGCTGTACATCTGAAACTAACATGACATTGTAAATCAACTATTCTTCAGTTAAAAGAAAATGGAATCATACAATATGTGGTCTTTTGTGTCTGGTTTCTTTCACTTAGCATATAGTTTTTGAGGTCCATCCATGTTATAGAATGTATTGGTACTTCATTTCTTTTTATTGCTGAATAGTATTTGATAGTGTTCATTCATCAGTTGATGGACATTTGGGTTGTTTTCACATTTTGGATATTATGACTCAATCTCATACAAACATTTGCGTACATGTTTTTGTGTGGACATATGTTTTCATTTTGGAGGGAGTATTTACCTAGTAGTAGAGTTGCTGGATCACATAGCAATCCTATAGTTAACTTTTTGAGGAACTGCCAAACTGTTTTCCACAGTGATTGCATCATTTTACGTTTACATTGACCATGTCTTTATTTGAAGAAAAAATGAGGCTTAAAGGCTTAAAGGATTTCTGTACTCACCGAAGACTTATTATGTTTATAAAATGTTTAGCACAGTGTCTGTCACATCAGATTTAATCCTCATAGTAATCCTATAAAAGTGGTATTGTTATAAAGTTCATTTAAAGATAAGAATGCTGAGCAGTGGAGAAGTTCAGCGACTTGCCCAAGGCCACACAGAATGTGGGATTCTTAATATTTGTCTATCTGGCTCCAAAACTAAGCTTTTAACAACTGTACTATAAAGCCTTTTTCCCTCTTTTAGTTCTGGAGGTACAAATTAGCATCACACTAATCACATGCTGGGTGAACAGGATAAACCTATTTGGGGGGGATATACTTTCTGGAGCCATGGGCCACCCTTGTGATATAGGATGAGACACAGATTCTACCCACAGGTTGATCATCATACTGTAGTGATTGATGGGCTCAAGATATTAGAAAGAGGAAATTTCTGTCTGATCCATTATGCAGGCCCTAAATCTAAGAAAACAATTGGGAAAATAAAATGTCTTCTTACCTTACACATTCCAGGGAGTGCTTACCAAGCATTATGCTGAGTGATCACATCGGTTACCCTCAGTTCTTTAATCTCCACAGCAACACTCTAAAACAGGCACTGGATTTGTCCCCATTCTACAGATTGGGAAATACTGGCTTAGAGAAAGTAAATCCCTTTGCCCTTGTTGCACAGCTAGCAGGAATGACAGAACTGGAATTTAAGCATATGCAACTTGGCTCCAATGCCTGGACTTGTAAGCACAATGCCATGAAATCCTTTCAGAAGCAGCAACCACTGTGAAATTTACTCTGATATGAGGCTTCACTGTAAAAAATTGGTCTGCGGTTACTTTGAAAATAGAGGTTTTTAAATCTATGTCCAGTAAATGTAATTTTAGTTTTCAACTTCAAAGTAGTATGTGAATAGAATTATAGCTTTTTATTCTTGGCAGATGTCACCATTTGATGGTGAACTTTTAGGGAGAAATGTTGTGTTCCAAAAGCTGCAAGGACATTAAATCTTTGGGTCAAAAGCCAAAAACCTTTTTCTCTCAGTAGGGTGTTTTATTGTGGAATTCCTGGATAACCCACAGGAAGGATTATCTAGAAAGTGAGATAATCTAGAGACAGCACCATACAAGACAAAATAACAGCCCATAGGTTGTCTTGCCAGCAAAGGCTGGCATCCTGGGGGACAGCTCAATTCTGCTACTGGGATAACTGGTAGAAGATATCCTTTGAGGCTGATCTCAGAACTTGGCTTTAGGGTTGCACACAGAGTTGGAAGGGTCCTGGGAAGTTGTCAGGATCAGGGACTGGGGGTGGGGGGGCAGGTTCTGATCAGACACACACTCTAAAGGGTGTTATTATAAAGCCCATTTAAAGATAAGAATGTTGAGTAGTGGAGAAGTTCAGTGAGTTGCCCAAGGTCACACAGAACAAGCTGTTTGATCCTTCTGGGTCATGTTTTGTCTATCAAATAATAGGACTCACTTCATAGAGTTGTTTTGAGGATGAAGTGATTTGAAACATGGACAGCATAGGGGCAATACTGAGCTCTTGGCTGGCTTTGTGATTACCAGTGTTTAGAAGCATGGACTCTGGAGGCAGACAGACCTGGATTGGAGTCATGCCTTTGGTACTTACTTTTTGTCTAGAGAAGACTGAAGACACAAATATTTGTGCTTCCATTCCATAGGACAGAATTATGCACAGGAGGTGGCTGCCCAGCCAGGGTCTACATTCCCCATTTCTCCCTGGAGTTAAGAGTGACCACATGTCTAAATTCTAGACTATGGAAAATTAGCAGAAGGGATGTGCACCACTTTCAGGTCTGGCCCACTAAATCTCCCATGTACCTGTCTAAATCCTCTTTCTCCTCCCTATTTTATTAAAATATACATGTTGACAGAGCTTCTGGCAACCTGTGTCTCTGCCTTCCTGTTCGCCTGCTCAGTATTATTATGTAAGCAAGAGTGAAACTTCTCTTGTGTTTGTGACATTACACAACTTCGAGTTTATTTGTTAGAGCAGTTACACTTGATATGTAACTTGGTTACACTTAAAGTTGGAGGAAGTTATCAAGAGGATGTGACTGCTGGTTGACCAGAGAGCTGGACCCGGGCAATTGGAGGCTCCTCACCCACTTCTCTGTCCTTGAAATATACATTCCACCCATAGTTCCCATAACTGGAACCATTTCAAGGACTGAACCTTGAGAGAATTTAGGTATCGGGACTATCTGCCTGGTATATGTGACTGAAACTGGTTAAGGCCTCTCTCTGTATATATATATATAAACGTTTAAGATTTTGGAAGGCGGGTGCTGAGATCTATGCATCTTGTAGCCACCCAAGACGAGCCTTGTATGTAGGTTCCCTTGATTATTACACCTGCCACCTACCAATCTGGAGGGCTCTGTCTCTTTCTTTGGTCTCCCTTTGCCCTCCATATATGGGGTCACTTTCCGATTTTACCCAAGAAGCTCCCGAGGTTGTGAACCAGCAATTGAATTCCTTCAGCCAGGAGACAAGAAATGGGTCTTGGGATAGATACACCCACAGGGGAAATCCCGAGTTGGCCATCAACCTCTATGTGGTGAGGGGTGGCCAGTATGTCAGATGTTTGTGGACCGCTGAGCAGGTATTGGGATGTCCCAAAAATGTTGGCTGGTTTGATGTGCTTGTTTGAGGAACTTCAAGAAGTTCTTTGCAGGAAGGCAAAGAAGGGAAATGCCTGGCTGGGCGGTGGGCTGACCTCCACTGTGGGCAGTTCTGTGGCCACTGATGCCTAACTAGAGGCTGAAGATATTGTGAGAAGGTTGGAAGAAAAGCTGAGGTTGGAGAAGGGCCTGCAGTGTTCAGCGCTCTGCTAGCTTTGGGCTGGCAGACAAGGTGGGAGAACAGGCTGATAAGTCAGAGACCTTGATGTGCCATTTTGCAAAGCTAGGAGGGCGAAAGCTGCTCGGATTAAGGTCTGAGCCCTTGTGACACAGCCTGATCGGGACGCCAGGAGGTGGAATTCCTGGGAAAGTGAGAACAAAGAGGAAGATGCTGTGCTGGCCCCATGCCATCTGATTTCTAACACAAAGGAAAGCAGAAGCACAGCAACAACCGTGCCAGCCAACAGGGCAGTCCCTAATTCAGGAAGTGCTCATGATGAGAGAATATACTCCTGCTGAGCTTATTGGCTTAGCTGCCAAGTTCCAGCAAAAGGCCAGGGAAAGTATCCAGGCATGGTTAGTGCAGTTATGGGATACACTTGATATGTGACCTCGGGCAATTATTTATCTTTTCTGAACTTCAATCTGTAAATAGAGGGCAACTATACTTGTTTTGCAATTTTGTTGTAAGGATTAAATGAGATCAAATATAGAATTTTCAGCATGGTAAGGTTATTATTATTACTATTATTATCTGTATCCAAATTACATCCAAGAGCTGAAGAGTTAGAAGCCATTTAACAGTCCATTTACATGGCTGCTGTAAAAATTCTTTTTCTCTCAATTGTGTGCTGGTCCAGAGCTCTGAAGAAACAATGGAGGGAAAGTGTAACTATCCCTGTTATCATTGTTACCCAGATTGAGATCCTTTCTGCCTAGAATCTAAATTCTATGAGGGTTGGGATTGGGTCTTGTCTCTCTTCCACAGCAGCTAGCTGAGTTTCTGGTATACAGCAGGTGATTAACAAATGTTTCTTTGGCTTTTTTTATTTTCTAGTATTTATTATTTACTGTGTTCCCACCACCATACATGTGTTCCATTTTCTTGCATTATCTTCAAACATAGCATCTCATGTGAACCTCACAGCAATGCTGTAAAGTGAGCTGTATTGTTTTCCTATTACAGAGCTAAAGTAATAAGGCATTGAGCAGTTAAGTTACATGTGGGTCACATAGCAGTGATGGAAGAATTAGGATATGATTCTAGGTAATCTGGCTTCAGAGTCACTCTTCTGCCTCTTGTAGATAAATAATGTAATATTTAGCTTATTGAGTACATATCATGTAAATGCTAAACTCCCTACATGTGTAAACTCATTTCATACTCATTGCAAGAACTGTACATTAGGTGAAATTGGGTTATTAAAAAATGCAAAAGGATGCCTTAGTGTGTGTGGTCTTTGGAAAAATGCCCACATCAGAGGAAAAAATCTACCCATGAAAATTGGATAATCACATGGAGAAGAAAACTGGCTGTGCATCCTGTTACAAGAATTCTTAAATTCTCATTCATTCCTTCATCATTGAATGAGCACCTACTGTGTGTCAGGCGCTGAACTAGATGCTGAAGATACAACAAGGAAGAAGTCAGTCCCTGCCCTAAAGGTCTTTTCTTTCTAGTGGGAGAGGGACACATATACACCTAGTGAACCTAAGGCATATCCAAGCCAGAGCCAGCCGAATTCCTTATGCCAGAACAGGTGGACTTAACATGGCCAGTTTGCACCACCAGAAGCAGCCTAGTAGGAGGTAACCACTGTGCTTATACATAAAATGGATGATTTATGAGTGTCTTTTTGTTGTTGTTTTTGGGGGCAGGGAAGCAAGAAAAACAAATGTGATTTACAAGTATTTGTTGGGTTCACTTATTTTAACATTTCCCATATGCTCAGAAGATAGCATACATGGAATATATTTTCTTGGTTACATACAGAAGGCTCTGGCAGGTTTTCCTATTTATTCCTTGTTATGATGTCTGCTAATATTTGTTATATGTTTGTGCAAAAACTGACAACAACAGAACACATACACACAAGGATGACAATTCAAGTGGTTTCTAGTCCACGTTTTTCTGGGAGTATATTTGCTATAAGGAAGTAAATTAATTCTGTAGGATTAAAAATTACAGACCACTAAGGTATGTAGCACTGCTAATAAGATCTTTGATTTTTAGAGCACTTTGGAGCCCCTCAAGTCTTGCTGTGTACTTATTCATCTCCTGCCCCATATAATGATTTTGGGAAGTTTGCAAAGCAAATAAAATTATGTTCATTTTCAAGGAAACAAAATCTCAGAGAAGCTAAATTACTTGTCTCAGATCAGATTAATAGTAAGTTGCAGAATCATGATTTGAACCAAAATCTTTCTATACAACTTTGTTCCAATGCTGCAGTTATATTGATTTGAATTATGGCCAGAAACCAGTGTTTTAATAATTGTCATATATTTTTGTATCAAAAATTTTATGATTCTAAAAAAAATTCCTCCTAGACAAATGATGCTTTTGGTATTTAAACAGATCCCGCAAGGGCATTAAAATTTTTTTTCCTGCTTCCTACCCATCTATCAATTTAAAAATTGATGCTTTCCTTAGTCTTTTATGGAAATTATGTAAAAAGATTTTCTGGGTGAGTTCACCCAGTTTGCCCAGCTCTTGGCAAGGATTAGGTGTTTCAGACCCATCTACACCTCAGCAGCCCAGCAGTTTGACTGAAACAAACATGGGCAGCTCAAGGTAGGTCCTTCTGTTTTCCACCGTGACAGCCATGAGTGTACCTTGCTGACAGCTCCCCTGTGGATCTTGTTAGTGGGGGTCTGTGCTTGTTCATTTCTTGGCAAGGCACAAGAACAATCTTTCTAATCTTGGCATTGAGTTCTCCAGGAGAGCTGCATGAATATTTCTAAGCTATCCACCCAATTTCCTAAGAGGGTAAATATTATGTTAAGTTTTCTTAGCGCATGGGTGCACACACACACACACACACACCACACACGCACTACTAAAGAGGAGCAGGAGGGAACTTTAGGAAGTGATGGACGTGTTTATGGCCTTAATGCTTTCACGGGTATATATTTATCCTCAAACTCATCATGTTGTGTAAACTAAATACGTACAGATCTTTACATGTCAATCGTACCTCTCAATAAAGTGGTTTTTAAAAATTAAAAAAAAAAAGAAATACGTGGGCTTCCCTGGTGGCGCAGTGGTTGAGAGTCCACCTGCTGATGCAGGGGACACGGGTTCGTGCCCCGGTCCAGGAGGATCCCACATGCCGCGTGAGCGCCTGGGCCCGTGAGCCATGGCCGCTGAGCCTGAGCGTCTGGAGCCTGTGCTCTGCAATGGGAGAGGCCACAACACTGAGAGGCCCGCGTACAGCAAAAAAAAAAAAGAAAAAAGAAAGAAAGAAATACGTGCACTCTTGGCAATTCTTTTTCGTTTTCAAAGAAGGAAGGCCACTGCAGTTCTTCCATCTGTCTCCTTTCTATCTGTAGCCTGGAGCCCCAACTTCTTACCCTTGGATGTTATTAACTATTTCCTCATAGTTTTCCCTGTCTCTGGTCCCTTTCTTCTCTGATCCATTTGCCACATTACAACTGGAGTTATTTTTCTCTCTGGAATCCTAGAACTGATTATATAATTCTCCTACCTAAAAACCTTGGAATGTTTAGTATACCCAAATCAAGATAAAGTCCAAATTTAAGGAATTCAGGCTCCCAGGACACCCCAGTAAATTGACCTTAAATGACCTTTCTGGGTTCATCACCATCACGTCACCTACAGCACTCTGCATTCTAACCACTGTAGCTTTCCTGCCTCTCCTCTATCAAAGCCAACATTCTCACATCACAAATTTTTTCTTGTGTAGTTTCCCAGCCAAGAATGCATTTGGTCACACTCTCTCCCTATAAAAATGTCTTCACTCATTTAAAGTCCAGTTTAACTACTTCCTATTGTCAGTTACTTACCCTGATTATCCTTTAGAATTACATGTCTATACGATAAGTTGTTACTTGTTCAGATGTTTAACATAAGTTCTTTGTTGCTTTATCAGGTAGCTAACTTGTGTCTATGTCATCCACTAGATTATGAGGGCTGGCTTCCATGGACATGAGTGGCACAGTACCCCGTGTTTAGAAGGACCTCACACTTAGTTGAATGTTATGTTATCACCATCTTGAAAATCTTAAGAATTTTCCAACAAGTGGTCCTGCATTTTCATTTTGCACCGAGTTCTGCAAATATTGTAAGTGGTGCTGTCCATACGGAGAAGGGCTATTTCAGATTCATCTTTATCTGTACCAGCACTATGCCTTTCTCCTAGTTGCTGCCTATTTTAAAATGCTTGTTGGAAAAACCATGAAAACGAGTAGTCAAGTAACTTGCTTAATTAAAACATGTCAAAGCAGAAAATAGGCTTTGAACCCATCCGAGAAGGCTGGCTATCAACGGAAATAAGATATCCCAAGGTCTAGTCTCTATGGCATTAAGTTCCAAGGATTTTCCAAAAACCACATTTACTACTTATTAGGGAGCAACATATTTCTACCAGAAGCAAATAACAGGCTTCAAGATGAAGCTACCTCTGGGACTGCCCAGTGAAGCTCTGATGCATGGGATTGGAGTCACTTTTAAAGATGGGAGGCAATGAATTTCCTTCCAAAAGCTCACATGATGTGAGAGATTCTTGGCAACTAGCCCATACATTTGGTTTCCTAAGGAATCATCTTCTGATTGTTTCTAGACCAAGTTGCTTCAGGGAGATGGAATAGAATTATTCCTAGAAAGGATTGCCTCTGAGTGAGAATGAGTATTAAGTATAGGAAGCAGGAGGTAGAAATCTGTAAAAAGAACAACCGTTTTATTTCTAAACAGCATAAACATTCCTCTCAGTCATGTCTAAATTACTATCCCCAAGATGAACACAAGGATTTCCCTTTACCTTTCAGAGTGTTTGAAATTTAGTGTTCTTGCTTTCAAGAAAAGGGAATTATTTTTTAAAAGCAATTGCTAATAATTCCGGGTGGTTCTTTAAGAGACTATAAAGATGGTGATTTTTTTCAAAAAAGGGAAAAAAACTAGACTGTTTGGAGGGATACAGAGATTTTGTGTTGCAGTCTGGGGGAAGGAGGCACCATTCAGGAGAGCAAATGTGATCCTGTGATACAGTGGTGGGAAGCAACCATAGACAATATGTAAATGAATGAATGTGACTATTTTCTAATAAAGCTTTATTTACAAAAACTGATGGCAGCCTGGATTTGGCCCTTGGGATGTAATTTGCTGACTCCTGTTCTAGAACAACTGACAATGATACACTGGGAGAAGCTGTACAGAAGTGCTTCTTTTAATACTGTTCATAAGAACAAGGATCTCAAATGGCCACATCACCAGTAGAAGGGTTACATATGTTGTTTTATATTCAATCGGTGGAATGCTAGATAGCAGTGAAAAGAAGTGATCTCCAGCCACATACATCAATGTGAACTAATTCTAGACACAGTGTGGAACAAGTGCAATAAGGCACACATAACATTATTCTACAGTTCAGAGCAGGTAAGCCGACTATAAGTGTATTTAGGGATACATATAGGGGTGAGGAAAGGAAGGGAATGATTAAGAGAGGCTTGGAGTTACCACCACAGAGGAAGGGAATATGAGAATGGGTCAAGTTCTAGGATCTTCAAGAGTACTAGTCAGATGTATACACTGATGTGTATAAAATTGATGACTAATAAGAACCTGCTGTATAAAAAAATAAATAAAATTAAATAAAATTTTTTAAAAAGAAGGTGGACTTTCTTCTAGTGTTAGGTAGAGTCAAACCTTTTCAAATCTCATGTTTCAGACTCTTCTGATAGAGGATGATAAACTGTCCTTTACACACAGGTAGTTCAAGTGCAGTCGCATAGTACAGAATAGTTTATACATAAAGTCTGAATTCAGAATTAGAGACTGAAGTGTGATCATTCCTTCATCACTCAATCTATCTCCTAAGTCAGTGATTTAAACCCTTATATACAGGCTTCCATGGTGGCACAGTGGTTATAAATCTGCCTGCGGATGCAGGGGACACGGGTTCGAACCCTGATCCATGAAGATCCCACATGCTGAGGAGCAACTAAATCCGTGCGCCACAACGACTGCGCTTGCGCTCTACAGCCCGTGAGCCACGACTACTGACTGCCCCCGCCCCCCCCCCAAAGAAAGAAAGAGTACTAGTCAGTTCCATTTCTTAAGCTGGTAGGTTGAACAGAAATTTATTTATTTCCTTTAAGAAGCAAGGTTCTTCCTCCTCCCCTTCCACCTCCCGGGCTACGGCGGGCGAAGGGCTGAGGGCTGCTGTATTTTGTCCCACGAGGCGACCCCTTCTCCCGCGGAGGTTGCGCGCGGCGGCGGCGGCGGCCGCCATAGCGGTGGTGGCGACGGGGACAGTGGAGCGCTGACCGTAGGCCTGGCCGCCCACCTGCCCCACCCTGTCGCCGGGGGCGGGGAAGAAGCACACACCTTTATAAACGCATTTTTGGATAAATATATAGTTTAAGATAAAGTAGGGCTAAGTACACTCATCCCTTGGCCGGCGGGGGATTGGTTTCAGGACCCTTCACAGGTACCAAAATCCGAGGATGCTCAAGTCCCTTTTATGCAGTGACACAGTACAGAAGGCGCTCTTTATCTGCTGGTTCTGCAACCGCGGATACGGGGTGCTGACTGTAACTTTTTGAAGGCTTTTTAACTAGGAAGTGGCAGAACTGGGATTTGAACTTCGGTCTCTTTGGCTCCAAAGCTCAAAATCGTTCTACTCACTCCTCGTGTTCCTGGGTTTAAGCCAGTATTATTTTATTGTAGTCCTTGGACTTAATTACTTCTTTATATCTACCGAGATACTACAAAACAGATTTGTACAGTCTCCATTTCTACCCGAATCAGTGAAGCCTGTCAAGTTAATTGGTTGTGACACTCAGCTTCCAGAATGTGTAATTATCAGCTGTATTGAGTGGGAAGCTCAGATGACAGTTAATAGTACATGTAGACGGAAATCTGTGTGTTGCAGTAACTGAAGAACGAGCCAAGAATGTAACATTAATCAAAACGTCCATATAGTGTACCAGAAAGTTTCTATGTGGACGTGCAAGCCAGAGCGTTTCTTTATCTATAAACATTCCTGATTATAATTCACAGTTAATCTCTGTGCATCTTGTTCTCCTTTGAACCGCAGATATGGAAGACCAGTATATCCAACTGGGCACAGATGGAAAAATATCCCTATCCCAGCTTCACAATGAAACCACTTTTTGTGCTTGACACCTGCAGCAGCTGATAGGTGAATGTGGCTGATCAGTCAGCTAAGCAACTTTTCAAATATGAGCAGCCAAAGCTCTGGAAATAGCATCAGGCACTTGATAATGTGTCAGGAGTTCTTGTACCACAGGCAGTGGGTGGAAGTTTGCAGCCAGACAACTAGAGTTTGTGTTCTGCTTTTGCCACTTGAAAGATACGTGAGAATGAGTATACAGACCTGAGTCTGTATTCTCAGTGGTAAAAATTTGTAAAATAGCTCATAGTTTTAATCCTGGCTGCTCGTTAGAAGTTTTTTTAAAAACCGCCAATACGATGAATGGTTTCATCTGCCCTGGACCAATGACCAGTTTGGGGAGAAGAGGAGAGTCCTGGGTATTGGCATTTTTGGAAAGCTCAATAAATTTTATAAAGTGGATCAGAACTTCTGCCTTATGGATGGCTGTGTGACTCCTGCCCTGGAAGAGAGGACCTTACAAAAGTGTCTGTGTTGTTTCTCTCCTTTATGATGGGAAAGTGACATCCAGAGAGGTGAAGTGACTCAGCCAGTGTCCAAGCCAGTTAAGTAGCAGAACCAACTCTAGACCAAAGGTCTCCTAACCTGTAGCCTTATTATACTCATTAGAGAGACACTGGATCTTCAAGCTGAAAACACCAATGAAACAGTATACCTCCTCACTTTCAAAAATGTCTGGTTTGGGTGATAAATTATATGTTACTTATATGTTAAAAAATGCATTATAGGCAAACAAGTAAAACATACTAAGTGCATGTGTGTGTGTGTGTGTGTGTATTTGGGAAGTACTAGCAGTGAGAAATAGGACTTGAGAAGTTTTGAAGAGAACTGGTGTATATTAGTCAGCTTGGGCTGCCATAACAAAGTACCATAGATTGTGTAGCTTAAATAACAAATATTTATTTCTAACAGTTCTGGAGGCCGGGAAGTCCAAGATCAAGGTGCAAACAGGTAGTTTCATTCTGAGGTCTCTTCTCTTGGCTTGTAGATGGTCGTTGTCCTTCTCTGTGCTCATATGACCTCTTTATTTGTGGGAGTGTGGAGAGGGAGAGAAAGCAAGCTTTCTGGTGTCTCTTATAAGGGTAGTAATCCCATCGTGGATGCCTCACCCTCATGACCTCATCTAATTAGGTACTAATTCCATCTTGCAGGTCCCACCTCATGACCTCATGCAACCCTAATGAACCACCCAAAGGCCCCATCTGCAAATACCATTATGTTGGGAGTTAGGGCTTCAATATATGAGTTTGGGGGGGGGCACAAACATTCAGTCCATAACAAATAGTATGTAAATCTCCTTATTTTCAGAGTGGTTTGCTAGACCAAAAATTATGTCTATTATCCTGGTCCATGGAATATTATAAAAAATCCTATGTTAGTGATTCTCAGTCTTGGATGTAAATTAGAATAACCTGGGAGCTTTTATATAGTACTAATCCTCAAAACCTCTTCTCCCAATAACTGAATCAGAATCTTGGAAGAGGGTTGGGGACCAGGGTTGAGGATTACAGCCGAGGTTGGGAGCCACTGATCTCTGGGCAGCTGGGCCCTGGAGCAGAAGGAGGTAGTCAGTGACTTGTCACCTAGTGACAAGAAGGAAGTGAGACTCAGATGCCATAAATGTCTGAATAGAAGGGGAGAAGTTTCTCCAAAATCATCGCTCCTAAAAGAGGAAGGATTATGTTCCAGTCCTTACAAAGTTTCTCATGTTATTGGGTACTCTCTCATTTGCTGTGTTTTGTGCGATGTTGATTTTACATCTGTCTTAACGCTATGCAAATTCAGTGGCTTGGGATTGCTTTATATTTAGACATATATGATTTATATTATCACCAGACCTTCCTTTCTTTTCACAACACTCCTTAACTGACACATTAGCAGGTTATGTACCGGTCCACAGACTTTCAGGACCTTGAGCAAGTTACTTCTCCTCCCTGGGCTTCAGTTCTTTTCCTCTCAAAAAATGAGGGCATTGAGCAAGACTAGGGAATTGATAAAATTATAGAAGCCCCCAATCGTAGTAACTCTAACTGTACCCTTTTATCTCTTCCACACACATGCCTTAGGCACACCATTTATATCATTTTATTTTTTTCTTTATGTTTGCCATTGTTCACTGTGGAAGATTGTATTTTATTCAAAATACTTGCTGCCCCTCCTTGGGGGCAATTATACTTTCTCACCCTACTGAACTCAGGAGTGGATATGAGACCTTGATTTAGCCAATGAAAGGTGGGAAGAAGTGACATGCATCATTTCTGAACAGAAACTTTTAAGAGCCAGCTTGTATTTTTGCAACATCTCTTTTTTTCTTTGCCAGGAAATCATCAATAACCCAGATAGGAAAAGTGACATATAATTTATTGTCCAAACCAGGCAGTTTTGAAAGTGAGAAGATGAACTCTTGAGAGTGAAAAGATAAGCTATTAATAATTACTCTGGGACATAGACATAAGCTAGGACTGTGTTGGATAAACTGGAATGTGGAGTCCAGTTAGAGGCTGCTTTGTCAGCTTGGTTTCTGGAGAGAAGATGGCAGGGAGCAGGGCCAGAGCCGGCCCATAATGGACACACATGAGAGAGAAATCACCCTCTGTAAGTCACTAGGATTTTGGGGTGCATTGTTACTACAGCACAGCTCAGCCAACTGGTAACAGAAGTTTAATCAATACAGCTGATTGATGCAGAAAACTCATTGAAAAGTGGCCTTCTGTTGGCCTGAGTAACTGGGTCGTTCAAGTGACTGCTGAACACTAAAGATATGTTCAGAGGTTTCTGGAGTTACTGGCAGCTTCTTCCAATTTAAAACAAGGAAAGCACTGTCTAAATGGGCCTTCTTATTATGTCCTGGACAGACCAAATTTGAGAGTACCTGCATCACCCAAAATATCATTCCCAGGGATTTCTTTTGTAAACTGATGTTGATTCATTTGACCAGTTTACTCTGGCCAAAGCTGATAGAATCATGGTAGAGACTCAAATGTGAGCAATCTGCAGGCTGGCCAGCAGCCTACTTAGTGGCATTGTGTAAATGCTTTGCTAATCAGACAAGATGTTACCACTGGAGCGTTCAGATCCTCCCTGGAAAATATCTGACCTAGATACATGAGGAGATAATGTAATGAGTTTGCAGAATTTGAAAGTCACACAGAAAAAGGGGCAAAGGATATAATTGAGCCATGCTAACAGTGGTTAATAGAGCATGGTTTAGCAAGCTTGGGCTGCTGAAAATACAAGCAATTTACTTGACTACTAGAGATGTTGATAAGTGAAATCTATGTATATCCTGATCTTGGTGAGGCCGTCATGGTGGCTCTTCCTGGGTTCCCATGAAACTTGACTTCCCCTCTTCCTTGCTCTCCCTAATGCTGGTAGCACAGATAAGATCCTCGTCAGTCTTCCTTCTATGCGTCCTTTCAGTGCCATCCCTTCCCTTTTCCAAAATATGAACCAGTATGTCCCTGTTCTTGAAACCACAAAATGTTCTAACACAGGCCAGAAAGGACAACAAAGGCTAATTACAAATATCGTAATTGACAATAGCAAAACCACACATGTAAAGTTAAAATTCCTGTCTATTTTGAGAGTGGAGCTTCTGGGTCCAACTCGGCAAGAACCTTGCACCATTTGCCTTCCCCTAAATGAAACTGCTTTGCATTGGAATGGACTTTTACTTTGTCTGAATTTTGTTTTGTTTTGTTTTGTTTTGAGGGGTTGGCTCGAATCTCCTCATAAAAAAAGTATTTCCTCTTACTTCATGTGGTTTGTCCTACATCCAGAGATTATCCTTTTATATTGTTTCTGAGCCAATATTTCTTTTTCTTATGTCTTTAAAGCTTTTGCTTAGAAATGCTGTGGCTCTTTCCTCCTGGCCTCAGTTAGGAAAGGGATTCTTGTACCCTAGAACTTCATTAGCATGTGAATTAACTCTTGCAGCACACAGAGACTTAGGTCATTGGTTAGCTTGTTGATCTCTTTC
The DNA here is from genome assembly GCF_964374135.1 of Grampus griseus. Lineage (NCBI taxonomy): Eukaryota > Metazoa > Chordata > Mammalia > Artiodactyla > Delphinidae > Grampus > Grampus griseus. Next base: position 89,864,277 of record NC_139000.1, on the reverse strand, counting down.
AAGCCCTATAGTATGTTAGAATAGGAAGTGATGTCAGAGATCCTTGGGTTTAAGAGTACTGAGGAGTAAACTTACACCTTTATAGCCACATGGCTAGTGAACGGCATAGATGGAGTAACGCTAAGGTGTATGGATTATTAATGCAGTGCTATTTCTCCAAATCAGATTCTTATTCTCCTTTGCAACTTTTACATTTGTTTAATTCATGCTATGTATACTTTCCTTCAGATACCTTTTCTAATCTTCATAAAAGCTAGATATGCCAGGTAAAGTGCCAAGCACTGGGGTTACAAAGATAAAGATAACACAACTTTTACTCCTGAGGAATGGCAGGAATTGGAAAATAGATATCACAATTCAATGTAACAAGTGCTGTGGGAACTCAGAGTAGAAATCAACCAACTGTGCTGCTGGGAGTGGGAAAAAAGAGTTTTTGTAGAGGAAGTTACATTTAGCAGTATTTTGAAGAATGTGTAAGAGATTGACAGATGGGGTAGGATTGGGAAGAGGACGGAAGAGCAGCTTGTACAAAGGATCGTGAAAGGAATGGTGCTGATGTCAGGTTGGCAGAAGTATAGACTGTGATAAGAGAAGTGAGCTAGATGCACTTGGAAAAGAAGGTCAAGAGAGTGTCAGGCCTGACTTGTCATTTAAGGAGTTTGGAGTTTATTCTACAGGAAATGTAGATGAGAGATCCGTAAACAAGGAGAAAGGAGAGGTAGAAACAGAGGGACCAGTTGGGAAGATGGTACATACAATTATAAGGTAAAAAGTTCCAGCTCTCCCAAACTACCAGTGGTAGGTAAGGTTTGAGGCAGGGGGCTAAACTCAATCAATCTTGAAACAATGTATTATGGGTTGAAGGGGAGAAGAGGATGAAAGATAACTGAGGATATGAATTTTGGGGACCTGTGTGGATGATGTCAGCACACTGTGAAAAGAAAGGAGTGGAAAGAGCAACAAAGTTTGGGGCAAAAATGATCGGAGGTTTAGATCTGTCCTAAAGAAGGTGATGCTGAAGTGGTAGTTATAATTATTTGATTCTCATTTGCTGAAAAGGATCAAAATAAGATCTGGATTGAAGGAAGCAGTAATTAACATTTTAGTTTTGGTTCTAAATTTAAAAGGAGAGAGATAAAGATACTTGAGTGTTCTTCCAAATTTCCTAGGTTAGGTCACATAAAAAGAAGGAGAAAAGGAATTTAGGGCAGTTTGTACAGTGGCTAAGCATAGGAAAGGACCTTAGCTTAAAAACGGCATGGTCTTTAAGTTAATCACCTCTCTGCAGTACATTCCAGGACTGTGATGAGGATTAGTAGAAACATCAGAAAGGAAAGTGTCCTAGACAACATAGGCTCTGCTCCATTGTGGTAAACAGACAAACAAAACTCCCCAAATTGCAGTGGTTTAAGATAACCAATGTTTTCTTTCACTTAATAACTTTATGAAAAAGATAGATCATCTTCATTTTGTGGATAAAGAAATAGACTTGTTCAAGAGCATACAAGAGGGAGAGCTCTGAGATCTCTCATACTCCAAAGGCTGGGTATTCTCTTTCCATTCCATTGTGCAGAAATGCCTCTCACAAGGAGGACACCCCCAGTCCCAGACTATGTGCTCCTGGCCAGAATGGAGCTCTGAAGCTGACATATCTACACTATTTTCTTTGTGTTTCCTAACTGTGAAGTTCTTCCCTGGGCAGAGAGGGAGGAGAGAATTTATCTCCCACCTCCTCTGTCTCATTGTTTCCCAAGGAGGAGGGCAGGGCAGGCCAGTGTCCACAGAGTTGACAGGGTAAGTTGACATATTGGGGTATAAATCCTGATTAGCTGCTTGTCAGCTGTGTGGACCTAGATAAGATACTTAACATCTCTGTGTCTCACTTTCCTTGGCCTCTGTAATGGGAGTACTAATGGTATTTATTTCAAATGTTTATTGTGAGGATTAAATGAAATAATACACCCAGAGGCCTTAGCACATTGCTTAATGTGTAGTAAATAATCTGTTCATATTTGCCACTATTATGATGACTGTTTTAGAAACTCTTGACCTCTTGCTTTCCATTTCTTTACATGATGATTTCCACAAAGCATTGACCAGAGAAAGCTGAATTGCAGACAGTTCAGCTTATATTTATAAGTGTTTTTTTGGAAAAAGGTGGTCTTGTGGGTATGGAGTATGAAAATGTTCTGTGTGGACAGGTGAATTCCAATCATACTTATGTTTATTCTAAAGTCACAGAGTTGGTTATATGGAATCCATGAGTCTTAATTAGAGGTGTGAAGAAGGATGTGGATTTTTTGTGTGTATTTTTGTTGGAGGTATAAAGTACATTTCGTAAACTGAACAAACCTTAAGTTACAACTTGATTAGCTTTTACCTAAAGTGAACGTATTTGTGTAATACTCAAGTGATACTCCCGATAAAAACAGAGAATGTTGCCCATACCACAGAATATCCCCATGCATCTCCTGGTCAGCCCCTTCTTCCACCAAAGGTAACCACTCTGTTGGCTTCTATTGCCCTAGATTAGTTTTTCCCCTCTTTGAACTTTATAAAAAAGGAATCATGGAACATGTATTTTTGATCACTATTATGCTTGTGAAATTCATCCATGCCATTGTGTATAGCAGTAGTTTATTCCTTTTTATTGTTGTTTGATATTCTGTCATATGAATCTACCACCATGATTTTATTTTCCAATGTTTATGAGCTTTTGCATTGTTTTCTCATTTTTGGCTATTACAATGACTGCTTTGAATATTCTTAAATATACCCTTTTCTCTTAGTGGACACATTCCTTTCTATTAGGAATATACCCTGGAGAGGAATTGCTGGGTAATGAATATGTGTGTCTCTTCAGGTTTAGTAGATAGCATCGAATAGTTTCTAAAGTAATGACAATTTTCACTCCCACCAGTGAGATGGGAGAGTTCCAGTTCCCTATACTCTCTAACACTGATCCATTCCATTGTTACTGTTAAATTTTAGCCATTTTAGTGGGTATGTAGAACTTTTTGACTGATTTGAATCAGCAGTTCTCTAATGCCTTGTGATGTTGAGCATCTTTTCATGTGCTTATTGGAATTTAGATTTCCTCATTTATGAACTATCAAAGTTTTTTACCTATTTAAAAAACTTGGGTTGTCCTTTCCTATTAATATAAAGTAGATTTCAAAAAAATCTGAATTTAAGTTCCTTATCAGATTTATATAATGCAAATATATTTTTGTAGCTTTTTCACTTAGTGATATCTTTTGATGAACAGAAGTTCTTAATTTTACTAAAGTTCAATTTTCAGTATTTCCCTTTGTGATAGTGTTCAGTTGTCCTGTTTTGTATGCTGGATATTAGACACTTGTGAAACAGCTACTGCTGCTGATGGGTGATTGGAATAAAAGGGAAGAGATGAAAATGTTTGATTAAACTGAAGGGAGTGAGGATATACTTTTGAAGCCAGAGGGGAAGAACATCACAAAGACTAGAGGGGTCACGATTTGGGGTCAGGGAGATACAGTAGAGCAGGACAACCTTGAAGAGACTGTAGAGGTCCGACATGGGCAAGGATATGATTACTTCTTTATTTTGCCAAAGAGAGACATTTTCTAAGACTTTAACTTCAAGACAAGACCCTGGATAGAGTCCAGAGTTATGGTTTGATTTTTCTCTTTATTTTTATACTTGTGCCCAATCTATGGCAAGGTGGTACAGTGCTGATTCAAAGCTTCTGAAGTCTGAGAGGTTGCATATGGTGTAAAACCAAACCTAAATTGCTTTCAGGATCCAATGAATTAGCAGAGGTCATGTTCTCATGCATTATATGCTTAATAAGTGCCTCTTCCTTTCCTTGTACATAATTATATTAACTTAAGTAATAGCATGGGGGTGATTTAGTATTGTGATTGGGCGAAAGCCAAAATAAGGTTTTTGTTTTTTGGTTTTGTGCGTGTTTGTGTGTTCTTCTTATTTGTTTTATTTAAAGCATGGACCATAGTTTCCCTTTTATTTTAAAAAAAGAATCTCACATTTATTTAACTAATATTACTAATTAGTATTACTAATTTTACATGTGTCACCTAGGTGCTTTCACATAGGTTATCTCATTTAATCTCCACAATAAAGGGTGTGTTATTGTCACTATTTTACAAATGGGCAAGTAGAGGCTAAGAGAGATGAAATTATTTGCCCAAGAACCCTTGACTAGTAAGATATTTAAGAATTCAGATTTAAGCTATATTTTTGTAACGAAAGTCTCTGTCACAGTTTTGAATTTTAGGATTAAGAATTATTCACTTTAAGGGAGGGTGGGAGAGAGACACAAGAGGGAGAGGATATGGGGATATATGTATACATATAGCAGATTCACTTTGTTATACAGCAGAAACTAACACAACACTGTAAAGCAATTATACTCCAATAAAGATGTTAAAAAAAAGAATTATTCACTAAAATAGGCCTCTATTTTATTTTTATTTATGAATAACAACTTATATTTTCAATTATTTGAATATTCTAGTACCATTAATAAATTATTTTTGTATTTCATAGGCTCCAGAATATAAGCGTGAATGTGAAAGAGAGCTTCACTGTATAAAATATAGCAAGAATAACTTTTAAACATATGCTGAACTCAATGGTAACCATATATCCATGGATAGGTAACTTTTTAGGAAGACGTATCATGATAATAGGGGAAATTCTGGAAGGGTTCTTATACCTTGCTTGGAACATCAACTCAATAGGGAGAAATGTAATATGCTAGTGTGATTAAGGTCAAGTGTCATTCTATAATTACAGGGACACATATAGTCCCAATGGTCCCAGGGCTGACTTTTCCCTAAAAAAAAGTAGTTGGGCTGGATTTTGGTTGTCAACTTTGCACTGCTGTCGCTCTTTTCTAAGGTTTTCTCTGCTTTCAAGAAGCATATTTGAACAAGATTTCTTTAAAAGATAATTATGAGTTAGGATTTTCCAATGATAGGTATTTGAACAATACTTGGAAGGTACAGAGAAAGAAAGGCTGTTATTCTCAGGAGATTATTGAAACTTCGTACTCATGATGGCGTCTCAGACATCTCTTTCAGCTCCTATTTTGCGGCTTGGATGACCAGAAATGGTAGATTTTCAGACTTCTCTGCAAGTACCATTTTACTCTTTGGTGGCCAGATGTGGAGGCATCTCCGATTTTCCCATGAGCTTCCACTTCAAGGACACTGTAGGCAAGCACAATAGTTTTCTGATTTCCCTGGGCCCTAGCATCTCTACTTGTGCTTTTGCCTTAGTAACTCTATCTCCACTATTTTGAACAAGCCTCTATTTTAACGCACCACATTTCAAAGCACTCAACTAAGAGGTTGAGTCCTCAGCTAAAATTCTCAGTTGCTGACTTATGCTGATTTAACTAAGCTATTCAGCCTCTGTACCTCATTTTCCTTAATTGTTAAATGAGATTTAACAATGCCTACCTTAAAAAGTAGTTCTACAGGGAGACCTTCAAGATGGCAGATTAGTAAGATGTGGAGATCACCTTCCTCCCCACAAACACATCAAAAATACATCTAGGGCTTCCCTGGTGGCGCAGTGGTTGAGAATCCGCCTGCCGATGCAGGGGACACGGGTTCGTGCCCCGGTCCAGGAAGATCCCACATGCTGCAAAGCGGCTGGGCCCGTGAGCCATGGCCGCTGAGCCTGCGCGTCCAGAGCCTGTGCTCCGCAACGGGAGAGGCCACAAGAGTGAGAGGCCTGAGTACTGCAAAAAAAAAAAAAAAAAAAAAAAAAAACCATCTACATGTGGAACAACTCCTACAGGACACCTACTGAACACTGACAGAAGACCTCAGACTTCCCAAAAGATACCTATTTTTTTTTCCTTTTTCTCTTTTTGTGAGTGTGTATGTGTATGCTTCTTTGTGTGATTTTGTCTGTATAGCTTTGCTTTTACCATTTGTCCTAGGGTTCTGTCTGTCCATTTTTTTTGTATAGTTTTTAGCCCTTGTTATCATTGGTGGATTTGTTGTTTGGTTTGGTTGCACTCTTTCTTTTTTATTACTTTTTAATAATTTTTATTTTAATAACTTACTTTTTCACTTATTTTTTTCTTTCTTTTTTCTTTTTTTCTCCCTTTTCTTCTGAGCCATGTGGCTGATGGGTTTTGGCGCTCTGGCTGGGTGTCAGGCCTGTGCCTCTGAGGTGGGAGAGCTGAGTTCAGGACATTGGTCCACAAGAGACCTCCCAGCTCCAACTAGTGACAGGAACACAACCCCACGCATCAGCAGAGAGGCTACCTAAAATCATAATAAGGTCACAGACACCCCCAAACACTACCAGATGTGGTCCTGCCCACCAGAAAGACAAGATCCAGCCTCATCCACCAGAACACAGGCACTAGTCCCCTCCACCAGGAAGCCTACACAACCCACTAAACCAACCTAAGCCACTGGGGGCAGACACCAAAAACAACAGGAACTACGAACCTGCAGGTTGTGAAAAGGAGACACCAAATACAGTAAATTAAACAAAATGCAAAGACAGAGAAACACACAGCAGATGAAGGAGTAAGGTAAAAACCCACCAGACCAAACAAATGAAGAGGAAATAAGCAGTGTACCTGAAAAAGAATTCAGAGTAATGAGAGTAAAGATGATACAAAATCTTGGAAATACAATGGAGAAAATACAAGAAACGTTTAACAAGGACCTAGAAGAACTGAAGAGCAAACAAACAATGATGAACAACACAATAAATGAAATTTAAAATTTTCTAGAAGGAATCAATAGTGGAATAACTGAGGCAGAAGAACGAATAAATGATCTAGAAGATAAAACAGAGCAGAAAAAAGAAAAAAGAAGGAAAACAATTTAGGACAGTCTCAGAGACCTCTGGGACAACATTAAATGCATTAACACTTGAATTACAGGCGTCCCAAAAGAAGAGAAAAAGAAAGGGACTCAGAAAATATTTGAAGAGATTATAGTTGAAAACTTACCTAATATGGGAAAGGAAATAGTCAATCAAGTCCAGAAAGCACAGAGAGTCTCATACAGGATAAACCCAGGGAGAAACATGCTAAGGCACATATTAATCAAACTATCAAAAATTTAGTACAAAGAAAAAAGCAGCAAGGGAAAAACAACAAATAACACACAAGGGAATGACCATAAGGTTAACAGCTGATCTTTCAGCAGAAACTCTGCAAGCCAGAAGGGACTGGCAGGACATATTTAAAGTGATGAAGGAGAAAAACCTGCAACCAAGATTACTCTACCCAGCAAGGATCTCATTCAGATTTGACAGAGAAATTAAAAACGTTTACAGACAAGCAAAAGCTAAGAGAGCTCAGCACCACCAAACCAGCTTTACAACAAATGCTAAAGGAACTTCTCTAGGCAGGAAACACAAGAGAAGGAAAAGACCTACAATAACAAACCCAAAACAATTAAGAAAATGGTAATAGGAACATACATATTGATAATTACCTTAAATGTAAATGGATTAAATGTTCCAACCAAACGACATAGACTGGCTGAATGGATACAGAAACAAGACCCATATATATGCTGTATACTGGAGAGACATTTCAGACCTAGGGACACATACAGAATGAAAATGAGGGGATGGAAAAAGATATTCCATGCAAATGGAAATCAAAAGAAAGTGTAGTAGCAATTCTCATATCAGACAAAATAGACTTTAAAACAAAGATTATCACAAGAGACAAAGAAGGACATTACATAATGATCAAGGGATCAATCCAAGAAGAAGATATAACAATTTAAAATATTTATGCACCCAACATAGGAGTACTTCAATACATAAGGCAAATGCTAACAGCCATAAAAGGGGAAATCACAGTAACACAATAATATTAAGGGACTTTAACATCCCACTTTCACCAATGGACAGATCAACCTAAATGAAAGTAAATAAGGAAACACAAGCTTTAAATGACACATGAAACAAGATGGACTTAATTGATATTTACAGGACATCCCATCCAAAAAAAAAACAGAATACATTTTCTTTTCAAGTGCTTATGGAAAAATCTCCAGGATAGATCATATCTTGGGTTACAAATCAAGCCTTGGTAAATTTAAGAAAATTGACATATCAAGTATCTTTTCCAACCATAACGCTATGATACTAGATACCAATTACAGGAAAAAAACTGTAAAAAATACAAACAGTTGGAAGCTAAACAACACACTACTAAATAACCAAGATATCAATGAAGAAATCAAAGAGGAAATTAAAAAAATACCCAGAAACAAATGACAATGAAAACACGATGACCCAAAACCTATCGGATGCAGCAAAAGCCGTTCTAAGAGGGAAGTTTATAGCAGTACAATCCTACCTCAAGAAACAAGAAACATCTCAAATAAACAACCTAACCTTGCACCTAAAGCAATTAGAGATAGAAGAACGAAAAAAAAAAAAACCCCAAAGTTAGCAGAAGGAAAGAAATCATAAAGGAGACAAAAGACCTGTATGCAGAAAACTATAAGACACTGATGAAAGATATTAAAGATGATACAAACAGATGGAGAGATATACCATGTTCTTGGATTGGAAGAATCAACATTGTGAAAATGACTATACTACCCAAAGCAATCTACAGATTCAGTGCAATCTCTATCAAACTACCAGCGGCATTTTTCACAGAACTAGAGCAAAAAGTTCAGATTTGTATGGAAACACAAAAGACCCCAAATAGCCAAAGCTATCTTGATAAAGAAAAATGAAGCTGGAGGAATCAGGCTCCCTAACGTCAGACAATACTACAAAGCTACAGTAATCAAGACAGTATGGTACTGGCACAAAAACAGAAATATAGATCAATGGAGCAGGATAGAAAGTCCAAAGATAAACTCACACACATATGGTCACTTTATTTTTGATAAAGGAGGCAAGAATATACAGTGGAGAAAAGACAGCCTCTTCAATAAGTGGTGCTGGGAAAACTGGATAGCTACGTGTAAAAGAGTGAAGTTAGAACACTACCTAGCACCATACACAAAAATAAACTCAAAATGGATTAAAGACCTAAATGTAAGTCCAGACAGCATAAAACTCTTAGAGGAAAACATAGCAAGAACACTCTTGGACATAAATCACAGCAAGATCCTTTTTGACCCACCTCCTGGAGAAAGGAAAATAAAAACAAAAATAAACAAATGGGACCTAATGAAACTTCAAAGCTTTTGCACAGCAAAGGAAACCATAAAGGAGACGAAAAAAGAGCCCTCAGAATGGGAGAAAATATTTGCAAATGAAGCAGCTGATAAAGGATTTATCTCCAAAATTTTCAAGCAGCTCATGCAACTCAATATCAAAAAAACCCACAACAACAACAACCCAATCCCAAAATGGGCAGACCTAAATAGACATTTCTTCAAAGAAGATATACAAATGGCCAGCAAACACATGAAAGGATGCTCAACGTCACTAATCATTAGAGAAATGCAAATCAAAACTACAATGAGGTATCACCTCATACCAGTCAGAATGGCCATCATCAAAAAATCTACAAACAGTAAATGCTAGAGAGGGTGTGGAGAAAAGGGAACCTCTTGCACTGTTGGTGGGAATGTAAATTGATACAGTCACTATGGAGAACAGTATGGAGGTTCCTTAAAAGTCTAAAAAGAGAACTACCATACGACTTAGCAATCCCACTACTGGGCACATACCCTGAGAAAACCATAATTCAAAAAGAGTCATGTACCACAATGTTCATTGCAGCTCTGTTTCCAAGAGCCAGGATATGGAAGCAACCTAACTGTCCATCGACTGATGAATGGATAAAGAAGATGTGGCACATATATACAATGGAATATTACTCAGCCATAAAAAGAAACGAAATTGAGCTATTTGTAGTGAGGTGGATAGACCTAGAGTCTATCATACAGAGTGAAGTAAGTCAGAAAGAAAAAGACAAATACCGTATGCTAACACATATATATGGAATTTAAGAAAAAAAATGTCATGAAGAACCTAGGGGTAAGACAGGAATAAAGACACAGACCTACTGGAGAATGGACTTGAGGATATGGGGAGGGGGAAGGGTGAGCTGTGACAGGGCGAGAGAGAGTCATGGACATATACACACTAACAAACGTAAGGTAGATAGCTAGTGGGAAGCAGCGCATGGCACAGGGATATTGGCTCGGTGCTTTGTGACAGCCTGGAGGGGTGGGATGGGGAGGGTGGGAGGGAGGGAGACGCAAGAGGGAGGACATATGGGAACATATGTATATGTATAACTGATTCACTTTGTTATAAAGCAGAAACTAACACACCATTGTAAAGCAATTATACCCCAATAAAGATGTTAAAAAACAAAAAGAATAACAACCATTGGATCATATGGTGCAACTATGTTTAGCTTTGTATGAAACTGCCAAACTGTATTCCAAAATGTCTTCATCCTTTTGCATTCCCACCAGCAATGAGTAAGTTCTTGATGCTCCACATCCTCACCAGCGTTTTTGTACTGTCACATGATAAATTTTACCCATTTTGATAGATGTATAGTGATATCTCATTATTTTAACATTGTCATTAAGCAGTCCTCTAAAGACTTGATGTTAAGCATTTTTTTCACATGCTATTGCCATCTGTTTATCTTCTTTGTGGAGGTGTCTCTCCAGATATTTTGCCAATTTTAAAATTGAATTGTTTGTTTTCTTATGGTTGAATTTTAAGAGTTCTTCGTATATTCTGGATACGAGTCTTTTATCATATATATGTCTTGCAGATATTTTCTTCCAGTGTATACCTTGTCTTTCATTCTCTTATTAGTATTGTCACAAATCAGAAGTTTTAAATTTTAATGAAGTCTAACTTATCAATGTTTTTCCCCAAGGATTGTGCTTTTGTTGTTGTAACTAAAAACTTCTCACCAAACCAAAGACTGTTAGATTTTCTTTTGTTATCTTCCAGGAGTTTAATAGCTTATAGCATCTAATATTTATATCTATGATATATTTTGAGTTAATTCTTGTGGAAGGTATAAGAACAGTTTCTAGGTTCATTATTTGGCATGTATATGTCCAGTTGTACCAACACCATTTGTTTAAAAGTCTATGCTTTCTCCATTGAATTGCCTATCCTTTGTCAAAGATCAGTTGATTATATCCATGTGGGCCTATTTCTGGGCTCTGCATCCTGTTTCATTAATCTATCTATTCTTTCAACGATATCATGTCCTTTTTAAAAATTTTATTGAAGTATAGTAGATTTACAATGTTGTGTTAATACAATGTCTTTTTTAAAAATTGTAGTTAATTTACAATGTTGTGTTAGTTTCAAGTATACAGCAAAGTGATTCAGTTATGCATATATGTATATATATTCTTTTTCAGATTCTTTTCCATTATGGGTTATTACAAAATACTGAATGTAAATCCCTGTGCTATACAGTATGTCCTTTTTGTTTACCTATTTTATATACAGCAGTGTGTGTATGTTAATCCCCATCTCCTAATTTATCCCTCACACACGCTATGCCTTGGTAAGCATAAGTTTGTTTTCTACGTCTGTGAGTCTATTTCTGTTCTGTAAATAAGTTCATTTGTATCATTTTAGTTTTAGATTCCACATATAAGTGGTATCATGATATTTGTCTTTGACTTACTTCACTCAAAAAGATAAACTTTAGATTCATCCATGTTGATGCAAATGGCATTATTTCATTATTTTTTATGGCCGAGTAATATTTCATTGTATATATATATATATATACCACATCTTCTTTATCCATTCATCTGTCAATGGACATTTAGGTGGCTTCCATGTCTTGGCTATTGTAAATAGTGCTGCTATGAATATTGGGGTGCATGTATATTTTTCAATTAGTTTTCTTCAGATATACGTCTAGGAGTGGAAGTGCAGCGTCATATGGTAACAATATTTTTAGTTTTTTAAGGAACATCCATACTGTACTCAAGGGTTCTTTTTCTCCAAACCTGCTCCAGGATTTATTATTTGTAGACTTTTTAAAGATGGCCATCTCATTGCAGTTTTTTTTTTTTTTTTTTTTTGCAGTACATGGGCCTCTCACTGTTGTGGCCTCTCCCGTTGCGGAGCACAGGCTCCGGACGTGCAGGCTCAGCGGCCATGGCTCACGGGCCCAGCCACTCCGCGGCATGTGGGATCTTCCCGGACCAGGGCACGATCCCATGTCCCCTGCATCAGAAGGCGGACTCTCAACCACTGCACCACCAGGGAAGCCCTCATCACAGTTTTGATTTGCATTCCTCTAGCAATTAACAATATTGAGCATCTTTTTTTGTGCCTGTTGGTGATCTGTACTTCTTTGGAGAAATGTCTGTTTAGGTCTTCTGCCCATCTTCTGATTGGGTTGTTTTTCGATATTAAGCTGTATGAGCTGTTAGTATACTTTGGAAATTAATCCTTTGTCAGCAGCATCATTTGCAAATATTTTCTCCCAGTCCTTAGTTGTCTTCTCATTTGGTTTCAGGTTTCCTTTGCTGTGCAAAATCTTTTAAGTTTAATTAAGTCCCATTGGTTTATATTTGTTTTTATTTCCATTACTCTAGGTGACAGGTTCAAAATATATTGCTACAATTTATGTCAAAGAGTGTTCTGTCTATATTTTACTCTAGGAATTTTAGAGTATCTAGTCTTATATTTAGGTCTTTAATCCATTTTGAGTTTATTTTTGTGTATGGTGTTAAAGAATGTTCTAAATTCATTTCTTTTATATGTAGCTGTCCATATTTCCCAGCACCATTTATTGAAGATGCTGTTTTTCCTGCCTTGTATAGTCTTGCCTCCTTTGTTGTAGATTAATTGACCATAGGTGCATGGGTTTACTTCTGGGATTTCTATCCTGTTCTATTGATCTATATGTCTGTTTTTGTGCCAGTACCATACTGTTTTGTGCCAGTACCATACTACTGCTTTGTAGTGTAGTCTGAAGTCAGGGAGTGTGATTCTTCCAGCTCTGTTCTTCTTTCTTAAGATTATTTTGGCAATTCTGGGTTTTTTGTGTTTCCATACAAATTTTTAAAAATTTTGTTCTAGTTCTGTGAAAAATGCCATTTGTAATTTGATAGAGATTGCTTTGAATCTGTAGATTGCCTTGGGTAGTATGGTCATTTTGACAATATTTATTCAGGAATTCCCCAGTGCTCCAGTTGTTGGGACTCTGCACTTTCACTGCCAGAGGCCCAGGTTCGATCTCTGGTTGGGGAACTAAGATCCCACAAGCCACGTGGCACAGCCAAAAAACTATAGATAGATAGATAGATAGATAGATAGATAGATAGATAGATAGATAGACAGATTCCTCCAATCCAAGAACATGGTATATCTTTCCATCTGTTTGTGTCAACTCCAGTTTTTTTCATAAGCATCTTATAGATTTTGGAGTATAGAGTTTTTGACTTCTTAGGTAGGTTTATTCCTATGTAATTTATTGTTTTTGATGTAATGGTAAATGGGATTGTTTCCTTAATTTCTCTTTCTGATATTTCATTGTTAGTGTATAGCAATGCAACAGATTTCTGTATATTAATTTTGTATCCTTCAACTTTACCAAAATCATTGATGAGCTCTAGTAGTTGTCTGGTAGCATCTTTAGGATTTTCTGTGTATAGCATCATGTCATCTGCAAAAAAAGACAGTTTTATTTCTTCTTTTCCAATTTAGATTCCTTTTATTATTTTTCTTCTCTGACTGCTGTGCCTATGACTTCCAAAACTATGTTGCATAAAAGTGGCAAGAATAGGCATCCTTGTCTTGTTCCTGATCTTAGAGGAAATACTTTCAGCTTTTCACCATTGGGTATGATGTTATCTGTGGGTTTGTCATATATGGCCTTTATTATGTTGAGGTATTTTCCCTCTATGCCCACTTGCTGAAGAGTTTTTTTTATCATAAATTGATGTGGAATTTCATCAAAAGCTTTTACTGCATCTATTGAGATGATCATATGGTTTTCATTTTTCAATTTGTTAATGTGGTGTATCACATTGTTTGATTTGTGGATATTGAAAGATCCTTGCATCCCTGGGATAAATCCCTCTTCCACAATGTCTTGATTATTGTAGATTTATAGTAAGTCCTGAAATCAGACAGTCTTCTGCCTTTGTTCTTCTGCTTCAATATTGTGTTGGCTCTTCCAGTCTTTTGCTTTCCATATATACTTTAGAATCAATTTTTCAGTATTCACAAAATAGCTGGCTGGTATTTTGGTTGGGATTGCACTGAATCTGTAGATCAAATAGTGAAGAACTGACATCTTGTCAATCTTGAGTCTTCCTGTTCATGAATGTTGAATATCTTACATTTATTCAGATATTCCTTGAGTTTTTTTATCAGAGTTTTGTAGTTTTCCTTATACAAATTTTGAACATATTTCTTAGATTCCTAAGGGCTTCATTTTGTTGATTCTAATATAGTGGTCCCCGACCTTTTTGGCACCAGGGACTGGTTTCGTGGAAGACACTTTTTACATGGACGATGGTGGGGGATGATTCAGGTGGTACTGTGAGTGATGGTGCAGGCGGTAATGCGAGCGATGGGGAGTGATGGGGAATGGCAGATGAAGCTTCGCTCCCTCGCCTGCTGCTCACCTCCTGCTGTGCAGCTCAGGTCCTAATAGGCTGTGAACTGCTAATGGTCCACAGCCAGGGGGTTGGGGACCCCTGTTCTAATGTAAATGGCCTTGTATTTTCATTCCAGATTCCAATTATTCATTGCTGGTACGTAGGAAAGCAATAGACTTTTGCTGTTCTTGGAAGAAGTATTTTATAATGTCAACTAGATCCAGTTGATTGATGGTGTTATTCAGATGAAGTATGTCCTTACTGATTATAGAGGTATTGAAGTCTCCAACTATAGTATTGGATTTCTTTATTTTTTTCTTCAAGTTCTATCAATTTTTGCTTCAAGTCTTCTGAACCTGTTTTTAGATTCTTACACATTAAGGATTGTTATGCCTTCTTGGAGAAATGACCCCTTTATCATTATGTAATTATCCCTGTTAATTTTCCTTGTTCTGGAGTCTGCTTTAAACAAAATTAATATCACTACACTAGATTTCTTTCGATTAGTTTTAATGTAGTTTTCTCCATCCCTTTACTTTTTTTTTTTTTTGTCTCCCTAGGTAGTTTATTCCTAGGTATTTTATTCTTTTTGTTGCAATGGTAAAGGGGAGTGTTTCCTTAATTTCTCTTTCATATTTTTCATCATTACTGTATAGGAACGCAAAAGATTTCTGTTCATTAATTTTGTATCCTGCAATTTTACCACATTCATTGATTAGCTCTAGTAGTTTTCTGGTGGCATTTTTAGGATTCTCTATGTATAGTATCATGTCATCTGCAAACAGTGACAGTTTTACTTCTTCTTTTCCTTTTATTTCTTTTTCTTCTCTGATTGCCATGGCTAAGACTTCTAAAACTATGTTGAATAAGAGTGGTGAGAGTGGACATCTTTGTCTCGTTCCTGATCTTAGAGGAAATGCTTTCAGTTTTTCACCATTTAGAATGATGTTTGCTGTGGGTTTGTCGTATATGGCCTTTATTATGTTGAGGTATGTTCCCTCTATGCCCACTTTCTGGAGAGTTTTTATCATAAATGGGTGTTGAATTTTGTCAGAAGCTTTTTCTGCATCTATTGAGATGATCATATGGTTTTTATTCTTCAATTTGTTAATCTGGTTTATCACATTGATTGATTTGCATATATTGAAGAATCCTTGCATCCCTGGGATAAATCCCACTTGATCATGGTGTATGATCCTTTTAATGTGTTGCTCGATTCTGTTTGCTAGTATTCTGTTGAGGATTTTTGCATCTATATTCATCAGTGATATTGTTCTGTAATTTTTTTTTTGTAGTATCTTTGTCTGGTTTTGGTATCTAGCTGATGGTGGTCTCATAGAATGAGTTTGGGAGTGTTCCTTCCTCTGCAATTTTTTGGAAGAGTTTGAAAAGGATGGGTGTTAGCTCTCCTCTAAATGTTTGATAGAATTCACCTGTGAAGCCATCTGGTTCTGGACTTTTGTTTGTTGGAATATTTTAAATGACAGTTTCAATTTCATTACTTGTGATTGGTCTGTTCATATTTTCTATTTCTTCCTGATTCAGTCTTGGAAGGTTATACCTTTCTAAGAACTTGTCCATTTCTTCCAGATTGTCCATTTTATTGGCATAGAGTTGCTTGTAGTAGTTTCTTAGAATGCTTTGTATTTCTGTGGTGTCTGTTTTAACTTCTCCTTTTTCATTTCCAATTTTATTGATTTGAGTCCTCTCCCTCTGTTTCTTGATGAGTCTGGCTAAAGGTTTATCAATTTTTATCTTCTCAAAGAACCAGCTTTTAGTTTTATTGATCTTTGCTATTGTTTTATTTGTTTCTATTTCATTTATTTCTGCTCTGATCTTTATGATTTCTTTCCTTCTGCTAACTTTGGGTTTTGTTTGCTCTTCTTTCTCTAGTTCCTTTAGGTGTAAGGTTAGATTGTTTATTTGAGATTTGTCTTGTTTCTTGAGGTAGGCTTGTATAGCTATAAACTTCCCTCGTAGAACTGCTTTTGCTGCATCCCATAGGTTTTGGATTGTCGTGTTTTCATTGTCATTTGCCTCTAGGTATTTTTTGATTTCCTCTTCGATTTCTTCAGTGATCTCTTGGTTATTTAGTAGCGTATTGTTTAGCCTCCATGTGTTTGTGTTTTTTATGTTGTTTTCCCTAATCTCATAGTGTTGTGGTTGGAAAAGATACCTGATATGATTTCAATTTTTCTTAAATTTACCCAGGCTTGATTTGTGACCCAAGATGTGATCTATCCTGGAGAATGTTCCGCATGCACTTGAGAAGAAAGTGTAACATGCTGTTTTGGGATGGAATGTTCTATAAATATTAATTAAATCTACCTGGTCTATTGTGTCATTTAAAGCTTGTGTTTCCTTATTAATTTTCTGTCTGGATGATCTGTCCATTGGTGTAAGTGAGGTGTTAAATTCCCCCACTATTATTGCATTACAGTCAATTTTCTCTTTTATAGCTGTTAGCATTTGCCTTATGTATTGTGGTGCTCCTATGTTGGGTCCATATATATATGTGGGTGCAAATATATATAATTGTTACATCTTCCTCTTGGATTGATTCCTTGATCATTATGTAGTGTCCTTCCTAGTCTCTTGTAACATTATTTTAGTCTATTTTATCTGATATGAGTATTGCTACTCCAGCTTTCTTTTGATTTCTATTTTCATGGAATATCTTTTTCCATCCCCTCACTTTCTCTTGTAGACAGCATATATATGGGTCTTGTTCTGTATCCTTTCAGCAAGCCTGTGTCTTTTGTTTGGAGCATTTAATCCATTCACATTTAACGTAATTATCGATATGTATGTTCCTATTACCATTTTCTTAATTGTTTTGGGTTTGTTTTTGTAGACCCTTTTCTTCTGTTGTGTTTCCCACTTAGAGAAGTTCCTTTAGCATTTGTTCTAGAGCTGCTTTGGTGTTGCTGAATTCTCTTAGCTTTTGCTTGTCTGTAAAGTTTTTTATTTCTCTGTCAAAGCTGAATGAGATACTTGCCAGGTAGAGTAATCTTGGTTTTGGGGTTCTTCCCTTTCATCACTTTAAATATATTGTGCCACTCCCTTCTGGCTTGTAGAATTGCTACTGAGAAATCAGCTGTTAACTTTATGGGAGTTCCCTTATGGGAGTTCCCTGTTATTTGTTGTTTTCCCCTTGTTACTTTTAATAATTTTCTTTGCTTTCAATTCTTGTCAATTTGATTACTATGTTTCTAGGCATATTTATCCTTGGGTTTATCCTGCCTGGGACTCTCTGCACTTCCTGGACTTGGTGGCTATTTCCTTTCCCATTTTAGGGAAGTTCTCGACTATAGTCTCTTCAAATATTTTCTTGGGTCTCTTCTCTGTCTCTTCTCCTTCTGGAACCACTATAATGCAAATATTGGTGCGTTTATTGTTGTTCCAGAGGTCTCTTAGTCTGTCTTCATTTCTTCTCATTCTTTTTTCTTTATTCTGTTCTGTGACAGTGTTTTCCACCATTCTGTCTTCCAGGTCACTTATCCGTTCTTCTGCCTCAGTTATTCTGCTATTAATTCCCTCTAGTGTATTTTTCATTTTAGTTATTGTATTATTATCTCATTGTTTGTTTGTTCTTGAATTCTTCTAGGTGTTTGTTCTTTAATTCTTCTAGGTCTTTGTTAAACATTTCTTACATCTTCTCCATCTTTGCCTCCATTCTTTATCCGAGGTCCTGGATTGTCTTCACTACCATTATTCTGAATTCTTTTTCTGGAAGATTGTCTCTCTCTACTTCATTTAGTTGTTCTTCTGGTGTTTTATCTTGCTCCTTCATGTGGTATATAGTCCTCTGCCTTTTCAGTTTGTCTGTCTTTTTTGAATGTGGTTTTCATTCCACAAGCTGCAGGATTGTAGTTTATTTTGCTTCTGCTGTCTTCCCCCCTGGTGGATGAGGCTATCTAAGAGGCTTGTGCAAGCATCCTGATGGGAGGGACTGGTGATGGGTAGAGCTGGGTGTTGCTCTGGTGGGCAGAGCTCAGTAAAACGTTAATACACTTGTCTGCTGATGCATGGTCTGAGTTCCCTCCCTGTTGGTTGTTTGGCTTGAGGTGACACAGCACTGGAGCCTTCAGTGTCTTTGGTGGGGCTAATAGCGGACTCCGTGAGGGCTCACGCCAAGGAGTACTCCCTGAACTTCTGCTGCCAGTGTCCTTGTCCCTGCAGTGAGCCACAGCTACCCCTCACCTCTGCAGGAGACCCTCGAAAACTAGCAGGTATTTCTGGTTCAGTCTTCTGTGGGGTCACTGCTCCTTCCCCCTGGGTCCTGGTTCACACACTACTCTGTGTGCGCTCTCCAAGAATGGAGTCTCTGTCTCCCCGAGTCCTGTCGAAGTCCTGCAATCAAATCCTGCCAACCTTCAAAGTCTGATTCTCTGGGAATTCCTCCTTCTGTTGCCAGACCCCCAGTTTGGGAAGCCTGATGGGGGGCTCAGAACCTTCACTCCAGTGGTTGGACTTCTGTGGTATAAGTGTTCTCCAGTTTGTGAGTCTCCCACTCAGTGGTTATGGGATTTGATTTTATTGTGATTGCACCCCCTCCTACCATCTCACTCTGGCTTCTCCTTTGTTTTGGATGTGGGGTATCCTTTTTGGTGAGTTCCAGTGTCTTCGTCTTGATGAGTGTTCAGCAGTTAGTTGTGATTCTGGTGCTCTCTCAAGAGAGGGTGAGCACATGTCCTTCTACTCCACCATCTTGAGCCAATCTCTGGAGTATTTGTCTTTTGTGACTGGTTTACTTAGCATAATGTCCTCAAGGTTTACCTATGTTGTAGTGTATGTCAGGATTTCCTTCCATTTTAAGGCTGAATAATATTGTTATATATATATATATATATATATATATATATATATATACATTTTGCTTATCTATATGTATATATAGATAAAACATTTTGCTTATCCATTCATCTGTCAGTGGACACTTGCATTACTACCACATTTTAGCTGTTGTAAATAATGCTGCTATGTGTCTAGGGTGGGTCTCTTTGAGTTCATTTTACTTGGAGTTTGTTGAGCTTCTTGGATGGTTATATTCATATCTTTTATCAAATTTGGGAAGGTTTTGGCCATTATTTCTTCAAATATTCTCTCTGCCCTGTTGTCTCTCTCCTCTTCTGAAGTCCCACAATGGTATGTTGATCTTCTTGATGGTGTCACATACGTCCCTCAACTCTGTTCAATTTGCTTCATTCTTTCATCTTTCTGTTCCTCAGACTTGATAATTTTAAATTCACTGATTCTTTTTTCTGCCAGCTCAAATATGCCTTTGAATCCCTGTAGCATATTTTTAATTTCAGTTATTATACTTTTCAGCTCCAGAACTTCATTTTAGATACTTTTTAGGTTTTCTGTCTTTTTACTGGTATTATCATTTTCTTCACACATCTTTTTCTTGATTTTCTCCATGTCATTATTTATTTCTTTGATCATCATTAAGATAGTTGTTTTAATTTTTTTCTAGTCGTCCACCCTCAGGTCTGGATCAATAACAGAATCTGAATAATAAACCAGTTTCTTGGTTTATTTTTTCCTTTGAATGCACCATACTTTTCTTCTTTTTATGCCTTGTGATTTCTTTGTTGTTTTTGAAAACTGGACGTTTGGATATAAAAATTTGTTAATTCTGGAGATTCAATTTTCCCCTTTCCCAAGAGTTTGCTGTTTTATTTTTGTCCTGTTTTTATTGTTTTCATTGTTGTAGACTGTCTCTGTGCTGAGGATAAGTCTGAGGTGAAAATTAATCTTCTTGGGTCTTTTCTGAGCTGTACTTTCCCTTGGGCAAACTCCCCTATATATGCAGTTGGTTTTTAATGTCCTGATCTTTGATGTCTGGCTCCCAAAAGGAGGAGGGAAATGAAGAGGAAAAAAAGGGCGCTAGCTCCTTAAATCTCCAGGAAGCCACTCCAGCTAGAGAAATAGATGCTTATAACAATGGGAAGAGGTTCGATGATAATGGCACCACCTCATTTTCTGCATCTCTGTTATCAGAAGCAACAATAAGTGATCAGAGCACAGATCCCAATATTTGGAGGACAGCATCCTCTTTGCCTAATCTGGTTCCCACAAGCTATGTTCAAGGCAACCCAAAAACATGTGCACAGCTTGCCTGCCCCGCGGCTGGGAATGAGAAATGGGTAACTGCTACTGTGTTCAGAGGTGAAATTGATGGAAGTTAATTGCAATTTACCATACAAATCTTCCATTGGAAGTTGCAAACCTTCAGTAGACTCTAGTATAATTACATCTGACAGATTTTGCCATTGTAAATGTTTATGTGGGGAGACAGATTTCTGATATTTTCTACTCTCCCATCTTCCCAATCTTCTCTGCCTTTTGTTGATTACTGTTACAATGATTTATCTTTCTCCATTCTTTTTATTTTTAATATGTGTCAATATTTAAAGTAGGTTTATTTTAGAAAACATGGGTCTTGATTTTTTATCCACTCTGACAATGTCTATTTTTTTTTTTTTTTTTTTTTTTTTTTTGCGGTACGCAGGCCTCTCACTGTTGTGGCCTCTCCCGTTGCGGAGCACAGGCTCTGGACGCGCAGGCTCAGCAGCCATGGCTCACGGGCCTAGCCGCTCCACGGCATGTGGAATCTTCCCGGACCGGGGCACGAACCCGTGTCCCCTGCATTGGCAGGCGGACTCTCAACCACTGTGCCACCAGGGAAGCCCCCTGACAATGTCTATTTTTAATTGGTGTATCTATACCATTGATTTTTAAAGTGATTATTGATATATTTGGATTAATATCTAACTTTTTTTTTTTTACGTTTTCTATTCATTGCTCTTCTTCTTTGGTCTTATTATTGTCCTTCACGTTTTTCTTCACTTTGTGGTTTTAATTGAGCATTGTATATTATTCCATTTTCTCTCCTTTCTTATGATATGTATTATATATTTTTTAAAACTTTTTTGAGTGGTTTCCTTAGAGCTTTCAATATACATTTACAACTAACAAGAGTCTACCTTCAAATAACACTATACTGCTTCGCAAGTAGTACAAATACTTTATACTAACAAACATATCTTATTCTCCCTTCCTGTCCCTTGTTTTATTGCTGTTATTTATTTCTCTTACACATACAAAATTATATATGACATACATACACTTAAACACATATAAGCATACTTAAGCTATTATTATATTAAACAAACTGTTAGGTTAATTATGGATAAAAAATACGAGATTTTATTTTACTTTTATTTTTCCTTTCTCTAACACTCTCTTTTCTTTATATAGATCTTAGTTCTGAATTTCATTTTTTTTCCTTCTAAAACATTTCTTGCAAGGTAGGTCTACTTGTGACAAATTACCTCAATTTTTGCTTTTCTGAAAATGATTTCTCCTTCACTTTTCAAGGATCATTTCACAGGGTACAGAATTCTAGGTTAGTGGGTTCTCTCAACATTTAAATATTTCACTCCACTCTCTTCTTGTATGATTACTGAAGAGAATTCAGATGAAATTCTCTTCTTTCCTTCTCTATATATAAGTTGTCTTCCTCTGACTTTTTAGAAGATTTTCCTTCATATTTGATTTTCTGTAGTTTTAATATGAAATGTTTAGGGGTAGTTTTTTGGCATTTTCCTGCTTGAGGTTCTCTGAGATTCGTGGATCTGGGTATGATGTCTGACATTAACTTGGGAAAATTCTTGGTCATTATTGCTTCACATATAGCTTCTGTTCTTTTCTCTCTTTCTTCTTTTTCTGGTATTCCCATTACATATATGTTCCTTTTTAGCAGTAGTCACACAGTCCATAGATACTTTGCTCTTCTTTGTCTCTTTTCTCTATGCTTTTGCATTTTGGAAGTTTCTAATAAGATATCCTCTAGCTCAGAGATTCTTTCCTCAGTCATGCCCAGCCTACTAATGAGGCCATCAAAAGCATTTTTCATTTGTTACTGTGGTTTTTTAATCTTTAGCATACTTTTTCATTCATAGAATGTCTATATCTCTACTTACATGGCCCATCTGTTCTTTCATGCAGTCTACTTTTTCCATTAGAACTGTGGCATAAGATCATAGACATTATATTTTATATTTACATTTTTTTAGCATCTTTATTGGAGTATAATTGCTTTACAATGGTGTGTTCCTGCTGTATAACAAAATGAATCAGCTATACATATACATATATCCCCATATCTCATCCCTCTTTCGCCCCCCTCCCACCTCCCTATGCCACCCCTCTAGTTGGACACAAAGCACCGAGCTGATCTCCCTGTGCTATGCGGCTGCTTCCCACTAGCAATCTATTTTACCTTTGGTAGTGTATATATGTCCATGCCACTCTCACTTCATCCCAGCTTAGCCTTCTCCCTCCATATGCCCTCAAGTCCATTCTCTATGGCTCCGTCTTTATTCCTGCCCCTAGGTTCTTCAGGACCATTTTTTTAATTAGATTCCATATATATGGACTCTTGATGAGTCTGGCTAATGGTTTATCAATTTTGTTTATCTTCTCAAAGTACCAGCTTTTAGTTTTATTGATCTTTGCTATCATTTCCTTCATTTCTTTTTCATTTATTTCTGAACTGATCTTTATGATTTCTTTCCTTCCACTAACTTTGCAGTTTTTTTGTTCTTCTTTCTCTAATTTCTTTAGGTGTAAGGTTAGGTTGTTTATTTGAGATGTTTCTTGTTTCTTGAGGTAGGATTGTATTGCTATAAACTTCCCTCTTAGAACTGCTTTTGCTGCATCTCACAGGTTTTGGGTCGTCATGTTTTCATTGACATTTGTTTCTAGGTATTTTTTTATTTCCTCTTTGATTTCTTCAGTGATTTCTTGGTTATTTAGTAATGTATTGTTTAGCCTCCATATGTTTGTATTTTTTACAGATTTTTTCCTGTTATTGATATCTAGTCTCATAGCATTGAGGTTGGAAAAATACTTGATGCAATTTCAATTTTCTTATATTTATCCAGGATTGATTTGTGACCCAAGATATGATCTATCCTGGAGAATGTTCCATGAGCACTTGAGAAGAAAGTGTATTCTGTTAGTTTTGGATGGAATGTCCTATAAATATCAATTAAGTCCATCTTGTTTAATGTATCATTTAAAGCTTATGTTTCCTTATTTATTTTCATTTTGGATGATCTATTTGGTGAAAATGGGGTGTTAAGTTCTCCTACTATTATTTTGTTACTGTCAGCTTCCCCTTTTATGGCTATTAGCATTTGTCTTTGTATTGAAGTGCTCTTATGTTGGGTTCATAAATATTTACAATTGTTATATCTTCTTCTTGGATTAATGTCTTGATCATTATTTAGTGTCCTTCTTTGTCTCTTGCAATAGTCTTTATTTTAAAGTCTATTTTGTCTGATATGAGAACTGCTACTCCATCTTTCTTTTGATTTCCACTTGCATGGAATATCTTTTTTGATTCCCTCACTTTCAGTCTGTATGTGTCCCTAGGTCTGAAATGGGTTTCTTTGGTCTTGTTTTTGTATCCATTCAGCCAGTCTATTTCTTTTGTTTGGAGCATTTAATCCACTTCATTTAAGGTAATTATCGATATGCATGTTGCTATTACCATTTTCTTAATTGTTTTGGGTTTGTCTTTTCCTTCTCTTGTTTTTCCTGCCTAGAGAAGTTCCTTTAGAATTTTTTGTAAAGCTGGTTGATTGGTGCTGAATTCTCTTACCTTTTGCTTGTATTTAAATGTTTTAATTTCTCCATTGAATCTGAATGAGATCCTTGCCTGGTAGAGTAATCTTGGTTGTAGGTTCTTACCTTTTGTCACTTTAAATATGTCCTGCCACTCTCTTCTGGCGTGCAGAGTTTCTGCTGAAAGATCAGCTGTTAACCTTATGGGAATTCCCTTGTATGTTATTTATTGATTTTCCCTTGCTGCTTTTAATATTTTTTCTTTGTATTTGATTTGATAGCTTGATTAATATGTCTCTTGGCATGTTTCTCCTTGGATTTACCCTGTATGGGACTCTCTGCACTTCCTGGACTTAATTGACTATTTCCTTTCCCATATTAAGGAAGTTTTCAATTACAATCTCTTCAAATATTTTCTCAGTCCCTCTCTTTTTCTCTTCTTCTTCTGGCACCTCTATAATTCGAATGTTGGTGTGTTTAATGTTGTCCCAGAGGTCTCTGAGACTGTCCTCAATTATTTTCATTCTTTTTTCTTTATTCTGCTCTGTGGTACTTATTTCCACAATTGTATATTCCAGGTCACTTATCCATTCTTCTGCATCAGGTATTGTGCTATTGATTCATCTAGAGAATTTTAAATTTCATTTATTGTATTGTTCTTCATTGTTTGTTTGCTCTTTATTTCTTCTAGGTCCTTGTTAAACATTTCTTGTATTTTCTGCATTCTATATCCAAGATTTTGGATCATCTTTACTATCATTACTCTGAATTATTTTTCAGGTAGACTGCCTATTTCCTCCTCATTTGTTTGGTCTGTTGGGTTTATACTTTGCTCCTTCATCTGCTGTGTATTTGTTTCTTCTCAGTTTGTTTTTTTTTGTGTGTTTTTTTCTTTTTGTTTTTTTGCGGAATGCGGGCCTCTCACTGTTGTGGCCTCTCCCATTGTGGAGCACAGGCTCTGGACGCACAGGCTCAGCGGCCATGGCTCATGGGCCCAGCTGCTCCGTGGCATGTGGGATCTTCCCAGACCGGGGCACGAACCCGTGTCCCTTGCATCAGCAGGCGGACGCTCAAGCACTGTGTCACCAGGGAAGTCTGGTTAAATTTGTTTAACTTACTGCGTTTGGGGTCTCCTGCTGCAGGTTTGTAGTTCCCACTGTTTTTGGTGTCTGCCCCCAGTGAGTAAAACTGGTTCAGTGGGTTGTGTAAGCTTCCTGGTGGAGGGGACTGGTGCCTGTCTTCTGGTGGATGAGGCTGTATCTTTTCCTTCTGGTGGGCAGGACCACATCTTGTGGTGTGTTTTGGGGTGTCTGTGAACTTAATATGATTTTAGGCATTGTCTCTTCTAATGGGTGGTATTGTGTTCCTATGTTGCTAGTTGTTTGGCATGGGGTGTCCAGCACTGTAGCTTGCTGGTCGTTGAGTGGAGCTGGGTCTTAGTGTTGAGATGGAGATCTCTGGGAGAGCTTTTGCCATTTGATATTATGGGGGGCTGGGAGGTCTGTGGTGGACCAGTGTCCTGAACTCGGCTCTTCCACCTATCAGGCTCAGGCCTGACACCTGGCTGGGGCACCAAGACTCTGTCAGCCACACGGCTTATAAGAAAATAGAGGGAAAATAAAAGAAAGAAAGAAGAAATAAATAAATAAAATACAATAAAGATATTGAAATTAAAAAGTATTAAAAATTAAAAAATTAGAAAGTAATAAAAAAAGAAAGTAAGAAGAAAGAGAGCAGCCAAACCAAAAAAACACATCCACCAAGTATAACAAGTGCTAAAATCTGTACTCAAAAAAGAAGAAAAACCAGACAGACAGAACCCTAGGAGAAATGGTAAAAGCAAAGCTGTACAGACAAAATCTCTCAGAGAAGCATATACACACACACACTCACAAAAAGAGAAAAGGAAAAATATGTGTGTGTATATATATATATATATATATATTTAGGAAGAGAGCAACCAAATCAATAAACAAACCTAACAATGATAATAAGCTCTAAATACTAAACTAAGATAAATATAAAACCAGAAACAAATTAGATGCAGAAAGCAAACCCCAAGTCTACAGTTGCTCCCAAAGTCCACCATCTCAATTTTGGGATGATTCATTTTCTATTCAGGTATTCCATAGATGCTGAGTACATCAAGTTGATTGTGGAGATTTAATCCACTGCTCCTGAGGCTGCTGGGAGAAATTTCCCTTTCTCTTCTTTGTTTGCACAGCTCCTGTGTTTCAGCTTTGGATTTGGCCTTGCCTCTCTGTGTAGGTCACATGAGGGCATCTGTTCCCCTCTCAGACAGTACGGGGTTAAAGTAGCAGCTAATTAGGGGGCTCTGGGTCACTCAGGCCGGAGGGAGGAAGGGGTACGGAATGTAGAGCGATCCTGCGACAGCAGAGGCCAGTGTGACGTTGCAACAGCCTGAGGTGCACTGTGTTTTCTCCTGGGGAAGTTGTCCCTGGACCCAGGACCCTGGCCATGGCAGGCTGCACAGGTTCCTGGGAGGGGAAGTGTGGATAGTGACCTGCACTTGCACACAGTCTTCTTGGTGTCTGCAGCAGCAGCCTTAGTGTTTCATGCCAGTCTCCAGTGTCCACGCTGATAGCTGTGGCTCATGTCTGTCTCTGAAGCTAATTTAGGCAGTGCTCTGAATCTCTTCTCCTCACACACCCTGAAACAATGGTCTCTTGCCTCTCTAGCAGGTCCAGACTTTTAACCCCAACTCCCTCCTGGCTAGCTGTGGTGCACTAGCCCTCTTCAGGCTGTGTTCACACAGCCAACCCCAGTCCTCTCCCTGGGATCTGACCTCTGAAGCCCGAGCCTCAGCTCCCAGCCTCCACCCACCCTGGCGGGGGAGCAGACTCTCAGGCTGGTGATTGCTGGTCAGCACCGATCCTCTGTGTGGGAATCTCTCCACTTTTCTCTCTGCACCCCTCTTGCTATGCTGTCATCCATGGCTCTGAAGCTTCCCCCGGTCCACCCCCTGTCTCCACCAGTGAAGGGGCTTCCTAGTATGTGGAAACATTTCCTCCTTCACATCTCCCTCCCAGAGATGCAGGTCCCATCCCTATTCTTTTGTCTCTGTTTTTTCTTTTGGCTTACCCCAGTATGTGGGGGAGTTTCTTGCCTTTGGGGAAATCTGAGGTTTTCTGCCAGCATTCAGTAGGTGTTCTGTACGAGTTGTTCCACATGTAGATGTATTTTTGATGTATTTGTAGGGAGGAAGGTGATCTCCACATCTTACTCCTCCACCATCTTATTATTTTTTATTTTTTGGTACACGGGCCTCTCACTGTTGTGGCCTCTCCCATTGCAGAGCACAGGCTCCGGACGTGTAGGCTCAGTGGCCATGGCTCACAGGCCCAGCCACTCCATGGCATGTGGGATCTTCCCAGACCGGGGCATGAACCCGTGTCCCCTGCATCAGCAGGTGGACTCTCAACCACTGCACCACCAGGGAAGCCCCTCCACCATCTTGAAGGTCCCCCCTGATCATAGTTATTTTAAATTTCAGGTCTGATAGTGCCAACATCCCTGCCATATCTGAGTCTGGTTCTCATGCTTGCTTTTTCTCTTCAAACTGTTTTCTCCCTTTTAGTATAATTTGTACCTTTTTCTTGATAGCTGAACATCATGTACTGAGTAAAAGGAAGTGTGGTAAATAAGCCGTTAATAATGTGGTGGCAACGTGTGGGGAATGGAAAGCATTCTGTAGTGTTATAATTAAGTCTCAGTCTTTTAGTGACCCTGTGCCCTTTGACTGTGAACTTTACAAATGTTTCTCAGTTTTTCCTCCCTTAGATGGGAAAGGATGGCTAGTGTGGACAGGAGTTGGGTATTTTCTTTCCTCATGTGGAAGGGTAGAGAGGGCTGAGGTTGGTATTTGCTATCCCCTGATGTGGTTAAGCTCTGAAAAAATACCATTTAGGCTGTGGTAAGAGTTTCTCTGGAGGGCAGGCCTTGTTAAGAAGAACAAAATGCTCTGGCAAGTTTCAAAATTGTTCCTTTTCCCTTCTCCTACTAGAAGGATGAGGGGCTTTTTCTCTGATATGTATTGTGAGAATTTGGTTAGGTTTCTGGAGATAAACTCACAAATTTGTGGGAGTCTCCTTTTGACTGAGTCCCACTGGATTTTTTAACTCTCAAACTTGTCCACACTGCATTTCCAGCAATTCATCAATTATAGTTTAGGTTTTCCTACATGTGTACTGGTTCCCATAGAAGTTTCTCCTTGTGGGTTTCTGCTCTGGTAAGTTGTGATAATTTGTTTCTCCAATTGCCTGTCTGTCTCTTCAATTTGGGGGATAATGGTTTGCCCTGTGACCTCATTTCTCTGGAAGATCCAATAATAGTTTTTATTATTCAGTATGTTCAGCTTTTTATTTATTATTAGGACAAAGTGATGACTTCCAAACTCTTTACATGCCAGATCAAAAACAGAAAGCCTCTGCTGTTGTTTTTTGTTTGTTCCTGTGTACATAAGGTGTCTTTTTTCCTTAGTCAACTTTTCAGAGTTTCTATTGTCACTAGTTTTAAGAAATGTAGTTATGATATGTTTTGGCATATTTTCTTCTTCTTCAGGTTTGTGAGGTTCTTGAATCTATGGGTATATAGAGTTCACCAAATTGGGGGAAATTTGACCATTATTTCTTTAAATATTTTTGCTTGTCCCCCCCTTTGGGGATGCTAAATATTTGTATGTTAAGGATGCCTGAAACTGTCTTGCTGCTCACTGATGCTCTGGTGTCTATTTTTTGTGTCCATTTTCTGAGATTACTTTTGGAAAGTTTCCATTGCTATGATTTTTAGTTCAGTATTTCTTCCTCAATGTAACCTAATATTAATCCAATACAGTGTACTTTTAATCTCAAGCATAGTGGTTTTCTTATTATGAAGTTTGAATCATGTCTTTTTTATACCTTCCATATCTATTTAATTCATTTAATCTTCCCTCTATCTCCTTGATCATTTTTAATACAGTTATAACTGTACTGTAATGTTCTTGTCTACTAATTCAATCATGTCATTTCTGGGTTTATTTCTAATTCATTTTTCTCCTCCTTCTGGGTTATATTTACCTCTTTATTTTCATGCCTGATAATTTATAATTGTATGCCAGACACTGTGAATTGTTGTATGCTGAATATTTTCATGTTTCCACTAATATTTTTGAGATTTGTTCTTAAATGCAGTTTAGTTACTTGGAAACATTTGATCCATTGGGTCTTTCATCTAAAGTTTGTTAGACAGGATCAGAGCAGCATTTGGTATAGGGCTAAATTGCCCCACTAGTGAGGCAAAACGTATCTATCTGAGTACCTTACCCAGTGCCCCACAAATTATGAGACTTTCCACTGTGGGTGGCCAGAACAGGAACAATTTCCATCCCTGTGCAGTGTGAGTGGTGTGTGTGTGTGTGTGTGTGTGTGTGTGTGTGTGTATGTGTGTGTGTGCAGCTCTCTCCTGCCTGGTTCTGTGTCCTGGAATGCTAGTCATTTTGACTTCCCTCAGCTCATCTCCCCATGCAATTTTTTAAGTAAACATTTTAGATTTAGCAAAAACTTATGAAAAATAGTACAGAGTTTCCATGTACCCCACACCTAGTACTCTCTACTATTTACATCTTACATTAGTATGGTGTTTGTCACAAGTAATGTATCAATACTGACACATTATTACTAACCTCATTCAGAATCTACTTTTTTGTATGTTCTTTTTTGTGTTCCAGGAGCCCATCCAGGATTACATTTGGTCATCATGTTTCCTTCTGGCTGTGACACACTTCATTTTTGATGACCTTGACAGGTTTAAGGAGTACTAGAGAGGTATTTTGTAGGATATCCCTGAATTGAGCTTTTTCTAATGGTTTTCTCATGATTGGACTGGTGTTATGTGTTTTGAGGAGGAAGGCCATAGAGGAACGTGCTACTCATTACATCAAATCTTTAGTACATATCATTAACATGATTTATCATTGTTAATGTTAACCTTGATCATATGGCTGAGTCCCCAAGTAACTTAGAACACCATTTTGTGCTGTACGTCCTCTGTTTAGAGACAGGAAGAGCTATAAACAAATACTGAACTATAGTTTCTTATTTTGCAGAAGAGTAGATTAGCCATTCTGTACTTCCTATGTATTCTAGAGAGAGAATATGGAAATATATTGTGGATAATGGGAGCTGTGTTTCTCACTGTCAGAAAAGGGAGTTACAAATATGGAAAGGGAAGTGAGCATAAACATTTTCATTTTGGATATGAATTGGGGGTATTAAAATGAACTCATGTTTTTAAATATATAGATACTGAAACAGATCACATGTGCATGTACATGATATTTTGAATGTTTATGGGAATGTATGTATAGTTATTCACTTATTTATTAGTTCTTTCCCTGATACAGACAAGAAATTATAATATTTCAATAACAATGTATACACAGCACCCAGATCTTGGTTTCTAATATTATCCTCTTCTATAAATAAATATGATATTATATTCTTCTATTATATTATCCTCATCTTCATGTATCCTTTATGACAGTGCTAACTTGGGGCTAGGAAAAGGAAAATGAACTTGGAACACCTTGTGGCAGAAAATAAGAAGTACTCAAAAAAAAATGGGAATACATCCAAAGGACATAGGCGTTAGCCTGAAGGGATGCCCACTTGTCTAATATGGGATAATTTGAGCATCAAAATAAATAATGGGGGATGAAGGGAAGATGGTGGAAGAGTAAGACGTGGAGATCACCTTCCTCCCCACAGATACAACAGAAATACATCTACACGTGGAACAACTCCTACAGAACACCTACTGAATGCTGGCAGAAGACCTCAGACCTCCCAAAAGACAAGAAACTCCCCACGTACCTGGGTAGGGCAAAAGAAAAAAGAATAAACAGAGACAAAAGGATAGGGACGGGACCTGCACCAGTGGGAGGGAGATGTGAAGGAGGAAAAGTTTCCACACACTAGGAAGCCCCTTGGTGGGTGGAGACTGCAGGTGGCAGAGGGGGAAGCTTCGGAGTCGCGGAGGAGAGCGCAGGCACAGGCGTGCGGAGGGCAAAGCGGAGAGATTCCCGCACAGAGGAACGGTGCCGACCGTCACTCACCAGCCCGAAAGGCTTGTCTGCTCACCCGCCGGGGTGGGTGGGGCTGGGAGCTGAGGCTAGGGCTTCGGTCAGAGCGCAGGGAGAGGACTGGTGTTGGCGGCGTGAACACAGCCTTCAGGGGGTTAGTGCATCATATCTAGCGGGGAGGGAGTCCGGGGAAAAGTCTGGACCGGCCGAAGAGGCAAGAGACATTTTCTTCCCTCTTTGTTTCCTGGTGCGCAAGGAGAGAGGATTAAGAGCGCTGCTTAAAGGAACTCCAGAGACGGGCGCGAGCCGCGGCTAAAAGCGCAGACAGCAGAGACATGCATGAGACGCTAAAGCTGTTGCTACCACCACCAAGAAGCCTGTGTGCGAGCACAGGTCACTATCCACAACTCCCTTCCGGGAAGCCTGTGCAGCCCACCACTGCCAGGTTCCCGGGATCCAGGTACAACTTCCCCGGGAGAACGCATGGCGCGCCTCAGACTGGTGCAACGTTACGCTGGCCTCTGCCGCCGCAGGCCCGCCCTGCACTCCGTGCCCCTCCTTCCCCCCAGCCTGAGTGAGCCAGAGTCCCTGAAGCAGCTGCTCCTTTAATCCCGTCCTGTCTGAGCAAAGAACAGACTCCCTCCAGCGACCTACACGCAGAGGTGGGGCCAAATCCAAAGGTGAGCCCCAGGAGCTGTGAGAACAAGGAAGAGAGAGGGAAATCTCTCCCAGCAGCCTCAGAAGCAGCAGATTAAACCTCCACAATCAACTTGATGTACCCAGCATCTGTGGAATACATGAATAGACAACCAATCATCCCAAATTGAGGAGGTGGACTTTAAGAGCAAGATTTATGATTTGTTTCCCTTTTCTTCTTTTTGTGAGTGTGTATGTGTATGCTTCTGTGTGAGATTTTGTCTGTATAGCTTTGCTTCCACCATTTGTCCTAGGGTTCTATCCGTCCAATTTTTTTTTGTTTTTTAAAATTTTTTTCTTAATAATTATTTT
Source organism: Grampus griseus (assembly GCF_964374135.1). Lineage (NCBI taxonomy): Eukaryota > Metazoa > Chordata > Mammalia > Artiodactyla > Delphinidae > Grampus > Grampus griseus. Next base: position 89,831,976 of record NC_139000.1, on the reverse strand, counting down.
TTATTTTAATAACTTTATTTTATTTTACTTTATCTTCTTTCTTTCTTTCTTTCTTTCTTTCTTTCTTTCTTTCTTTCTTTCTTTCTTTCTTTCTTTCTTTCTTTCTTCATTCATTCTTTCTTTCTTTCATTTTCTTTCCTTCCTTCCCTCCTTTAGACAACAAATCATCCCAAATTGAGAAGATGGACTTCGAGAGCAAGATTTATGATTTTTTCCCCTTTTCCACTTTTTGTGAGTGTGTATGTGTATGCTTCTGCATGAGATTTTGCCTGTATAGCTTTGCTTCCACCATTTGTCCTAGGGTTCTATCAGTCCGGGGTTTTTTAAAAAAATTTTTTCTTAATAATTATTTTCTATTTTAATAACGTTATTATATTTTATTTTACTTTATTTTACTTCATCTTCTTTCTTTTTTTCCCTTCCTTCCCTCATTCCTTCCTTCCTTCCTCCCCCCCTCCCTCCTTCCCTCCCTCCCTCCTCCTTTCTTTCTTTCTTTCATTTTTCTTTCTACTTCTACTAATTCTTTCTTTCTACTTTTTCTCCCTTTTATTCTTAGCCGTGTGAATGAAAGTCTCTTGGTGCTGCAGCCAGGAGTCAGTGCTGTGCCCCTAAGGTGGGAGAGCCACCTTCAGGACGCTGGTCCACAAGAGACCTCCCAGCTCCACATAATATCAAATGGCAAAAATCTCCCAGAGATCTCCATCTCAACACCAGCACCCAATTCACTCAACGACCAGCAAGATACAGTGCTGGACACCCTATGCCAAACAATTAGCAAGATAGCAACACAACACCACCCATTAACAGAGTCTGCCTAAAATCTTAATAAGTCCACAGACACCCCAAAACACACCACCAGTCGTGGACCTGCCCACCAGAAAGACAAGATCCAGCCTCAACCACCAGAACACAGGCACTAGTTCCCTCCACTAGGAAGCCTACACAACCCACTCAAGCAACCTTAGCCACTGGGGACAGACACCAAAAACAATGGGAACTACGAACCTGCAGCCTGCAAAAAGGAGACCCCAAACACAGTAAGATAAGCAAAACTAGAAGACAGAAAAACACACAGCAGATGAAGGAGCAAGATAAAAACCCACCAGACCTAACAAATGAAGAGGAAATGGGCAGTCTACCTGAAAAAGAATTCAGAATAATGATAGTAAAGATTACCCAAAATCTTGGAAATAGAATAGACGAAATGCAAGAAACATTTAGCAAGGACCTAGAAGAACTAAAGATGAAACAAACAATGATGAACAACACAATAAGTGAAATTAAAAATACTCTAGATGGGATCAATAGCAGAATAACTGAGGCAGAAGAACGGATAAGTGACCTGCAAGATAAAATAATGGAAATAACCACTGCAGAGCAGAATAAAGAAAAAACAATGAAAAGAACTGAGGACAGTCTCAGAGACCTCTGGGACAACATTAAATGCACCAACATTCGAATTATAGGGGTTCCAGAAGATGAAGAGAAAAAGAAAGGGACTGAGAAAATATTTGAAGAGATTATAGTTGAAAACTTCCCTAATATGGGAAAGGAAATAGTTAAACAAGTCCAGGAAGCACAGAGAGTCCCATACAGGATAAATCCAAAGAGAAATACGCCAAGACACATATTAATCAAACTGTCAAAAATTAAATACAAAGAAAACATATTAAAAGCAGCAAGGGAAAAACAACAAATAATACACAAGGGAATCCCCATAAGGTTAACAGCTGATCTTTCAGCAGAAACTCTGCAAGCCAGAAGGGAGTGGCAGGACATATTTAAAATGATGGAGAAAAACCTGCAACCAAGATTCCTCTACCCAGGAAGGATCTCATTCAGATTTGACGGAGAAATTAAAACCTTTACAGATAAGCAAAAGCTGAGAGAGTTCAGCACCACAAAACCAGCTTTACAATAAATGCTAAAGGAACTTTTCTAGGCAAGATACACAAGACAAGGGAAAGACCTATAATAACGAACCCAAAACAATTAAGAAAATGGGAACACGAACATACATATAAAAATTACCTTAAATGTAAATGGACTAAATGCTCCCACCAAAAGACACAGATGGGCTGAATGGATACAAAAACAAGACCCTTATATATGCTGTCTACAAGAGACCCACTTCAGACCTAGAGACACATACAGACTGAAAGTTAGGGGTTGGAAAAAGATATTCCATGCAAATGGAAACCAAAAGAAAGCTGGAGTAGCAATTCTCATATCAGACAAAATAGACTTTAAAATAAGGATTATTAGAAGAGACAAAGAAGGACACTACACAATGATGAAGGGATCAATCCAAGAAGAATATATAACAATTGTAAATATTTATGCACCCAACATAGGAGCACCTCAATACATAAGGCAAATACTAACAGCCATAAAAGGGGAAATCGACAGTAACACATTCATAGTAGGGGACTTTAACACCCCACTTTCACCCATGGACAGATCATCCAAAATGAAAATAAATAAGGAAACACAAGCTTTAAATGATACATTAAACAAGATGGACTTAATTGATATTTATAGGACACTCCATCCAAAAACAACAGAATACACATTTTTCTCAAGTGCTCATGGAACATTCTCCAGGATAGATCATATCTTGGGTCACAAATCAAGCCTTGATAAATTTAAGAAAATTGAAATTGTATCAAGTATCTTTTCTGACCACAACGCTCTGAGACTAGATATCAATTACAGGAAAAGATCTGTAAAAAATACATACACATGGGCGCTAAACAATACACTATTAATAACGAAGTGATCACTGAAGAAATCAAAGAGGAAATAAAAAAATACCTAGAAACAAATGACAATGGAGACAGGACAACCCAAAAGCTATGGGATGCAGCAAGAATTTCTAAATTCTTAAAAAGGCACAACCTGCCAAGACTGAATCAGGAAGAAATAGAAAATATGAACAGATCAATCACAAGCACTAAAGTTGAAACTGTGATTAAAAATATTCCAACAAACAAAAGCCCAAGACCAGTTGGCTTCACAGGCTAATTCTATCAAACATTTAGAGAAGAGCTAACACCTATCCTTCTCAAACTCTTCCAAAATATAGCAGAGGGAGGAACACTCCCAAACTCATTCTACGAGGGCACCATCACCTTGATACCAAAACCAGACAAGGATGTCACAAAGAAATAAAACTACAGGCCAATATCACTGATGAACAAACATGCAAAGATCCTCAACAAAATACTAGCAAACAGAATCCAACTGCACATTAAAAGGATCATATACCATTATCAAGTGGGGTTTATCCCAGGAATGCAAGGATTCTTCAATATATGCAAATCAATCAATGTAATATACCATATGAACAAATTGAAAAGGAAAAAACAAATGATCATCTCAATAGATGCAGAGAAAGCTTTCGACTAAATTCAATACCAATTTATGATAAAAACCTTGCAGAAAGTAGGCATAGAGGGAACTTTCCTCAACATAATAAAGGCCATATATGACAAACCCACAGCCAACATCATTCCCAATGGTGAAAAACTGAAAGCATTTCCACTAAGATCAGGAACAAGACAAGGTTGCCCACACTCACCACTCTTATTCAACATAGTTTTGGAAGTTTTAGCTACAGCAATCAGAGAAGAAAAGGAAATAAAAGGAATCAAAATCGGAAAAGAAGAAGTAAAGCTGTCACTGTTTGCAGATGACATGATACTATACATAGAGAATCCTAAAGATGCTACCAGAAAACTACTAGAGCTAATAATGAATTTGGTAAAGTAGCAGGATACAAGATGAATGCACAGAAATCTCTGGCATTCCTATACACTAATGATGAAAAATCTGAAAGTGAAATCAAGAAAACACTCCCATTTACCACTGCAACAAAAAGAATAAAATATCTAGGAATAAACCTATGTAAGGAGACAAGAAACCTGTATGCAGAAAGTTATAAGGCACTGATGAAAGACATTAAAGATGGTACAGGTAGATGGAGAGATATACCATGTTCTTGGATTGGAAGAATCAACATTGTGAAAATGAGTCTACTACCCAAAGCAATCTACAGATTCAATGCAATCCCTATCAAACTACCACTGGCATTTTTCACAGAACTAGAACAAAAAATTTCACAATTTGTATGGAAACACAAAAGACCTCGAATAGCCAAAGCAATCTTGAGAATGAAAAATGGAGCTGGAGGAATCAGGCTCCCTGACTTCAGACTATACTACAAAGCTACAGTAATCAAGACACTATGGTACTGGCACAAAAACAGAAATATAGATCAATGGAACAGGATAGAAAGCCCAGAGATAAACCCACGCACATATGGTCACCTTATCTTTGATAAAGGAGGCAGGAATGTACAGTGGAGAAAGGAGAGCCTCTTCAATAAGTGGTGCTGTGTAAACTTGACAGGTACATGTAAAAGTATGAGATTAGATCACTTCCTAACACCATACACAAAAATAAGCTCAAAATAGGTTAAAGACCTAAATGTAAGGCCAGAAACTATCAAACTCTTAGAGGAAAACATAGGCAGAACACTCTATGACGTAAATCACAGCAAGATCCTTTTTGACCCACCTCCCAGAGAAATGGAAATAAAAACAAAAATAAACAAATGGGACCGAATGAAACTTAAAAGCTTTTGCACAACAAAGGAAACCATAAACAAGACAAAAAGACAACCCTCAGAATGGGAGAAAGTATTTGCAAATGAAGCAACTGACAAAGGATTCATCTCCAAAATTTACAAGTAGCTCATGCAGCTCAATAACAAAAAAACAAAAAACCCAATCCAAAAATGGGCAGAAGACCTAAATAGACATTTCTCCAAAGAAGATATACAGACTGCCAACAAACGCATGAAAGAATGCTCAACATCATTAATCATTAGAGAAATGCAAATCAAAACTACAATGAGATATCATCTCACACCATTCAGAATGGCTATCATCAAAAAATCTACAAAAAATAAATGCTGGAGAGGTTGTGGAGAAAAGCGAACCCTCTTGCACTGTTGGTGGGAATGTAAATTGATACAGCCACTATGGAGAACAGTATGGAGGTTCCTTAAAAAACTAAAAATAGAACTATCATACAACACAGAAATCCCACTACTCGACATATACCCTGAGAAAACCATAATTCAAAAAGAGTCATGTACCAAAATATTCATTGCAGCTCTATTTACAATAGCCCAGAGATGGAAACAATCTAAATGTCCATCATCGGATGAAAGGATAAAGAAGATGTGGCACATATATACAATGGAATATTACTCAGCCATAAAAAGAAATGAAATTGAGCTATTTGTAGTGAGGTGGATAGACCTAGAGTAAGTCATACAGCGTGAAGTAAGTCAGAAAGAGAAAGACAAATACCGTATGCTAACACATATATATGGAATTTAAGAAAAAAAAAGTGTTATGAAGAACCTAGGGGTAAGACAAGAATAAAGACACAGACCTAGAGAATGGACTTGAGGATATGGGGAAGGGGAAGGGTAAGCTGTGACAAAGCTTAGAGAGAGGCACGGACATATATACACTACCAAATGTAAGGTAGATAGCTAGTGGGAAGCAACCACATAGCACAGGGAGATCAGCTCTGTGCTTTGTGACTGCCTGGAGGGTTGGTATAGGGAGGGTGGGAGGGAGGGAAACGCAAGAGGGAAGAGATATGGGTCATATGTATGTGTATAACTGATTCACTTTGTTATAAAGCAGAAACTAACACATCATTGTAAAGCCATTATACTCTCATAAAGATGTAAAAAATAATAAATAATGACATTAAGGTGAATAAAATAAGAATCCAGGATTCCTTATGCATATAACAAAAGAGTAAAGGAAAGCATGGGTTAATTTAAAAAATTAAAGACAGAGAAAGGAAATATCTTTCTTATACTAGAAATCATCTAGAAGAATTGACATCATCAACATGGCAGGGTAAGAGTTTCTACCATCTTCCCCCCAAAAGAAAACATATTTAGACAATTAACAATGGATAAGAGACATTTGTGGATGTCCAGGAGGACAGTTCTAGCACAGCATTGGAACAAAAAAAGAAAAATCTGAGAGTGGATGCATTAAATAGGGAAGATGAAAAGTTTAACATTACCTGCATCAAACCTCCCCCAAGGCAGTTTAGCTCAGTACCAAGAGGGAATTTCTTGGCCATGTTTTCTCCCATGGGGAAAAGCAAGCATATGAATGAGCACCCAGCTTCTTCAGCTCTGCATGATGCTAAAAAACAGACCTACTTCTTTTTCACCCCACCCAGAATACTGAGGTGTGCAGTGAGATGAGTACAGGGAATGACTGGGAGAAGAGTAGCTACGTCTCTCAGAGGGCATCAAAGAGATGTGGATCCTATTAACTGCGTTACAGATTCCATCAGGGAGCCCACCCATGACTGCTGGTAATGCCTTGCCTACAGATCCCCCCAACTGACCCAATGCTTCATATGCCTCACTCACACATACCCTCACACATTGTGACCATCTCCCTGTGCATGCCCCCCCCCCCACACAGAATGGTGAGAGTGAGCCTGTGTGGAGGCCTAGTGAGCTTGCATAGGAAGCTGGCACAACTGCAGAATCAGGAGAAATCTGATAAACGTAGGCATTCAGCACCACCTTATGGAAAGCAAACGGGAGGTTGTCCACACCCAACCTGGCTTTGCAGTATTGATAGAAGGCATACAATCTTATTGTTTCTCCCACAAGAGGTAACAAGAAGTGTGGCACCAGCATATCCATAGAAAAGGTCTGAGAAAACCTCAGAATCCCTAACAGGGCTGATGGAAGATATTTCTCTCCCAAAGTTAGTCAGTAAAGATGGGAAGATGTCACATCCTCTTCAATACAAAGATAACAATGCAAGACTTCAAGGAACATGAAAAATCAAGGAAACAGTACGTCACTGAAGGAACACAATAATTTTCCAATAATCAAACCAAAAGAAATGTAGATCTGAAATTTGCCTGAGAAAGAATTCAAAATAGTTGTTTTAAGGAAACTCAGGGAGATACAAGAAAACACAGAAAAACTATTCAACAAAATTAGGAAAACAACACACAAACAAAAACTTTTCAGTTTAACAGAGAGATAGAAATAATAAAAAAGAACATCTCGGGCCAAAGAGCATAATGCATAAAACAAACAAAAAATAGAGAAAATCAATGAGAGAGAGGATCAAACAGAAGAATCTGTATAGTAGAAGACAGGTTTCTTGAAATTATCCAGTCAGAAAACAAAGAAAAAAGAATGAAAAAGAATGAAGAAAGCCTGTGTGAACTATGGGATAAAATTAAGAGAAGCAATCTATGCACTATTGGAGTCCCAGAAGGAGGAGACAGGGAGAAAGGGGTAGAAAGTTTATTTAAAGAAGTAATAGCTGAGGGCCTCCCTGGTGGCACAGTAGTTAAGAATCCACCTGCCAATGCAGGGGACATGGGTTTGAGCCCTGGTCCGGGAAGATCCCACATGCCACAGGGAAACTGACCATGACCACAACTACAGAACCTGCACTCTAGAGCCCACAAGCTACAACTACTGAGCCTGTGTGCCACAACTACTGAAGTCTGTGTACCTAGAGCCTGTGCTCTGCAACAAGAGAAGCCACTGCAATGAGAAGCCCACACACCACAAGAGTAGCCCCCTTTGACACAACTAGAGAAAGCATGCAGCAATGTAGACCCAACGCAGCCAAAAATGAATAAATAAATAAATTTATTTTTTAAAAAAAGCAATAGCCGAGAACTACCCAAATCTGGGGAGAGATTTAGACATCTAAGTTCATGAAGTTCATAGGTCCCTTCAAAATTTAAACCCCAAATGATCTTCTCCAAGACACATTATAACAAAACTGTCTAAAATCAAAGACAAAGAGAATTTTAAAAGAAGAGAGAAAATTTTTTTTACATACAAGGAAACTTCAGTTAAGCTATCAACTGATTTTTCAGGAGAAACCTTGCAGGCCAGTACAGTGGGATAATATATTCAACATGCTGAAAGGGAAAAAAAAACTGTCAAAGAATTATACTTTACCTGGAAAAGCTGTCCTTCAGAAATGAAGTAGAGATAAAGACTCTCCCAAACAAACCAAAGCTGTGGCAGCTCATCACCACTAGACCTGCCTTATAGGAAGTGTTGGAGCATTCTTCAATGTGAAACAAAGGGCCCTAATTGGTAACATGAAACCATATTAAAATAAAAGCCACACTGCCAAAGGTAAGTATACTTCAAATTCAGAATATTCTAATACTATAATATGGTAGTGTGCTAACCTCTTGGTGCTAGTGTTAAGGTTAAAGAACAAAAGTATTAAAACTAACTATAGCTACAACAATTTGTTAATGGATACACAATATAAAAAGAGGTTAAAAAAAAGAGGTAAATTGTGACATCAAAAGCAAAAAATGTGAAGGGGAGTAAAAGAGAAGAGTTTTTGCATATGATTGAAGTTAAGTTGTTATCAGTGTTAAATAGATGGTTACACGTATACTACGTTTTATGTAAGCCTCATGGTAACCACAAAGAAAAAACATATAGTAGATACACAAAAGATAAAGAGAAGGGAATCAAAGTATATCACTATGGAAAATCATCAATACACAAGGAAGACAATAGAAAAGAAAAAGCAAACAACAAAAAAAGCCAGAAACAGTAAGATTGCATTAATAGGTGCTTCCCTATGAATAAGTACTTTAAATGTAAATGGCTTCAATTCTCCAATTCAAAAGCATATAGTGGCTGAATGGATTTAAACAACAAGAACCAAGGATATGCTGCCTACAACTCATTTCAGTTTTAGGGACATATATAGGCTCAAAGTAAAGGGATGGAAAAAGATATTCTGTGCAAATGGAAACCAAAAGGAAGCAGGGAGTGCAACACTTACATCAGACAAAACAGACTTTAAGCCAAAAACTGTAACAAGAGACAAAAAACGTTATCGTATAATGATAAAGGGGTAAATTTATCAAGAGGATAAACAAATTGTAAATTTAAATGCGCCCAACAACATAGTACCTAAATATATTAAGTAAATACTAACAGATCTGAAGGGAGAAATAGACAATACAATAATAGTTGCAGATTTCAATACCCCACTTTTTTTTTTTTCAATACCCCACCTTTAACAATGGATAGATTATCCAGAGAGTGGAAGCAGTGGACTTGAATTACACTTTAGACCAAATGGGCCTAACACACATATAACAGAATATTACATATTATAAAACCAGAATACACATTCTACTCAAGCATACAAAGAACATTCTCCAGAATAGATGATATGTTAGATGACAAAAGAAGTCTTAGCAAACTTAAGATGATTGAAATCATACCAAGTATCTTTTCTGACCACAGTGATACAAAGCTAGAAATTACTAACAGGAGGAAATCTGTAAAATTCACAAAGATGTGGAAATTAAACAGCCTGCTCCTGAACAAGCAATGAGTCAAAGAAGATATCAAAAGGAATCAGAAAATATCTTGAAACAAACAAAACCAAAAATACAACATACCAAAACTTCTGAGATGAAGCAAAAGAAGTTCTAGGAGGAAAGTTTTAGCCTACATTAAGAGAAAAGAAAGAACTCAAATAAATAACCTAACTTTACACCTCAAAGAACTAGAAAAAGAAGAACAAAGCCCAACTTTAGCAGAAGGAAAGAAACATCAGAGCAGACATAAATGAAGTAGATACCAGAAAAACAATAGAAAATATCAAGAAATCTAAGAGCTAATTTTTGAAAAGATACAGAAAATTGATAAACATTTTAACAAAGGAAAAAGAAGACTAAATAAATAATACCAGAAATAAAAGAGGAGACATTCCAACTGAAAGAGACATTACAACTGACAACACAGAAATACAAAGAATCACAAGAGGTTACTCTAACAATTATAAATCAACAAATTGGATAACCTAGAGGAAATGGAAAATTCCTAGGAACATGCAACATATCAAGACTGAATCATCAAGAAAGAAAATCTGCACAAATCAATATCAATAACATTGAAACAGTAATTTAAAAACCTCCCAACAAAGTCCATGAGCAGATGGTGTCACTGGTGAATTTTAATAAACATTTAAAGAAGAATTAATGCCACTTCTTCTCAAACTCTTCCCCCAAAACTACAGATGAAGAGAACACTCCCAAACTCATTTTACAAAACCAGCATTACTCTGATACCAAAGCCACTACAAGAAAAGAAAACTACATCCCTGGTGAATATAGATGGAAAAAAACTCACGAAATATTAGCAAACCAAATTCAATTAACACATTAAAAGAATCATACACCATGATGAAGAGGGCTATATCCCTGGGATACAAGGATGATTCAACATACACAATCAATAAATGTGATATATCACATTAATAAATTAAAGATAAAAATCACACAATCCTCTCAATAGATGTAGAAAAAGCATCTGAAAAATTCAATATCCTTTCATGATAAAGATTCTCAACAAATTGAGTATAGAAAGAATGTACCTCAACATAATAAAGGCCATATATGATGAGCACACAGCTAACATCTTACCCAGTGGTGAAAGGTTGAAAGCTTTTCCTCTAAGATTAGAAATAAGACAGGCATGCCCACTCTTACCACTCTTATTCAAGACAGTACTAGATGTCCTAGCCAGAGCAATTAGTCAAGAAAATGAAATAATAGGCATCTAAATCAGAAATAAAGAAGTAAAACTGTCTCTGTTTTCAGATGACCTTATGTAAAAATAATCCTAAAGACTCTGCTAAAAACTATTAGAACTAATAAATGAATTCAGTAAAGTTTCAGGATAATGTAAAATCAACATACAAAAATCAGTTGCACTTCTATACACTAACAAATGATCAATCTGAAAAAAATTAAAAAATGAATCCTATTTACAATAGTATCAAAAACAATATAATACTTAGGAATAAATTTAACCAAGAAGGTGAAAGATCTGTACAATAAAAACTGTAAGACAGGGAATTCCCTGGTGGTCCAGTGGTTAGGACTCTGTGCTTTCACTGCCGTGGGCCCAGGTTTGGTCCCTGGTCAGGGAACTAAGATCTCACAAGTCACACAGTGCAGCCAAAAAAACAAAACCAAACAAACTGTAAGACATTGATGAAAGAAATTGAAGAACACACAAATAAACAGAAAGACGTCCCATATCCATGGATCAGAAGGATTAATATTGTTTAAATATCCATACTGCCCAATGCCATCTATAGATTCAATGCAATCCCTATAAAACTTCCAGTTGTATTTTTCACAGAAATAGATAAAACAATTCTAAAATTTGCATGGAACCACAAAAGACCCCAAGTAGCCAAAACAATCTTAGGAAAGAACAAAGCTGGAGGCATAATGCTCCCTGATTTCAAAGTGTATTTCAAATCCACAGTAATCAAAACAGTATAGTATTAGCATAAAGGAGACACATTGATCAATGGAACAAAATAGAAAACATGGAAATTAGCCCATGCATATTAAGTCAAATAATATTTGACAAGGGAGGCAAGAATACTCAATGGGGAGAGAACAGTCTTCAACACATGGTGTTGGGAAAACTATATAACCACATGCAGAAAAATAAAATTGGACCCCTCCCTCACACCACTCACAAAAATTAACTCAAAATGGAAGTAAAGACTAAAGATAAGACCTTATATCATAAAACTTCTAGAAAATAACAGAGGGAAGAAGCTCTTGACATAGATGTTGGCAATGATTTTTTTATGACACTAAAATCACAAGCAACAAAAGCAAAAGTCAATAAGTGGCACTACATAAAACTAAAAACTTCTACATAACAAAATAAATAATTAACAAAATGAAAAGGAAACCTAAAGAATGGGAGAAAATATCTGCTAATCATACCTAGGATAAGGAGTTAATATTCAAAATATAGAAAGAACTCATACAACTTAGTAGCAGAAAAAAGAAACAATCCATTTTAAAAAATGGGCAGAGAACCTGAATAGACATTTTCCCAAAGAAGATATCCAAATGGCCAACATGTACATGAAAAGATGCTCAACATCACTTATCATAAGGGAAATGCAAATCAAAACCACAAGATATTACCTCACAACTGTTAGAATGGCTATTACAAAAAACAAAAAGAAACAAGAGATAACAAGTGTTTTTAAGGATGGGAAGAAAAGGGAACTCTTGTGCACTGTTGGTAGAAATGTAAATTGGTACAGCCACTATGGAAAACCATAGGGAGATTCCTCAAAAAATTAAAAATAGAACTAAGATATGACCCAGCAATTCCACTCCTGTGTCTGTATCCAAAGGTAATGAAATGAGTATCTCAAAGAGATATTTGCACTCTCATGTTCATTGCAGCATTATTCTCAATAGCCAAAGTATGGAAACAACCTAAGTGTCCATCAATGATAAAGAAAACATTATACACACATACATACACACACACACACAAATGCACACACAATAGAATATTATTCACACATAAGAAAGAAGGAAATCCTGCCATTTGAGGCAACGTGGATGGCTCTTTAGGGTATTATCCTAAGTGAAATAAGCCAGACAAAGGCAAATACTGGATGATCTCACTTATATGTGGAATCTAATAAAACCAATCTCATAGAAACAGAGAGAGTATAGTGGTGGTTGTTGCCGGGGCTGGGGGCCAGGGGAAGTGAGAGTTTTTCAAAGGATACACACTTCTAGTTTAATATTGAATAAGTTATTGGGATCTAATGTACCTCATGGTAACTATAGTTAACAATACTGTATTATATACTTGAAAGTTGCTAAGAGAGTAGATCTTAAATGTTCTCATCACACAAAAAAAGGTAATTATGTGAGACAATTGAAGTGTTAACTGACCTTATTTTAGTAATCATTTTACAATAAATGTGTATACAGCCATCACGTTGTACACCTTAAATTTACATATTATATATCAATTATGTCTCAATGAAGCTGTAAAAATAAAAATATGAATTTTTAAAAATAGAAAGTCTTCTAATACACATATAAAAAGTATGGAATTAAAAATTTATTATTTTGCAGCCATCAGAATAATAGATTCATGCAAGAAGCATCAGTAAATGCTAAGTGTAGTGGATGAATCGATGAGGAGTTAAAAGATATTTACATAGTCTCAAAGATTCCCCCATCCAGGGAACTTATTAATATTAATGGAAAACAGAACCTTGACAGGGGAGAAACCTGATAGACAGCAACCTTAAATGACCAAAGTTAATATAACTGGTAATGAAGTAAATCAATATCATATGAGTTCTGATATGATGAACTTACAATACAAAGTCATTTCTATGGTTTTTTGAACGAAAATTATCAGAATCTAATTATAAGGAAACATCAGACAGAGACAGTCTACAAAATAACTGGTCCATACTCTTCATTTAAAATGTCATGAAGAGGAGAAGCTTCAAGATGGCAGAAGAGTAAGACGCAGAGATCACCTTCCTCCCCACAAATACATCAGAAATACATCTACATGTGGAACAACCCCTACAGAACACATACTGAACGCAGGCAAAAGACCTCAGACCTCCTAAAAGGCAAGAAATTCCCCACGTACCTGGGTAGGGCAAAAGAAAAAAACAGATATAAAAGAATAGGAACGGGACCTGCACCAGTGGGAGGGAGCTGTGAAGGAGGAAAGGTTTCCACATACTATGAAGCCCCTTTGTGGGCAGAGACTGCTGGTGGCGGAAGGGGGAAGCTTTGGAGCCACGGAGGAGAGCTTAGCAACACGGGTGCGGAGGGCAAAGCAGAGAGATCCCCGCACAGAGGATTGGTGCCGACCAGCACTCACTAGCCGGAGAGGCTTGTCTGCTCACCAGCCAGGGCAGGCAGGGACTGGGAGCTGAGGCTCCAGCTTTGGTAGGATCCCGGGGAGAGGACTGGGATTGGATGTGTGAACACAGCCTAAAGGGGGTTAGTGCACCACAGCTAGCCGGGAGGGAGTCCGGGAAAAAGTCTGGACCTGCCGAAGAGGCAAGAGACTTTTTCTTGCCTCTGTTTCATGGTGCGTGAGGAGAGGGGATTAACAGCGCCGCTTAAAGGAGCTCCAGAGACGGGCATGAGGTGCGGCTATCAGCGCATACCCCAGAGACGGGCATGAGATGCTAAGGCTGCTGCTGCAGCCATCAAGAAGGCTGCATGCAAGCAAAGGTCACTATCCACACCTTCCCTCCTGGGAGTCTGTGCAGCCTGCCGCTGACAGGGTCGCATGATCCAGGGACAATATCCCTGGGAGAACACACGGTGCACCTCAGGCTGGTGCAATGTCACGCCAGCCTCTGCTGCCACAGGCTCACCCTGAACTCCAAACCCCTCCCTCCCCGTGGCCTGAGTGAGCCAGAGCACCCGCATCAGATGCTTCTTTAACCCCATCCTGTCTGAGCGAAGAACAGACGCCTTCAGGCGACCGACACACAGAGGCAAGGCCAAATCCAAAGCTGAACGCCAGGAGCTGTGTGAACAAAGAAGATAAAGGGAAATCTCTCCCAGCAGCCTCAGGAGCAGCAGATAAAATCTCCACAACCAACTTGATGTACCCTGCATTTGTGGAATACCTGAATAGAAAACGAATCATCCCAAACTGAGGAGGTGGACTTTGGGAGCAACGATATACATTTTTTTTGCCTTTTTCTTTTTTTGTGTGTATGTGTCCGCTTCTCTCTGTGATTATGTCTGTATAGCTTTGCTTTTACCATTTGTCCTAGGGTTCTGTCTGTCCGTTTTTTGGGGTTTTTTTAGTATAGTTTTTAGTGCTGGTTATCATTGGTGGATTTCTGTTTTGGTTTGGTTGCTCTCTTCTTTCTTTCTTTTTCTTTCTATTTTCAAATTTTTCTTTTTAATAATTAATTTTTATTTTAATAACTTTATTTCATTTTATCTTCTTTCTTTCTTAATTTTTTTCTCCATTTTATTCTGAGCTGTGTGGATGACAGGCTCTTGGTGCTCCAGCCAGGCATCAGGGCTGTGCCTATGAGGTGGGAGAGCCAAGTTCAGGACATTGGTCCACAAGAGACCTCCCAGCTCCAGGTTAATATCAAATGATGAAAATCTCCCAGAGAGCTCCATCTCAATGCCAAGACCCAACTCCACTCGATGACCAGCAAACCCCAGTGCTGGACACGCTATGCCAAACAACTAGCAATACAGAAAAAAACCACACCCATTAGCAGAGAGGCTGCCGAAAATCATAATAAGGCCACAGACACACCAAAACACACCACCAGTCGTGGACCTGCCCACCAGAAAGACAAGATCCAGCCTCATCCACCAGAACACAGGCAACAGTCCCCTCCACCAGGAAGCCTACATAACACACTGAATCAATTTTACTCACTGGGGGCAGACACCAAAAACAATAGGAACTACGAACCTGGAGCTTGAGAAAAGGAGACGCCAAACACAGTAAGTTAAGCAAAATGAGAAGACAGAGAAACACACAGCAGATGAAGGAGCAAGATAAAACCCACCAGACCTAACAAATGAAGAGGAAATAGGCAGTCTATCTGAAAAAGCATTCACACTAATGATAATAAAGATGATCCAAACTCTTGGAAATAGAATGGAGAAAATACAAGAAACGTTTAACATGGACCTAAAACAATTAAAGAGCAAACAAACAGTGATGAACAACACAATAAATGAAATTAAAAATTCTCTAGAAGGGATCAATAGCAGAATAACTGAGGCAGAAGAACGGATAAGTGACCTGCAAGATAAAATAATGGAAATAACTACTGCAGAGCAGAATAAAGAAAAAACAATGAAAGAATTAAGGACACTCTCAGAGGCCTCTGGGACAACATTAAAGGCACCAACATTTGAATTATAGGGGTGCCAGAAGAAGAAGAGAAAAAGAAAGGGACTGAGAAAATATTTGAAGAGATTACAGTTGAAAACTTCCCTAATATGGGAAAGGAAATAGTTAAGTCCAGGAAGCACAGAGAGCCCCACGTACGTTAAATCCAAAGAGAAACACTCCAAAACACATATTAATCAAATCATCAAAAATTAAATACAAAGAAAAAATATTAAAAGCAGCAATGGAAAAACAAAAAATAACATACAAGGGAATCCCCTTAAGGTGAACAGTTGTGCTTTAAGCAGAAACTGTGCAAGCCAGAAGGGAGTGGCAGGACATATTTAAAGGGGAAAAAGCTACAACCAAGATTAATCTACCCAGCAAGGATCTCATTCAGATTTGACGCAGAAATTAAAACTTTTACAGACAGGCAAAAGCTAAGAGAATTCAGCACCACGAAACCACCTTTACAACAAATACTAATGGAACTTCTCTAGGCAGGACACACAAGAGAAGGAAAAGACCTACAATAACAAACACAAAACAGTTAAGAAAATGGTAATAGGAACATACATATCGATAATTACCTTAAATGTAAATGGATTAAATGCTCCAACCAAAAGACAAAGACTGGTTGAATAGATACAAAAATAAAACCCATATATATGCAGTCTACAAGAGACCCACTTCAGACCTAGAGACAGATACAGACTGAAAGTGAGGGGATGGAAAAAGATATTCCATGCAAATGGAAATCAAAAGAAAGCTGGGGTAGCAATTTTAATATCACAAAAAATAGACTTTTTTTTTTTTTTTTTTTTTTTTTTTTTGCGGTATGCAGGCCTCTCACTGTTGTGGCCTCTTCCGTTGTGGAGCACAGGCTCTGGACGCGCAGGCTCAGCGGCCATGGCTCACAGGCCCAGCCACTCCGCGGCATGTGGGATCTTCCCAAACCGGGGCACGAACCCGTGTCCCCTGCATCGGCAGGCGGACTCTCAACCACTGCGCCACCAGGGAAGCCCAAAATAGACTTTAAAACAAAGACTATAACAAGAGACAAAGAAGGACACTACATAATGATCAAGGGATCAATCCAAGAAGAAGATAACAATTGTAAATATTTATGCACCCAACGTAGGAGCACCTCAATACATAAGGCAAATACTAACAGCCATAAAAGGGGAAACTGACAGTAACACAATCAGAGCAGTGGACTTTAACACCCCACTTTCACCAATGGACAGATCATCCAAAATGAGAATAAATAAGGAAACAAGCTTTACATGATATATTAAACAAGATGGACTTAATTGATATTTATAGGACATTCCATCCAAAAACAACAGAATACACGTTCTTCTCAACAGCTCATGGAACAGTCTCAAGGATAGATCATATCTTGGGTCACAAATCAAGCCTTGGTAAATTTACGAAAACTAAAATCGTATCAAGTATCTTTTCCTACCACAACACTATGAGACTAGATATCAATTACAGGAAAAAACCTGTAAAAAATACAAATACATGGAGGCTAAACAATATGCTACTTAATAACCAAGAGATCGCTGAAGAAATAAAAAAAAACCTAGAAACAAATGACAATGAAAACACAATGACCCAAAACCTATGGGATGCAGCAAAAGCAGTTCTAAGAGGGAAGTTTATAGCAATACAATCCTACCTTAAGAAACAGGAAACATCTCAAATAAACAACCTAACATTACACCTAAAGCAATTAGAGAAAGAAGAAGAAAAAAAAAAACCAAAATTAGCAGGAGGTAAGAAATCATAAAGATCACATCAGAAATAAATGAAAAAGAAATGAAGGAAACGATAGCAGATATCAATAAAACTCAAAGCTGGTTCTTTGAGAAGATAAACAAAATTGAGAGACCATTAGCCAGACTCATCAAGAAAAAAAGGGAGAACACTCAAATCTATAGAATTAGAAATGGAAAAGGAGAAGTAACAACTGACACTGCAGAAATACAAAGGATCATGAGAGGTTACAACAAGGAACTCTATGCCAATAAAATGAACAACCTGAAGAAATGCACAAATTCTTAGAAATGCACAACCTTCCAAGACTGAATCAGGAAGAAATAGAAAATATGAACAGACCAATGACAAGCACTGAAATTGAAACTGTGATTAAAATTCTTCCAACAAACAAAAGCCCAGGATCAGATGGCTTCACAGGCGAATTCTCTCAGACATTTAGAGAAGACATAACACCTATCCTTCTCAAACTCTTCCAAAATAAAGCAGAGGGAGGAACACTCCCAAACTCATTCTACGAGGCCACCATCACCTTGATACCAAAACCAGACAGAGATGTCACAAAGAAAGAAAACTACAGGCCAATATCACTGATGAACATAGATGCAAAAATCCTCTAAAAAATACTGGCAAACAGAATCCAACAGCACATTAAAAGGATCATACATCATGATCAAGAGGGGTTTATTCCAGGATTGCAAGGATTCTTCAGTATACCCAAATCAATCAATGTGAGACACCATATGAACAAATTGAAAGAGAAAAAACAAATGATCATCTCAATCGATGCAGAGAAAGCTTTCGAAAAAATTCAACACCGATTTATGATAAAAACTCTGCATAAAGTAGGTATAGAAAGAATTTACCTCAACATAATAAAGGCCATATATGACAAACCCACAGCCAACATCATTCTCAATGGTGACAAACTGAAAGCATTTCCACTAAGATCAGGAACAAGACAAGGTTGCCCACTCTCACCACTCTTATTCAACATAGTTTTGGAAGTTTTAGCCACAGCAATGAGAGAAGAAAAAGAAATAAAAGGAATCCAAATCAGAAAAGAAGAAGTAAAGCTGTCTCTGTTTGAAGATGACATGACACTATACATAGAGAATCCTAAAGATGCTACCAGAAAACTACTAGAGCTAATCAATGAATCTGGTAACATAGCAGGATATAAAATTTGTGCACTGAAATCTCTTGCATTCCTCTATACTAATGATGAAAAATCTGAAAGTGAAATTAAGAAAAGACTCCCATTTACCATTGCAACAAAAAGAATAAAATATCTAGGAATAAACCTACCTAAGGAGACAAAAGACCTGTATGCACAAAATTATAAGACACTGATGAAAGAAATTAAAGATGATACAGATAGATGGAGAGATATACCATGTTCTTGGATTGGAAGAATCAACATTGTGAAAATGACTCTACTACCCAAAGCAATCTGCAGATTCAATGCAATCCCTATCAGACTACCACTGGCATTTTTCACAGAACTAGAACAAGAAATCTCACAATTTGTATGGAAACACAAAAGACCCTGAATAGCCAAAGCAATCTTGAGAACGAAAAAAGGAGCTGGAGGAATCAGGCTCCCTGACTTCAGACTATACTACAAAGCTAGAGTAATCAAGTATGGTACTGGCACAAAAACAGAAATATAGATCAATGGAACAGGATAGAAAGCTCAGAGATAAACCCATGCATATATGGTCACCTTATCTTTGATAAAGGAGGCAAGAATATACAGTGGAGAACAGACAGCCTCATCAATAAGTGGTGCTGGGAAAACTCGACAGCTACATGTAAAAGAATGAAATTAGAACATTCTTTAACAACATACACAAAAACTCAAAATGGATTAAAGACCTAAATTAAGGCTAGACACTATTAACCTCTTAGAGGAAAACATAGGCAGAACACTCCATGACATAAATCACAGCAAGATCCTTTTTCACCCACCTCCTAGAGAAATGGAAATAAAAACAAAAATAAACAAATGGGACCGAATGAAACTTAAAAGCTTTTGCACAGCAAAGAAACCATAAACAAGGCCAAAAGACAACCCTCAGAATGGGAGAAAATATTTGCAAGCAAAGCAACTGACAGAGGATTAATCTCCAAACTTTACAAGCAGCTCATGCACCTCAATATCAAAAAAAGAAACAACCCAATCCAAAAATGGGCAGAAGACCTAAATAGACATTTCTCCAAAAAGATATACAGATTGCCAACAAATGTATGAAGGAATGCTCAGCATCATTAATCATTAGAGAAATGCAAATCAAAACTACAATGAGATATCATCTCATACCATTCAGAATGGCCATCATCAAAAAATCTAGAAACAATAAATGCTGGAGAGGGTGTGGAGAAAAGGGAACCTTCTTGCACTGTTGGTGGGAATGTAAATTGACACAGCTACTATGGAGAACAGTATGGAAGTTCCTTAAAAAACTAAGAATAGAACTACCATACAACCGAGCATTCCCACTAATGGGCATATACCCTGAGAAAACCATAATTTAAAAAGAGTCATGTACCACAGTGTTCATTGCAGCTCTATTTACAATAGCCAGGACATGGAAGCAACCTAAGTGTCCATTGACAGATGAATGGATAAAGAAGATGTGGCACATATATACAATGGAATATTACTCAGCCATAAAAAGAAACGAAATTGAGTTATTTGTAGTGAGGTGGATGGACCTAGAGTCTGTCATACAGAGTGAAGTAAGTCAGAAAGAGAAAAACAAATACCGTAAGCTAACATATATATATATGGAATCTAAAAAAAAAAAAAAGGTCATGAAGAACCTAGGGGCAAGATGGGAATAAAGACGCAGACCTTCAAGAGAATGGACTTGAGGATATGGGGAGGGGGAAGGGTAAGCTGGGACAAAGTGAGAGAGTGGCATGGACATATATACACTACCAAATGTAAAACACATAGCTAGTGGGAAGCAGCCACATAGCACAGGGAGATCAGCTCGGTGCTTTGTGACCACCTAGAGGGGTGGGATAGGGAGGGTGGGAGGGAGGGAGATGCAAGAGGGAAGAGATATGGGGATATCTGTGTAACTGATTCATTTTGTTATAAAGCAGAAACTAACACACCATTGTAAAGCAATTATACTCCAATAAAGATGTTAAAAAAAATGTCATGAAGAGCACAAAAAGACTGAGGAGCTGTTGTAGATTTAAGGAGACTAAAAGACATGATAACAATGTGAAACATAATCTAGGATTTTTTAGCAATTAAGTATGTTATTTGATGAAGTAGTAAAATCTGAATAAAGTCTGTTCATTAGGTAATAGCATTGAATCTGTATTAATTCCTGTTTTGGTAATTGTGCTGTGATTATATAAGAGAAGGTCATTGTTTTTAGAAAATAAAAATTGAAAATTTGGGATAAAGAGGAATGATATCTTCAATATACTCTCAAAGTTTCAAAAAATGACGTGTGTCTCTGTGTTTTTGTGGACGTATGCATATTTTAATGGGGAAAGAGTTGAAGTAAATGTAGTTAAATATTAACATTCGGTGAATCTGGGTAAAGCATATATGAGAATTTTGTAATGTTTTTTCAAATTTTCTTTAAATCTGAAATTGTATCAAAATAAAATTTGATGCATAGCTGAATGTATCACAAGCAAAATCAATAGAGAAATGACAGATTAGTAAGAACCATATGCATGGTATATGACAAAGGCATCATTTCCTAAGTATATGGAGCCAACAAAGAAACAATAAGAAAGTAAAACAATGGGCAAAGAAAATAAGTAGGCAGTTCATAGTAAAAGAAAAAAAATGGCTTCTAAACACACAAAATTCTACCACATTCATATGAAAATATAATTTAAAAATATATAGTTACCTTTTTCACTTATCAAGCTGTCAGAAAAATTTGACAATCTTTTAACTTCTATGATGTATAAGTTTAAAATATCCCCAACCTGGAAATTCTCTTCATTAAAAACTATACACTTTCTGACATATAAAAATACTAGATACAAACAAATGCCCATCAGAATGTGATGGGGTAAATAATAATGGTACACCCATTATTAATGTATATATAGGATATATACAAGTAAAATTTTAAAAATAAGTGATAAAGATATACAGGTTCTAATATTTAGACTAATTAACAAGCCATGCCTACTTTCTGCTTACATTATAATCGGCAGAGGAATGTGCGGACCATGAAATAGTGGAGGTAGCATTTACCTGCACTTTCTTTTGTAATGTTTTAAATATTTCAGGCTGGTGCATATATTATCAATAATAAAAAATGAATCACATTTTCTCATAGAATTAAATGCCATGTCTGCTGTTTTAAAACCCTCCTGCCACTAAAATCTATTCTTAATTCTGTTTCCAATGTTTGTATCATACTTGCATTTTTCATCTTATTTCATATGTCATATTTTCTAATAGTATGTTAAACAATAATGGTACCAGTGGAAATCTCTAATTACTGATTTTAATTCAACTATTTATTTCCACTTAAAATATTTGTTGTTGCTATTAGAGAATAACTACATTTAAGTAGTTTTCTACTACGCCTATT
This sequence comes from Grampus griseus, assembly GCF_964374135.1. Lineage (NCBI taxonomy): Eukaryota > Metazoa > Chordata > Mammalia > Artiodactyla > Delphinidae > Grampus > Grampus griseus. The sequence continues at coordinate 89,809,788 of NC_139000.1, read as the reverse complement.
AGTAAAGAATGATGAACTAATAACTTTTCAGTAAATATTGATATCAACATATTGCTTTTCTCTTCTAATTTAATTACTTATTCTAATTTCTTGATATTCCATCACTGTTGAGCTTTAGAATTAAAATCACTACTAATTGTCATTTTATATACTGCAAGATTCTATTTGCTAAAATGTATGTGTAGTCATACATAACACGAGTCAATAATTATTTTTGTATTGTATTTACTATGATGGCTGTATAGTGACAGCATATTTTTAAACCACAAATGGTGCAATGAAAATAGTAAAATGTACTGGGAAACACTATCTTTCTCTAGGACTTGGAAGATTTGAATAAAATTATCTTCTGTTTAAACGTGAGCTAAATTCATATATAAGTCCATCTTTTCATGTTATTTTTTAAAATCAACTTTATTGATATAATTTACATACAATAAACTGCACCCATTGTGTTGAATTCAATGCATTTTGACAGTTGCATACACCAACACAATAAAAATACAGAACATTTTCATCATCCCCAAAATGTTCCTTGTACCCATTTTCTGGTCATCCCTCCCTCTGCCCCTAGCCCCAGGCAACCACTGATGTGATTTTTGTCACTTCACTGTATATTAGTTTTCATTTCTAGAATTTCATATAAATGCAACCATTCAGTATATAATACTCGTTTGTGTCTGCTTCTTTTACTCAGAATGACTTTGAAATTCATTTATGTTGTTACATATATCAGTAGTCCATTCCTTTTCATTGCTGAATAGTATTGTAGTATTCATTTATGAACATACCACATTTTGACTATCCATTCACTTGATGATGGACATATGGTTTATTTCCAGTTTGAAGCTATTATTAATAAAACTGATATCAACATTCATGTACAAGTCTTTGTATGGACATAAGTTTTTATTTCTCTTGGATTAAATATAGGAATGTGGTGGCTGTGTTGTATAGTAGTTGTATGTTTAACTGTTAAGAATTTGCCAAACTATTTTACAGTGTTTGTGTCATTTTATATTCCCATTTGCCATGTATGAGTTCCAGTTGCTTCACACCTTTCAACACATGATGTCAATCCTTTTTAGTGTTTTTTTAATGAGTGTATAGATGTGTCTCGTGATTTTAATTTGTATTTCCCTGATGGTTAACGTTGAAAATCCTTTCTTGTTCTTATTGGCTATTTCATATCTTTTTTTCATGTATGATCTCTATTTGAATTTGTTGCCACTTTGAGGGGGGCGGTTATCTGGCTTTTTACAATTGGGTTGTAAATTTCTTTATATTTTCAGAATACAAATCTTTTGTCAGATGTCTACTGCAAATATTCTCTCCCATTCTGTATCTTGCCATTTCATTTTCTTAACAGTGCCTTTCAAAGGACAAGTTTTTAATTCTGAAAAGTCAAACTTAACATTTTTTCTTTTATAGTTCATTATTTGTGTGTCCAATCTAAGAAGTATTTTCCTATGGTCCCGGTACATTTTAAATGGTTGCTCTATAATGACATTTACAATTTTTTATGATTGTTGACTGTTTTCAGTTTTTTCTTTTTCAATTTTGATCAATTATGTCTTGCTAGGAAATCATTTGCTCTTGGTAGTATTCTCTTCTGGTCCTATTGATTGACCCAGTATCTGTGGTTGTTTTTACTCATTACACATCTTGTTTAATTTTGCTATCTGTCTACTTCATTTCGGTTTCTGTGGGGTATCTAGTTTACTGGGGTTTTAAAAAATCTTTTCTATTTATTTTAATAGAGAAAAGATGGACTACTTTATAAATTTGGTGTCTGAATAAATTCAGGCATACTTTCCCATGCAAGAGAAATCTAAAATAGAATGGTTTATATAAAGCATATCTATTTTTATCACATAGCAAAAGCCAGGAGGTAACTTGCTGCTAGTGTTGATTAAATATGTCAGGACATGTCTCTGATTCTTTTGGCCTCTCCCCTATGGTTGAGAAAATGTTGCCTCTGCCCCAGGCATCATGTAAAAGGAAGAAAGCATAAATTGATGACAGTAGCTAAGTCTGCCTTTTTCTTCAGGAAAGCAAAGGTTTTCCCAGAACTACCAGTGTTTTGCTTCTCCTGGCCTGAGTCAGTTCACTTGGCCACTACAAGCTTCAAAAGGTGCTAATGGAGTAAGCAGTGAGAGAGGAGTATTGGAATTGCTCAGCAAACCAACAGTGTCTACAACTGTGAAAGTGACTATCCATATCCAAGAAAAAAGATATACAAAGTATACAAAAAACCCCACAAACATCTAAAAATCTTATAATATGTGAAGATTAACTAAGACTAGAAATTCAGAAGCTGCGGAAGAATTGATGGGCACATTTAAACATGTAAAAAGGGCTTCCCTGGTGGCGCAGTGGTTGAGAGTCCGCCTGCTGATGCAGGGGACACGGGTTCGTGCCCCGGTCCAGGAGGATCCCACATGCCGTGGAGCGGCTGGGCCTGTGAGCCATGGCCACTGAGCCTGTGTGTCCGGGGCCTGTGCTCCACAACAGGAGAAGCCACAACAGTGAGAGGCCAGCGTACCGCAAAAAAAAAAAAAAAAAAAAAAAAAAAAAAAAAAGTAAAAAACAAAATGTGAATGGGAAAATATCATATACAAAGTCAAGAGACAAACAATAGGCTATTTTTTTAAAGGAGTTACTACCTTTAGAACATAAAAAGCTGTTACAAATTGACAAGACAATCCAAAAAGAAAAATTTAGGATGGTTTATAAAGGCAACTTTGCAGATTAGCAAAGTGGTGAAGGAAGTTTTAAAGAGGTATATTAACGTCAATTAAAATAAAACTAGTTATCACTTTGAAATAATAAAATTCCTCAAGGTTAAAGAGTAACAGCTACTTGTAATACAGGGGAAGGGCATATTTTTATACTAATGTTAGAAATATGAAATGTTAGTCTTATTCTAGAGAAATCTGGCAACATCTATTAAAATAAGAAAACACAATTCAATCCATCAATCTCACTCTTACAGGGGGGAAAAAAAGCTCCAGTAGGTAAGGGCATGATTATGCTTGTCCACTAACCTATTATGCTATGTCAGCTCTGGAAGATGTTTATCAGATCATTTTTCCTAGTGACAAAAATGTCAATAAACAGTGGCAAAGTGGTTGAACAAATTATGGCATTCCACACCATGGAGTCTTCAGCTGGTTAAAGTACTGTTGAGTGCAAAAGATGCAAAAATGTGTGTATAATCCCATATTAAGACAATTGAAACACACACTCATATATGTGTGCACAGATAACATATTAATGTGTCCACATATGGTTATGAGTATAAAGAAAAATAAAAGAAGTTCATCAGCATTGCTTATCTGTTGACAGACTGTTGATGTCTGGAGTTGCTGAGAATGGAGAAAGTACAAAATTCAAGAGATAAAATATATTACGTCACATTTATACAAAGTTTTATGTGTGTGCACATGTGTGTCTTTAAATATTTTTTTTAATGAAAAGAAAGGAGATTTTTCGACTGACCTATTTGTCCCCACTGGTTCTAGAGACATGGGCATGAAATTAAAGCAATAAACAAGATGAATCATATTTCTTGAGGAATTTGCTTCTATAGGAAGGCTTCTTCCACTGTATCAAATATATAGTTTCCTCCCACTATGAATTTTGTGACATTTTAAGAAAATGATGTATTCTTAGAAGACTTATTTTTCTCAATTATTTATCTTATGTCCAGTAAGGTGTAACTCATGGACAAAGACTTTTTGACATATAACATACAATATACAATATCATAGGGCCTCTCTGTAGTATGAATAACTTGTAATTAATAATTTATAATTCTGACTTGTGTAAGAATACTTTCTCACTTTTAAGAAATACATAATTTTACTTGTGTATAATACAGAATACTGAAAACTGATTTCTGAATGAAGCTATTCCCATATTTAGTGCATTTGTCTTCCTCTAGCAGAAATTTTCTGATAACTTCCAGGTGTAGTGTTTTCTAGTCACTGCTTTTATAGGTTTTTCTCTCCAAAATGAATTTCTGTAATGAAGTATGATTTGTGAATGCAGCCCTACCCACATTTAATCAAAGTACTCTCCCCTACGAATTACTTGATGTATAATTAAATACTGGTCCAAGTGACCATTTTCTTACATTTACTGAATTCACAGAACAAGATTCCTTTTTGAAAAATTAATATAAAGTGTATTTTTAATTTAAAAATTTCTATTGTAAAACTGCCTTAAAATAGTTTTGCTGTAAATACAAGTGAACTGTATTATAGTGCTGTCATAAAAAGATACAGCTGTGGAGAATGGACTTGAAGACATGAGGAGGGGGAAGGAAGGGTAAGCTGGGATGAAGTGAGAGAGTGGCATGGACATATATACACTACCAAATGTAAAATAGATAGCTAGTGGAAAGCAGCCACATAGCACAGGGAGATCGGCTCAGTGCTTTGTGTCCACCTAGAGGAGTGGGATAGGGAGTGGGGAGGGAGAGGCAAGAGAGGAGATATGGGGATATATGTATATGTATAGCTGATTCACTTTGTTATATAGCAGAAACTAACACACCATTGTAAACAATTATACTCCAATAAAGACGTTAAAAAAAAAAAAAGATATGGCTAACTCACACCACTTTCCCAAGTCAAGTCTATACTCCACATTTCCCCCAATCAATTTATACTGACCTTGGGGTTTACCTACTTAAGATTTAGCTCTCATATTCCACTGATAATTTTCCATCATCCATTCCTCAATCAATTCCCAAGTATCCCTTGAGATACATGGAGGCCCACAAAACACTCTTCCTTTCTCCTAGAGATTAATTGTGTGTTTACGAAAGGTAAAGTATCTTTTTTTTTTTTGGCTTGGTAATGTAGAATTGTATTTTTTAAAATATACCTGAGAATAAAAAAGTTGAGGGGCTTCCCTGGTGGCGCAGTGGTTGAGAATCTGCCTGCTAATGCAGGGGACATGGGTTTGCGCCCTGGTCTGGGAGGATCCCACATGCCACGGAGCAACTAGCCCCGTGAGCCACAACTACTGAGCCTGCGCATCTGGAGCCTGTGATCCGTAACAAGAGAGGCCACGATAGTGAGAGGCCCGAGCACTGTGATGAAGAGTGGCCCCCGCTTGCCAAAACTAGAGAAAGCCCTCACACAGAAACGAAGACCCAACACAGCAAAAATAAATTAATTAATTAATAAACTCCTACCCCCAACATAGAAAAAAAAAGTTTAGAATCAAATTGATGGGCTCTTGCCACCAGTTTTCATTAACTCAACTTTCTATTAATTATCCAGTGGGTGGGGGGGGGCATACTATCAAAGAAAGAATCTGAGAGGCTCTTAGTCAATCTCCTCCTTTTGCTAAAGTTTGGCAGCTACCGTAATAAAATTTGACACCACCAGAAGTACTTTTCTCATATGTATCAAAGTTTATAAAGTGTTTAACAAAAGAGTGAATGCCTTAACTTTTAGCAGCAAAAATTGGGAATAAAGTCATGTTGCAAATCAGAGCACTTTCATATTTTGGAAAGTTTGGAGAGTTTTGGTAATTAAAAACATATATTTCTGGACTCTGCATTCCTTAAGTAGCAACAGCTATCTCAGTGAATTAAAAACTTCTGTTAATGGCAATGTAGGTGGCCTGTACCAGTACTCCCTCTGAGAACTAAAAAAGGTGGAAGAAAATATTAAAAACATTTAGCTTTGTGACAGCACTGGAGAGCTACCAAGGAAGTGAGAAACTGCAAGAATAAGATTAAAGACATAACCTCTGGAATTTGGAACTATTTATTAAAAAGAGTTGTTTGTAATTCTTAAAGCAAATACTGAGCAAGAGAAACTTAAGACAGTTTTTTGACAAACTTATGGGACTAAAGGGACAAATAGTAGAATTAAGTTCCCTCTAAGGAGGAGCATCCTGATAAATCTCCCAAAGTCCTAAGTCTTGAGGGTATCCCCTAAGAATAAGAGTGAAAAAAAATAGACAAGCCCTCACAGGGACTGCAGCCCAGTTTCGAATAATCTCAGTACATGATTGGATGAAGGCAATCAGGGATTGCTCATGTTCCTAGGCTGGTCACCTGTTAGAAGCAAAGGAAATCCTCTCTGAAAGATATCCAGGCCATCTAATCATATCTACAATTTTTAATATATAATGTCTAAGCAGTTCACTTAAAATCACCAGGTATATGAGAAGACAAGACATCACCAAAACCCAAGAGAAACAATAGTCAACAGAAAAATACTATCTAGACAATGGGGTCATCACTAGGAGAAGAAGAGGAACATAATGAAGTAAATGCATAATTTGAATAAATAATAGCTAGAAATTTCCCCAAATGTGCAAAAAAAGAGGAAAAAACCCAAAGAAAAAAACCATTAAGCTCCAGATTTTAAAAAACACTGCAAACCCCAAGCAGGATAAATACATAGAATATCATACCTAAGCATATCACTGTCCAACTGTTGACAGCCTAAGACAAGGACATAGATTTTAAAGGAGTGAGAGAAAAGAATAATTAAAAAAAAACATAACCTTCAAAGGTAACTGGATTGAAAGCTTACTTTTCAACAAAACAATGAAATACAAATCAAAACAAAATATCTCAAAATACTAATAGAAAATAACTGCCAACTTAGAATTCTATACTCAGTAAAAACATCCGTTAAAAATGAAGGCAAAATTAAGACATTTTCCAACAAATGAAAACAATTTGTCACTAGCAAACATACACTAAAAGAAATACTAAAAGGTGTCCTTCAGTCAGAAAAAAAAAATGATTCTAGAAGGAAAATTCAAGAAGAAGAAGGGAAAAAAGTAACAAAAAGGGTAAATATATGGATTAATTTAAATGCATGTTGACTCTGAAACAGTAATGATTGAGTGTTTCAACTACATTCAGAATTAAAATGCATGCTACCAATACAAGTCAAGAAGGAAATAAAGTTAATGTTCTAACTCTTCACCTTATACAGAAAGTGGTGTACTCATTTACATTAGCCTTTAATAAGTAAAGTATGCATATTGTATTAATATCTTACATAGTAAATTTTGAGACAAAAAGCACCACCAGAGATAAAAAACAGACATTTTATAATGATTGTTTCAACTAACCAGAAAGAGTATAACAATTCTAAATATGAATATATGTAAAGACATAGACTTAAAATATATAAAACAAAAACTGGTAGCTCTAAAAGAGAGACAAATTCACAATTATTCTGGGAGATTAGTACACACATTCTTTTAGTATCTGATACAATATAGAGGATTAAGAATTTGAGAATATAGAGGATTTGAAAACAATTGACTAATTTGTAGAGATTGAAAGGAAATAGTACTCTTCCAAATGTGCAGCTATCTTCTAAGAATACAAGCTCAAATGCAAGATAATTGCCTCATAATAACCTAGTATGTAATAATAAATATGTAGAGAATGCATTAACGAAATTCAAAGGAAAGAATTCTAGGTTTTAAAACTCATTTTCTTAATTTGTCTCTTTTTCAAACAGAAATCAGTAAAAAGTAGGGGTTTCTGTGAAAGATGCTGAGAATCCAGAGTACTAAATCTGTAACCTGCAGCTAAATTCCATGATCTCAGGGCTAGTTCTAGTGTGACAGGTAGTCTATGGGGTGCTGCTTACATCATTGATCACTTTTGGGATACAGGCTGGGAGCACTTTATACCTCTTGGCCATGAGTTACCTGCTGCCATGGCAGGGAATTAGTAAATGAGGGAACACATTGGTTACCTAAAGATGCCTGTGAATATTCAGGTAAGTCTGTGGTTCTGATTTGCCAATCTCAAAGTCAAATTGTTAATTTTAAATTTACGAATCCAAATTTCCACACACTAGTAAACATTATAAACAATAAATAATACTGACTTCCCAAAGGAAAAAAAGTAGAGTCCTTCTTTGTGCGTTTAATGTCAATTTTCACAAAAACGTCTAGCTTTTCTTCATTATAGACCTGAATTGTCTATACTGTTGCCTTGATTTCAGTGTCCTTAGGGTGCTTGGACAATGAAAATTTTTCTTAGAACACTGTTCCTTAAGAAATTCCTTTGGTCAACATTGAATATTTTTGCTATGCAGGGCATGAAAAACTCAACAGCCCTGATTTATAAAGCTCCTTATCCAAAATGTGAAACAAGAAAGATTGCCAAGTTATCTCCTTCCAAATGTACTATTATTTGCAGGGGCTTGACAATCCCAAGTAACCAAGCATGGCCATTAAGCACTGCTTAAACACTTTCTCCAGAGTGTCTCCCCATATGTATAAAACTGGACGTCAGCTATGAGATCCAGATATTCATACTTCTGACTAGATAAAGTAACTTTGCTTACCTCTTGCTTCTTAGTCAAGCTATAGCTCCTCAAAACTTTTATCCCCACACCATGATTGTGGCACTGAGCATTCTACTTCCCCAGTATCAGATTTCTGATGTATACTGAGTTGTACTTTCCAGTTGAAGGCTTTCCTAAAGTCACTACATTTATAGGGTTTCTGTTTAGTATGAATTTTCTGGTGTTTAATAAGATTTGATCTGATGGTGAAGGCCTTTCCACATTCAGCACACATATATGGTTTCTCTCCTGTGTGAATTCGATGGTGTTCAAGGAGTTGTGTCTTCTTAATAAAGGCCTTCCCACAGTCACTGCATTCATAGGGCTTCTCTCCAGTATGAATTCTCCAATGTCGATTTAAGTGTGACTTCTGGATGAAGGACTTCCCACATTCAGTACAAATATAAGGCTTCTCTCCTGTATGAATTCTCTGATGCATAATTAGTGTTGATTTTCTTGCAAAGGCTTTCCCACATTCACTGCACTCATAATGTCTTTCTCCAGTATGAGACTGCTGATGTATATGGAGGCCTGATTTCCGAGTGAAAGCTTTTCCACAGTCATTACATTTATAGGGTTTCTCACCAGTATGAATTTTCTGGTGTGTAAAGAGATTTGATCTGTCAGTAAAAGCCTTTCCACATTCAGCACATCTGTAGGGTTTCTCTCCTGTGTGAATTTGCTGATGTACATGAAGCTGTGACTTCTTCGTGAAGGATTTCCCACAATCACTGCATTCGTAAGGTTTCTCTCCAGTATGAATTCTCTCATGTGTAATAAAATGTGACTTATGGAAGAAGGCCTTCCCACATTCAGTGCAAACATAGGGTTTTTCTCCTTTATGAATTCTCTGGTGCATACTCAGTGTTGACTTCTGAATAAATGCTTTCCCACATTCACTGCATTCATAATGTCTCTCTCCAGTATGACATTTCTGATGTATCCTGAGCCGTGACTTCCAGGTGAATGATTTTCCACAGTCACTGCATTTATAGGGTTTCTCTCCAGTATGAATTTTTTGGTGTTTAATGAGATTTGACCTGTCAGTAAAGGCCTTCCCACATTCAGTACATATATAGGGTCTCTCACCAGTATGAATTTTCTGGTGTATAATGAGATTTGTCTTGTGGGTGAAGACCTTCCCACATTCTGAACATATAAAGGGATTCTCCCCTGTGTGAATTCGCTGGTGCACATGGAGCTGTGACTTCTTTATAAAGGACTTCCCACAGTCACTGCATTCATAAGGTTTCTCTCCAGTATGAATTCTCTCATGTGTAATAAAATGTGACTTCCGGATAAAGGCTTTCCCACATTCAGTACATACATAGGGTTTTTCTCCTGTATGAATTTTCTGATGCATACTTAGTGTTGATTTCCTTGTGAAACCTTTTCCACATTCAGTACATTCAAAGTGTTTCTCACCAGTATGAACTTTCTTATGTATATTGAGGTTTGAATTCTGAGAGACATTTTTCCCACATTCACTATAATTATAGGTTTTTTTCCCTCCAGGATGAATTCTCTGGTGTCTGAACAGATCTGACTTCTGGATAAAGGCTTTTCCATGTGGACTGAATTTACAATCAGTCTCCTCAGTGTGAGGAGTTTTCTCATGGTTTGAGTTGAGGGAAAAGTCCTTCCCATATTCAGTGCATATATAAGGTTTCTCTCTTGTATAAACCTGAGGTACAGCAAATTGGGACTTCCGAGTGAAGACTGTTTCACATTTGCTGCACTCATGATGTTTCTCTTCAGTATAAATCCTTTGATGTGCAAAAAGGTGTGACTTATGGGTGGAAAGTTTTACACAATCAGAAAATAAATAGAGGTTCTCCCCATGAAATTTTTGATGTTGAATGAGAGTTTGCTTATGACTCAGAAGTTTCTTACATTGATTATATCCACAAGCATTCATTTCTGTATGAGAATTCATATGAGTAAAGATATTACCATATCCAATAATCTTATCAAAATTTTCTGTTACATTGTTTCTATTATAATTACATAGGCTTACAATAGGCTTCAAACTCTTTTGAAATGAGTCACAGTTATGGAGTCTTTTTCTTGAAGGAACAAGGTATGTGTTTACACGAAACATTTTCCTAATGTCTTTATTATATTCACAGTCTCCCTCATTAGCTAGTGTATCCTTGTTGATGAAGGCAACATGACTTAAATGTTTGTTCTGGTTTTCCTCACATCTCCCTGTCTGTTCATCATCTTGCCACAATTCTTCTAAAATGGAATACAGGTCATCTCTTGTGAAGAGATTAATTCTCTCAAACTGGATTGAAACTTCTTCAGACATTCCCTGTTGTGACGTTTCAAAACCAATACCCTGATCTAAAAAATAAAATAAAATAAAACACACAAAGAACAGTTAGCAGAACACAGAAGGGATGATACATAGAGTGGATACAGGGTGAACACAGAGAAATGGAAGAGATTTATATAAACATAATACTAAATATAGATAAATATATAAAATATGAATAAATATATGTGTAGTAATCTCTTTATATATAATAATATGCAATAATAAAATAAGCATTTACATTACATTTGCTGTCTGATAAACAATAGCATTTAGATTTGCCAGGCATTTTTCTAACTCATTTAAACATCATCACAACCTTTTGATATTGGTGTTATTATTATCCCTATTTTAAAGATGAGGAAACTGAGCCACAGAAGAGTTAAGTAGTGTGTCCAAATCAAATGTTTAGTAATTAGGGAAGATGAGATTCAAACTGAAGTACATCAGTTCTGTGCATGTAGCAGAACTACACAGTAAGGGGTCAGAAAAACAAAGTGACAAACTAAGTGGCTAAAAAGAAGTGTTTCTGAGTCTAGCTTCTTACTATCCTTCATCTATAAATCTTAATCTCCCTGCTTTCTCTTTTCCCTATTAACCACTGTGCCCTAAATACCAACTTATTTATGTTTAGAAAACTACTGTAGCCTCAGTCATCCTGAATTAGCTTTACCATTACAAACAATAAATGTATGTATATGATTCAATTCTTTATGTCTTGTTTGGGGTGCACATACATGCATCTAATAGGAAGAATATAACAGCAAAAAGGGCCAACTCTGAAGCAGAGACTGAAAGTTGTCCATCTGTCTCCTTCCTTCAACAGTATTAAGCTTGTAGCCAAGCATGTGTCTGCCTCAAAACAATAGGTCTAAAAACAACAAAAAAACAATAGGTCTGTGCAGCCTCATTTGTCATTAGGTAAAGCCAAGTAATTCAGTTATCACCAATCAAATGGGAGTAAAAATTATATTTGTTGTAATCAGGCCAAGGTCTTAAGGAAGTGGGTGTGTCTCCCAAAACCCTCTCCTCTTCCCATTGGCTATCTTGCAGCTGGCAATGCCCAAGGCAGAGATCAGAAAACTACAGCCTCAGGCTAAATCCAGGCCTCTACCCAAAAGCTAAGAAAAGATTTTACAGTTTTGAATGGTTGAAAAAACAAAAGAAGAGTAATACTTCATGGTACATGAAAACTATATACAATTCAAATTTCCATGTCCATAAAGTTCTTATTGGAACACAACCACATCCATTCATTGATGTATTGTCTATAGATGCTTTGGGGCTTCAAAACAAAATTGAGTAATTATGACAGCAATCACATGCCTCACAAAGCCTAAAATATTTACTTCTGGGTCTTTACAGAAAATATTTGCCGACCCCTGCTCTAGGAGGTGATGGTGCAATGACTTTCTAGAAACTCTGTCCCTAAATAGTCATTGGAAGCAGAGTGGCCTGGCAGACCTGAACCACTCACTTTGGAACTGTCATGTGATGGGTCAATGTTTATATTCTCTAAGTCACTGTTTCTTGGGGGTCTCTCAGTGACAGGGGCTTAGTTTTACTCCAATATACCATTCTTGCCCAGAATAAGAATCACTAATATTCCAAATCCTGGAATAGTGTGTAAGACAAGACTCTCAGTAAATATTTAAGTAAAAATTAGATTATTCTTGAATATAGACACAGTCTAACCTCATATCCATTTCATTCTATCTCTAAGGCCTTGTAATGTCCCCACATTCTTTATTTTTTATATTACATTTTTACTCACACACATTAATGGCTTTCATTAATCCTGAGGACCTCTAATACTGATTTCTAAACATGGATTTTCATCTTTTGCAACCTTTCACTTTCCTTAGCTTATAAACCCATTGCTACACCTGACAACATTTACAGTATTACCAACAATGTTCAATGTAAAAAGTTTGCTCCTGTGGTAAAAAGTTTATCCATAATTCCTCTGTCACACATTGAATTACTCATTCAATAAAATACAGAGTCATAATTCAGGCCAATAAAATGAATGTATGCAAGCTATCTTTCCACCAGTCACTAAAATCTATTTTATTACTGAATCCAAACATATATTCTTTTCCTTTTCCCCATTAAGCTTCCTTTTTCTGGTCCTCTGTTCCTATTCAAAATTCATTTTCTTCGTGGATCATTTAGGGTTCTATGCTCTGAAAATGAATCTCAAATCTCAGCACAACTCTAGGAAGACTCTCTTTTCTTTTAATTTAAAAACAAACACAGATATTTCTGAGCCTTTCATACTCATATTTAATTGGCATAGATTTGCACAATAACAAATGCTTAATGCTCAAAGCCTGAAATTTTAAACATTTCTTGCAGTTATCTTCCCTTTCTAATTACAATTATTGGCCCTTTGAATTACTCCTAGCAGAAAAATTTTCAAATCCCTCTGAAATAACACAAAATAACCTCCTCTGCCTATCACATAAATTAAAGAAGTTAATTTCACTAACTATTCTCTAAGGAAACATTTTAAAAAAGAGGTAAAAGACTCAGTTATCACACAAATTAATGTTGTTTTCTCTGAATTTTTGGGGGTTGAAGAATTAGAAAAGGGAAAAGCAATGTATGCTGTAATAGTTAGGTCCAATTCAAGGAGTAAGTGAAACCTGAGAGCAAAGCATAAGTATGTGGATTATTTGAATAGGCAGATAAGCCAGAAAATAAAGGGTCAGACGCAGGGGTATCATTAAAGAAAGTGTTAAAACAAAGTAAACATGATTATGGAAACTAAACAGAGATAAATGTGAATTGCAAATATGAGGCATGTTCTTCCTTTAGTTTATAAACCCATTGAGAGAGGAATTTGTCATATGTTAGATAATATTTTGTACCATATAGCTATGACAAGATAAGCAGAATATTTTAATCAGCATCTAAGAAAAAAAGTTAAAAAAAAAAAGGAAACAGTACATCCAAATAGGGTTAGAATAATCCAGGCATAAGTAAATACAGACATGGTTTTGGTGATATCACTGGAAAGTAAAAGGAGGAGGGTATCTAACTGATATTTTATAAAAGAGAAAAATTAGTAGAAAGAGCATAAAGAATTATTTGAGAAGATGAGTCACAGGGAAAAGCAAAAAGCACAATAAAATATGACAAAATTTTGAAAGGTGTACCATCTGCTGTTAGCATGCTGCACTGTAACTGCTCTTCCTCCACACAAGCAGCCACCTGATGGGCCCTTATATGTGTAAGGTATCAGTTGTTCCCCTGAAAGGCTTATGCCAGAATTGAGACACATGATTCAATCTGAGACACACAGATAGGTCTAGGCCACTTTAACGAAGGCATTGTCCTTTACATATGTCCCATAATGCCAATAACTTCCAACTTCAATTGGTTAAAAATATGACAGAGCATTATAATTTATTTATATTGTTTAAAATCTTATAAACCCTGCTAAGGTCTGTGTGTACATAACATGTATTTAAACTCTGTGTTGATTATTTGTTTTTGCTTCTTTCACATAACATTTCATAGTACATTTCTGTATATTAGTACTTCCTATACTTATAATTTTTTTTTATAGTTATGGTAGTTTTTCCTCTGTTTGGACCATTTGGGATGTTTAGTTTATCCTCATACATAGTGTAGCCATAAAAATCTTTGTGTCAACTTCTTGACTTTTCTTTTGCTTACTTCCTTGGAGTATGTCCCCAAAGTAGAATTTCCAGGGCAGGAAGCATGTTCAGTTTAATATCACTTATTATATGTTTCCAGAGTTCTTTCCAGAAAGATTTGGCTAAACTTACAGAGCTTTCAGCATTGTACCTGTTTCTCAATGTACCTGCCATCATTGTTTTAACTGTTATTTGTTTTTTGATGTTTTTATGTTTGTCATTTTTATTTCAATTTCACTTATTGCTAATCAGCCTACAAAATATACATATAAATGTGATTATTTACTCTGATTCTTATTTCCACTTATTAATTATACTCTGAGAGAATAAATATATCCTCACCCACCCACAGAGAAAAAAAAAATATGACAGAGACTTGTGGGACTCAGCAAATGTAGCATAAAGTAACACAGCTCAAAGTGTATACTCACCAGAGAGCAGTAAAGCCACAGAACAAGAGAAGAAAGACCCCCTGGTGGTGGTCATCGCCTAAAGATCCTGTTTACTACATACCAACTGTTAAGTCACCTGCGGAGGAGGAATGGACTCCCACCCCAAATTTGGTTCAAATCTCAAGAGTGATGATTTGACACACATACCAATAAGGTGTGAAAAGGTTCATTACTCACACAATGAGGCTTTTAAAGGGAGCGCTCCCAAGCAGGTCCAAAAGTGACTTAAGAGAGCAAGAAAAGGAAACTTGCTTGGGTTTTTTATGGTGGTTGGGATATGGGGCTAAGCTGACTGATAGAGTGCAACTTCCCACTAGTACCAAGGGAGAGAGCACCTAGACTTTCTTGTAAGTTTGCCCAGATGTGCGGCAGAAGGTGAAGAGACAGTGGTGAAGTTTAGAAGGTGTCAGCAGTCAAATACCAAAAATGAAGTCAGAATCTACTACAAGGTACATGATAAGATGTTCAAAATATTTTGTTATTAGAGAAACACAAATTAAAACAATAGTTAGAAATTAAAATCCATCAGATTAGCCACATTATGTGAAATTATTAAAAATATGGGCAGGGATGTGGAGAAACTGATGCCCTTGTATGTTCAGGGGATTGCAGACTAATACATCCAATCTAGAAAACAACATGTTTATACTTAGTTAAATAAAGTATTAGTATACTCAGTAATAAAACAATCCCACTACTCTTCCTCAAGAAATTCTCATTTCCTATAAGAATAGTTCATGAAGAAATTTATTACAGTACTAGTTGTAGTAGCTAGAAAGCTGGACAAGTAAATATGGTATATATACACACTATGAAATGTATGCGTCAATTAGAAGAAATGAACTAGAAAAACACATTGTAACATGAACCAATTTAGTTCTGAGAGAAAAAAATAAGAAACTGAGTAGGACATACAGCACAGTACCATTTCTATAAATTAAAATGACCAAGAATTTAAATTTTATAAATACCCCACAAATACAAGGATAGATTGCAAACATATCAAATATAATAGAGCAGTTGCCTCTGGGAAGAATAAAAACAAACAGGGAGTGAGGATTAAAAGGGATAAGTAAAGAAATAAAATAAAATTTTTTTTAAATTGTAAAATAGGGAATTCCCTGGCCGTCCAGTGGTTAGGACTCTGAGTTTCCACTGCAGGGGGGCACGGTTCGATCCTGGTCAGAGAACTAAGATCCTGCATGCTGCAGGGTGTGGCAAAAAAAAAAAAAAGAAAAAAGTTATGAAAGAAAATAAGAAGGGGAGCTTAAACAGAGTGATGAATATATTGACTACAAACTGAGGACTGCGATTTACTCGATTTCCTGCACACAAGGTACAGAAACTTTTTCTAAAATATCAAAATTAATAAATTAATCAGAAAGACCTAGTGAGTGTTGTGTTACACTAGCCAGGTAGGAAGAAAATGTCAGGAAGCATAATTACTAATATCACATACAATAAAAAGCTGTCCCCAATTGTAGGTAATGGTACCCTCAAAGTCAACCGTTGGAGGAGAGGCATGGGAGAAGATATAATAAGGCCATCTCTAGGTGACAATTCTGAAGCACTAAGGGAAAAGAAAAACAATGAAAAGAAATTAGCAGGAGTGTGACCCACAGTAATTTTTTTAAAAAGCAACTCTATGAGCCCCTGAATGTGTAAGAAAATGATTTAAGACCTTGATGGAGGTAAAAAGAATAAAAAAATGCTATAAAAAGGGAGGAAAAGCAAAAAGGCAGTATCTTAAATCCAACATACCAGTAGTTGTAGCACATCCCTCCTAAAAAGTCAAGCAAAGTGGGATGAAGAGAGTGGCATGGACATATATACACTAGCAAATGTAAAACAGATAGCTAGTGGGAAGCAGCCACATAGCACAGGAAGATCAGCTCAGTGCTTTGTGACCACCTAGAGGGGTGGAATAGGGAGGGTGGGAGGAAGACGAAGAGGGAGGAGATATGGGGATATATGTATATGTATAGCTGATTCACTTTGTTATAAAGCAGAAACTAACACACCATTGTAAAGCAATTATACTCCAATAAAGATGCTTTTTAAATTAATTAATTAATTTAATTAAATAGACAACCAGCAAGGACTTACTGAATAGCACAGGGAACTCTGCTAAAAAAAAAAAAAAAAAGTCAAGCAACAAAGACACTGATATTGGAAGGGGCCTGAAGTGGGGATGGCATTTAGATGTCCAAGGGGCCAATATCAACTCTATCCATGCAGTTCCAAAAGTTCAGAATGTTGAGAAACATCATAACAATAGCACTTCAAAGTTGTCAGCCTCTGCCAGTACAACTGCAGTTCGATTGTGCTATCTCTTATGCTTTTTGTTCCCTACTCACCTAGATAGCTCTGGCTTGAGATTTCACCATCCAACATACATGGCTGTTCTCCCCGCTCCAAGTTGAAAATGACTTCTGGTTTGGGAACTTGACACCCTAATAACAGGAAATGATAAAATACTTGATTTCAGAGGTCATACAATGAAATATTCCATTTACTTTCCAGAAAAGTTCATGGGGAACAGAAGTATATTCATAATATTGTTAAGAACACAGGACAAAAAATAAGGACAAAACTATTACATACTTCAGATGTCCTGCAGTCTTTAAAAGTCCCACGTACCTCAGAAATCTCACAGATTTCAGAAATTCCACTGAGAAAGAAAATACACTCAATTAGGTACAGTCTTACCCAGCAGAGCTGTGCTTACCCACTGAGATCAAGTTGAAATAGTTTTCCAGCATTACATCCCTGTATAGACTTTTCTGAGCAAGGTCCAACTGTTGCCACTCCTCCCTGCTGAAGTCTACAGTTACATCCTTGAAAGACACCGATCCCTGGAAAAACACATGCTTATTCAATGTAAAGGATCAGGATTGCAGGACAGGAACAAGATATTTAGAAACTTATTTTTAATAATTTTTAACATGATATGACATATAAGATTCCGACTAAATACCTAAATTTTACATTATTATTTCAAGGAAAAAATAAATATTAAAAGTATCATGCCATTCTTTCTATGGTTCTGATAATATTCTGGAGTTGTATTTTGTTTTGTTTTTATCTGTGTGCTGGTTACAAAAGAATAAGCTGTGAAAACTCATCAAGCTGCATACATGATTTGTGCATTCTTTTCTATGTATGCCATATTTCATTAACACTTCACTTAGAATATATCTTCTGCTTTTCACTTTGCACTCATCAATCTACTAAGTCAATTCTTTCTTTAAAAAAGATGAATAAAATAGGCTTCTTTTTCCAATAAACTGTGTGGTATTGGTATAAGTATAGATGATAGAATTCAATGGAATGTAACCAAGAATCCAGAAATAAACCCTCATATTTAGGGTAAACTGATAATTCAACACAGTTGTCAAAACAATTTAAAAGGGGAAAAATAGTCTTTTCAACAAATGGTGCTAGGACAAGTGGACATCCACATGCAAAAAAATGAGGTTGGACTCCTACCTCATGCCATATTAAAAAAATAAACTCAAAATGGATCAAAAGACCTAAATGTTCTTAAGTTTTAGCTAAGAAGGGTATATCTTTGTGACATTGGATTTGGCAATGATTTCTTTTTTTTTTTAATAGATCTTTATTGGAGACTAATTGCTTCACAATACTGTATTAGTTTCTGTTGTAGTTTCTGTTGTACAACAAAGTGAATCAGCTATATGTATACATATATCCCCATATCCCCTCCCTCTTGAGCCTCCCTCCCACCCTCCCTATCCCACCCCTCTAGGTCATCACAAAGCACCCAGCTGACCTCCCTGTGCTATGCTGCTACTTCCCACGAGATAACTATTTTACATTTGGTAGCATATATATGTCAATGCTTAGATATAAAATCAAAAGCACAAGCAACCAAAGAAAAAAATAGATAAATTGGACTTTATCAAAATTAAAAACTTTGTGTTTAAAAGGATACCATCAAGGAAGTGAAAACACAGGGAGAATTCTCTGGTGGTCCAGTGGTTAGGTCACTGCACTTCCACTGCAGGGGGCATGGGTTTGATCTCTGGTTGGGGAACTGAGATCTCACATGCCCTGTGGCGCAGCCAA
The DNA here is from genome assembly GCF_964374135.1 of Grampus griseus. Lineage (NCBI taxonomy): Eukaryota > Metazoa > Chordata > Mammalia > Artiodactyla > Delphinidae > Grampus > Grampus griseus. Next base: position 89,790,917 of record NC_139000.1, on the reverse strand, counting down.
AACAAACAAACAAATATATAAAAGGTGTACTTTTAAAAAAAGAGAGTGAAAAGACAACCCAAAGACTGAGAGAAAATGTTTGCAATTATATATCTGATAAGGTACTTGTGTATAGAATAATAAAGAACTCTTACAACTCAATAAAAAGATAAATGATCCAATTAAAAATGGATCAAGAATCTGAATATACATATCTCCAAAGAAGATATACAAATGGCCAAAAAAGCACATGAGAGGGTCTCAATATCTTTAGTCATAAGGGATATTGAAATTCAAATCAAAGAGATACCCCTTCAAATTCACTAAGATGATTATAATTTAAAAAATGCTGTTTGTGCCTATTTGTATTTTTATTATTTTGTAGCAAAATAATAAATGACATTAAAATTTTCATTCTGACATTTAAAAAACTACTTATATCATTAGTCATTAGTCATCAGAAAAATGCACCCATTAGGATGGCTATAATGAAAAAAAAAAAAGACACATAATAACAAGTGTTAGTGAGGAAGTGGAGAAACTGGAACCCTCATACAGTAAAGGTGGGAATGTAAAATGGTGCAGTCACTTTGTAAAACAGTCTGATACTTCCTCAAAAGGAATAATATGACCCAACGGTTCCACTTCTAGGTACATATCCAATAGAAATAAAAACACTTATCCACATGAAACTTGTATAGGAATGTTCATAGTAGCATTATTCTTAATAGTCAAAAATAAAACCAATGCAACGTCTGCCAACTAATGATGAATTTTAAAATGTGGTATATCCATACAAGAGATTATTCAGCCATAACAAGAAATGAAGTACTGATTTATGCTACAATATGGATGAATCTTGAAAATACTATGCTAAGTGAAAAAAGCCAGTCACAAAAGACCACATATTATATGATTCTATTTATATGAGATGTCCAGAACAGGCAAACCTATTGAGACAGAAAGAAGACTACTGGTTGCCCAGGGCTAGGGGGGAATGGAAGGATGTTGGGGGGGGGGTGTGACAGCTAAAAGGTATGAGTTGGAGTAGGGAGGGAAAGAAAGAAAATGTTCTAAAACTGTGAAAAAGGGTGCACAACTCCATGAATATACTAAAACCCACTGAATGCACACTTTAAATGGGCAATATATATGGTATGTGAAGGAGACCAGAACTCAAACACATGGCCAATCTTCCTCTCAGGACATCTGTCAAATTCTAGGGTTGTATGGGCAGAAGACTAAAAACTTAAGCAGAATAACCTCTGAAAAGCAAAGCAAAATTTTAGTAGTCTGGTAAGAAGACAGAGTTGGCATCTGTAAGGAGGAGGGTCCACAGAAGACAAACCAGGCTCTCAGCTGAAAATCTTAGATGGCCAGAGTGAACCAAAGGTAGACTATTATTAGGGCTTAAACTCAGCCTTGATTCAACATAACACTGTGCCTGACTGGATAAAGATGTTCATCTTCTACTCTATCTGCTCAGGGAAAGATGAATCCACTATTGAGAAAGATATCATAATCTAGATCTTCTACAATGCTTTATACATGTTTTGATACAATAAAAGAAATCCTATGCCTATCAGAAAACAGGGCCAAATATCCAAAACCAGAGGAAAAAAAATTCAAAAGAAACAGTCCTACAGCACTTTGGAGTTAGAAGAAAAGATGGAGAATTTCATTAGAGAAAATGGGACTTATAATAAAGATATCAAATGAAAACAGAAAAATTCAGTGTCTAAAATTAAGAACTGAGAGAGGTTTAATAGCAGAATACAGAATTACTGAAATGGAAGACAAGCAAACAGAAAATATACAAACCAGACCACAGAGGTTTTTTTTAATAAAATAAACACAAGTGCATGTGACGTATCACATGTACAACACAGTGAAAAGGAATAACATATTGTAGTCTGAGAAGATAAAGAGGGAGAATATGAGGCAGAAGCAAAATTTGAAAAAGTAATGGTGAATGACAGCAACTCAAAGATTCATGAAGTTTCTCAAATCCCACTTTACAATACTGTAAATACTGACTATGCAAAAACAGTAACAGTAATATCTTGTGAAGTTTAAAATATGTGTAGAATTTAAATGCAGCAAATGGAATTAAGGTGTTTTAGTATCTACTGAGAAGGGGGCAAGGGAATAATGAGTTAAAAATGGATATTGTAATATCTAGGGAAACAAATGAAAGAATGTATAACAAGCAAGTTAACAAAATTAAAATTTTGACTAATCTAAAAGAAAGTCAAGAAAGGAATGTAAAAATAATATTAAACAGACAGTTCAAACATAAAACTAATAAAACTGGATATAGGACTTCCCTGGTGACATAGTGATTAAGAATCTGCCTGCCAATGCAGGGGACACGGGTTCGAGCCTTGGTCCAGGAAGATCCCACATACTGCGGAGCAACTAAGCCCTCACACTACAACTACTGAGCCCGCATGCCACAACTACTGAAGCCCGTGTGCCTAGAGCCCATGCTCCCCAACAAAGAAGCCACCACAATGAGAAGCCCGGGTACCACAACAAAGAGTAGCTCCCGCTCGCCACAACTAGAGAGAGCCCGTGCCCGGCAACAAAGACCCAACGCAGCCAAAATAATTAATTAATTAATTTAAAAAGAAAGAAAGAAATAAAGAAAAAAAAACCTGGATATAAATTCAAGTATATCAGTAATTGCATTAAATATAAATAAATTAAACAATCAAATTAACAGCAAAGATTGAGACTTCCACTTCAAAAAAAAAAAAAAGTTAAATGCATTCCACCCTATTCATCCTGCTAAATACCTAGGTTTTTTTCTAAAAACCTAGAAATATATACAAGCATCTTTCCACACCCTTGACTTTCTCTCAAGAGCATACTTTCCTACAGTGAAACTAATTTTAGCATCTTTTGGAATCTTGATAGCCCCAAAATTTCCCAAAACATCAAATCTAGTTCCTTTTTGCTCAACAGTTCTTCCTTCAATCTGTCCCTTAACATTCATATTTTACTATAAGCAAGAAGAAGAAACCAGGCTAGATCTTCAACCTTTTGCTTGAAAATCTCCTCTGAGAAAAATACAAGTTCATCATTGACAAATCTGCTTTTCACATAACTACAGGACAAAATTCAGCTAAGCTTTCTGCCACTGTATAACAGAGATGTCCTTTTCCTCTAGTTTCCAGTAACATGTTCCTCATTTCCTTCTGAGTCTTCGGCAGCGGCACCATTAACACCCATATTTCTATCAATAGTCTGTTTATAATAATTGAAATATTCTCTAAAACAATATAGCTTTTTTCCTAGTGTGCTCCTCACTTCATTCTGAGTCCTCTAGCAGAGTTAACATTCATATTTCTATTATCAATCTGTTCGAGGAAATCTAGGCTCTTGCTATTATACTCTTCAAAATTTTTACAGTTTCTATTACCAAATTCCGAAGCCATTTGACATTTTTGGGTATTTGTTACAGCATCATTCCACTTCCAGGTACCAAAATCTGTAATGGTTTCCTATTGCTGCTGCAACAAATTGCCACAAACTTAAAACACAAATTTATTATCTTACAGTTCTGGAGGTCAGAAGTTGAAAATAGGTCTTACTGGGCTAAAATCAGTGTGTTGGATGCACTCCTTCTGGAGGCTTTAAGGAAGAATCCATTTCCTTGTCTTATATGACTTCTAAGAGGCTCGGGGTCCCTTCCTCTATCTTCAAAGCCAGCAGAGTAGCATCTTCAAATCTCCCCTTGACTCTGACCCTTCTGCCTCCCTCTTTCACTTATAAGGAACTGTGATTACACTGGGCCCTCCCAGATAACCCAGAATAATCACCCCATCTCAAAATCCTTAACTTAATCGCATCTTCAAAGTCCCTATTGTCATGTGAAGTAACATATTCACGGGTTTCAGGAATTAGGATGTGGATACCTTTGGAGGTTATTATTCTGCCTATCACACCCAGTAAGAAAAGATGGGATAGTAAAAGTAAAAAGAGTGGCTTAAAATTTCTGAGTAAAAATGACTTACAATCTAGAATTAGCTATGAAATTACTGAGGGTAAAATAAAAATATTTCCAGACATGCAAGGTCTCAAAAAATTTACTTTCCACACAATACTTTCTAGAGAGCTACTGGATAATATTCTCTAAAAATGAAAGCATAAATCAGGAAACAGCCAGAAAACAAGAGCTCCAATACTTGAGAGACATGAAAGGAATTCCTAGTATCATGCCAAAGGGAGACCCCCAAGTCAGTAGATGAGTATCAAATAGAGAGCAACTTCAAGCAGGTCAAAGACTCTAAGGGAAGCTTCTTTCAACAGCTGAAATAAATACCTATATTCTGGAGCCAAATTGCTTGGGTTTTACTTCTGGCTTCACCACTTACTAGCAGTGTGACCCAGGGCAAGTTACTTCTCTGTGGATCTGTTTCCTTCTCTGTAAAATGAGGATAATGATTATAGATACCTCAAAGGGGTTATGATTAAATCAGTTAATAGAGAATGTTTATAGTGCCTAGCATATAGTAAGCCTATATTAATGTTTGTGATTACTGTTATTATCTAATATATTTTAACATATTGAGAAGATATTTATATACCTGGGAAGAATGTGAAGTTGAATTAGTGATCCAAATATGTAAAATGAAACATGATTAAACCAAACAATAATAAATTCCAGGTAAAACAAAAAATAGTGCATAAAAGGTAAAATAAATGGTTCAGCTGTGAATATAATTAAAATAATCATATTAATAAATACAGCCTATTGATTTACCCAAAATTATGATTATACCTATATTAGAAGGAGGGGAAGAAGAAATGTTCGTATAAGTGTTGAAGGCTTAAGTGTCTGAAAGAGAGTTAAATTCCTATTTTCCATTGTGCTAAGTCAGTAGAAACTGCCTAAAACTGAAAACCAAAAGGTACCAATATAAACATGTTATTTAGACATGGGAACATAAATACTAAAAAAATTAGTTCAATTGAGTTCAGAGTGATGTGATTACCTTTAAGAAGCTGCAATTTGAGGGATAAGAGAGCAGCTAACAGGTGGTTTGTTTTTTTTTTTAAATGAAGCTTCAAAAAACTATTTGATTGAGTAAACATATCTATAACCTTAATGATATTCAAAATTAAATATTTACTTTTAAAAGTTAAAATGCAAAGAACAAACATGTAAAAAAATTGAAAAAAAAAAGACCATGCTTAATATATAAATAACTCCTCCTTTAAAAAAAAATCAATGAACTGACTTCAACCCCTGGAAGAACAGAGTAGACGCACTTGTCCCTATTCACCCACTAAGTACCTCTAGTAACCATAGACATTATCCATAAAGCAAACATAAGAAGACTGAAAGCTTAAAGAAAAAAAAGCAAACTGTCTAGGGACCTCAGGAACCAAGGAACTACACAGCATGAGTTTCCTGAAGTCTATTGACTCATACAGCCCTGAGCAAGTACTAGAAAAGCCTACAACCCAGAAATACCAACAAAGGCACAACAAAAAAACTCACAGAAAAGTCTGCTCTCTCTAGCTAAAAGACCAGGAAAGGGGCAATCTAGAAACAGAAAACGTTTAGGCAAAACATGCTCCAGCCAAACATAATAAATAAACAGAAAACTCTGGGCCTGATCCCATGCCCATCAGCAAAGACCCAGTGGGTAGCTTAGATTCCCACTCTTACCTGGTTGAACAGAGGGGTCCCATCACACTCCAATGGAGTGGTATGGAAAAAGAAAAAAGCCAAGTGGAGTTTTGGGACTTTCATCCATGCATAGTAGTAATGAAAGAAAAAAATAGAACAATATCCCTCCTAAACATGATACAAAAATCCTTAAAAAATATACTAGCAAATACAAATATATAAAAAGAAGTGTATGTCATGACCAACTGGAAATTATTCAGAGGTTGCAAGCCTGCTCAATATGTGAAAATCAATCAATGTAATCTACGGCAGCAATAAGCTAAAAAGGAAAATCACCTGACCATGTCAACTGATGCAGAAAAAGCAACTGACAAAACTCAACATCCATTCACTCAAAACTTTGCCTCACAAGGTGGTCCTTGCACCAGCAGCACTAACATCCTGTGGGAATCCCAGTCCTATTAAATCAGAATCTGAAGTCATGTGCCAGTGTGAAACGCACTGCTTTGTAAGTCACTATAGAAAACCTGTTAGTGAACTTCTAACAGGGTTGTTAAAGACACTGTCCTATCTCCATTCATCTGAAGATCTATCAAAAATTTTCTCAAACATCAAAAACCAGGAAATAGTTACTATAGATGAAATAAATTACTTTTCAACAATATAAACCATGTATTTCACTTCCATCATTGCTATGTCTTTCAGGAAGATCAGAGACAATTTTACAGTTCAAAGTTCATAACTGTGTGAAGCCACACAACTCACATATACCTATAATCCAAGCTTGACTTGGAGTTGATAATCTCTTCTTTACTTTCTCTGATCTTAGTTTTCATTTATTTATACTTACACATTTACTATATGGGTTAATAGATGCCTCCTAAAATCCACTAAAAAATAAAGAAAGCAACAAATAAATACATGAACAAATAAGAACTCACCAGGGACTTGGTCATTTCTGGTTCTTCTGGGAAAGGGGCAGAGATCTGAAAAAACAGATTGATAGAGGGACCGATGAGAGAAGGAAGTGTGTCAATGGCACACATGGACATATACATAATTTAGTGTCCATGCAACTGACCCAAAAACTTACTCCTAGAATTACATTATAAAAAAATCATCCTGTGTTGCACAAAGATTTAAATCCAGGAGTTTTACCACAGCTAATACCAAAAAAAAAAGTTTAGAAACATCTTGATAACAATAATTGTGGACAGCTTTAAATACTTTATAGGGCATAATATAGACATAATGTCACGTAAAATTAAACTACTGTAGAAAAATGTGTTAAAATGCTAAGTAAAAATATGTACCAAACAGTATGAGTCCATTTTCATTGAACAATATGTGTGTACATACACACATACATGAATGAATTCATGCACATAGAGAAAATTATCTGGAAGGAACTATATGTTAACAGATATAATATTTGGGTGATGGTAAAATTATAAGTAATTTGAATGTTTATATTTTTCTTATTTGCTAGTAAAAAGCAAAGTAACTTTTTAATGATTTTGCTCTGAGCTTCTGTGACCAGCCCCTCACAAGTAGTGAGAACATCCATAAGTAAGACCAAAAAAAGGGCGACTGCTAGCTTTTTCACTGTTCTTTGCTTACAGTTCTTTTTTGGGGGGGCCACACCCCGCGGCTTGCGGGATCTTAGCTACCAGAATAGGAATTGAACCAGGACCCAGCAGTGAAAGTGCTGAGTCCTAACCACTGAGCCACCAGGGAATTCCCGCTTCCCATTCTTAAAAGAGAACTGTCAATGGAAACTTTGTCTTAACTACAACATAGTAAGTGGATTTGGTTCTAGTTAATAAACCTTAAGACCTAAGTCACCTACTAACTGAAGCCACTGTTTTCTAATTTTTTTTGTGTATGTGTGGTACGCGGGCCTCTCACTGTTGTGGCCTCTCCCGTTGCGGAGCACAGGCTCCGGATGCGCAGGCTCAGCCGCTCCGGGCCTAGCCGTTCTGCTACATGTGGGATCTTCCCGGACCGGGGCACGAACCCGTGTCCCCTACATCGGCAGGGGGACTCTCAACCACTGCGCCACCAGGGAAGCCCCTCTAATTTTTTTATTGAGTTTTCTAACATAAAGAGTTGAATTATTAGTACAAGAAATACACATATACCTTCCATCTAGTTTCAACAATTAGTATTTTGCCATATTTGTTTAATCTTTCTACATACACATATAGTTACATGTAAATGCATACATATATATGAGTATACTAGTGTATATAGGGTTTTTTTGGCTGAACCATTTGAAAGTTGCAGATGTCATGACACTTCATGCCTAAATTCATAACATCAATCTCCTAAAAGATTATTATCATGCCTGAGAAAATTATTAGCAATTCTATAACACTTTAATATTCAGCTCATATTCAAAATTCCCAATGACACCAGAAAAACCTTTTCTTGCTGTTTTGTTGAAAGCATGTTCCAATCGAGATTCATACATTGGGGACTATGTCCCTTTTACCCTAGACCTATCCTCCCCATTATCTTTTTATGATGGACTTTTAACATTTTTGCTTCTAACATACACTTTCTAATATAAACAACATTTTGGTTACTTCTTCGCTAATTTTTTTGTGTGGTATAACTTATGTAAAGTACATTAATATTAAGTATACATCACTTTCCCCTATTTTTCACATCTGCCATCCAGATCAAGAGAGAGAGCATTTCTAGCACCTTTGGAAAGTATTAGGGAATCAAACCGTTATTTTTGAAACTTGTCAAAAAGCAAAAGATTCAGTCAAGCATAACCAAACACTTCATGAAGGAATTTCTTTTTCTGCTTATATACTTATTCCAGCTACAAGTTGCCAACTAAAAATTGGCACTTGCCATCTGCCTCTACAAGGGTTAAGTCACTAGCCACTGCAGCTGCTGACCTTCAACACATCCTAAAAGGAGTTCAGGGTGGAGATCAGGAATGAGGCACTTGATGCTCTGGCAAAAACTGGCAGAACAGCCCTGCAGATAGTAAGATATTTTCAGGAGAATATTTTATGAGCCCAAATTCTTGCATCTCCTCATATCTAGAAAGGCATTAAAATCATTAACAGAGACATCTGCTCCTTGTGACTAGCAGCAACCTTCGCAGGACTAGCAGCAAGACTTTGCCAAAATGTGTGCTTGACTGTACGTACCACCCCCTTCACCTGAATCATATATAATACTGACCCTCCCCGCTAGCTCTCAGAGCAGTTTCTCAGAGCTATATAAAACAGTCTCCTGGGCTATAGTCCTCATTTTGCCCCAAATAAGACAACTCTCAACTCTCACATTATGCATTTTTATAAGTCAACAAAGTAAAAGAATGGTAGAAATAGAAATGTCCATTTTGCACACATAATGAAATATGGATCTAAGAAACAATCATCAATGGCTGCTCACATCACAAAACAGATAACCAGACATTATGTGCCTCCTGATCAAGTATATCACATGGGAAGTAGTCTTGCTCCCCAAAAGACAAAAACAAAAAAAGGAATCTGAATCTGATCAAGCCTCTAAATCTTACCAATCCAATCCACATAAAATGATACTTTAAAATTTATTGTAATTTTTTAAGGTGTGATAATATCACCGTGGCTATTTTTATTAAAGGAATTTTACATATTGAAATATTTATGGATAAAATGACAAAATCTTTGAGATTTGCTTCAAAATAATCCAGCAGAAGAAAAGAAATATTGGAGGAAGGGATAGACGACAAATGACTGGGCATGAGTTGATAATTGTGAAAATTGATGGGTAATTGCGGCATGAGGGCTTCTCTCTAGTTGTGGCGTGGGGTTTTTCTCTTCTCTAGTTACGGCACACGGGCTCCAGAGCGCATGGGCTCTGTAGTTTGTGGCACATGGGCTCTGTAGTTGAGGCGTACAAGCTCAGTAGCTGTGGTGCACAGGCTTAGTTGACCCGTGGCATGTGGGATCCTAGTTCCCTGACCAGGGATTGAACCCGCATCCCCTGCATTGGAAGGCGAATTCTTTACCACTGGACCACCAGGGAAGTCCCCTAAATGAAGCTTCTTTATACTAGTTTCTCTACATTTGTATTTTTTAAATTTTCATAGGAAAAGTTTAAAAAGTCATTTTTTAGATAACATCAGCTGAAAAAAATGCACAACCTAAAAGGTGAGAATTATGTTTTATTCGGCGGAATTGCTGAGAACTTAAGCCCAGGAGGCAGCCTCTCAGATAGCTCTGAGAGACTGTTCCAAAAAGGTAAGGGAGGAGCCAGGATATATAGGAGTTTTTACAAAAAAAAAAAAAAATTAGGTAGCTGGAACATGAAAAGATTACTGTTAAAGAAAATCCACTGTAATAGTCTATATGGGAAAAGAATCTAAAAAAAAGTGGATATATGCATAAGTATAACTGATTCACTTTGCTGTACACCTGAAACTAACACAACATTGTAAATCAACTATATCCAATAAAAATTTTTAAAAAAGAAAAGAAAAAGAAAATCCAGACATCTCAAGTTAATGAATTTAGCAGTTCTCTATGTATGGGAAGATTCGAGAGTCTGGGCTCATTAAATCATGGCTTTGATATGCACCTTAAATATCTAGGGCCAGTATCCTGGGTTTTTTCCATACTGAATCCCCTCAGGGTGCACAGTGGGGGCGAGTGCAGTGGCTGATGGATTGTTGACCACAACTTCCTTTGTTTACTGATACAGCAGATGACAACTTTCTTTGTCCAAAATAATCAGAGAACTCTGACTATAGATTGAATAGCAGATGATATTAAGGAGCTACTGTAACTTTTGTTAGGTGAGTAATGGCCTGGGGGTTATGTGGGAGAAAAAAGTCCACATCAGTTGGATTTGCATGCTAAAGTATTTGTGGGTGAAATGACATGGTATCCAAGATTTGTTTTAAGATATTCTAACTAGAACAAAGCAAGTGAGAAGAGATAGGTGAAACAACACTGGCAAATAGTTGATAATTATTGAGACTGGGTGATGAGGGCATTTGTAGGTTCATTATAACATTTTCTCTACTTTCCTGTATGTTTGAAATTTTCTATAATAAAAACTTAAAAAAATAAATCCTCTCCCACTACAGGGAACAGCCTTTGAGTACATGACATGGGCCATGCATTGTTCACATTGCAAAGGATCATGCTTTGTTTCAGCAAGTCCACCTCTGAGAAGATTCGTGCTTCTGGGCTTCCCCCTCCCCACTCACAGGAACTGTCATATTCCTGCCAAGCCAGGATTTGAACTGGATATGGGATCTATGAGACAAGCTCTTTTTGGCTGGCATGTTCACAATGAGCTTCACCTCTGTTTCCTTAGAACTCCAGTCTTCCCAGGAGCCCTAAGTTGAGTGAGGGTCCAAAGACTGCCAGTGATTATCGGGCCAAGTTGGGCTGGAGTCTGAAAAAATGATCCTGAAGGTTCAACTAAGTGGTCTGACCTCAGGGCTCTGTGGAAACACAAAGGGATCCTGACAGAGAGAGTGCCACTCAGTGATAGCCTCTCAGCTGTCCTCGCAAGAGTGCATCAAACAGTATGGAACAGGGTGGCACAGGGGAAATATATGAGGTGTGGAGCCAAATCAATGTACATTTGAATCCCAGGTCTTCCATCTTCTAGCTGTGACAATCTGAAGAACTTACTTCAGTCTCAGTTTCCTCATCCTTATACTTTTAAGATAAACCAATTTTATAATACTTAAAAAGCACTCAGTCCATGTGTGGCACATACCTGCTTGTTATATATTAATTACTGCTATTATTACAAGATCAGTAATCCACATAGAATGCAATTACTGTATCAAACATTATCTGACTTCACCAGCCCCTCAAGTCATCACCAACCCTGACACTCAATTCCTCACTCCCACTCCTCAATCTGCTTACTACAACTGTCAACTGCTGCACACTGACCTCACCCCAGCAGCCATTACTCACACATCAGAATCACTGGTTCCCTTGTCCTGCTTCCCACAGGCCGCAATTGAGGCAGAAGATAGATGGGTTCCAGGCTAGACATTTACAACCATCCTCTGTTTATATTTCTTGAGGCAAGAAATAGATGGGCTCCAGGTTAGACATTTACAGCCAGCTTCCTGTTTACACTTCCAGATAGAAAGAACACAGGAACAGGGTAAACAGCTGCACTTTGCCTCCAGTGGACACTTTAAGATAACAGTAATGGCAGGGGCAGACAGGAGCTGAGTCCTGCCCAGATAAACGATGAAGAGACCACATATTTCTCATGTTTGAGGTCAAGGAGACCTCCCCAACTACACATGCATAGAAAGGCTCCTCAGGGGTCAAAAAAGGGAGGGGGTGCCACCCCATAATAGGTGGTGTCAACCTTCCCACAGGCTTCTGCACTGGAATCCATCTTGGCAAAAAGATGTGCATACATGTGAGGGAGGGACCTAGGATAGGTCAGGTGTGGAAAAAGAAGTGAGATAACTGATTAAAGATAAGCAAAGACCCAGACGAAATGCCTTATATAAATGATTTAACCACCTCTTTACTTCACTCCTCCTCCTTAGGGAGGATGCCCATACTCTTTCTCTCCGGGTGTGTGTCTCTGCCTTGCTTCTGTCTTAACTACACAAACTGTTTCTCTATGTCTCTCCCACATGTTGTGCTGTGTCTCTAATAATAAACTTTGTACCTGTGTTTACGGTTTCTGCCTCCTTGAAACATTCTTGCTTTCAAACGGGGCAAGAGCCAGGGAAACTTTGCCCTTGCTGGTCTAGGGGCTAGGATTCTTGGTTTTCAGCCAGGCTACCCAGGTCCAATTCTTGGGCATGGAACTAAGATCTCGCTTCAAGCCACCATTCACTGCTCTCTCCACGAGATCACAATCACTCATTCTACAGTCCCTGATCACAGAACCTCCAGCATCTCTATCTCATGGTCCTGGTTCTACATCAATCACACCCTGAAAAGGAAAAACTCCTCCTGTGTATTTTTCCTCTATTCTCAACACTTCTGGCCACCAAATGTGTGTGTGTGTGTGTGTGTGTGTGTGTGTGTGTGTGTGTGTGTTGTGTGTGTTGGGAGGAGGGGGCCGCAAACCAAGCAATTCTACAACACCAGCTGGGTGTTCTACAATTTAACTCAGTTCTGACACCATCTACTTAAGAATTAGAACTAGATCACACAGGTTAAGGGCTTAGTCCTACGAGACTGTCCCCACCCCAACTTCAGGTGCCAATCACAAGTTCAGGTTGTTACTTGTGCTCTGACCAACCGGTTATAATCAGAGGTTCCCACGACCTCCTCCTCAGTCTCCATTAATTTGCTAGAGCAGCTCATAGAACTCAAGAAAATATTTTACTTATTAGATTACCAATTTATTATAAAAGAATATAACTCAGAAACAGCCAGGTAGAATAGAAGAGATGGTTATGGCAAGATACGTCGGAAGCAGTGCATCTCTCTCCCAGAATCTCAACATGTTCAATCCAGAAACTCTCCAAACCCCACACTTCTGGGTTTTTATGGAGGCTTCACAATGTACAAATGATTGATTGAATAACTGGCCATTGGCAACTGATTCAACCTCCAGCCAGAGAGTGGGTTTCAAGTTCTAAAATGCTAATAATTTGCTTGGTTCCCCTGGCAACCAGCCCCCATCCAGCAATTCACTAGGGCCTTTCCAAACATCACTTCAGGTGTGGTTGAAAGGAACGTTTTATAGCAAAAAAAACCCCACTAATTTCACCCTAGCCCTTTGATGCTATTTCAAGACACAGGAACAAAAGAAGCCCCTATAGCCCTTATCACTTAGGAAATAATAAAAGTGTTAGGAGCTATGTGCTGGGAACTGTGGATGAAAACCAAAATATATATTTCTTATTATATCACAATACCACATGTACCAATAACTGGCCTCCACACTGTTATCACTACTGTCGACTGAAAAAAAAATGCACAGCCTAAAAGGTGAGGATTATTATTTATTCAGCAGACTCACTGAGGACTTAAGCCAGGATACAGCCCCTCAGATAGCTCTGAGGGACTGTTCCAAAGAGGTAAGGGAGGAGCCAGAATATATATGAGTTTTTGCAAAACAAAACAAAACCAAAACCATCTAATTGGAACATCAAAAGATTACTGTCAATTAAAGAAAATCCAGACATCTCAAGTTCATAAATTTAGCACTTTCCTATATATGGGAGATGCAAGAGTCTGGGCTCACTGAAATCATTCCTTTGACATGCATCAAACTATCTAGGGCCAATATCCTGCTTTTCCCCATTCTGGATTCCCCTCAGGATGCACAGTGGGGGGTGGCTGCAGTGGCTGATGGCTTGATAGCCACACCATACTTTGTTTACTGAAATGGCAGGCAGTGTTCTTTGTCCACACTACCCACAATGCATCTCCATCAGTGATCCCAAGACTCCAATTCCAGACATACCTGTGATGGACTCTGAGAAATCACCCAAGGACTCCTACCACTATCCACACCACTCACTAGGCCTACACCATTAGCCTTTCCAACAAATTTACACACAAACACACACACCAGTTGGAGCTCAATCAGTGAACAAATCTAGGAATATTCTTGAATTTTAAAGGTAAACTTTAAAATCTAAAACACATCTAAATCATGTGTGAAAGAACAGATTATTTACAGAAAAAGAATTAAGAAAATCAAGATGCCCCATCTGCAGTAATGAAAGCTAACTGACATCAGAAGTAGCATCTAAAGGACCACTTCTGTTAGGGTCAAAGACATTTTCAGAAATAAAAGCACTTGAAGAATATCTCTTATCATTACCTGAGGAAAATACCCACAAAAAGTGTTCCAAACAAATGTAAAATAAATCAGATGAGAAACAGCAAATAGAAAAATTGTTCAGCAATAATTTTTGCAAGAGATATGTAATTATTTAAAAAGATGATTATGTGATAAGGAGGCCATTAAACAGAAAATTAATAATACTATCCTATGACAAAACATTTTTAACTATCTCAGGAAAAAAACAGGAGTTATCTGGGGTGTAGAATGGAAACAATGAACAGAAATTTCATCAATCCAATAAAAGTATGAAAAAGGAAAAGAAAATGAGTTAAAATAAATAGTAAACATTAAAACAGAAGGTATAAAAATCAGGTAAATCATTATTACACTAAACTGAAAAGGTAAAATTATCCTATTGACAAACAAAGACTAGGTTATAGGTTGGATTTAAGAAAACTAAAATGTATCTATTATAAGTAGTTAACCTAAACAATGAGACAAATAGAAATATAAAATAAAGACCTGGGCAAAGATAAATCATCCAAATGAAATGAAAGTGAAAACAAGGATAGCAATATAAATACCAAAGTGAAATTCAAAATTGAAATTGCTTTTTGCTGAAAAGAGGGATCCTGTAATAATAGCATCCAATAAATGAAAAAAAATGATACAAAATGCATTAACCATTAGGTTTATGTGTGTCTCTCCCCCAAACACACACAAATAAAGCTAGCAAAAAAAAGCATATAAAACTACAAAGTGAATTATTAGTGAGAGATTATTTTTATATCTTTTTCAGAATATGATGAATCAAGTAGACCAAAAATAGGAAAGAAAAAAACTTGAAAAATACTAACAGGCTATATTTAATATACATTAAAAGAAGTTTGTACCACACAAACAGAAAATATACTTTCTCCTATAGCCATTGAACAAAGTTCAATGTAACTTGTGTAACTTGTCTTCAAGGAAAATCTTGACAAATTTTTAAAAGTTGAGACTTTGTAGTCTACAGTTTATGACAATATAATAAAATTTAAAATAAACAAAACATATCAATAATTTGGGAATGAAGAAACTCCAATAACTCAGGATCAAAGTGGAACATCAAACTGAACTTATACATTTCAAAGATAAAGATGTATATAAAAGAAACTTTATACCCCTAAACGTATCCAGTATAAAACTGGGAAAATAAGGGAAAGAATGGCAATTTACATAAAATGGAGATAAAAGGGAAACTATCTAAAAATAAAAAGATAAAATTAATATAAAAACAGAAGAGAGCATAAACACAATCGGTACTTCAAAATGACCAATAAAGTAAACCTTGAGATGATTGATAATAAAAAAGGGAAAGAAAAATGATACATAAATATTAGGAATGACACAGTAGCTAGTAACCTGGATATGGAAGGGATCAAAAAGTCTCTAGCAAAGTGTACCATGATAACAATAAAGAAAATTTTCACATACAGAGGTATGGGGAAGTCATTCTCGCTTATACATGGTTCTGCCTGAACTTGTGTGAACACACACAGCACATCTGCTTTAACCATTAAAGTAAAGAAGTCTGTTTCGAAGATAAAAATAAATAACTCCCTTCACATGGCATCCCCTTCCTAGACACCAAGGTCCTGCTCTCTCACTTTACATGTACTAAATCTGGTGCTCTTAAAACCTTGAAGGAATATATCCCTGTCATGTTCGATGTATGATTTTTGTTCTGATAAAGTATAAGACTATGCTAAAAATCATGCTTCAACCCAGAGGTTCCTCAGAGCCTTCTGAGACGCTATCTCCTGCGCTACAGTCCTCAGTTTGGCTCAAATAAAACTCTTTTCTACTCCTGTTATGATTATTTATTGATTATTTCCATCGACAACTTTTAAAATATCAGAAATAGAAACAAACCAGTAAGCAGAAAAAAGAGAGGAAATCAATGAAGATCTAGCATCCTTCCCCCTCAGAGCCTTCATTACTCAGGCCCCCACAGTTATCCTCCCCACTCCCCACAGACTCCGGGAATCCGTCCACAGATCCAACATCAAAGATCCCACAGACCCCATCACTCCGCCTGGGAATCCACCATCATAGACCCCATCACTCCCACCCCATGTCTCCGCGGATCCACCATTAAAGACCCCACTATCAATCCGCCGGGAAGCCACCATCAAGACCACACCGACCCCTATTATTCCATCCACTGACCGCCTCCATCACTGACCCGATTGTTCTTCACGGACATCAGAGACACCTCTTCACTCAGCCCTCGGAAACTCCCTGCACTCACCAGTCCCTCACCCACGCTCTTTCAAGACAGTGGTCATTTAATCACTGGAACGACAACAGCACCCGCTTCCTTTTTCTGGATCCCTCCCTGTCCTTGCGAAATTCCTTAGGCGCCTCCTGGGTGTGCGCATGCTCAGTAGCGACTTCTTTGCCAAAACTTGCCAGTATCCAACATGGCGCTCTGCTGAACCCCGCCCCTCTCTAAATGTCTTAAATTTGAAGTCATTATGGCGGCGCCCCTGTAGTCACTCAGGCCTGTGGGCGGCCATGTTGAAGTGACGTAGACTTGTGTGTAGTTAAGAGTTGTCAGGAGGAAAGGTGGACCAGAGGTATGTATACTGGAATTAAGCCAGGAACAACCCAGAGCTCTGGGTGACCAGAGTCGGTCACTCCAAGCAGCCCCAGGCCTTTCCCCAACTCCTGTGGCTTCAAACATCATCAAACAATAATATCTAATCAGCAATTATTAAACACTCTGCCCCCAAACAGTAGAATAAACATTCTATGCAAGCACCTATGGAGCATTTACCAAGGGATACCATAAGCTGGACTGTAAAACAAATCTTATCAAATTTAATAGAACTGAAATCTTAGAGAGTATTGATGGAAATAATAAGTAAACAATCTAAGATAGGAATATAAAAGAGTTTTATTTGAGCCAAACTGAGAACTGTAGCCCAGGAGAGAGCTTCTCAGATAGCTCTGAGGAACCACTCCCCTGAAGCATGGTTTTTAGCACAAGCTTAAACCTTATCAGAACGAAGAGCATACATCAAACATGACAGGGGTATATTCCTTCAAGCTTTCAAAAGAGACAGATTTATTACATATACAGTGAGACAGCAAGACTCTGGTGTCTGGAAAGGGAACTTTATCTTTGAGGGAGTGTTAACATTGGAAGCTATAGGAAGGGAGTTATTTATCCTTACCTTTGAAACAGACATTCTTTACCTTAATGGTTAAAGCAGATGCACTGTGTGTACTTGACAGGCCAGGAGTCAGGCTGCTTTAGTTCACCCAAAGTTCAGGCTGAACCATGTATAAGCCAAAATGACTTCTCCATACCTCAGTATGTGAAAATTTTCTCCATCAAGAGTATGTTCTCTGGACACAATAGAATCAAACAAGAAACCAGTAACAGAAAGACAATGGGAAATTAACACTTGTAAATTAAACAACACAATTCTAAATAATCCATGGGTCAAAAGAGAAGACTCAAGGAAAATTTTTTTTTTTTTTTTTTTTTGCGGTATGCGGGCCTCTCACTGTTGTGGCCTCTCCCGTTGCGGAGCACAGGCTCTGACGTGCAGGCCCAGCAGTCATGGCTCACGGGCCCAGCCGCTCCGCGGCATGTGGGATCCTCCTGGACCGGGGCAGAGCCCGTGTCCCCTGCATTGGCAGGCAGACTCTCAACCACTGCACCACCAGGGAAGCCCTCAAGGAAATTTTTAAAATATATTGAAATGAATGAAAGTGGAAACGAAATGTATCAAAATTTGTAGTTGACAAGTAAAGTAGTGGTGAGAGGAATTTTATACTGCTAAATGTTTACATTAGAAAAGAAGAAAATTCTCAAATCAATAACCTAAGTTCCCACATTAATAAACTAGAAGAGGAAGAGCAAAAAAAAAAAAAACAAAAAAAAACAAAAACAAAACAAAAAAAAAAACAAGAAGGAAGTAAATAATAAAAATATGAGCAAAAAACAATAAAATTGAAAAAGAATAAACAATACAGAAAACAAAACAATAAGCTAGTTCCATGGGAAGTGTGATAAAATCGACAAGCCTCTAGAGGAGACATAAGTTACCAAAAACAAGAATGAAATGTAAGATACCACTGTAGATCCTACAGATAACAAAAGAATAAAAAGAGAATACCAATAGAACTATCATATGACCCAGCAATCCCACTACTGGGCATATACCCTAAGAAAACCATAATTCAAAAAGAGTCATGTACCACAATGTTCATTGCAGCTCTATTTACAGTAGCCAGGACATGGAAGCAACCTAAGTGTCCATTGACAGATGAATGGATAAAGAAGATGTGGCACGTATATACAATGGACTATTAGCCATAAAAAGAAACGAAATTGAGTTATTTGTAGTGAGGTGGATGGACCTAGAGTTTGTCATACAGAGTGAAGTAAGTCAGAAAGAGAAAAACAAATGCCGTATGCTAACACATATATATGGAATCTAAAAAAAAAAATAAAAAGGTCATGAAGAACTTAGGGACAGGATGGGAATAAAGACACAGACTTATTAGAAAATGGACTTGAGGACACGGGGAAGGGGAAGGGAAGCTGGGACAAAGTGAGAGAGTGGCATGGACATATATACAGTACCAAATGTAAAATCGATAGCTAGTGGGAAGCAGCTACGTAGCACAGGGAGATCAGCTTTGTGCTTTGTGACCACCTAGAGGGGTGGGATAGGGAGGGTGAGAGGGAGACGCAAGAGGGAGGGATATGGGGATACATGTATATGTATAGCTGATTCACTTCATTATAAAGCAGAAACTAACACACCATTATAAAGCAATTATACTCCAATAAAGACGTTAAAAAAAAAGAGGATACCCAAAACCATTCTACACACATAAATTTGACAACTTAGAAAAATACACCAATTGCCCATAAAAGCACAAACTCCAACAACTTTCACAGCAAGAAATAAATATGTTGAGTAGCTCTATAATTGAAGTCAAAATTTAAACATCTGAAAATGAAATCTTCAGGCCCAGATGTTGGAGATTGGAGATTTCTAACAAACATTTAAAGATTAACACAAATTCTACACAATCTCTTTCAGAATAAACAATTAAAAGGAACACATTCCAACTAACTTCATGAGGCCAGTATTGCCCTGATACCAAAATGAAGGACAGTACCAAAAAAAAAAAGAATACAGATCAATATATTTCATGAATGTTGATAAGGAAAAAATCCTTAACAAAGTATTAGCAAATAGAATTTTTAAATATATTAAAAATAAAATTCAACTGAGTAAATTTTAAAGATCTTATTGGCTTTATTCAACGATTCATGAGCCTGGCAGCATCCAACATAGCAGATAGAAAGGAGCTCTGAGAAGCTGTGCAAAATGAAATTTTTTTATGGGCAGAAGAGAGCAGGAACAAGGAAGTTATTTCTATCAGGCAGAAAGCAGATTGGTTATTGCAAGATTACTTTCCTTTAGGGAATGACAGGGGTCTATCAGGCAGATTACCTAACAAGTGCTGATCAGGTGATTCCGTATTGACTGGTTTAAGATTTTATTTCTTGGAGAGCTGAAACTGTAATTAAGGTATGTGTCGGTTTGGTGACATGAGGTTTAGCATAAGTGACTCCATTTGGGGCCTGTTATTGGGTTTTTAACAAATATATAAAAATAATCATACACTATTACCAAGTGGTGTTTATTAAGTCATGGAATAAATTAAACCAATGTAATAAATCATTGTAATCCGTCATATTAACAGGATAAAATTAAAGATATTACATGATCATATCAATTGATGCAGAAAAGGCATTTGACAAAATTGAACAGTCATTTCTTGTTTTCTTTTAACTGTCAGGAATTAAGAGTAGAGGTGAACTTCCTAACTTCATAAATTAGGGGGGGAAACTATAGCTAATATCAAATTAAATTATGAAAGACTGAATGCTTTCCCCCTAAGTTTGGGAACAAGGCAAATATGTTTGTTCTCACCACTCTAATTCTACCTAGCCCTGGAAGACCCAGCCAGCTCAATAAAATAATTTTGAGACAAAATAAAGTGGAAATCATTCTACTCATTTTTTAGACTTATTATATAGCTACAGTATCAAGACAGTTTGATATTAGCAAAGAGACAGACAGTTCAAAGAAAAAGAATTGGGAACCCAGAAATAGTACACAAGTACAGCCAACTTATTTTTGACAAAGGTGCAAAAGCAATTCAATGGCAGGATAGTCTTTCCAACTGTAACAGAGGAAGAACAGAACTAACACCATGTTGGAACAGCCTCCCTCATTTTTTAGCTTATACTCTATTACTCTAGTCCTGCACATAAAGAGTTAAATATTAGAGAAATATTGCTTGTGCCCAAATAGCTCATTAAGTTCCCTGAGGAAAGTTTCCATCCCCTGGTCCCGAGCTAGTTATGGCTACTACTTGTAGATAAGTTCGCTTTCAGCCCAGAAATCTTGCTAATAAGCAGAGATAAGAATGGTAGAGTAAAAATAACTGCTAACAATTTAAAGTTTTTACAGGGGGCTTGTGATCCAGCCTACATGAGCAAGCAGAAGGACAAAGAAATGTTATGCTTCCCTTGAAGGCCAGGTGGCTCCAAGAAGTCTGCACTCCACTTTTACCCTTTAATCTTGAATCCTCCTGCTTCCCCTTTCCCTTAACATAAAAGAAGCCTGAATTCTATTCCAAGTTAAGATGGTTCTTTAGGACATTAGCCAGCCATCTTCTCAATTTTCTGACTTTCCAAATAAAGTCGCTATTCCTTGCCCCAATAACTTTTCTCTTGACATATTGGCCTATTGTGGACAAGCAGTACAAGCTTAGACTCCGTAACACAACAAATGGTTCGGAAGCTGTGATATTGTGATTTATAAAAAGAAATATATATATTTGGTCTTTGTCCCCCCACTCCTGGCACAAAGCTACTAAAACATTTGGAATTTCCTGAGTGATAAGAAAGAAAAAGTTGTCTTTTGTTATGTTAATGAGGTGACTTTGGGAAACCACCTAAGGATGGGGGCTAGTTATCAGGGGAGCTAACCAGGAGCCCCTGACCTCCTACCTAACTTTCAGTCTCACCCCACTGACCTCCAGGGAGGGGAGAGAGTCTGAATCAAGCACCAGTGGCCAACAATTTAATCCATCATGTCTATGAAATGACACCTCCATAAAAATCCAAAAGTTCAGAGAGTTTCTGAATTGGTGAACACATGGAGATTTGGGAAGAGTAACGCTCTCAGAGAAGACATGGAAGTGCAGTGCCTATTCCCCATACCTTTCCCTTTTATAATAAACTGGTAACCTAGTAAGTAAAATGTCTCTCTGAGTTCTGTGATCCACTCTAGCAAATTAGTGGAAACTAAGGAGGAAATCACAGGAACCTCTGATTTATAGCCAGTTGGTCAGAAGTACATGTAACAAAACCTTACTTACCATTGGAATCTAAAGTCTGGGAGGGAGTAGGGGGGCAGCACAGGCGGGAGCATTTAACCTGTGAAATCCACTACTATCTCCAGGTAGAGAGAAATGTACACTTTAAACTTACACAATGTTATATATCAATTATTTCTGACAAGGGGTTAATATCCAAAATATATAAAGAACTCATACAACTCAATAGCAAAAAGACATAATTCAATTAAATAATGGGAAAAGGATCTGTATAGACCTTCATATGTATATATAATGGAAAATTATTAAGCCATAAAAAGAAGGAAACCCTGTCATTTGCAATATCATGGATAGACCTTGAGGACATTATGCTAAGTGAAATAAGTCAAACAGAGAAAGACAAATACTGTATGATTTCACTTATATTTGAAAATTTTAAAAAGAAAGAAGGAAAAAATTGAACTCAGACAAATTGGTGGTTGCCAGCCATGGGGGTGGGGGTGGTTGAATGAGGTGAAGGGAGTCAAAAGGTACAAACTTCTGGGACTTCCCTCATGGCACAGTGGTTAAGAATCTGCCTGCCAATGCAGGGGACATGGATTTGAACCCTGGTCCAGGAAGATCTCACATGCCACGGAGCAACAAAAACTGTGCACCACAGCTACTGAGCCTGCACTCTAGAGTCCACGAGCCACAACTACTGAGCCCGTGTGCCACAACTACTGATGCCCACACACCTAGAGCCCGTGCTCCACAACAAGAGAAGTCACCGCAATGAGAAGCCCCTGCACCGCCATGAAGAGTAGCCCCTGCTAGCCACAACTACAGAAAGCCCGTGAACAACAACAAAGAACAAATGCAACCATAAATAGATACATACATACATACATACATTTATTTTTAAAAAAGGTACAAACTTCCAATTATAAAATAAATGAGTCCTGGGGACATAATGTACAGTATGGTGAAAATAGTTAATAATAGTGTACTGTATATTTGAGAGTTGCTGAGGGTAGATATTAAAAGTTCTCATTACAAGAAAAACATTGTTACTGTGTGGTAATGGATATAATTAGACTTATAATAATGATCATTTTGTTATATATATATGTACGTATGTATACATATATATCAAATCATTATGTTGTACACCTGAAACTGATATGTTGTATGTCCATTATATCACAATAAAAAACTGTAATTGTGTGAGATGATGGATGTATTAACTAATCTTGTGTGGTAATCATTTTCTAATATATATGTGTATCAAATCATTACATGGTACAGCTAAAGTTTACATAATGTTATATATTAATTATTTCTAAATAAAGCTGTGGATTCAAACTAAACAAAAAATATTTTAAGACACAAATAGATCAAATTAAAGTAATAGAGAAAGATATAGCATGCTAACATTAATCAAAATAAAGCTAGAGGTTTTGCACAGCAAAGGAAATCATCAAAAAAATGAAAAGAGGGGACTTCCTTGGTGGTCCAGCAGTTAAGATTTTGCCTTCCAGTGCTGGGGTGCAGGTTTGATCTCTGGTCGGGGAGCTAAGATCTCACATGTCTCATGACCAAAACACCAAAACATAAAACAGAAGCAATATTTTAACAAATTCAATAAAAACTTTAAAAATGGTCCACATAAAAAAAATCTTTTTTTAAAAAATTAAAAGACAACCTACTGAATAGGTGAATATATTTGCAAATGATATTGCTGATAAGGGGTTAATATCTAAAATATATAAAACTCACTATCAAAAAACAAACAAACAAACAACCCAATCTAAAAATGGGCAGAGGGAAATTCCCTGGTGGTCCAGTGGTTAGGCCTTGGTGCTTTCACTGCCTTAGGCCAGGGTCCAGTCCCTGGTTGGGGAACTAAGATCATGCAAGCCATGTGGCATGGCCAAAAAATAAAAAGGAGGAGGGGGCAGAAGATATGAATAGACATTTTTCCAAAGAAGACTTACAGATGGCTAACAAGAAAAGATGTTCAACAACACTAATCATCAGACAAATACAAATCAAAATTGCAATAACATAGCACCTCACACCTGTCAGAATGGCTACGATCAAAAAGAACACAAATAACAAATGTTGGCAAAGATATGGAGAAAAAAGGAACACTTGTACACTGTTGGTAGGAATGTAAATTGGGGCAGCCACTGAGGAAAACAGTATGGAGGTTCCTCAAAAAACTAAAAATAAAACTACCATATGGGGCTTCCCTGGTGGCACAGTGGTTAAGAATCCGCCTGCCAATGCAGGGGATGCAGGTTCAAGCCCTGGTCCAGGAAGATCCCATGTGCCACAGCACAAGCAAGCCAATGTGCCACTACTACTGAGCCTGTGCTCTAGAGCCCACAAGCCACAACTACTGAGCCCACGCACCACAACTACTGAAGCCCATGCACCTAGAGCCCCTGCTCTGCAATGAAGAGTAGCCCCCGCTCACCACAATTAGAGAAAGCCCATGCCCAGCAATGAAGACCCAACAGCCAAAAATAAATAAATAAAATAAATAAATTTATTTTTTTAAAAAAGCTACCATATGATCCAGCAATTCTACTTTTGGGTACAAATCTGAAGAAAACAAAAAAACTTAATTCAAAAAGATACATGTACCCCAATATTCATAGCAGCATTATTTACAATAGCCAAGATATGGATGCAACTTAAGTGTCCATCAATAGATTGAATGGATAAAGAAGACGTATGAATATCTATATATTCACACAGACACATATACATACAATGGAATACTACTCAGCCATAAAAAAGAATGAAATCTTGCCATTTGTAACAACATGGATGGGCCTTGAGGGTATTATGCTAAGTGAAATAAATCAGACAAAGACAAATACTGTATGATTTCACTTATATGTGGAATCTGAAACAAATGAACAACAACAACAAAACAAACCAGAAAGACTCATAGATACAGAGAACAAACAGATGGTTGCCAGAGGAGAGGAGGATGGGGGGTTGAGTGAAATAGGTGAAGGAGATTAAGAGGTACAAACTTCTAGTTACAGAATAATTGAGTCATGGGAATGGAATGTACAGCTTTGGGAATATAGTCAATAATATTGTAATAACTTTGTATGGTCACCGATGGTAGCTAGACTTACTGTGGTGATCATTTTGTAATGTACAGAAATATTGAATCACTGAGGTGTGTACCTGGAACTAATACAGTGCTGTAGGTCAATTATACTTCGATTTTTTAAAAAGGATATATAATCGCAGTATTCTAAATGGTTCTGCAGTGAGCTATATTTACATTGTTATAAAGATGCAAACAGTAATTATGATATAATTTAAAGTATGATAAAATTTTTGGATAGAAGATGAGGAATGACAGGAGGAGGTATTAAATTTTCATCTCATAATATTTATAAATTTAAAGATTGCTTTTTTCTTTTCTATTTATGTATCTATGTGAGATGATAGATGTTAACTAAACCTTATTGTGGTAATCATTTCACAATATATATAAATCAAACCACCATACTGTACACCTTAAACTTACTTATACAGTGATGTGTGTCAATTATTTCTCAATGAAACTGGAAAAAAAACTGGTAGAACTGAAAAGAGAAGAAGTCAAATTCACTGTTACTATTGGAGACTTCAGTATTCCTCTATCACTAATTGAAAGATCCTATAGGCATAAAATCAGTAATGACATATTTGAACTCACCAGCACCATCAATCCACTGGACATAATAGACATTTATAAAAAATTCGTCAAACAACAGCAGAACACACGTTGAACTCAAGCTCACATAGAACATTCACCAAGATAGATCACATTCTAGGCCATTAAACAGGTCTTAACAAATTTACAGGAATACAAATTAAATAAAGTATGTTCTCAGACAACAGTGGAATTAAACAAGAAATCAGCAACAAAAAAGGAGCTGAAATATCCCAAAATTTTTGGAGACTCTGCAATACACTGCTAAATAACACATGCATCAAAAAAGTCTTAGGAGAAAATTTTAAAATATTTTGACATTTTTCTCAAGTGCTCATGGAACATTCTCCAGGATAGATCATACCTTGGGTCACAAATCAAGCCTTGGTAAATTTAAGAAAATTGAAATCATATCAAGTATCTTTTCTGACCACAATGCTATGAGACTAGATATCAATTACAGGAAAAGATCTGTAAAAAATACAAACACATGGGGGCTAAACAATACACTACTTAATAACCAAGTGATCACAGAAGAAATCAAACAGGAAATCAAAAAATACCTAGAAACAAATGACAATGGAGACATGACAACCCCAAATCTATGGGATGCAGCAAAAGCAGTTCTAGGAGGGAAGTTTATAGCAATACAATCCTACCTTAAGAAACAGGAAACATCTCAAATAAACAACCTAATGTTGCACCTAAAGCAATTAGAGAAAGAAGAACAAAAAACCCCCAAAGTTAGCAGGAGAGAAATCATAAAGATCAGATGAGAAATAAATGAATAAGAAATGAAGGAAACGATAGTAAAGATCAATAAAACTAAAAGCTGGTTCTTTGAGAAAAAAACAAACTTGATAAACCATTAGCCAGACTCATCAAGAAAAAAAGGGAGAAGGCTCAAATCACTAGAATTAGAAATGAAAAAGGAGAAGTAACAATTGACACTGCAGAACTACAAAAGATAATGAGAGATTACTACAAGCAACTCTATGCCAAAAAAATGGACAACCTGGAAGAAATGGACAAATTCTTAAAAATGCACAACTTGCCAAGACTGAATCAGGAAGAAGTAGAAAATATGAACAGACCAATCACAAGCACTGAAATTGAAACTGTGATTTAAAATCTTCCAACAAACAAAAGCCCAAGGCCAGATGGCTTCACAGGCGAATTCTATCAAACATTTAGAGAAGAGCTGTCACCTATCCTTCTCGAACTCTTCCAAAATATAGCAGAGGGAGGAACACTCCCAAACTCATTCTACGAGGCAACCTTCACCTTGATACCAAAACCAAAGATGTCACAAAGAAAGAAAACTACAGGCCAATATCACTGATGAACATAGATGCAAAACTCCTCAACAAAATACTACCAAACAGAATCCAACAGCACATTAAAAGGATCATACACCATGATCAAGTGGGGTTTATTCCAGGAATGCAAGGATTCCTTGAATACAATGAATGAATACAACACAATGAATACAATGTAATGAATACAACACAGAGGAGAGTTAACCAGGTGGATTAACTGCTGGACTTGGAAGCCTTTCTGATAGTCAGTTTTTCTTATGTGAGAAATGAGTCACATATGGGAAGTGCTGTATATGGGCCCTGTTACCTGGGGCTCCCATCTGGACTGGTCCCCAGCCCCTAGCTTGTGTCGCTACAGAGCCCACCATACTGCCACCTGTCTGACTTTTCCAGGTGAGAGATTTTCTTTTCCAGATCTTAATCCCAAACTTTCTCCTGAACGATTCTGGACCCGAATCCACCCGCCTCCCATTCTCCTCCCTCCAGAGAGAATCCTTGAGGTCCCCGGAAGGCACCTACTCCGTATGGAAGAAGGGCCTTACCAATATTACTGTCTCAAAGCAAAAACTATGAGTTGGGCACTGCCGTCTTGTTCCTGGACACAAGCAGCTGCAAAGGAGGGCTGTGGGGGTGCGGGTGGGGGGCATGTTTGTTACTGTTGGCAAGGAGTCCTGTGGTCCCACTGATCAGTGCACAGCTTCAGGCTTGTTCTGACAGAGGAGAGAGGTTCCAAAAGCGAGAGTCATTTTGGAATTCCGTGTTTGTTATCCCTGGGATCAGTGTAAGCACAGAAATTTGTGGTCCAGAGAGTGTGATGGTCACACTCAGTGATGGTCAGGCAGAGATGGTTGAGTTTGGGAGTCACTGAGGGTGCTCTGTGCTCACTGATGGGGTGGTAAATTTTGGTTCCAGGCTAACCGATTTGTCTCGGTTAGCCCAGAACTCCCAGGTGGAGCCATGAACATAGCTAATCCCATGCAAATCAGAATGACTGGTCTCCCTCTTGAGTGCATTGACTGATGGTGTCCAGGTCACTGATACAACACCTGTGAGGTCAATGTATGCTCACTAAGGATGACTGTGTCCCCAGTGATTCAGGCGTCTGTGATGTGAGTGACAGGGATGGGTGGGCTTCACGATGTGGGGACACTAATGTGGGGCTTCCTGCTCGCTGATGGCATGGATGTCGGGCCAGGAATGTGGGCTTTACGGGACAGTAACACTGGTTTGGGGGCATTAGTGAGGAGAGTCTGTGCGATTGGTGATGGCTTTCATTGAGTTCAGTAATGAGAGATTAGTGGCTGTAATAACTGGGGTCAGTGAAATTTAGTGAGGAGGGTCCATGGGTTCAGTGATGAGGATCAGGTGAGGTCAGTGAATGGCTGACTGATTGGGGGTAGTCATTAACAGGGTCAGTTGGTAGAGACTTTCTTGATACCCTGTTCACAAGTATAGATTTTAATAGTTATTAGTACAGTGCATTCATGTGCTTAGTGCTAAGTTATTTGTCTCCCTTTAACTCATCTCCATTTTTTTCATAATTACCACCTATGAATTTTTTAAAGTTATTTTTAATTTACATTCAATAAAATCAGCTCTTTTTGGTGTAGTATGTGTTTATGTGTTTTGTGTAACCATCACCACATTCAAGTTGCCTCATGAATTTTTTAGATCTTGGCTCCACCCTTTATGACCTTTGTGACCTTGGGCAGTTTTCTTTAACTCTCTGCATCTCCACTGAGAGAATTAAATGAGTTAATACATGTGTGTGGCATAGAATAACTGCTCAACAAATGTTAGCTATTAAGCTAATATACCTTCTCCTATTTTATTTTCTTCCTCACAGATGGTAATTTTTGTAACATCATCCACTATTTACTGAACTGAAATGTCAAATTTTATGTTAATTAACTTATGAGAATTTGATCACTTTATTTCCCATGTTGATGACTGAATGGATTATGAGCTGAATCTGCAGAAGAAGGTACATGGCAGCTTCACTTAAGTCAATGAACAGGAATATTTGCCTTCCTTGCAGTCCTTTGCTCAAACTCCTCTATTTAGAAAATATTTATTGTGCACCTATGTGAATCAAGAACCAGTGATCCCTAAAATTCAAATGGAACTAAATGGTTCCCGAATTGCCAAAGCAATTTTGACAAAAAAGAAGAAAGCTGAGGTATCATCCTCCCAGAGTTTAGACTATACTACAAAGCTACAGTAATCAAAACACCATGGTACTGGCACAAAAACAGACATGTAGATCAATGGAACAGAATAGAGAGCACAGAAATCAACCCATGCACCTATGGTCAATTAATCTACATCAAAGGAGACAAGAATATACAATGGAGAAAAGACAGTCTCTTCAACAAGTAGTGCTGGAAAAACTGGACAGCTACATGTAAAACAATGAGATTAGAACATTCTCTCACAACATATACAAAAATAAACTCAAAATGGATTAGAGATCTAAATGTAAGACCTGAAACCATAAAACTCCTAGAGGTGAACATAGGCAGAACACTCTTTGACATACATTGTAGCAATACTTTTTGGATCTGTCTCCTAAGGCAAAAGAAATAAAAGCAAAAATAAACAAATGGGATATAATTAAACTTAAAAGCATTTGCACAGCAAAGGAAGCCATCATCAAAATGAAAAGACAGCCTAGAATGGGAGAAAATACTTGCAAATGATGTGACTTACAAGTGGTTAATATCCAAAATATATAAACAGCTCATACAACTCAATATCAAAAAAACCCCCAAACAATCCAATTTAAAAAATGGGCAGAAGACCTGAATAGACATTTTTCCAAAGAAGACTTACAGATGGCTAACAGGCACATGAAAAACATCCTCAACATTGCAAATTATTAGAGAAATGCAAATCAAAGCCACAATGAGATATCACCTCATACATGTCAGAAGGGCTATCATCAAAAAGTCTACAAATAGGGCTTCCCTGGTGGCGCAGTTGTTGAGAGTCCACCTGCCGATGCAGGGGACATGGGTTCGTGCCCCGGTCCGGGAAGATCCTACATGCCGCGGAGCGGCTGGGCCCGTGAGCTATGGCTGCTGAGCCTGCGCATCCGGAGCCTGTGCTCCGCAACGGGAGAGGTCACAACAGTGAGAGGTCTGCGTACCGCAAAACAAACAAAAAAAAAGTCTACGAATAACAAATGTTGGACAGGACGTGGAGAAAAGGAAATCCTTGTACACTGTTGTTAGGAATGTAAATTCATGTAGTCACTATGGAAAACAGTATGGAGGTTCCTCAAAAAACTGAAAATAGAACTACCACATGAGTGGAGAAATTCCACTCCTGGGTATATATCTGAAGAAAATGAAAACACTAATTCAAAAAGATACATGCACCCCAATGTTCATAGTAGCACTATTTACAAGAGCCAAGACATGGAAGCAACCCAAGTGCCCATCAATAGACGAATGGATAAAGAAGATGTGAATATATATATATATATATTTATTTAATGGAATGTTACTCAGCCATAAAAAAGAATGAAATTCTTCCATTTGCAACAACATGGATAGACCTAGAGAATATTATGCTTAGTGAAATAAGTCAGATAGAGAAAGGTAAATACTGTATGATATCATTCATATGTGGAATCTAAAAAATAATACAAATGAATGTATATGCAAAACAGAAACAGACTCATAGATTAGAAAATGAACTAGTGTTTACTGAAGTAAGGAGAGACAAATTATGGGTGTGGGATTAAAAGATACAAACTACTATCTATAAAATAGATAAGCAACAATGATATATTGTATAGCACAGGGAGTTATAGCCACTAGCTTGTAATAACTTTTAATGGAATATAATCTGCAAAAATACTGAATCATTATGCTGTATACCTGAAACTAATATAATATTGTGAATCAACTCTACTTCAATAAATAAATGAATTCACAGGCCAAAATAAAGTAGACATACATAAAAGTTTGGCAATATTCACCTTATACTTTACATTATGCTGCTCTGCTTAAGGATAGACAAACCACATCATAGCACAATAATAAAATGCAATTAACTTGAAAAAAAAAAAGAACCAGCGATCCAGGTAACAATATTCATGTTATGGTAGGGATGACAGGCAGTATGTATATATACAAACAGATGAGGAAGGTGACTTCATGTAGTGTTAAGTGCAGTGAGGAAAATGGCATAACAGGGTTGACTGTGATTGTGGGAAGCCACAGGAGGGTGTTAAAGTAGGGAGTGAAAAGATCTGTTTCAATTTTTAAAACCACTCTGGGTGCCGGGGACTAAGGGATGGGGTGGAGAAAAGGGTCCTGGGGACTTTATTATGGCCTATGTGCCAAATAATTGATGTTAAAAAATAACATGAAGAACATTATAGGGAAAAAAATGCAGTCAGAGCTAAAGCAGGCAAGCCCTGCTGGAGTCATGGGGTAGAATGTTCACAAATTTCCCAGTGCAGTTTCAACCCCTAACTGTGTTTTTCTCTGGCATGGAATCATAGTAGGTGACTTCAGGACACAGTGGCCCTGTACCTTTAGAGACCCCAGGTCCCAGGACAAGTGATGCTTATCAGGAGCTTCTGGGGCCTGGGAAACTGGATCCTTGGGCCAGGTCATTGTTTCTTTTTGAGGTCTGGAGACATGTTTCAACAGTAAAATTTTGTATTTCATTTCATCCCTATGTGCTATCAGCCCCACTTGTGGGAGCCTGCATTCACATCTCTACCCTACACATGAGGCAGGGTGGCAGGCCCATCTGGGGCAGGGTCAGGGTTTTGTTTTCCACTGGAAGAGGCTACATTTGCCTTAATAGGGCTTGAAGTATCAGGAGCGCTGGTTGCATGTTAAGTTATGTGGGTCACCTGTGACATGGACAATCTCTAAGTCAGGCTGTTTTGGGATTAAATGAGATGCATCATACCCCATCATACAGAGGGTGTGCCCTTTGCCAGATGCTGTGCTGAGGGCCTCACAAACTCTCACAAGGGCCTTATAAGCTCATCTTCCTGTTCTCCCTGCCTGTAGGTCCTTATCTTCTGGCCTCTCTTGGATCCCATCTGCCTGACTCCAGAATTGGTTTGATGGTGTTCTTTTTGTTTAGTGACCTGCAGCATGCCTGCCTCTGTTATGTGATTGTTCCTTCAGAGTACCTGGGTCAGGCACAGCCCCTCATGAAGCCTCTTCTCTTTTAGAGTACCAGGGATTCAGCCTGGGTGCTGGTGGCTTCCCTTGTCTCAAGGTCCACAGTAGAGGATCAGATAGGGTAAGGACCAGGGAAAGCCCAGGAAGATACCCTCACTCAGAGGCCATAGTGCCCACCATTCCTCCAGATTGCAGAGGATGACCCAGACTCAGGTGAGTTAAGCTTTGTATTTACACATCCACACCTACCACTCTTTGCTTGCCAATGTATTTCAGGAAGTTTTTGCAGTTCCATGCAAGGGAAAGGCAAAAACAGGAGGTCTTGTGATTGGGGAGTAAGTGGTACAGAAAAGGTGTGTTTAGAGAACATCAACTCAAAGGAAAGACCAAAATCTCCTAGAAAATTGTGGGGGAAACTTTTTATGAGACTTAATTTTGAAAAATCAACTGGAGATAATGAAACAAAGTTTATCTTTTTAAATAAAATCAGATTGCACTGCAACTTTACACTAATTCCGAGAAAGAACAGAGAATGAAGGGGCTTAATTGTTCTTTAACTTTGTAATGGAAAATTTCAAACATACACAAAAGTTGAACAGTAACAGGAACCTCTGTGTATCATTATCCATCTTCAACCATTGTCAACTGTGTGATTGTCCTTTTCTGGGTACAATTTCCCCCACAAAATTAGATAACCACGTCTGCAGAGGCACATTCAATGGTTTACATTGTTGGCAGTTCCAAGCAGTGAAATAAGGAACTTCCTCATACACATGTATACAGTCAGGAGGCAAATAGATTTTAGTGTTGGTTCTGGCAGCAAGATTATGGCATTGAAGTGTTTTCAAGATGCCAGTGGAAGTCAACCTGACTTCGCATTAACAGTATGAGAAACTGTGCCTATGATACTAGCCATTGTGTTGAAAGGGGAGTGTTCATATATGCTATTATATACTTGAACTGTCCCTGTCAGAATATATAAGAAAGTGGTAAGAGTTATTGTTCTGATCACAGGTACCAACGAATGGGGCCTAGAGATGGGAGAAACAGCTTTTTTTTTTCTGTACCCTTTTCTACTTTGTAAATTTTGTGGGTATGTTTGTGTGTTTATATGTTTTACTATGCATATATTATTCAAAAAGATGAATTAATTTCAAGAATTTGGCCAATCTAAAGGGTTATGTCTCATTTTAATTTGTATTTCTTAATGACTTTTGAGTTTGAGCCTGTTTTGTATGTATTTGTTAACCATTTTGTATTTTTGTTTCTATTGACTGGATTTTCGCAGCCCATTGTTTTGTGTTGTTTATTTTTATTGAGTGATAAAAGCACTTACATATTTTGAACAGCCACCAGCCCTCCTTATTTTGAGTGAGTTCTAGATGTTTTCTCCTAGGTAGTTATTTTATTTTATAGAGAGTTTGAATTTAAGTTGGGTTATCTTTAATCTTTTTCACTATTGTTGGTATACAGAACTCAATGGATTTTTGTATATCAATTTGACATCTAGCAACCTTGCTAAACTCTCTTGTTAAGTGTAATCATCTGTTCACTCTGTGTAGACCTTTATTTCTGTGAATTTTGAGTGTTTATTTCTTCCTTTGCAAACCTTTTTAATTTCTATTTTTTTTAAATCTTACTACGAAGTCTAGCATCTTCAATACCATGTTCTGTAGCCATGGAGATTATGGCCATCCTTGTCTACTTTCACATTTTATAGGGAATGTTTTTAACATTTCACTGTTAACTGTAATGATGCTGCTATGTTAACTATAATGATGATGAACTTTGCCTACCCAAGGTTTACTAACAAATTATCTTTTTTTCTCTAGAAGCTTTATACTTTTAAACACATTAGTTTACATCTTGAATTAATTTTTGTTTGTGTTATAGTTATTTTTTTCTTCCAGTTTTATTTAGATATAACTGACATGTATAATTTTAAGCTGTAAATATGATTTGACTTAAATACATCATGAAACAATTATCACAGTAAGTTGTTTATTGAACATCCAACATCTCATATATATTAACATTAAAGAAACAGAAAAAATTTTTTTTCCTTGTGTTGAGCACTCTTAGGATTTACTTTCTTAATAACTTTTTATATATAACATACAGCAGTGGTAATTAAATTTATCATGTTGTACATTACATCCATAGTACTTATTTTATAACTGGAAGTTTGTACATTTTGACTACCTTCATTCAATACCCCCTCCCACTATGCCCTGCCTCTGCTATCCATAAATCTGATCTCTTTTTCTATGAGTTTGTTTGTTTATTTATTTTTGAAGTATAATTGACCTACAACACTGTGTTAGTTTCTGGTACACAACATAGTGATTCAATATTTCTCTACATTTCAAAATGGTCACCATAATTAGACTAATTGTCATATGTCACCATATAAAGACATTACATAATTATTGACTATATTACTCACACTGTACAGTATTTGTCTTTCTCTGTCTGACTTATTTCACTTAAATATTACCCTCTAAGTCCATCCATGTTGTCGTAAATGGCAAGATTTCATTCTTTTTTATGGCTAATATTCCATACAGCATATATATGGGTCTTATTTTTTTTATACATCCAGATACTCTGTCTTTCAATTGGAGCATTTAGTCCATTTACATTTAATCATTGATAGGTATGTACTTATTGACATTTTATTCTTTGTTTTGGGTTGTTTTTGTAGTTGTTTTTTTTTGTCCAACTATATATGTAATCACTTTTTTTCAATTGAAGTATAGTTGATTTATCTTTTTTGTTCTTCTTTTGCTCTCTTCGCTTATGATTTGATGACTATCTTTAGTGTTATATTTGGATTCCTTTCTCTTTTTTGTGTGTGTATCTTCTATAATTTTTGGTTTGTTGTTACCATGAGGTTTATACATAGCAATCTATACATATACATGATTATTTTAAGTTGTTGAACTTAATTTGAAATGCATTTAACAACCCCGCATTTGTACTCCTCCCCCCCACTTTGTTTTACTGTTTTTGACATCATATTTTACATCCTTTTGTTTTGTGTATCCCTTAACTACTTATTGTGGAAATAGATGATATCACTACTTTTGTATTTTAACCTTCCTACTAGCTTTATAAGTGGTTGATTGACTACTGTTTTTGCCTTTTCCAATGACATTTTTCCTTTTGAACTCTTCATATTTCTAGTTGTGGCCTTTTCTTTTTCACTTAGAGAAAAGATGTTTTGTAATGCTGAACTCTTTTAGCTTTTGCTTGCTTGTAAAACTTTTTATCTCTCCTTCAAATCTTAATGAAAGTAGGGTATTCTTTGTTGTAAGTTGGGTAGAGTATTCTTGGTTGTAGGCTTTTGCCTTTCATCACTTTAAATATATCGTGCCACTCCCTTCTGCCCTGCAGCGTTTCTGCTGAAAAGTCAGTTGATAGCCTTATGGGAGTTCCCTTGTACATAACTTGTTGCTTTTCCCTTGCTGCTTTTAATATTCTCTCTTTATCTTTAATTTTTGACATTTTAATTATAATGTGTCTTGGGGTGGTCCTCTCTGGGTTGATCCTGTTTGGAACTCTCTGTGCTTCCCAGACCTGGATGTTTGTTTCCTTTCCCAGGTTAGGGAATTTTTCAGCTATTCTTCAGCTATGTCCTATGCCCCTTTCTCTCTCTCTGCTCTTTCTGGTACCCCTATAATGTGAATGTTAGTATGCTTGATGGTGTCTCAGAGGTCTCTTAAGTGTCTTCATTTTTTAAAATTCTTTTTCCTGTTCAGCTTCAGTGATTTCCACTACTCTGTCTTTCAGTTCCCTGATCTCTTCCTCTGTATCATCTAATCTACATTGATTTCTTCTAGTGTGTTTTGTATTTCACTTATTGTATTCTTCATCTCTGTTTGGTTCTTCTTTATCTTTTCTAACTCTGTTAAAACATCTAAGTTCTCACTCTGTTTATCCATTCTTCTCCCAAGTTCTTTGAGCATCTCTATCATCATTACCTTAAACTCTTTATTGGGTAGATTGCTTGTCTCCATTTCACTTAGTTCTTCTTCTGGGGCTTTATCTTGTTCCTTCATTTGGAACATATTCTTCTGTTGCCTAATTTTGCCTAGTTTGCTGTTTTTATTTCTATGTATTTAGTAAATTGGTTACATTTTCTGATCTTGGAGAAGTGGGCTTATGTAGGAAACATCCTATGTTATCCACCAGTGCATTCCCCTCTGTTCACCAGAGCTATATGTTCTAGGGATGTTCTCTCTGTGGGTTGCATGGGCCCTTCTGTTGAGGCAGGCCGACTGCTGTGGGTGTGCTTGTAGGCATGCCTGGCCCATGGTCTGTTTGGTTTCCAGGCTCTGCCTTGTGCAGTGGCTGCTGGCCACTGGTAGATGGGGCCAGGTCGTGGCACAGCTGGCTGCATGGCCAACTGTAAAGGAAGAGAGTCCTGATCCTGATGCCAGCCTGCTGGTGGACAGAGCCAGGTCACAAGGTGGTTGGCTACAGAGCCCCAGGTGCTTCAAAAGCTAGTGCTGGCCCACAGGTGGGTAGGGTCAGAGCCTGGGGACTCTGGCTGTGGGAGTGGGGTCCCAGAGCTGGTGTTGGCCCACAGGTGGGCAGGACCAGTGTCCAGGGGGTTCCTGGGCTGGTACCCATCCCCTGTTGAGTGAGGCTGCATACTAGGGCTGATACCAACATTCCAGTAGTCAGGGCTCGGTTCTGGGGTGGGTGAAGGCTCAGGAGGTCCTACAGCAGCTTGTCTCCTGGTGGATGGGGCTGTGTTCCTGCTCAGCTAGCTCTTGGTCTGTGGCATCCCAGGACTGGTGCCATGGGCTGGTGTGCAGGGTTGGGTCCTGGCCCTAATAAGTTGGAGGGAGGATGCCAAAATGCAATTGCTAGCACTAGTGTCCACATGGTAGAACAAGCTTCCCAAAATGGCTGCTGCCAGCATCTGTGTCCCCAGGATGAGTCCCACTTGCTTCTAATCTCTCCAGGAGACTCTCCAAGATCAGCAAGTGGGTCTGACCCAGGCTCCTTTCAGATTACTGTTTCTGTCCTGAGTGCTGGAGCACGTGAGATTGTGTTTGCACCCTTTAAGAGTGGAGTCTCTATTTCCCACAGCACTTCCCAAAGTCACCCCACTGGCCTTCAAAGCCAAATGTTCTGGGGGCTCATCTTCCCCATGCAGGACCCCTGAGCTGAGGAGTCCAATATGTAGCTCAGACCTCTCATTCCTTGGAGGGAACCTCTGCAATTTTAATTATTTTCCCATTTGTGGATCTTACCCAGGGGTATGGGACTTGACTATACTATGTCTCCACCTCTCCTACCCATCTTGTTATGGTTCTTTCTTTATATCTTTAGTTCTAGAAAATATTTCCTGCTAGTCTTCAGGTAGTTCTCATCGATATTTGCTCTGTAAATCGTTGTAATTTTGGTGCACCATGGGAGGAGGTGAACTCAGGGTCTTCCAACACTGCCATCTTGGCCACCTTCCTCTGTATGTTGACAGTTTAGTTAAACTACTCCATAATATTGCTGCCTCAGCATCCATTTTGTGTGGCCGCACAGCCTGCAGAGACCTTGAACTGACACTAGCTCCTCCCTCCATCACATGTCCTAGAAAACAGCTCACAGAGTTAAATGTAAGTTGATGATAGAACTCCCCGATGGCTCTTGTGATAATCAGTCTCCTCGCCTCCCAGGCCCTTCCCCTTAGATATGAACCTCAAGGAACATACGAAACCTTTGCTCTTTTGGGGGATTGAATTGACCAATCTGGCTTAATCTGGGAACCTCAAAGCATTTCACCCAAAGATCCTAATAAAGGCATGTACTAGGTAGTGTCAGGCTTTCTCGGCCCACACTCTGCTTTGACCTTGAAGTGTGACCCCTCAGGCATGTGAGTACTTCCTCCAGAACCTGTGAGTAATAAACTTCTATTTTGATTTCCTTGTCTTTTGCTGAACCACAGCTCACTATTCAGACATCCTGGGGTTCCACTTAACAAATGTTAATTTAATAAAGTCACAACAGTTTTATACTAGGAGTTGAGGCTTATATTCCCCCCCGCCATACTGATATCTAGTTGTTCTGGCACCATATTTGAGATGGCTTTTCTTTCCCTATTCAATTGCATTGGTGTCTTTTAAAACAATCAATTGATCATATAATTGTGAGTTGATTTCTCTGTTCTATTCCAATAATCTGTTGTTTTGTTATGTCGAAAATTCACTTCTTTAATTACTGTTACTTTATAGTAATGATTTAGATTAATTAGCACAAGTCTTCCAACTTTGTTCCTCTTCAAGATTATTTTAGCTGTTCTAAGTCTTTTGAATTTCCATATAAATTTCCAAATTGGCTTTTTTCTTTCAGTTTTATTGAGATATAATTGACATACAGCACTGTAGAAGTTTAAGGCATACAAAATAATGATTTGACATATAAATTATGAAATGATTATCACAAAAAATTTAGTGACCATCCATCATCACACATAGATACAAAAGTAAAGAAATAAGAAAAAAAGTTTTTTTATTCTTGTGGTAAATCCTCTTAGGATTTACTAACTTAACAACTTTCATATATAACATACAGCATTGTTAACTGTACTTATGATGTTGTATATTACAACCCTAGCAATTGTTTATAACTGGAATTTTGTACATTTTGACTGCTTTCATCCAATTTCCCCTCCCCTGACTCTGCCTCTGTAACCACAAATCTGATCTCTTTTTCTATGAGTTCGTTTTTTAAGAATACAGTAATCGACCTACAACACTATGTTTGTTCCTGTTATACAACATAGTAATTCAATATTCCTATGCATTTCAAAATGATCACCATGATAATTCTAGTTATGATATGTAACCATACAAAGATATTGCAGTTACTGACTATATTCCCTATACTGTACATTTCATACCTGTGATATTTATTTTGCAGCTGGAAGTTTGTACCTTTTAACCTCCCTCACTTATTTCTTTCTTCCCCAACACCCCTCCCTTCTGTCAGCCACCTGTTTGTTCTCTGTATCTATAACTCTGTTTCTATTTTGTTATGTTTGTTCATTTGTTTTATTTTTCAGTTTTGTTTATGTTGTTTGTTCATTTGTTTTGTTTTCCACATATAAGTGAAATCATATGCTATTTGTCTTTCTCTGTCTGCCTTATTTCACTTAGCAAAATCATCTCCAGGTCCATCCATCTATGTTGTGTCAAATGGCAAGATTTCATACTTTTTCATGACTCAGTATACACACACACACACACACATGCACGTGCGTGTATATATCACATCTTCTTTATTTGTCTATTGATGGGCACTTAGGTTGCTTACATATATTAGCTATTGCAAATAATGCTGCAATCAACACAGGGTACATATATCTTTTCTAATTAGTGTTTTTGTTTTCTTTAGATAAATACCCAGGAATGGAATTGCTGGGTCATGTGGTAGTTCTATTTTTAATTTTTTGAGGAATCTCCATACTGTTTTTCATAGTAGCTGCATCAATTTACATTCCCACCAACAGTGCACAAAGTTTCCCTTTTCTCCACATCTTTGCCAACACTTGTTATTTGTTGTCTTTTTGATAATAGCCATTCTGATAATTGTGAAGTGATAGCTCATTGTGTTTTTGACTTGCATTTCCCTGATGATTAGTGAGGCTGAGCATCTTTTCATGCACCTGTTGGCCATCTGTATGTCTTCTCTGAAAAATGTGTTCAGGTCCTCTGCCCATTTTTAAAGTTTATTTACTTATTTTTTGGCTGCACTGGGTTTTCGTTGCTGTGCTCGGTCTTTTTATAGTTACGTCAAGTGGAGGCTACTCTTGGTTGCAGTGCACGGGCTTCTCATTGTGGTGGCTTCTCTTGTTGCAGAGCATGGGCTCTAGGCACGCAGGCTCAGTAGTGTGACTCACGAGCTCTAGAGCACAGGCTCAGTAGTTGTGGTACACAGGCTCAGTTGCTCCCATATGTGGGATCTTACCAGACCAGGGCTCGAACCTGTGTCTGCTGCATGGCAGGTGGATTCTTAACAACTGCATCACCAGGGAAGTCCCATCCTCTGCCCATTTTTTAATCAAGTTGTTTTGATATTATGTTCTATGAATTCTTTATATAAAAATATATAGTATATACAAAAGGATAACAACCCCTTAGATATATTGTTTGCAGATATTGTCTCCCATTTAGTACAAAAAGGGTGTTTGGATTTTGATTGAGATTACATTTTACCTATGGATAAATTTTGGGAGATTTGACTTCAGTGATAATGAGTCTTTAATTCATTAGCTGACATACCTCTCTATTTATTTAGGTCTTCTTTAATATATCTCAGTAATTTTTAATTTTTGGTGTGCAGGTTTTTTGTATCTTTGGTTAACTTTATTTCTCAGTATATCAAAATATTTTTTGACACTTTTCTAAAAAGTATTGCTTTTTAATTTCATTTTAATGGATGTTGATAATATATAGAACTATAATCAATTTTTTATATTGACTTTATTCTACAGTCTTGGAAATTTTGTTTGGTAGTTCATTTGTAAATTCTTTTGGATATTTTTGCATTCACAATTATATCATCTGCAAATAAAGCCAGTTTTATTTCTTCCTTCTTATCTTTACATATTTTATTTATATTTCTTGCTGTAGTGTAGTAGTTAGGACCTCTGGTAAATGTTGAATTGAGCAGTGAAAGTAGACATGTTGGCCTTGCACCCCACCTTAAGGGCTATTTAACCCTTAACTGTGATGTCAAATGCTTTTCTTACGTCTACTGCAATAATTATAAATTTTCTCCATTATTTTGTTAATTTGGTAGATTGTATTGATTGATTGATTTTTTTTGCATTGCTGGGATAAAACTTACTTGGTCGTGGTGTGTAATTCTATTTTTTATACATGGCTGGATCCAAATTGCTAATATTTTGTTAAGAAGTTTTGCATCTATGATCACGAGGTATTTTTGTCTGTACTTTTTTTAATGCACTTGTCAGATTTTGGTAGGTAATGCTAGCTTCAACATGAATTGGGAAGGGCTCATTATTTACTAATTCTTTTAAAAAGTTTGTGTAAGATTCTCTAAATATTTTAATGAAATTTACTATTAGGGCATCAGGGCCTGGTATTTTCTTTGTGGGAAAGCTTTTATTCAGATTCATTTTCTTCAGTAGATATTAGTCACTAAGATTATTTTTGTGTCAGTTTTAGTAACTCAGTAATTTCTTTTAAGAAATTGTCATTTTCTCTAAATTGTCAAATTTATTGCCAGAAAGGTGTTCGTGATGTCTTTTTATTATTTTTTAATCTGTGTATAATCGTTAGTGGTAATCCTTATTTTTATTTCTATTTTTTGTAATTTGTATATTTTTCATTTGTTTAGGTTTGTTCAGGGTTTATCAATTTAATCACTTGAAGGAATCAACTATTGGCTTTCTTTTTATCAATTGTACATTTGTTTAAATCTTATTTTCTAATATACATGTATTCAAACCTCTAAATTTTTCTCTAACTACTGCTTTAGCTGCATCTTATCAACTTCAATACGTTGTGTTTTTATTATTCACCTCAAAATATTTCCCTTCCATTTAGGATTTTTTACTCCATGTGATATATAGAAGTGTTTTGTTTAATTTCTAAATATTTTGGTATTTTCTAGTCATATTTTCATTGTTGATTTCTGTTATATCTTTATCATTAGAAAACATAGTTTGCATTACTTCAATTCTTTAAAATTTATTGAGACATATTTTATGATACAGCGTATGGTCTCTTTTCATAAATATTTCATACATTCTGAAAAGAATGTGCATTACCTGAGTATTAGTTGTAATGTTCTATAAATGTCAATTCGGTTAAATTGCTTGATAGTGTTCAGTATCTTTACTGACTTTTTGTTTGTTTGATCAAACAGACAAGAGAGTAGTATGAAAATTTCTAACTGTGATTATAGATTTGCCTATTTTGCTTTTTGTTCTGTCAATTTTGAAGTGACAGTTGTTGCATATACATTTAGGATTTTATATCATCCAGATGACATTATCATTTTGTCATTTGAAATTTCCCTCTTTGCTAGAAATACTTATGTCTTGATACC
Organism: Grampus griseus; assembly: GCF_964374135.1. Lineage (NCBI taxonomy): Eukaryota > Metazoa > Chordata > Mammalia > Artiodactyla > Delphinidae > Grampus > Grampus griseus. The sequence continues at coordinate 89,748,863 of NC_139000.1, read as the reverse complement.
TACTTTATCTCTATTAACATAGCCGTACTGGTCTTATAATTAGTGTTTGCATTGTATATGTTTTTGCATCCTTTTACTTTCAACATAGCTGTCCTTAAGTTCAAAATATGTTTCTTGTAGTCAGCATACAGTTCAGTCTTTTTAAAAATTGTGGTTAGATACACATAACACAAAATGTTCCATCTTAACCAATTTTAAGTTAAGCGGTAATAGGTACATTGACATTTTTGTGCAACAATTACCACCAGTCATCTCTAGAATTCTTTTAATTTCGCAGAACTAAAACTCTGTATCCATTGAAAAATAATGTGTCATTCCCCCTTTTCCCAGCCCCTGGAAACCACCATTCTCCTTTCTGTCTCTATGACTCTGACTATGCTAGATATTTCACATCAGTGGAATCATACAATATTTGTCTTTTTATGATGGCTTATTTCACTTAGCCTAATGTTCTCAACGTTCATCTGTGTTGTAGCATGTGTCAGAATTTTCTTCTTTTTTAAGACTGAAATACATTCCATTGTAGGTACATACCACATTTTGTTTATCCATTCACCTGTAGTTGCACACCTCGGTTGTTTCCACCTTTCGGCTATTGCGAAGAATGCTGCTATGAACATATACATGTATCTGTTCAAAACCTTGTTGTCAGTTTTTTGTGTATATATCCAGAAGTGGAATTGCTATATGGTAATATAATAATTCTATTTTTAATTTTTTGAGGAACTGCCATATTATTTTCCATAGCAGCTGTAACATTTTATATTCTCCCCAACGATGTACAGGGTTTCAATTTCTCTACATCCTCACCAACACTTATTTTCTGTGTTTTTGATAGTAGCTATCCTAATGAATGTGCAGGGGTATCTAATTGTGGTTTTGATTTGCAGTTCTCTAGTGATTAGGAATATTAAGCATCTTTTCGTATCCTTATTGCATTTGTATATCTTTTGGAGAAGTGTCTATTCAAGTCCTTTGCCCATTTTTTAATCAGATGGGTTTTTTGGTTGTTGAATTACATGAGTTCTTTATATATTTTGGATATTAATCCCTTATCAGACATGATTTGAAGATATTTTTTCCCCTTTCATCAGTTGCCTTTTCACTTTGTTTATTGTGTCTTTTGATGCACAAAAGATTTAAATATTTATGTAGGTTTTTAAAAAATGTTGTTTTATAATAACTGTCTTTTAATGGCATTGTTTAATTCATTTTCATTTCATATAATTACTGATATGATTCAAGTTCACCAACTTGCAATCTCGTTCTATTTGTCTGATCTGTTCTTTGTTCCTCTTTTTCTGCTTTCTTTTTCTTAATCAAGCATTGACTTTTCAAGTGGTTCTCCCTTTTGAAAATTGTCCCAGGGAATACAGTATGCATCTTTAATTTGTAACAGTCGACTTTTAATTAACAACATACTATTTCACAAACAACATAAAAACCTTCCAATAGTATAATTCCATTTAACCTTCTGATCTTTATGTTGTTTTCAAATATTTTACTTCTATATACATAATAAACCCCATAATACTGTGTTATTTTTGTTTTAGATAGCCAGCTGTCTTTTATATTTACCCACATTTTACATTTTTAGAAATTGAGTGTAAGTTACATGCGGTGAAATGTACATGAACATAGTACTTACCGTGTGATTCTCTTTTGTGTTTGGCTTCTTTCACTGCACATAACGTTTTTAACACTTATCCATATTGTTATACACATCAATTATTCTTTTCTTAAGAGTAGAATTCCATGTTACTTGTATACTATAATTTGTTCATTTTGTTGATGGATATTTCAGATAATTACATTTTTTGATGATTATGAATAAAGCTGCTATAAACATTCTTGTTCAAGCCTTTTCGTGGACATAAGATTCCTTTCTCTTGGGAATATAAGAATGGAATTGCTGGAATCATAGGGGAGGTTTATATTTAATTTATGAAAATCTGCCAGACAGATTTTAAGGTATCTGTGTATGCAACTCCCGTCAGCTATATGTGAGCATTCCAGTTGTTCTACACCCTTATCAACACTTGGTTTGTTGATCTTTTTTTAGCTATCCCGGTGGTTGTGCAGTAGAATCTCATGGTGATTTTACTTTGCATTTTCCTGATGACTAATAAGGTTCAGCATCACTTGGTGAGCTTACAGACATTTGTATATCTTGGTATGAGTGCTCATTCAAGTCTTTCACAAAATTTTTGGATTATCTTTTTAATTATTTCTGACTTGAAGGAATCAGTTTTATTCTGGATACAAGTTCTTTGTCAGTTTTATTCTGGATACAAAAAATATTGAAAATATTTTTTCCAGTCTGTGATTTGCCTTTTCATTTAATTAACATTGTGTTTGATGAGTAATTTTAATTTTGAGGAATCCCAATTTATTTATTTTTCTTTCATGACTAATGCTTTTTATGTCCTCATTAATAGATCTGTCCTCTAAGATTGTGAAGATTTTCTTCTCTATTTTCTTCTAGAAATTTTATAGTTTTAGCTTTCACATTTAGATTTAGGTCAATCTTGAATTAATTTTCATATGTATTGTGATGTAGAAACCATTGAGTTTTTTTTAACTTAAAAAATTTAATACATGTTTAAAGTAGTTGTTCCTTTGTGTGTGTGTGTGTGATATAAATGAAATAAACACTTTTTCTGAAGGTCTGAAAGTCAGGGTTTCTTTCTTAGATGGTTTGGAAGAAGTCTGTGCTGGGTTCAAAAAATATTTTCAATATTTTTTGTATCCAGAATAAAACTGACGAAGAATTTGTATCCAGAATAAAACTGATTCCTTCAAGTCAGAAATAATTAAAAAGATAATCCAAAAATTTTGTGAAAGGCTTGAATGAGCACTCATACCAAGATATACAAATGTCAGTAAGCTCATCAAGTGATGCTCAATCTTATTAGTCATCAGGAAAATGCAAAGTAAAATCACCATGAGATTCTACTGCACAACTACCAGGATAGCTAAAAAAAGATCAACAAACCAAGTGTTGGCAAGGGTGTGGAACAACTGGAATGCTCATATATAACTGGCGGGAGTTGCATACACAGATACCTTAAAATCTGTCTGGCAGACTTTGGTAAATTAAATATAAGCCTCCCTCATGATTCCAGCAACTCCATTCTTATATTCCCAAGAGAAAGGAATCTTATGTCCACAAAAAGACTTGAACAAGAATGTTTACAGCAGCTTTATTCATAATCATCAAAAATGTAATCATCTGAAATGTCCATAAGTAATGTAATTAGCATTTTGAAATTTCATGAACAGAGAGAAGAGAGAAAATGGAGGAAGAAAACTGTTACAAAATAATTTAAGAAAATTTTCTCGCTGAAAGTGTCCACTGAATGATGGCTAGCAAAGTGGATGAAAGTAAACTGACATTAATCCAGATCATAAAATTTCTAAATGCTAATTACAGAAGAATATCTGTAAAGCTTCCTAAGAGGAAGAGAAAAGAACATAAATAAGAGACCTGCAACAAAATTGGCTTTAGACTTCAACAGCAATAATGGAACCTAGAATATCATAGAGTAATACCTCCAAAAATTTGTGAGAAAAGTATTTCCAACCTAGAATTTTTCTACCATACAAAATTATTAATTATGTTTTGGTATACAATACCAACATTTTCAGACATGCATGGTCTCAAAAGAATTTATCTCCTATTCACAAGTCTATCAGGAAACTACTGGAAAAAGAAAACATGGAATCAAAGTATCAGGATCCAGCAAAAAACATAAGTGAGGGAATCCAAGGCAAGAAGGAGGAGGTAGATCTCGTGGCCACAGTTTTGTAGGAGTTCTAGAGAGCTTTCACTGCAGATTGGAGCAGCTCAGAATAAATATCTTCGAGAATATGAAACTGTCAAAATCAGTGTTATTGTTAGGAATTCACAGAAAAAAGACCTTTGAAGGTAGTATGAAAAAGTTAGGAAAAATTATTATTTCAGAGCATGGTACACTAATTTCTCTTGGTTACATACCCTCACACACATGTTTTGAATAAGTAGTCAAGAAGAGGAAAAGTAAGCTAAGTGGTGCAGAGGGGCATTTGTATATACACAAACTTGCAATAAACCTGACTTTGTACAGAATAATTAGTATTCTGATCCTACTGGAGCAGAATATATTTGTGGGTACTAGTGAAATATTGTAGATAACTGGATTTGTTGCCTTAAGAGTGTTACAGATGGGCTTTGAGCACAGGAATTATGTATATCATTTGAATATATTGGCAGCACAGTCTAGTTAGGTTATTACTGGTTGGTTTGTTTTGAGGAAATGAGAATAAAATTTGAGAAAAGCCTAAGTTTATAATAGTCACAGTAAGTGGAAGCCTTAAGTGTCAAGATTTAATATTAGATTTAAAGGGAAATGTGGTTTCAGAGGCAAGAAAAGAAGTATCTAGGGATGAAGACAATAGGGGAAGGAAGTAATGATCAATACAAATTCGGAGAACAGGAGCTATAATAGGATAAGACACTGATGTTTTTCACAATTGCTTATGAAGCACCAACTATGTGCCAAGCCCCAGACCAGCAATCAGAAGAGTAATACATCTGATTGTGGGCTGCATAGCTTGGTTTCTGTCTGATTTTATATGTCTTGTTGAGCCAATTTTATCTTCCTTCTCCTTTCAGATGAAGAATTTAGATTTGAAACCACAAAAGTGGGAATTTCTGAAGAATATTTCTTCCCTTTTGAGAAGTTGGATCATTTCACAAGAGATGCTTTGCTTTGCTCCATTTTAGAAAATTAACAAATTGTGGCAAATCAAGGCAAATTTTAAGTCAACTTAGAGGTGGTAATTCAGAACTTAGTATCCATCAGAGAAATTATACTCAGTTAAAACCTTATGAGTGTTCTAAATGTTTGAAAGCGTTCTCTCAGAAACTCATCTTGTAAGACATCTGTTAATTCATATTGGTGAGAAAACTTATGACAGCAAAAGATGTGAGAAAGCCTTCAGAAGTAAGACAACATTCATTATACATCAGAGGGAAATAAATATGGGAGATAAAGCCAATGAATGTACAGAATGTGGAAAAGGCTTTTCTCATAAGGTAGATCTCAAGACACATCAGAAAATTCACACTTGGGAGAAGTCCTATGAATGTGCTGAGTGTGGGAAAAACTTATGTAACCTAGATCTCTGCAAGCCCTGGACAATTCATACCGGAGAGAAACCCTATGAATGTACCAAATGTAGAAAAGCTTTCTCCCTAAAAGCACCCCTCATCAGGCATCAGAAAATTCATACCGGAAAAAACCCTTTGAAAGTAATGAATGTGGGAAAGCTTTCAGATTGAAGCCAGAACTCATCAGACATCAGAAGGTTCATTCTGAGGAGAAAGCCTTCTCCCAGAAAGGACACCTCATTAAGCATCAGTTAATTCATACTGGTGAAAAACCACATGATTGTAAATAGTGTAGAAGACCCTTCAGAAGTAAAACAGAACTTACTATTCATCAGAAGATTCATACTGGGGAGATACCCCATGAATGTGCAGAATGTAGAAAAGCCTTATCTTGTAAGGCAGGTCCTAAGACACATCAGAAAAGTCATACTGGGGAAAAGCCCCATGAATGTATTGAATATTGGAAAGCCTTCAGCAGGAAATCAAAACTCATCCGATGTCAGAGGATTCATTCTGAAGAGAAACCCCATGAGTGTAATGAAAGTTGGAAAGCCTTCTCTCAGCAATCATACCTCATTAATACATGGTGGTGAGAAGCACCATGAATATAATTATGGGAGACACTTCATTAGGAAGGAATAACTCATTAGACAGAAGAATTTTGTGCTGAAGAAAATCCGTCTGAACATACTGGATGTTGAAAAGTCTTTTCCTGTAATGCACAATTTGTTAAGGATCATTTAATTCATACTAGTGAAAAACCTCATTAAAGCAATTAATATGGAAAAGACTGAAAAGCCAGAACTCATACATAAGAGGATTCAATGTAGGGAAAACCTGCACTTAACACAGGATGGCTCTTGCATGGCAGTGAGAGCTAATTACACATTATAGAACTCCCACAAGGGAGAAAAACCTATAAATTTACTGAATGTGGAACAGTGAACAATATGGCTGAGGTCTTCTTAAACTAGAAAATTCGTACAAAGAGGAAGCTATTATGTTGATATATTTTGAAAGCATTTTTATAGAAATTCTTGTTAGGCATGTAATTCCAAAATTTTTATGGAAAACGAAGGAAAGCAATTTAAAATCACAATTGTGTTCACTGTGGAGTATGAAGCTTGGGAAAGTGAAAACAAATGGAACTACACAGTAACCAACTTCATATATGGATGTTTCCAAATAATGTAGTGTTTATGCTGCTGAATACATTATATAAAACTAACTATCATGATGCAGGGAATTTCTTATGTAAATTTAATGTGATTCTGACAATAATTATTTTCTTCTCTGGAGTACATACAATTCTTTTTTTAATAGTAAACCCATTTTATTGATGAGGAAATTAAGGTTATATAACTTACAATGTAACTTGAGAAAGGGAAAATGTCAGCTTGACTTCGAAACACTTAACCTCTATACTATAATAAGTTGTTTTTTATTTTTAAATTGAGATATAATAAACATATAAAATTGTATTAGTTTTAGGTGTACAACATAATGATTTGATAATTATACATATTGCAAAGTGATCACCACAATAAGTCTAGGTAACATCTGTCACCACACATAGCTACAAAAATTTTTTTCTTGTGATGAGAAATTTTAAGATCTACTCTCTTAGTTACTTTCAAATATACAATAGTGTTATTTACTATAGTTATCATGCTGTACACTACATGACATTTATTTTATAACTGGAATTTTGCACCTTATGACATCCTTCACTCATTTTACCCACCCACCCTCTCCTCTGGCAACGACCAAACTGTTCTCTGTATATATGACTTCCATTTTTTTGTTTTTAGATTCCAGGTATAAGTGAGATCATACAGTACCTTTCTCTGACTTATTTCACTTAACATAGTGCCCTTAGGGTGCATCCTTGTTGGCAAAAAGGGCAGGATTTCTTTCTTTTTATGGCTGAATAATTTTCCATTGTGTATATCACATTTTCTTTATCCACTCATTATCAGCAGACACATAGAACTTCTCCACATTTTGGCTATTGTAAATAAATGCTGCAATGAACACAGGGGTGTAGATATCTTTTCAAGTTAGTGTTTAGTTTTCTTAGGATAAATACCCAGAAGTGGAATTGCTGGATTACATGGTATTTTTATTCTTAATTTTTTGAGGAAACTCCATGCTGTTCTCCATAGTGGCTGCAAAAATTTACATTCCCACCAACAGTGCACAAGGATTTTCCTTGACGATGTGCAGCAAAGGGAATCCCTGTGCACTGCTGGTGGCAATGTAAATAGCTTTACCCACTACAGATAATACTGGATAGGTTACACAAAAACTTAAAAATAGAACTAAGGATCCAGCAATCCCACTTCTGGGTATTTATTTAAAGAAAATGAAAACAGTAATTCAAAGATATAACTGCACCCTCATGTTCATTGCAGCATTATTCACAATAGTCAAGATATGGAAACAACATTGGTGTCCGTTGATGGATGAATGAATATATACATATATCTATATCTATGCATGTCTCAATTTTTCAGCCATAAAAAGAATGAAATCTTGTCATCTGCAACAACATGAATGGACTTCAAGGGCATTATGTTAGGTGAAATAAGTCAGACAGAGAAAGACAAATACTGTATGATCTCTCTTATATGTAGACTATAAAATAAATATAAACACACAAACACACACACACCAAACACCAAGCTAATAGATACAGAGAACAAATTGGAGGCAGGGGGTGGGAGGTAAACTGTTTTTGTTTTTTGTTTTTAGCTAAAATAAATTTTATACATAAATGCAATGAATGAACAAACCAATGAATATAGTATCCCTAACTTAATGGTACCTAATAAATACAAATATCTACTATTAAATTTTAAAAACCACATTTTCAGCCATCATTTATTAAATTGTCTTTTTTTTTTAAACATCTTTATTGGAGTACAATTGCTTTACAATGGTGTGTTAGTTTCTACTGTATAACAAAGTGAATCAGCTATATGTATACATATATCCCCATATTCCCTCCCTCTTGCACCTCCCTTCCACCCTCCCTATCCCACCCCTCTAGGTGGTCACAAAGCACCGAGCTGATCTCCCTGTGCTATGCGGCTGCTTCCCACTAGCTATCTATTTTACGTTTGGTAGTATATATAAGTCTATGCCACTCTCTCACTTCGTCCCAGCTTACCCTTCCCCCTCCCCATGTTAAATTGTCTTTTTATTTCTCCTCAGCCACAGCACAGTTCACATAGGCTGTCAAACTTCAGCCTCAAATATACATTCTCTCCAGTCTCTTCTCAACTTTGGGCAACACAAAGCATTTGTGAAGAATCCTGACCAAAGGGATCCAAGATGACTAAGTTTGGGGCCCCCTCTATCACATGGCTGGACCTGGGGATCCCTGGACCACAGTCCCTCCTGACCAGGTAGAGCATGAGTGAGAGAGCATTCCTGCTTTATTTCTTTGTATTAGTGTATCTAATGCCATGTCTCTCCATTCATTTTGGTGACATATGTACATGGAAAATAAAAATGTTCTTCTCTCTCAACTTTCACTGTCATTGAATGAATTGTTAAATCTTAATTTAGTATTCAAAATCTTAACTTGAATTTTTAAAGCATTTATGTCTGTTATTACCCATCAGACTGTCATGAATCTGGGTTTTTAAAATCTGAAGCATATATCATTTGGGGTCCATCTTTCAAGAATCCAGAAATAGGTACAAAATTGAAATATTTAGAAAACCACAAGTTAAACATTTTAAAAAATCACAAAAGCCAACATATGTAGTAACATTTAACTTCCTAAGACATCTAATAGTTGCCATTGTACATTGGCTGCACAAATTTTTCCTTTTTTTAAAAAAAACAACTTTTTTGAGGTAATATTTACGTCATGAAATTCACCCATTTCTTTCTTTTTTTTTTTTTTTTTTTGGCGGTACGCGGGCCTCTCACTGCTGTGGCCTCTCCCGCTGCAGAGCACAGGCTCCGGACGCGCAGGCTCAGCGGCCATGGCTCATGGGCCCAGCCGCTCCGCGGCATGTGGGATCCTCCCGGACAGGGGCACGAACCTGCGTCCCCTGCATCGGCAGGCGGACTCTCAACCACTGCACCACCAGGGAAGCCCAAAATTCACCCATTTCAATTCACCCAATTCAATGAATTTTAGTAACTATAACAAATTGTGCAGCCATTACCACAATTCAGTTTTAGAACATTTCGATAAGCCCAACAAGATCCCCTTGTCCACTTGCAGGCCCTGACAACAACTAATCTACTTTCTGTCTCAATTGATTTGATGTCTGGACTTTTCATACAAATGCAGTTGTACAATATGTGGGGTCTTCTGTGTCTGGCTTCTTTCACTTATCATAATGTTTTTGAGATTCATCCATGCTTTAGCATGTACCAGTACATCATTCTTTTTAATTACCAAATAATATTCCATTGTATGAATATACCACATTTTCCTTGTCCATTCATTAGTTAATGAACATTTGTGTTGTTTTCACTTACTGACATTTATAAATAATAATACTGTAAACGTTCATGTACAAGTTTTTTTTGTGGGTAGACATTTTCATTTACTGCATACAGATACCTAGGAGTGGAATTGTGGGGTCATATGGTAAATTTATCACATTTATATTTTAGGGTGCCCCCCACATTCTGCTTTCTAGTAGAATTATTTATTCTTTTGTTCTACCTTCTACACCAGTCTGGGAATACCTTGAGAGCAGGAACCAGGCTTCACACATGATTGTTTCCCCCATTATGCCTTGTTTATTGTTTGGTAAATGAACAATGGGTTCTGGTCAATCACTCTGATGCAGGAAAGAAAACAATGTTACTCAAGCCTGGGCTCTGAAGTGTGAGGCTGAGGCACATAATGGGCCAACAAGAAATTGAGGATCAGCAAGAGGAGTATAGGAAACTATGCTCAATTGCATTATTGTTGCCAATTCTTCAACCCTCTCCATATCTCTGCTCTTTGCTGTGTGACTTTCCATATGCTTCCACTGAAGCTACAGTCTATTTCTCTGCCCCACTGATGTTGGGCATAGTCATATGACTTGCTCTTGCCAATGAGGTAGGCACAAGTGACAGTGTACCAGCCTGAGACTAAGCTTAACAGTCATGTGTTTCTACTGCCCCTTCAGAAGCTTCTGTCATCACTATGATAAGAAATTGTCTTGGGTAGCCCTGTGGTCTAGGGAGGATGAGAGAGACACGTGGAAAAGACCTATATGTAATTTGCGCTTGGATCCAGTCGAGCCTGGACCAGCTGACTCCCAGCCAACCTATAGACTTAAGAATGAGAATAAATGATGGTTCTGTTAAGCTACTGAGTTTTGGGGTGTTTCATTATACAGGATTAGTGTGGCAATTGTTGACTGATATAGAAACCAAATAAAGATTATCCTACACAGGTATAAAGCCAGGATACTTCAGACTTGGAATTCTGAATGTAGATCTCATTGGCACAGAAGTGGAAGCTAGAAAATATGCCAACAGGAATGGATAAAGACAGAGTGGTTAGGTGAGTGCTTGTCAGTTGAAGAGATTGAGAAGGGTGTGGAAGGCCAATAATAATATTTTATATTAATACATTATATATAATATAAATATTATTATACCAACAGTTATCCTTCATGGATCAAAATGCTAGGAACTGTGGTAGAAACTTTAGCAGACATTTTTCATTTATTCCTTACAATATTCTTGCTATTAGAAAATGAGGGTAAGCAGGAATTCCCTGGCTGTCCAGGCATTAGGACTCGGTGTTTTCACCGCCGTGGCGCCAGGGTTCAATCCCTGGTTGGGGAACTAAGTTTCTGTAAGCCACATGGTGTAGCCAAAAAAACAAAACAAAACAAAAAAAAGAGGGTAATCAAGCACTGAGAGAGTTATAAATAACAACCTTTGGTCAGATACCTGGCAAGGAGCTGAATTTGAACCCATAAATTTAAACCCAGGTACTCCAAAGCCAGTGGACTGGGCTGTCTCCCTGTGTGTGTGTACATGTAAGGAAAACAGACTATTTAACACTAGTACTTTAGAATGTGGGGATACTTCCTAAAATATAGAAGACATAAATTGATACTTACCAGCTCAAGAAGGGAAGAAAGGGTACTTCCTGAAATACAGAAGACATAAATTGATACTTGCCAGCTCAAGAAGGGAAGAAAGGTTTTGGTAAGTAGTAAGTCCTTAATATGTCATGCAAGAAAATGAAGATATCTGAGAAGTTAATTGAGCATTTTTGGTTTAATATCAGTAGAGTCAGGTCTAGGCTGGATAAACTGTCCCATCCATCCATCCATCCTCCACCCATCTGAGTTGTGTTCCCAAGGTGGCTGTCTAACCCTGATTTGCAGTTTTTTGGTTTTGTCAGGCACTGAAATTTCCACTTCTCTTGCCTATGCTACAAATTTGTGATATGATTTCTATATTCCCAACTTCACCCCATTATCTTCTACTCTTATCCGCTTTTACTGCCCTCCACAGACCCCTTGATACTTATCCTTGATAGTGTAAAGAGATTATTAAGGTTATTAGGAACAACATTTGGAGTTGGGAGACAGAGGCATTTAAAATGGAAACCTGAGCTTCATTAGTAGTTTGGTATCTGCCACCTGGATCTTTCTTTCCTTTGAATCCTCCTCAGGCCAGCAACGGGAAAATGTTGCTGATGCCTGATACCTGTATTTAGAATATTCATTTTTAATGTACCTGCTTGGAAGCTTATATTAATGTCATCTTCTTATTCTCCTTAAGGTTTGCTCTTTGGAAGATCCACAGACCTCTCTAGATTGAAAAGCTCTGTTGTGTGCTGGATAGTAGGCATTTATAAACTGCCTAGTGTGTGCAGTGTGCTGTGTTTGGTGCTCTCTGCTTACAGTATAGAAGCTTAAAATCTCTTAGCCTATAGCGTAGAAGCTTTAAATGTCCAGATTCTTGTCATATACTGATGTAAAACAACAGGGAAAAAACCTTTGATCTGTGGAGGCAGCTTGCTCAAATGCACATAAACATGTTTGTCTCTCATGATGGTAATGATAAATGGTGTCTAGTAGTTCACAATGTCCTTTCACAAAGTCACAGCAGGGCTTCTAAAACTTGGTACTATTAATATTTGGGGCTAGATAATTCTTTGTTGTGGGAGCCATCCTGTGCACTGTAGGATGTTTAGCAGCATCCCTAGCCTCTACTCACTTAGATGTGAGCAGCACCCCCACCGACCAGTTGTTGACAACCAAAAAAGTCTCCAGACTGCCAAATGCTCCCTTCCCTGGGGGGCATTATCACCTCTAGTTGAGAATCACTGCCTCACATAATTCTCAGAACAATTCTAGTTTTCTGGAAAGATGGAGTAGATGCACTTTTTCCCTGTTCATTCCTCTAAGTACAACTAAATCCCTGGAAATTACAAATAAATCAAACATAAGAAGGCTCTGAAATGTGGAGAGAAGAAGGCAGAAAGACAACGGTTCTTGGGACCTAAGGAGTCTGCACTTACTTTCAGTGTGTGGGAGGTGGGGTTTCCCCACACCATCATGCAATTCGTGGGTTTTTTTTGGTAATTAATTAATTAATTTGGGGCTGCGTTGGGTCTTCATTGCTGCGTGCGGGCTTTCTCTAGTTGGCGAGCAGGAGCTACTCTTCATTGCAGTGTGTGGGCTTCTCACTGTGGTGGCTTCTCTTGATGCAGAGTACGGGCTCTAGGCACGCAGGCTTCAGTAGTTGCAGCATGTGGGCTCAGTAGTCGTGGCTTGCGGGCTCCAGAATGCAGGCTTAGCAGTTGTGGTGCACGGGTTCAGTTGCTCTGTAGCATGTGGGATCTTCCCGGACCAGGGCTTGAACCCGTGTCCCCTGCACGGCAGGCGGATTCTTAACCACTGGGCCACCAGGGAAGTCCCCCATCATGGAATTCTTGGACACCAGCTGGGTGTCCTACAATTCAACTCAATTCTGACACTGTTTACCTGGAGATAGCACTAGATTCCACATGTTAATGGCTCAGATCCACAAGACTGATCCCTTCACTTCAGATGCCAATCTCAAGTCCAAGTTGTCACCTGGGCTTCTGATAGGATATAGATTCCAATGACCCTTTCCTTGGGTTTGATAAATTTGCTAGAGCTGCTCACAGAATTCAAGAGAAACATTTTATTTATTGGATTACCAGGTTATTATAAAAGGATATAATTCAGGAACAGCCAGATGGAAGAGATGCATAGGGCAAGGTATGGGGGACAAATAAGGAGCCTCCATGCCCTCTCTAGGTGTGCCACTCTCCCCATATCTCCGAGTGTTCACCATCCCAGAAGCTCTCTGAACCTTGCCCTTTGGGCTGTTATGGAGGCCTCGTTACATGGGCATGATTGATTAAATCACTGGCCACTGGTGATTGAACTCAATCTCCAGCCCCTCTCCACTCCCTGGAAGTTGGGGAGGTGGGGGTGGGACTGAAAATTCCAACCCTCTAATCACATGGTTGGTTCTCCTGGCAACCAGTCCTCATCCTTAGCCATTGTCCAAACATAACAAGAGACACCTTTATCTTTCATTACAGGAAATTACAAGGATTTTAGGAGCTCTGTGCCAGAAATAGGGACAAAGACTAAATATATGTTCATTATAAATCACAATATCACAGGACCCAAGGAACAAAATGCTGGTCAGTTCTTTGGGTTTTCTTTTTGCCTTGTATATCCTAGACTTAGAGCTGAAGAAGCCAACAATTCAGGAATGCGACAGGGTGCAGACAAAAAAAAAAAAAGCCCCCCCAAATCTCTACTCAAAATGCTAGGGGGAGCTTCAAGATGGCGGAAGAGTAAGACGTGGAGATCACCTTCCTCCCCACAAATACATCAGAAATACATCTACATGTGGAACAACTCCTAATTGAATGCTGGCAGAAGACAGGAGACCTCCCAAAAGGCAAGAACTCCCCACGCACCTGGGTAGGGCAAAAGAAAAAAGAATAAACAGAGATAAAAGGATAGGGACGGGACCTGCACCAGTGGGAGGGAGCTGTGAAGGAGGAAAGGTTTCCACACACTAGAAGCCCCTTCACGGGTGGAGACTGCGGGTGGCGGAGGGGAGAGACTTCAGAGCCACGGAGGAGAGCACAGCAACAGGGGTGCAGAGGGCAAAGCGTAGAGATTCCTGCAGAGAGGATCGGTGCCGACCAGCACTCACCAGCCCAAGAGGTTGTCTGCTTGCCTGCTGGGGCGGGTGGGGGCTGGGAGCTGAGGCTCGGGCTTCAGGCTTCAGAGCTCAGACCCCAGGGAGAGGACTGGAGTTGGCTGGATGAAACAGCCTGAAGGGGGCAAGTGCACCACAGCTAGCCGGAAGGGAGTCTGGGAAAAAGTCTGGAACTGCCGAAGAGGCAAGAGAATTTTTCTAGCCTCTTTGTTCCCTGGTACGCGAGGAGAGGGCCATTTAAAGGAGCTCCAGAGACGGGTGCGAGCTGTGGCTATCAGCGCGGACCCCAGAGATGGGCATGAGATGCTAAGGCTGCTGCTGCCGCCACCAAAAACCCTGTGTGCGAGCATAGGTCACTATCCACACCTCCCCTTCGAGAGCCTGTGCAGCCCGCCACTGCCAGGGTGCCGTGATCCAGGCACAACTGCCCCAGGAGAACACGCAGCATGCCTCAGGCTGTTGCAATGTCACGCCCGGCTCTGCCACCGTAGGCTTGCCCCTCCCTCCCCGCCGCCTGAGTGAGCCAGAGCCCCTGAATCAGCTGCTCCTTTAACTCCGTCCTATCTGAGCGAACCCTCAGGCGACCTACGTGCAGAGGCGGGGCCAAATCCAAAGCTGAACACCGGGAGCTGTGCGAACAAAGAAGAGAAAGGGAAATCTCTCCCAGCAGCCTCAGGAGCAGTGGATTAAATCTCCACAGTCAACTTGATGTACCCTACATCTGTGGAATAACTGAATAGACAACGAATCATCCCAAATTGAGGAAGTGGACTGTGGGAGCAACGATATATATATATATTTTTCCCTTTTTCTCTTTATGTGAGTGTGTATGTGTATGATTCTGTGTGTGATTTTGTCTGTATAGCTTTGCTTTTACTATTTGTCCTAGGGTTCTGTCTATCAGTGTTTTTGTTTTTTTAGTATACTTTTTAGCGCTTGTTATCATTGGTGGATTTGTTTTTTGGTTTGGTTGCTCTCTTCTTTCTTTCTGTTTTAATTACTTTAAAAATATTTTTCAATAATTATTTTTAAATTTTTATTTTAATCACTTTATTTGATCTTCTTCTTTCTTTCTTTCTTTTTTATTTCTCCCTTTGATTCTGAGATATGTGGATGACAGGCTCTTGGTGCTCCAGTCAGGCGTCAGGGCTGTGCCTCTGAGGTGGGAGAGCCAAGTTCAGGACACTGGTCCACAAGAGACCTCCCAGCTCCACGTAATATCAAACAGCAAAAATCTCCCAGAGATCTCCATGTCAATGCCAAGACCCAGCTCCACTGAACAACCAGCAAGCTCCAGTGCTGGACACCCTATGCCAAACAACTAGCAAAACAGGAACACAACCCCACCCATTAGCAGAGAGGCAGCCTAAAATCATAATAAGGCCACAGACACCCCAAAACACACCACCAGACATGGAGCTGCCCACCAGAAAGACAAGATCGAGCCTCATCCACCAGAACACAGGCACAAATCCACTCCACCAGGAAGCCTGCACAACCCACTAAACAAACCTTAGCCACTGGGGACAGACACCAAAAACAACAGGAACTACGAACCTGCAGCCTGTGAAAAGGAGACCCCAAACACAGTAAGTTAAGTAAAATGAGAAGACAGAAAAACACATAGCAGATGAAGGAGCAAGGTAAAAACCCACCAGACCTAACAAATTAAGAGGAAATAGGCAGTCTACCTGAAGAAGAATTCAGAATAATGATAGTAAAGATGACCCAAAATCTTGGAAATAGAATGGAGAAAAGACAAGAAACATGTAACAAGGACCTAAGAGAACTAAAGAGCAAACAAACAGTGATGAACAACACAATAAATGAAATTTAAAATTCCCTACAAGGGATCAATAGCAGAATAACTGAGGCAGAAGAACAGAAAAGTGACCTGGAAAATAAAATAGTGGAAATAACTACTGCAGAGCAGAATAAAGAAAAAAAAAGAAAAGAATTGAGGACAGTCTGAGAGACCTCTGGGACAACATTAAATGTACCAACATTCGAATTACAGGGGTCCCAGAAGATGAAGAGCAAAAGAAAGGGACTGTGAAAATATATGAAGAGATTACAGTTGAAAACTTGCCTAATATGGGAAAGGAAATAGTTAATCACCTCCAGGAAGCACAGAGAGTCCCACACAGGATAAATCCAAGGAGAAACATGCCAAGACACATATTAATCAAATTATCAAAAATTAAATACAAAGAAAAAATATTAAAAGCAGCAAGGGAAAAACAACAAATAACACACAAGGGAATCCCCATAAGGTTAACAGCTGATCTTTCAGCAGAAACTCTGCAAGCCAGAAGGGAGTGGCAGGACATATTTAAAGTGATGAAAGGGAAAAACCTACAACCAAGATTATTCTACCAAGCAAAGATCTCATTCAGATTTGATGGAGAAATTAAAACCTTTACAGACAAGCAAAAGCTAAGAGAATTCAGCACCACCAAATCAGCTTTACAACAACTGCTAAAGGAACTTCTCTAGGCAGGAAACACAAGAGAAGTAAAAGACCTACAATAACAAACCCAAAACAATTAAGAAAATGGTAATAGGAACATACATATTGATAATTACCATAAATGTAAATGGATTAAATGCTCCAACCAAAAGAAATAGAATGGCTGCATGGATACAAAAACAAGACCTGTATATATGCTGTCTACAAGAGACCCACTTCATGCGTACGGACACATACAGACTGAAGGTGAGGGGAAGGAAAAATATATTCCATGCAAATGGATATCAAAAGAAAGCTGGAGCAGCAATTCTCATAACAGACAAAATAGACATTAAAACAAAGACTATTACAAGAGACAAAGAAGGACACTACATAATGATCAAGGGATCAATCCAAGAAAAAGATAAAACAATTGTAAATATTTATGTACCCAACGTAGAAGCACATCAATACATAAGGCAAATACTAACAGCCATAAAAGGGGAAATCAACAGTAACACAATCATTAGTAGTGGACTTTAACACCCCACGCTCTCCAACGGACAGATCACCCAAAATGAAAATAAAAAAGGAAACACAAGCTTTAAATGATACATTAAACAAGATGGACTTAATTGATATTTATAGGACATTCCATCCAAAAACAACAGAATACACTTTCTTCTCAAGTGCTCATGGAACATTCTCCAGGATAGATCATATCTTGGGTCACAAATCAAGCCTTGGTAAATTTAAGAAAATTAAAATCATATCAAGTATCTTTTCTGACCACAATGCTATGAGACTAGATATCAATTCCAGGAAAAAGATCTGTAAAAAATACATACACATGGAGGCTAAACAATACACTACTAAATAGCCAAGATATCAGTGAAGAAATCAAGGAGGAAATAAAAAAATATCTAGAAACAAATGACAATGAAAACACGATGACCCAAAACCTATGGGGTGCAGAAAAAGCAGTTCTAAGAGGGAAGTCTATAGCAATACATTTCTACCTCAAGAAACAAGAAAAATCTCAAAAAAAAACCTTAACCTTACACCTAAAGCAATTAGAGAAAGAAGAACAAAAAAACCTCAAACATAGCAGAAGGAAAGAAATCATAAATATTAGATCAGAAATAAATGAAAAAGAAATGAAGGAAACGATAGTAAAGATCAATAAAACTAAAAGCTGGTTCTTTGAGAAGATAAACAAAATTGATAAACCATTAGCCAGACTCATCAAAAAAAAAAAGGGAGAAGACTCAAATCTGTAGAATTAGAAATGAAAATGGAGAAGTAACAACTGACACTGCAGAAATACAAAGGATCATGAGAGACTACTACCAGCAACTATAGGCCAAAAAATGGACAACCTGGAAGAAAGGCACAACTTCTTAGAAATGTGCAACCTGCCAAGACTGAGTCAGGAAGAAATAGAAAATATGAAGAGACCAATCACAAGCACTGAAATTGAAACTGTGATTAAAAATCTTGTAACAAACAAAAGCCCAGGACCAGATGGCTTCACAGGTGAATTCTATCAAACATTTAGAGAAAAGCTAACACCTATCCTTCTCAAACTCTTCCAAAATATAGCAGAGGGAGGAACACTCCCAAACTCATTCTACGAGGCCACCATCACCCTGATACCAAAACCAAAGATGTCACAAAGAGAGAAAACTACAGGCCAATATCACTGATGAACATAGATGCAAAAATCCTCTAAAAAATACTGGCAAACAGAATCCAAGAGCACATTAAAAGGATCATATACCATTATCAAGTGGGGCTTAACCCAGGAATGCAACGATTCTTCAATATATGCAAATCAATGTGATAAACCATATTAACAAATTGAAGGAGAAAAATCATAAGATTAACTCAATAGAAGCAGAGAAAGCTTTCGACAAAATTCGACACCCATTTATGACAAAAACCCTCCAGAAAGTAGGCATAGAGGGAACTTACCTCAACATAACAAAGGCCATATATGACAAACTCACAGCCAACATCATACTCAATGGTGAGAAACTGAAACCATTTCCACTAAGATCAGGAACAAAACAAGGTTTCCCACTCTCACCACTATTATTCAACATAGTTTTGGAAGTTTTAGCCACAGCAATCTGAGAAGGAAAAGAAATAAAAGGAATCCAAATCGGAAAAGAAGAAGTAAAGCTGTCACTGTTTGAAGATGACATGATACTATACATAGAGAATCCTAAAGATGCTACCAGAAAACTACTAGAGTTAATCAATGAATCTGGTAAAGTAGCAAGATATAAAATTAATGCACAGAAATCTCTTGCATTCCTGTACACTAATGATGAAAAATCTGAAAGTGAAATGAAAGAAACACTCCCATTTACCATTGCAACAAAAAGAATAAAATACCTAGGAATAAACCTACCTAGGGAGACAAAAGCCCTGTATGCAGAAAACTATAAGACACTGTTGAAAGAAATTAAAAATGACACAGACAGATGGAGAGATATTTCATGTTCTTGGATTGGAAGATTCAATATTGTGAAAATGACTCTACTACCCAAAGCAATCTACAGATTCAATGCAATCCCTATCAAGCTACCACTGGCATTTTTCACAGAACTAGAACAAAAAATTACACAATTTGTATGGAAACACAAAAGACCCTGAATAGCCAAAGCAATGTTGAGAAAGAAAAACGGAGCTGGAGGATTCAGGCTCCCTGACTTCAGACTATACTACAAAGCTACAGTAATCAAGACAGTATGGTACTGGCACAAAAACAGAAATATAGATCAATGGAACAGGATAGAAAGCCCAGTGATAAACCCATGCACATATGGTCACCTTATCTTTGACAAAGGAGGCAAGAACAGAGTGGAGAAAAGACAGCCTCTTCAAAAAGTGGTGCTGGGAAAACTGGACAGCTACATATAAAAGAATGAAATTAGAACACTCTCTAACACCATACACAAAAATAAACTCAAAGTGGATTAAAGATCTAAATGTAAGGCCAGAAACTATCAAACTCTTAGAGGAAAACATAGGCAGAACACTCTATGACATAAATCACAGAAAGATCCTTTTTGACCCACCTCCTAGAGAAATGGAAATAAAAACAAAAATAAACAAATGGGACCGAATGAAACTTAAAAGCTTTTGCACAGCAAAGGGAACCATAAACAAGACAAAAAGACAACCCTCAGAATGGGAGTAAATATTTGCAAATGAAGCAACTTGACAAAGGATTAATCTGTAAAATTTACAAGCAACTCATGCAGCTCAATAGCAGAAAAACAAACAACCCAATCCAAAAATGGGCAGAAGACCTAAATAGACATTTCTCCAAAGAAGATATACAGATTGCCAACAAACACATGAAAGAATGCTCAACATCATTAATCATTAGAGAAATGCAAATCAAAACTACAATGAGATATCATCTCACACCAGTCAGAATGGCCATAATCAAAAAATCTACAAACAATAAATGCTGGAGAGGGTGTGGAGAAAAGGGAACCCTCTTGCACTGTTGGTGGGAATGTAAATTGATACAGCCACTATGGAGAACAGTATGGATGTCCCTTAAAAAACTAAAAATAGAACTACCATATGACTCAGCAATCCCACTACTGGGCATATACCCTGAGAAAAGCATAATTAAAAAAGAGTCATGTACCACAATGTTCATTGCAGCACTATTTGCAATAGCCAGGACATGGAAGCAACCTAAGTGTCCATCATCGGATGAATGGATAAAGAAGATGTGGCACATATATACAATGGAATATTACTCAGCCATAAAAAGAAACTAAATTGAGTTATTTGTCGTGAGGTGGATGGATCTAGAGTCTGTCATACAGAGTGAAGTAAGTCAGAAAGAGAAAAACAAATACCGTATGGTAACACGTATATATGGAATCTAAAAAACAAACAAAAAATGGTCATGAAGGACCTAGGGGCAAGATGGGAATAAAGAAGCAGGCCTAGTAGAGAATGGGCTTGAGGATACGGGGAGGGGGAAGGGTAAGCTGGGACAAAGTGAGAGAGTGGCATGGACATATATACACTGTCAAATGTAAAACAGATAGCTAGTGGGAAGCAGCCGCATAGCACAGGGAGATCAGCTCGGTGCTTTGTGACCACCTAGAGCGGCGGGATAGGGAGGGTGGGAGGGAGGGAGACGTAAGAGGGAAGAGATATGTGGATATATATATATGTATAACTGTCTCCCTTTGTTATAAAGGAGAAACTAACACACCATTGTAAAGCATCCAATAAAGATGTTAAAAAAAGAAAATGTTAGGGGAACCACTGACTGAAACCGCCCACCCTGGCCAAGCACCATAGTAACCACTTGCATGAGTTATCTTACAACAGGAGATCCTGGTAAGGAATGAGGAACTAACAAGCTACCACCAACCAGAAGAATTCAGGAAAGGTCAAAAGGAGAGAGGAGATTCCAGTCCATATGTCCTACCAACCTCCCAGAATCCTTCTCACTGGAATCCATCTTTGCTGAGTGATGCACACGCCACAAGGAATGACCCTGAGTCACAATGATTGGCCAGAGACAACCTGGAAACTAACCCAATTACCATAAATCCCAAGACTGTGAGCCACGAGCCATGTGGCAGGGCAGTTCTCCTGGGTTCCCTTACCCTGCTGCTCTCCACCTGGGTGCCCCTTCCCAATAAAGTGTTTTGCTTTGTCAGCACGTATGTCTCCTCGGACAATTCATTTCTGAGTGTTAGACAAGAGCCCACTCTCAGGCCCTGGAAGGGGCTCCCTTCCTGCAACAAAAGGGCCAGAAAAGCCTAACAAGACAGAAAACTTTTAGAGAATAACCTCTCTACTCCAGCAAAATACCATAAAATACACTGTGGCTGCATCCCAGCACACCAGCAAAGTCCAGATTTCTACCCTCAAGTACTTTGTTATAACGAAGTATTCCCAATCATCCCCACTCCCTACTCACTGGGATGGTGTTGCAGAAGACTGAGTAGGGAGTATGAGTTTATTTCTTTCAACTCCTTGGTTAAATTTATTCTTAAATATTTTATTGGTTTTGATACTATTGTAAATAGGGTCATTTTCTTTATTTCGTTTTCATATAATTCATCATTAGTGTACAGAAATGCTACCATTTTTTGTATGATAATTTTTTTTTTTTTTTTTTTTTTTTTTTTTTTTTTGCGGTACGCGGGCGTCTCACTGTTGTGGCCTCTCCCGTTGCGGAGCACAGGCTCCGGACGCACAGGCTCAGTGGCCATGGCTCATGGGCCCAGTCGCTCCGCGGCATGTGGGATCCTCCTGGGCTGGTGCACGAACCCGTGTCCCCTGCATTGGCAGGCGGACTCTCAACCACTGCACCACCAGGGCAGCCCCGTATGATAATTTTGAATCCTGTAACTTTACTGAATTCATTGATTGGATCTAGACACTGGTGTTAGTGTCGGTTGATTCTTTTCTCATTTGAATTGTGATTTTTTTGGTTCTTAAAGTAAAGGGTGATTTTCTATTGTTAGGAGGCTTAGGTTCCTATTTAATCTTTCATTTTAGCAGGTAGGTATCCTGCTCTGTTTAGTATGCAGGTCTTAACCTCCTTTTGTGGATCGTGGTTCCACTGACAGTTTTAGCAGCTTTTAGCAGCTTTGTGGTACCATTTTGGTCTGCTTTAACTAAGTGCCACTGGGGCTCCCTGCTGGTGCTGCCTGAGGATTCTTCCCAGGCTTGGATGCTGGGTCTCTCCCCGGGATGAGGGGTTTTCTGGCCTCAAGGAACTAAGAGGCTTCTCTGTCCCAGAGTTTGTTGGGGGATATCCCCTATCTTTGCACTAGAGGTCACATGCTTGTTATGGGGAGGCTTTCTTCTCCCCCACCCCCTGGTCCTCTCTCTCCTCTCCCACACACCAGTTACCCTAGCCACCCTGGTGTCTCTAGGCAGGAGAGGGGAGTCTCAGGCCAATGAAGACAAGAGGCTGCCTTGTCTGGGTGCTTATGGCAGGATGCCCCCTGCTGGTTGTCCCCTGTAATGCCAGGTCTCTGGTAGGAAGTGGGGCTTATTGTTTACTGCTTATTGTTAGCAGAGCTCCCTTGTTGATGGCACTGGGTTTACCCGGTGTAGTTTGAGGGACTTCTGTTTGCTCTGTGGGAGGAATGAACTACCTGGGCTCTCTTTTGTTGCTAGGTTGGGTCACCGTCTTTTGTTGGGTGGGGAACTTTATGACATCCTACCACTTGTCTTGTTTTTCCAGTCACGACGTTCCAAACCAGTTCACCTTTCTCTTAACACTTTTCAGAATTCTCCTTTGGTTGCCTGCTTAGTTATTTCCATGGCTTTTAGTTGTTTTTATCCAGAGAAGCAAGAAAAACAGGTCTGTGCTCTTGTATGGACCTGAAGTCTATGCTTAACTTTTTAAGAAACTGCTAAACTGTTTTCCAAATTAATGGTCTTGTTTTATATTCCCAACAGCAGTGTTATGAGAGGTCCAGGTGCTCTCACATCCTTGCCAACACATGATATGGTCAGACTTTTAACTTTTAGTCATTCTAGTGGGTGTGTAATGATTCTCATTGTGGCTTTAATTTCCATTTCCCTAATGACTAATGATGCTGAACATCATTCGTGTGCTTATTTGCCATTTGTATACCTTCTTTGGTGAAACATCTGTTCAAATCTTTTGCCAGATTAAAAAAACTGGGTGGTTTCTCTTATCATTGAGATGTAAGAGCTCCCTATATATTCTAGATACAAGTCCTTTGCCAGATATGTTTTGCAAATATTTCCTCTCAGTCTGTTGGTTGCCTTTTTATTATCTATACAATATCTTTTGAAGAAGTGAAGTCTTTAATTTTCTAAGTTCAATTTACTTATATTTTCTTTTATAGTTCTGCTTTTTGTAACCTACTTAAGAAATCTTCGCCTAGCTCAGAGTGTATTATGCTCTATTAAATTATCACAAACTTAGCAGGTTAAAACAACACAAATTTATTGTTCCACATAAGTTGGTAAATCAGAAGTCTGGTGAATTTAGATGATTTCTTTGCCCAAGACCAAAGTGAAGGTGTTGACTTGCTTGGCTCTTATCAGAAACTTCTGGAAAGAATCCATTTCTAAGGTCAGTCAGGATCCTGGCAGTTTCTAGTTCCTTTCTGTTGTAGGACTGAGGTCTCCTTGCTGTCATCTGGGGTTGACCTTAGCTCCTAGAGGCCCTTCTCCAGTTCTTGCACATGGGTCCCGACATCACAGAGCCAGCAACAGTAGAGCAAATACTCATGTTTGGAATTTATTACCTCCCCTTCTGCCAATTTCTCTTGCCTCCAGACAGAGAAAGTTCTCTGCTTTTAAAGGCTCCTGTGATTAGATTGGGCCCACTCAGATAAACCAGGATAATCTCTTTAATCTTAAAGCCTATAACCTTTATCACAGCTGCAAAGATCTTTAGCATGTAACATATATATAGGTTCCAGAGATTAAGATGTGGGCATCTTTGGGGGACTATTTTACCTACCATACAAGGTCACTAAGATTTTCTTGTTTTCTTCTAGAAGTTCTATAATTTTAGTTCTTACATTTAGTTCTGTTAAATATACATTTATTGTGGTAAAATATATTTTGTCATATTTTATGTTTATTGTATTTATGTTTATATTTGATAGTTTTGAGTCCTTTTGTTTATGGAGAGGTATAGGCCAAGGTTCTGGGTGTGTATGTCTATGGCAATCCACTTATTCCAGCACCATTTTGGGGAAAAGATGACCCTTTTCCCATTGACGTCCTTGGCATCATCAAAAAAAAAAAACAAAAATCAATTGAAAATAAATGCATGGGGCTTCCCTGGTGGTGCAGTGGTTGAGAGTCCGCCTGCCGATGCAGGGGACACGGGTTCGTGCCCCGGTCTGGGAAGATCCCACGTGCTGCGAAGCAGCTGGGCCCGTGAGCCATGGCCAATGAGCCTGTGCGTCTGGAGCCTGTGCTCCGCAACGGGAGAAGCCACAACAGTGAGAGGCCCGCGTACCGCAAAAAAAAAAAAAAAGAAAAAAAAAGAAAATACACGTATGGGTATATTTCTGGATTCTCTATTTTGCCCTAATGATCTATTTGTTATCTTTATGCCAATTCCATAGTCTTAATTAGTTTCATAAATCGTGTAATCAGGTTAATTAAATCCTCCAACTTTGTACTTCTCTTTGAAAATTTATTTGGTTCTTGAATCCTCTGCATTTCCATATAAAATATAAAACTAGCTAATGTTATAAAAAAAAATCCTGCTGGGGTTTTGACTGGGATTACATAGAATCTATAGATCAATTTGGGAGAACTGTCAGCTTAACAATACTGTCGCTGGATCCATGAAAATTGTTATAAACTGAGTTGTTTCCTCAAAATTCAAATGTTGAAGTTCTAATGCCCATGTGACTGTATTTGGGGATAGAGCCTTTATAAAGGTAATTAAGGTTAAATGAGGTCATGGGGGTGGGGGCCTAATCCAATAGGACTAGTGTCCTGACAAGAAGACACCAGGAGTTCACACACATAAAGAGGTCATGTGAGGACACAGTGAGAAGGTAAAAGCCCTCAGGAGAAATCAAACCTGCAGACTTGGTGATATTGGACTCCTAGCCTCCCAAACAGTGAGAAAATAAATTTCTCTTGTTTAAGCCACCCTGTCTGTGGTATTTTGTTATGACAGCCCTAGCTGACTAATATGACCATATCTCTTTTAATTATATGGGCTTTATTATCTCTAAGCAATATTTTATAATTTTCAGGGTATAGGTACTGCACATCTTTGGTCAAATTTATCCCTGAGTATTTCATATTTTTTGATGCTATTAGAAATAATTTTAAATTTCACCTTCTTCCACTTATTAAAAATAAACTTTCTATTTTAGAATAGTTTCAGACTTATAGAAAAGATAGTACAGAGTTTCCATATACTCCACACCCAGTCTATCCTATTGCTAACTAACACCTTGCATTATCGTGGTACATTTTTTGCAATTATTGAACAAACAATAAAACAGTACTGTTAACTAAACCCCATACTTTATTTGTATCCTCTTGTCTGTGAGTTTCTCACACATTCCTTGTTTTTGATGACCTTGAGAGTTTTGAAGAGTCATGTATTGGTAGAATGTCTCTCAATTTGGGTTTGTCTTATGTTTTCCTCATGGTTAGACTGGGGTTATAAGTTCTTGGGAAAACAGAAGTGAAGTGCTAATCTCATCAAGTCCTATCAAGATTATATGCAGGTAGACCTTCAAGATGGCAGAGGAGTAAGACATGGAGATCTCCTTCCTCCCCACAAATACATCAAAAATACATCTACATGTGGAAAAACTCCTACAGAAAACTTACTGAATGCTGGCAGAAGACCTCAGACTTCCCAAAAGGCAAGAAAATCCCCACGTACATGGGTAGGGCAAAAGAAAAAAGAAAAAACAGAGACAAAAGGATAGGATGGGACCAACTCTGGGAGGCAGCTGTGAAGGAGGAGAAGTTTCCACACACTAGGAAGCCCCTTCACTGGTGGAGATGGTGGGTGAGTGGGTGGGGGGAAGCTTTGGAGCCATGGAGGAGAGCGCAGCAACAGGAGTGCAGAGGGCAAAGTGGAGAGATTCCCACACAGAGGATCAGTGTGAACCAGCACTCACCAAACTGAGACACTTGTCCGCTCACCCGCTGGGGCAGGTTGGGGCTGGGAGCTGAGGCTCGGGCTTTGGAGGTCAGACCCCAGGAAGACGACTGGGGTTGGCTGCATGAACACAGCCTGAAGGGGGCTAGTGTGCCACAGATAGCTGGGAGGGAGTCTGGACCTGCTGGAGAGGCAAAAGACCATCGTTTTTGGGGTGCACAAGGAGAGGGGATTCCTGCTGTGTGTGCCCACAAGAGGCAGAGCACCATCTAAGTGGGCTCTGGAGATAGGCGCAAGCTGCGGTTATCAGCATGGACCCCAGAGATGGGCATGAACTGCTAATGTTGCCGCTGCTGACACCAAGAATCCTGTGTGCAAGTGCAGGTCACTACCCACATCCCTCGGGGACCCTGTGCAGCATGCCACTGCCAGGGTCCCGTGATCCAGGGACAACTTCCCTGGGAGAACACTCGGTGAGCCTCAGGATGTTGCAATGTCATGCTGGCCTCTGCCGCTGCAGGCTCGCCTCGCATTCCAATTATGACTGCCGTACCCCTCCCTCTCCCTGGCCTGAGTGAGCAAGAGAGCCCTAATCAGCTGCTGCTTTAACTCCCTCCTGCCTGGGTGGGGAACAGGTGCCTGAGGGGAGTCTACATGCAGAAGCAGGGCCAAAACCAAAGCTGAACCCCAGGAGCTGTGCGAACAAAGAAGAAAACAGGGAAATTTCTCTGAGCATCCTCAGGAGCAGAGGATTAAATCCCCGCAATCAACTTGATAAACCCTGCATCTGTGGAATACCTAAATAGACAACAAATGTTCCCAACACTGAGGTGGTGGACCTAGGGAGCAACTGCAGACTTGGGGTTTGCTTTCTGCATCTGATTTGTTTTTGGTTTTATGTTTATCTTTAGTTTTTAGTGCTTGTTATCATGGGTGGATTTGTTTACTGGTTTGGTTGCTCTCTTCTTTTTTTAAAAAATTATATTATTATTTTTAAATTTTTAATATATTTTTCACTTTTTCTCTTTTAGTGAGTATGTGTATGTTCCTTTGTGTGATTTTGTCTGTTTAGGTTTGTTTTTACCATTTGGTTTGGGGTTCTATCTGTTCGTTTTTTAAATTTTCTTCCTTTCCTTCCAAGCCGTGTGGCTGGCAGGGTCTTGGTGCTCTGGCTGGGTGTTGTGCCTGAGCCTCTGATTGGGGAGAGCCGAGTCCAGGACACTAGGCCACCAGAGACCTCCCAGCCCCATGTAATATCTATCAGCAAGAGCTCTCCCAGAGATCTCTGTCTCAACACTAAGACCCAGCTCCACCCAATGGCCTGGAAGCTCCAGTGCTGGAAGCCCCATGGCAAACAGCTAGCAAGAGGGGAACACAACCCCACCCATTAGCAGAGAGGCTGCCTAAAGTCATACATACTAAGTTCACAGAAACCCCAAATCACAACACTGGACGTGGCCCTGCCCACCAGAAGGACAAGATCCAGCCCAACCCATCAGAGTACAGGCACCACTCCCCTCCACCAGGAAGCCTACACAAGCTACTGAACCAACCTCACCCACCAGGGGCAGAAACCAGAAATAAGAGGAGCTACGAACCTGCAGCCTGTGAAAAGGAGACCACAAACACAGTAAGTTCAACAAAGTGAGAAGACAAATATGCAGTAGATGAAGGAGCAAGGAAAAAAAACCCACCAGATCAAACAAATGAAGAGGAAATAGGCAGTCTACCTGAAAAAAGAATTCAGAGTAAATGATAGTAAAGATAATCCAAAATCTCAGAAATAAAATGGAGAAAATACAAAAAACGTTTAACAAGGAACTAGAAGAACTAAAGAGCAAACAAACAATCATGAACAACACAATAAATGAAATTAAAAATACTCTAGAAGGAATCAATAGCAGAATAACTGAGGCAGAAGAACGGATAAGTGATCTGGAAGATAAAATAGTGGAAATAACTGCCGTAGAGCAGAATAAAGAAAAAAGAATGAAAAGAATTGAGGACAATCTCAGAGATTTCTGGGACAACATTAAACGCACCAACATTCGAATTATAGGGGTCCCAGAAGAAGAAGAGAAAAAGAAAGGGGCTGAGAAAATATGTGAAGAGATTATAGTTGAAAACTTCCCTAACATGGGAAAGGATATAGTCAATCAGGTCCAGGAAGTGCAGAGTCCCATACAGGATAAATCCAAAGAGAAACATGCCAAGACACATATTAATCAAACTATCAAAAATCAAATACAAAGAAAAAATATTAAAAGCAGCAAGGGAAAAGCAATAAACAACATACAAGGGAATCCCCATAAGGTTAACAGCTGATCTTTCAGCAGAAACTCTGCAAGCCAGAAGGGAGTGGCAGGACATATTTAAAGTGATGAAAGGGAAAAACCTACAACCAAGATTACTATACCCAGCAAGGATCTCATTCAGGTTTGACAGGGAAATTAAAACCTTTACACACAGGCAAAAGTTAAGAGAATTCAGCAGCACCAAATGAGCTTCAACAAACGCTAAAGGAACTTCTCTAGGCAGGAAAGACAAAGAAGGAAAAGACCTACAAAACAAACCCCAAACAATTAAGAAAATGGCAATAGGAATATATATATTGATAATTACCTTAAAAGTAAATGGATTCAGTGCTCCAACCAAAAGACACAGACTGGCTGAATGGATACAAAAACAAGACCTGTATATATGTTGTCTACAAGAGACCCACTTCAGAGCTAGGGACACACACAGAATGAAAGTGAGGGGATGGAAAAAGATATTCCATGCAAATGGAAATCAAAAGAAAGCTGGAGTAGCAGTTCTCGTATCAGACAAAATAGACTTTAAAATAAAAACTATTACAAGAGAGAAAGAAGGATACTACATAACGATCAAGGGACCAATCCAAGAAGAAGATATAACAATTGTAAATATTTAGGCACCCAACTTAGGAGCACCTCAATACATAAGGCAAATGTTAACACAAATTGACAGTAACACAATAATAGTGGGGACTTTAACACCCCACTTTCACCAATGAACAGATCATCCAAAATGAAAATAAATAAGGAAACACAAGCTTTAAATGACACATTAAACAATATGGACTTAATTGATATTTATAGGACATTCCATCCAGAAACAACACAACACACTTTCTTCTCAAGTGCTCATGGAACATTATTCAGGGTAGATCATATCTTGAGTTACAAATCAAGCCTTGGTAAATTTAAGAAAACTAAAATCGTATCAAGTATCTTTGCAGCCCACAATGCTATGAGACTAGATATCAATTACAGGAAAAAAACTATAAAAAATACAAACACATGGAGACTAAACAATACGCTACTAAATAAACAAGAGATCACTGAAGAAATCAAAGAGGGAATCAAAAAATATCTAGAAACAAATGACAATGAAAACACGATGACCCAAAACCTATGGGATGCAGCAAAAGCAATTCTAAGAGGGAAGTTTATAGCAATACAATCCTACCTCAAGAAACAAGAAAAATCTAAAATAAACAACCTAACATTACATGTAATTAGAGAAAGAAGAACAAAAAAAACCCTAAACTTAGCAGAGGGAAAGAAATCATGAAGATCAGAGCAGAAATAAATGAAAAAAAAAAAAAGAAGGACACAATAGTAAAGGACAATAGAAGTAATAGCTGGTTCTTTGAGAAGATAAACGAAAGTGATAAATCACTGGCCAGACGCATCAAGAAAAAATGGGAGAAGACTCAAATCAATAGAATTGGAAATGAAAAAGAAGTAACAACTGACACTGCAGAAATACAAAGGATCATGAGAGACTACTACCAGCAACAATATGCCAATAAAACGGACAATCTGGAAGAAATGGACAAATTCTTAGAAAAGCACAACCTTCCAAGACTGAACCTGGAAGAAATAGAAACTATGAACAGACCAATCACAAGCACTGAAATTGAAACTGTGATTTAAAATCTTCCAACAAACAAAAGCCTAGGACCAGATGAATTCACAGGTGAATTCTCTCAAATATTTAGAGAAGAGCTAACACCTATCCTTCTAAACTCTTTCAAAATATAGCAGAGGGAGGAACATTCCCAAACTCATTCTACGAGGCCACCATCACCCTGATAACAAAACCTGACAAAGATGTCACAAAAATAGAAAATTACAGGCCAGTATCACTGATGAACATACACGCAAAAATCCTCAACAAAATACTAGCAAACAGAATCCAACAACACATTAAAAGGATCATACACCATGGTCCAAGTGCGGTTTATACCAGGAATGCAAGGATTCTTCAATATAGACAAATCAATGAATGTGATACACCATATTAACAAATTGAAGGAGAAAAACCATATGATAGGGGCTTCCTTGGTGGCGCAGTGGTTAAGAAGCCTCCTGCCAATGCAGGGGACACGGATTTGAGCCCTGGCTTGGGAAGATCCCACATGCAGCAGAGCAACTAAGCCTGTGCACCACAACTACTGAGCCCGCATGCTACGACTACTGAAGCCCGTGCGCCTAGAGCCTGTGCTCTGCAACAAGAGAACCCAGCACAATGAGAAGCCCACGCACCGCAACGAAGAGAAGGCCCTGCTTGCCACAGATACAGAAAGCCCGTGCAGCAACTAAGACCCAATGCAGCCAAAAAATAAATAAAATAAATTTAAAAACCCCACAAAACCCATATGACAATCTCAATAGATGCAGAAAAAGCTTCTGACAAAATTCAACACCCATTTATGATAAAAACTCTCCAGAAAGTGGGCATAGAGGGAACCTACCTCAACATAAAAAAGGCCATATATGACAAACCTACAACCAACATCATTCTCAATGGTGAAAAACTGAAACCATTTCCTCAAAAATCAGGAACAAGACAAGGTTGTGCACTCTCACTACTATTATTTAACATAGTTTTGGAAGTCCTAGCCATGGCAATCAGAGAAGAAAAAGAAATAAAAGGAATACAAATTGGAAAAGAAGAAGTAAAACTGTCACTGTTTGCAGATGACATGATAGTATACATAGAGAATCCTAAAGATGCTACCAGAGAACTATTAGAGCTAATCAATGAATTTGGTAAAGTATCAGGATACAAAATTAATGCACAGTAATCTCTTGCATTCCTATACACTAACGATGAAAAACCTGAAAGAGAAATTGAGGAAACACTATTTACCACTGCAACAGAAAGAATAAAATAACTAGTAATAAACCTACCTAAGGAGGCAAAAGACCTGTATGCAGAAAGCTATAAGACACTGATGGAAGAAATCTAAGACAATACAGATGGAGAGACATACCATGTTCTTAGATTGGAAGAATCAACACTGTGAAAATGACTATACTACCCAAAGCAATCTACAGATTCAATGCAATCCCTATCAAACTATCAATGGCATTTTTCACAGAACTAGAACAAAAAATTTTACCATTTGTATGGAAACACAAAAGACCCTGAATAGCCAAAGCAATCTTGAGAAAGAAAAACGGAGCTGGAGGAATCAGGTTCCTGGACTTCAGACTATACTACAAAGCTACAGTAATCAAGACAGTATGGTCCTGGTACAAAAACAGAAAGATAGATTAATGGAACAGGATAGAAAGCCCAGAGATAAACCCACACACATATGGTCACCTTATCTTTGATAAAGGAGGCAAGAATATACAATGGAGTAAAGGCAGTCTCTTTAATAAGTGGTGCTAGAAATTGGACAGCTACATGGAAAAGAATGGAATTAGAACACTTCCTAACACCATACACAAAAATAAACTCAAAATGGATTAAAGACCTAAATTTAAGGCCAGTCACTTTAAAAGTCTTAGAGGAAAACATAGGCAGAACACTTTATGGCATAAATCATAGCAAGATCCTTTTTGACCCACATCCTAGAGAAATGGAAATAAAACCAAAAATAAACAAATGGGGCCTAAGGAAACTTAAAAGCTTTTGCACAGCAAAGGAAACCATAAACAAGATGAAAAAACAACCCTCAGAATGGAAGAAAATATTTGCAAACAAAGCAACTGACAAAGGATTAATCTCCAAAATATACAAGCAGCTCATGCAGCCAAATATCAAAAAAACAAACAACCCACGGCTTCCCTGGTGGTGCAGTGGTTGAGAGTCTGCCTGCCGATGCAGGGGACACGGGTTCGTGCCCCGGTCCGAGAAGATCCCACATGCCGTGGAGCAGCTGGGCCCGTGAGCCATGGCCGCTGAGCCTGCGTGTCCAGAGCCTGTGCTCTGCAACGGGAGAGGCCACAACAGTGAGAGGTCTGCATACCGCAAAAACAAACAACAAAACAAACAAAAAAACAAACAACCCAATCTAAAAATGGGTGGAAGACCTAAACAGACATTTCTCCAAAGAAGATACAGATTGCCAACTAACACATGAAGGGATGCTCAACATCACTAATCATTAAAGAAATGCAAATCAAAACCACAATGAGGTATCACCTCACAGTGGTTAGAATGGCCATCATCAAAAAATCTACAAACAATAAATGCTGGAGAGGGTGTGGAGATAAGGGAACCCTCTTGCACTGTTGGTGGGAATGTAAATTGATGCAGCCACTATGGAGAACAGTATGGTGGTTCCTTAAAAAAATACAAATAGAAAGACCATACGACCCAGTAATCCCACTACTGGGCATATACCCTGAGAAACCCATAATTCAAAAAGAGTCATGTACCAAAATGTTCATTGCAGCACTATTTACAATAGCCAGGACATGGAAGCAACCTAAGTGTCCATCAACAGATGAATGGATAAAGAAGATGTGGCACATATATACAATGGAATATTACTCAGCCATAAAAAGAAACGAAATTGAGTCATTTGTAGTGAGGTGGATGGACCTAAAGTTGGTCACACAGAGTGAAGTCAGACGGAGGAAAACAAATACCATATGCTAACACACATATATGCAATCTAAAAATAAAATGGTTCTCATGAACCTAGGGGCAGGACAGGAATAATGATGCAGATGTAGAGAATGGAGCTGGGATGAAGTGAGAGAGTAGCACTGACATATATACACTACCAAATGTAAAATGGATAACTAGTGGTAAGCAGCTGCATAGCACAGGGAGAGCAGCTCGGTACTTTGTGACCACCTAGATGGGTGGGATAGGGAGGGTGGGAAGGAGGTGCAAGAGAGAGGGGATATGGGGATATACGTATCCATATAGCTGATTCACTTTGTTATACAGCAGAAACTAACACAACACTGTAAAGCAATTATACTCCATTAAAGATGTTATTAAAAAAAATGGTCAGGGCATAGGGAACTATATTCAATATTCTGTGACAAACCATAATGGAAAAGAATATGAAAAATAATATATGCATATATAACTGAATCTCTTTGCTGTACAGCAGAAACTAACACAACATTGTAAATCAACTACACATCAATAAAAAAATTATGAAAAAAAAAGAGTATATGCTATCATGCCTGATGATGTTAACCTGTCTGAGGTAGTGTTTGTCAGTTTTCTAAACTGTGAAGTTACTTTTTGCCCCCTTCACATACTCCACTCTTTTGAAGTCACAAAGTACAGCCCTCTCTCAAGGTGTGGGGAGTTAAGGTACACCACCTTGTGAAAGAGTATGTATATACATTATTTGGAATTTTATATAGATTTGCCTCACCTCTCTCATTTATTTATTCAATCATTTATATCAGCATGTACTCATTGATATTTATTTTATATTTTGGATTTTAATTCAATATTACATTATATGTTTGTTCAAACTGTTCCAGCTTTGGCCACTGGGAGCTCTTTCAGGTTGGCTTCTGTCCCTCTGACATTCAAAAAATTTTTTAAATTGTGGTAAAAGATACATAAAATGTACCAACTTAGCTATTTTTAAGGATCAAGTTTAGTATGTTAACTATGTTCACATTTTTGTGCAAAAGACCTCTAGAACTCTTCAAAACTTGCAAAACTAAAACTATTCCCATTGAACAGCTCACCATTTCTCTTTCCCTGCAACACGTGGCAACCACCATTGCATTTTGTTTCAATGAATTTGACTACTTTAGGTACCTCATACAAGTGGAATCACACAGTATTTGTCTTTTTGTGACTGGCTTATTTCACTTTGCTTAATGTCCTCAAGGTTCATCCTTCTTTCTTAAGACTGAATAATATTCTATTGTATGTACAGATTACATTTTCTTTATCCATTTATCCCTCAGTGGACATCTGGGTTGCCCCGTCTCTTGGCTGTTGTGAATAATGCTGCAATGAACCTGGGTGTGCAAATATCTTTTCAAGGCCCTGCTTTCAATTCTTTTGGATATGTAAACAGAAGTTGACTGTTGGATCATATGGTAGTTCTACTTCTAATTTTTGAGGAACCTCTATACTGTTTCCCATAGTGACTGCAACATCTTACATTCCCACCAACAGTGCACAAGGGTTCCAGTTTCGCTGATCCTTGCCAACACTTGTTATCTTGTGTGGTTTCCTCCAACTTTGTGGGTATGGATTTGAATGCATTTATTCTAGCAGCTAAAGATGCACCATTCAGAACTCCTTTCAGGAGAATCTGATGTAGGGAGTATAGTTTGTTGACAGCTTCTAGCTACTACATTTTCAGATCAATGGATCCATCTGTGCTGAGGCCATGGACCCCCTCAGCTGCTCCCAGCCACTGACTGAGCAAGGCATGGGTCCAAAGTCAGGTCATTTCTGCCTGAAGGCTCTCTCTACCTTTGCCTTTACTCTCTCTCCTTTATCTTTCATGTATGCTTCCCCCAATAAATTCTTGCCCATCTAATTTTGTCTTGGCATATGCTTCTTTGACACAGGATTTTGGGAAGAAGTGAAATTAGGTATTTGGTCTAGTGTCTTAATATGGAAGTCACTATTAAGTTTTTTTGTTTTTTAAAGATTGCAAATTCCAAGTTTCACTGAACTATGGGAGAATGAATTACTTTTAACATGTTTATTATCTGTGAGAAAGTTTATTGTCCTAATTTACTAAAACTTAAAATATTCCATCAAATTACCCAGGAAAATCCAGGTAGCAAAAATATATAACACTGTCCATTCCTTCAATAGATTTCAAATAAGTTTTAAAAGGCCACAGAATGATATATATATAGAGAGATAGACAGATAACAGAGATATATATA
The DNA here is from genome assembly GCF_964374135.1 of Grampus griseus. Taxonomy (NCBI): domain Eukaryota; kingdom Metazoa; phylum Chordata; class Mammalia; order Artiodactyla; family Delphinidae; genus Grampus; species Grampus griseus. Next base: position 89,713,281 of record NC_139000.1, on the reverse strand, counting down.
TACACGTGCGCGCGTGCACACACACACACACACAATACCATTTAAACAACTATGTTCTATACTTAAAAATTCAAGTATAGAAATATACTCTGTAGTGCTGAGGTAACACTGTAACTTTTCCTCAACATGACTACATAGGTGTTTACGGTTAAGTGTGACTATTACTGTGAAGCCTCAAGTCACTTGATCAATTCCATTTCAATTTTAGACCAAAAGCAGTATATTATACATGCACCTGAAGGAAATATCAACATGTCTGTGTCCGTGTGTGTGTCCGGGGTTGGGGGGAGGGGAGTAGAGGTATATGCCAGGGAAAGGCTGACTGAACCACACAGATAACTGAATGTTAGAAGTCTGCTGTAGTCGGCAATACAGAAACATACACAGTCTTCGTGTTCAAAGTCTTCATGGGGATTTCTTCTGTAATTTCTAGAATGGAAAGAAGAAGTTTTAAAGAAATCATTTTTCTACCTATTCTGGATGAATATTAAAAAAATGTTAACTGCCTGGGTAGTAAGAAATTCAGCCTCACCTTAAGAGAAACCTAAACTTTGTCCCAGCTACTGGGGGTAGTTCTGAAACCCTGGGATTTCCTGAGTGATAGGAGCATCTTTTGTTATTTATTGTAGGCCCCTGAACACACCTGATGGTTTATGCTAATGAGATGACTCAGGGTGGAGCTGGTTACACCAGAAAGACCAACCATACAAGCAATCATACGTATGTAATGAAGCCTCAATACAAACTCTAGACACCAAGGCTCAGGTGAGCTTCCCTGGTTGGTAATACACTGTACGTACTACTGTCATGTATTCAGGCTAGGAGGTAACACTGTCCATGCCTCCTTGCAGAGAGATAATCTGAAGTTACATATTTGGACCCCCTCCCAGATTTGGCCCTGTGCATCTCTTCTCTTTACCTGGTTCTAGTTTTTATCCTTTCCCTATAATAAATGTAGTCATGAGTACAATAGCTTCCACAAGTTCTGTGAATCCTGCTAGCAAATTATCAGACCTGAGGGTGATTTTTGGAAACCCTCTGAACTTGCAGTTGGTGCCAGAAGTGACAATGGTCTTGTGTGAACTCTTTTGTCTGAGCTTGTAGTTGGAGCCTAACTCCTTATACTTGGGGTTAGAAGTTTTGGGCAGACTTCTGGAGGACTGTGCCCTTAACCTAACTAACTCTGAGTACTGCCCAAGATGTCCCCACAATCCCACACGAACAATATTTCCTATGTCTTCAGAAAAGGCCTAGAAGCAATGCTAAGCAAGCAGCTCAGATTTGTGGTTCCTAAATATTAACACCCTATAACAGGAAAAACAGCAAGTCGTTTCCATGTTTGGGGAAGAAAGAGTACACATGATAAACCTAGGACAGCTTGCAATGTCAGAAAGCAAGAACTTATCAAAGACTAAAGACTCAGGTCAAAAAATACAGGAGCCAATACAGCTGAAGATAAAAGAAAAAACTGAGCATCCAAAAGCATAACACAAATACTATAGATCAAAACACACTGAATATATTAAAGCTCAGAAAAAGAGTGGGGCAGTGGTGGGAGAAGAAGAAGGGAAAGGAAGGAAGGAAGGAAGAAAGGGAGGAAGGAAAGAGAAAGGAAAGAAAGAGGGAGGGAGGAAGGAAGGAAGGAGAAAATTTTTAAAAGTTCTATGCCTACTGTGGGGCATTTTGCGTCTAGCCAGATCTGAATTCAAAGGGAAGGACCAACTTTCTCTAAAAATGGCTCCTGTCCTAACAGGAACCCTGGATAAGAAAATGCTTTCAAAAGCTGCCTCCTTAATAGATAACTACAGGAGCTGGAGAAGATATTTAGAGTCTAGTGGAACAAGCAAGAAGGCATCAGTGAGTTTCTAAAACTGTAAGCCTTATGAGATCCTTCTAATTTACCAAATTATTAATATTTTATGAAAGATAATCTTGAGAGGAAGAATACAATGAAAATGAGGCAAGAGATATCAGATTGGGAAAAGATACTGGATTGGAAAGAATACCACGTTTCTTGATAATCTTGGGTGAATAAGTTAACTTTCAAGCTTTTACCTACTAAACTTGCCCAGTCAACCTTAAAGAGCAAAAAGAAGGTAATAAGACATTATAGGTAAGATCTGGTTTGTGAATCATAGGTAGTAGTACTAATATCTAATTCACATGGATGTGATTCTATCCTTGATCAGTTTCAACCAGGTACCTACACTTGCATACAACAAGTAAAAATGATGACACTTCTTCATTTTCACTGCTCAACTGCACTTGGTGACCAATGGATTTGAGGGCTAAGAAAAAGAAGTTAAGAATATCTTTGAAGTTTCACACAAGGTTATCAAAACAGGAAGCTACACCTACTTGTTGATGCTGACTACCAAACCATCATGAAAGAGCCAAGTGTGTTGGAAGGAGAGTGAAAAAAGCCTTCTGATAGAATGAAAGCTTCATGGACATAACTGGAAAGACAGATAAGGACCAGAACAGGAAGGATTTTATGTGTCAAGCTAAAGATTCTGAAGCATTAGATAATAGTGAGCCTTGGGGGATCCGAGCAGGGGAACATCATCAAGGGAGGAATCTGCATGAAGACAATCTTGGTGGAAGAATACAGCCTGCAGACAGGCTGTCTCATTAGATGATGAGGCCCTAAAACTAGTGAGGGGTAGAGACAAAGGAGAGTTATTGAAAATAAATCTCAAGCAAAATAATTGTGCTTCATTGAAGAGAGAAATGTAAGTGGAAAAGAAGGCTTTCCCTTTTAATGATGTAGCAGAAAATGTCAAAGTATAATATAAAACATTAATTAAAAAAAATTTTTTTTAAATTAAAAAAAAAAATAGCTGAGCAAGGGAAGAAAATGAGAGAAATCCACAGAGCCCAAAATATCATGAATCCCAAGAGGTAGCTGAACATTAAGATTTTCTGGTGGACCTGGAGGCTTAAAGACCTGGCACTAATAGGCTATGAAAGTGAGAGAAGAAAAATCCTAGGGTCTACACAAACTGGGGAGTCCAATGAAACCCCCCTCAAAAAACTGAGACCTCAGAGTCTGTCATACAGAGTGAAGTAAGTCAGAAAGAGCGAGACAAATACTGTATGCTAACACATATATATGGAATTTAAGAAAAAAAAAATGTCATGAAGAACCTAGGGGTAAAACAGGAATAAAGACACAGACTTACTAGAGAATGGACTTGAGGATATGAGGAGGGGGAAGGGTAAGCTGTGACAAAGCGAGAGAGAGGCATGGACATATATACACTACCAAACGTAAGGTGGATAGCTAGTGGGAAGCAGCCACATAGCACAGGGAGATCAGCTCGGTGCTTTGTGACTGCCTGGAGGGGTGGGATAGGGAGGGTGGGAGGGAGGGACACGCAAGTGGGAAGAGATATGGGAACATATGTATATATATAACTGATTCATTTTGTTGTGAAGCAGAAACTAGCACACCATTGTAAAGCAATTATACTCCAATAAAAATAAATAAATAAATAAAAATTAAAAAACAAAAAACTGAGACCTCAAATAAGGAGCCCATGGAAAAAGGGTAAATTTCAAAAAGATCCTTCACCACAGAGAAAAACAGTTAAGAGAACGTTATGGGTTTAATAATGGCCTTCCAAAAGATATGACCATGCTTTAATTCCTGGAAACTGTGACTGACCTTTTTTGGAAAAAGGAGAAACAGACATAAGAGGTGGCAATGAGGCAGAGATCAAAGTGATGTAGCCACAAGGATGCTTGGAACCACCAGTAGCTGGAAGAGGCAAAGAACAAATTCTCCCCTAGAGAATACAGTCCTGCTCACACCAATTTCAGACTTCTGGCCTCCAGATCCGTGACAGAATACATTTCTGTTGTCTCAGGCCACCCAGTTTTTGGTAATTTATTACACCAGTAACAGTAAACCAATATAGAGACTTGCCCCACTTAGCCTTGGTTTGGGGAGATAGAGAGACAGAACATGTCCCCATGAGAATTCTGGCCCCTTGTGTGACTGGGGCCAGAACTTTCTAAACACTCTCTGTGGCCCAAAATAATTGAGTTTAAAGTGGGCAAGGGTAGACAGTGCCCCCAAAGAATTAAAGAAATGTTCCCTTAAAGTGGACATCAACTGAAACATCACAAAACAGCCAGCAAGAATCAACTTCGTCAGAACTCTAGAAAGCAATCAAACGTTTACAGCAACCAAGTGAATGTTGAATCAGAGAAAAGGCAACTTGAAAATGGCAGGAAAGAACTGTGTTTTTACTTGTGCTTTACCAGCTCCTTCCTAGCTTGGTGGTGGGCTTGAAGACAGTAGCCCCTGTTTCCAGTGTGGGACCCTGGCTCCTAGTTCCAGGAGGAATGGAGCAAAAGTATTGCGTTTGTTCTAACCTGTCTGGGAGCTACTTGAAGGGCTTACATAAGGTGCTTGTCTCTGTTTTGCCTACTTGGAACTCACTCAGGGTGGAAAAGTGGTGGGCACTGCATGAAAACCAAAGGCAAACAAAAAACCCACGGCTGCCTGAGGCAAAAGATTATGGATGAGACAGGCAATGGATTGCTTAAGGCCTGGGAGGAAAAGTTTGGGCAATTAGGGCATTAAAAAGTGCCTCTTATGCTGAATAATTTAGAAAGCCACATTCATGCCCAGGGCAGTATGCATATACAGAAAGATCTGAGAAGACCCTAAGCATTTGATTCTGATAAAGGTAAAAAGCTTTTTTGGCCAAATGTGGCTGATCTTCAGGGCTCAGTGAAAACAGGAAGAGAAGCCTGAGGCAGAACTGTAAACAGCCTGGTGGAGCTGAAGGAGTGGACCAGAAAGAGACAATCTTAAAAGACTGGGAGAGGTAGGTATTTTGTTTTTAAATTTTTAGTTCCTGGAGGTCAAGGAAATCTCTGTCAAAATAATAGCTGAACATAAGCTAAAGGAACAGAGACTTCAGGGACTACATACAACCAGGAATAGTCTTTGTAAAAATAGTTTGGAAAAGTCATAAACAAACAGACGACTGTAGCCTTCAACCATCAAACACGGCAAACCCTGGGGAAGAGAACCTGATTTCCAGAGTCACCAAATTCAAATATCCAGTTTTCAAAGAGAAAAAAAAATTACAGGGCATACAAAGATATAGGAAAGTACGGCCCATTCACAGGAAAAAATAATTAACACAATCTGTCCCTGAGGAAGCACAGATACTTGGACTTATTAGACAGACTCTAAATCAACTGTCTTAAATGGAAAATAACTGACTAATGGAAAGGTCAATGGAAACCACATACAAAGAACAAGCCAAGAAAACAATGTATCAACAAAATGAGAATAGCAACAGAGAAATTATAAAAGGAACTAAACAGAAATTCTGGAGCCGAAGTACAATAACTGAAATTAAGAAGTCACTAGAGAAGCTTAACAGCATAATTTAGCATACAGAACAAACAGTGAACTCGAAGATAGGACATTTGAAATCATCCAGTCTGAAGGAGAAGGAAGAAAAGAGAATGAAGAAAAGTGGACAGAGCCTAAGGGGCGTCTGAGACACAGACCAAGTGGACCAACATACACACTACGGAAATTTCAGGAAGAAAAGACTATAAAGAATATTTGAAGAAATAATGACCAAATCTTGAATGTAGCAAGAGAGAAGCAAAACACCAGGATATTCAATAAGATTAGAAGATTAATTTCTAATCAGAAACCATGAGAGCCAGAAGGCAGTGGGAAAACATACTTAAAGTGCTGAAAGAAAAAACTATCAACAAAGAATTCTCCATTTTGCAAAACAGATTTTTTCTTCTTAATTTTTCTTCACAAATTAAGGAGCAATTAAGACATTCCAAAATAAACAGAAAGTTGAGGGAGTTCATTACTGCTAGAACTGCCCTCCAAGAAATGCTAAAGGGATCCTTCAGGTTGAAATGAAAGGATGCTAGACAGTAAGTCAAAGCCATATTGTTGTTGTATTTTTTATTTTTAACTCCACTTGTTGTTTTCTACATGATTTAAAAGTAAATACATAAAACACAGTTAAGAACTTATGTTTTGGGGAACATAATTATGAAGATATAATTTCTGACAAGAATATAAACGGGGGCAGAGCTGTATAGAAGCAGAGTTTTTGTATGTTATTAAAGTCAAACTGGTATCAAGAGTTAAATTGTTATAAATTTAGGATGCTAATTGTAATCCCCATGGTAAACACTAATATCTTAAAAAACACACACACACAAGAGGAAGTAAAAAAAGAAAACAGTAAACTGCAAAAAATGAACTGAACACAAAAGGTGGCAGTAATGGAGGAAATGAGAACAAAAAAGGTACAAGGCTTCTTGAAAAAAATTCCCAGTAAAATGGCGGAAGTTCTTCCTTAAGAGTAACTATTTTTTTTCTTTTTAACCAAAGCCTAACTGACCGGGGGGAAAGGGAAATACCCACCTCTAGCCCCCTTTACCTTCCTTTCTTACCTAAAGAGGAAAAATTTTAAAGCTGAGTAACACCTGTGAGGGGCACAGCCCAGAGGCACAGGCTTACTAAAGACTGAGAACTAATCATAAAATTATAGAACACTTCCCCCACTTCTCCTCCCCCCATACTTTACTACAACATCATATGGGCTCCTGTATGACAACAGGGCATTACAGCTGAAAGTATGGGCAAAGCTCTGACCATATTTAAAAAGGAATCTCTAGGGAAACCATAAGACAGAAGAAGGAAATTTGAGCCTCTGGAACCTACAGCAACAGTAAACAATAAACACAGCCTAACTCCTAGCCAGATAAACATAAAACCTTACAATAAAGGCCTATTTACCTCAGTTCCTTTTCCCCAGTACCTCATGTACTGCTATCGACCAAATACTACAAAGCATTCTAAAAAGGAAAAAACACAATAGGAAGAGATGAAGCAAGCAACACAACCAGACTCAGGTATGGCAGAGATTTTGAAATTATCAGATTGGGAATTGAAAATAACTGGGATTAATGTTAAGGACACTAATAGAAAGGGTGGACAATATGCAAGAACAGATGGGTAATGTAAGCAGAAAGATGGAAATTCTAAGAATTAAAAGGAAATGCTAGAAATCAAAACTCTGTAACAGAAATGAATAATGCATTATACCAAAAAAGTTATACCCAGGCACAGCATATTCAAAGTGCAGAAAATCAAAAGACTACCTTTGGAAAACATAATGCCTAGCAACTTTCCACCAGTGCTGGGAGACACAAATCTTGACTCAGAAAGTCCAATAAATCCCAGGCTGTACGGCTGAATAAATAAAAGGATGAAATGGTAAAAGGTTTTGAGTTGGGATGACAAGAAGGATGGCTATAAACAGAAAAACCCAGATCCCATCAGCGGAAGCTGTTTAAGGAAATGATTCCAGTGGCAGCAGCACTAAAATGAACACCCATGTGTAATAGGGAATCGAATATAGAACAGAACTCGGGGGAGGGCTAAGATGTCACTAGAGAAGTTGTCAGAACAGCCACAGAAGGTGAAATCACAGAAGTGGATGATATAAGTGGGAGAAAGAGAAAACATACCCTCGAAGACACTAGCCTGTGCCTTATCCTGACTCTCTGTTTTCTGAATTATGGAATGGGGAATATGTCAACTAATGACCTAGCTCTTCACATTTTTATGCAGCTCACCAAGAAAAGGTATGCTTTATAAGTTGTTAAGGAGGAAGTACAATGTCAGTTATGTTTCCTTCAAGCTGTTATTTTAAAATACAGTGAACATTTTGATTCTCGGGGAAGAGGACAATTTTAGGATCAGCAAATAAGCTAATTTACCTAGAAGCATGTATTTTAATATACCAATATAATTTTTAGATTATTTCCAAAGCAAAAAGGATCATCCTTTTAATTATATTTTTCTTATTATCTATTTTATACATATCATCCTTTTAATTATTATTATTTTAACATTTATAGTATGGCAAATTTCTGGAGAAAGAGCAAAAAAAAGAAAAAAAGTATAACAATAGTACTATCTCTTACACATATAATTGATGGCATCACAATCTATTTTCAATAAAATAAAAACAAAAATGAAAAACAATTAGCACGTTCTATAATCTCCTCACCTTCTGTTTGAGCCTCATTCAAAAACAGTTTTAGCTTCCTGCTCCGAAGGCCAAACACCTTGGCTGTTTCATACAGAAGACCTCGGTGGGTCAGCCCATTCTGCCCAAGTGGATTTTCAAGCAGGAGAGTGCCTACTGTTCCCATTAAACACTCTACAGAAAAAAAAAAAACCCAAAATGGATTAAATCCTGAGAGTTCACCCTCTAGCTAGTGGATCCCTAATGGAGGTAGTGAGTAGATAGTAGTGCTGGCTTTGAAAGCCAGCAGTAGGTACAAGAGCAAGAGTGGGATTAATTGTACAGTCTGCAGAAACAGTCTTAAATATTTCACAGGGGGAAAGGAGAAAGAGAAGAAGAAAAAACAACTAGTATAAAAGCCCAGTAGTTTAGGGAAGAGATATTCAGTAAACAGTCAAATGAAGAGCCTGAAGACAGTAATAAATGTGCACAGTGAGGACCCCAAAATATCAAGGAAAAATAAGTATCGACCTAGTCTGTTGATTAAGGCATGGATATGTACAACAGTTCTCAGAACATTTTCCAAGAAAAAAAGAAGGCAAAATTTAAGACTACAATGTTCTGACATTTAAACAGTTCAGCTTCGTTTGGCTGTAATTTTTACCTAACCAATTTACCTCATTTCCTGACCATATCAGATGGAGGGGTGTTTCTACATAAATACACCAAAAGAAACAAGCCGTGAGTATTCCCCAAAGAAGTGTTGGAGTCTACATTTTAAATTACTAAGTTGAAGCTGACTTAAAAAATCCATATAAATCAGAGAGATTGAACATTAAAGGAAATCTTAACATCTAGCACACCATAACCTGCCTGCTGAGGGTGTTCACAGCTGGGGGAGGCACGCACCTTGTGGGTCTGCATTCAAGAGCTGTAGGTTGATATACTGACAGAGAAGAGTACTAGGACTGTTGACCATAGAGGGAGTTGATCCTGCAGCCACACAAAGTGTTTTTCCACTAAGACTCAGTAAGTTGGTTTGCTTTTTTATTTCTAAAAATAACAACAAAAATATCATTCTTTCAGGGGGAAAGTTCAGAGCTGAAGTCATTCACTTTTTCCTATTTAATTATTAAACTATCATGTATCTTTACAGTGATGCTTTCCACTTTATTTCTATTTATCAAAGGATACTGTCTTTTCTATAAAATTAGGCTTTAATGACATGCAAATAGTAGGTAATCTTAATGTTGCAAAATAGCATAATATTCATAACTTATAAGGCAAATTGTTTTTTCCCCTTTTAGTATTTTTCCTCCATATTATAGCTCCTCTTAAAATTTCCTCTTATATCAGAATCCTAAACTTTACCATGAAAAGGCGGCTTATATTAAAAAAAGATAATTATGATCAGAAGATAAGCTGACTAATGAACATATGTGGAAAAGAGCAAGACACACAGAACACACATAGTGTAATTTCATTTATATACAATTAAACATTGCTTAGGGTAGAAGATTGGTTACAGCCACTATGCCACTAAAGGTTAAGGTGGGGCTCAGGCATTACTCAGCTTTCACAGGCTTCCGCCTGCTGGGTCAGAGGGGACAGTGAGCTAGACAGATGTGAGTTCCAGTATGTCCTTGCTTCTTATTCTACAGTGACTTGAGATAGAGACCCAAGCTGTCCACTGACTTACTTACCAGCTCCCCTTGGTGGATCCTGGTGAGAGATTTTTCTCAGAGCCCCCAGTGAACCATCTGTCTTCCAGACCTTAACTTCCTCAGTTTCCCCACATCATGTTTGCTTCCCTTATCCAGCCTTAGCAAATGGCTGTCCACAGTGCTTCTATCAATTTACAATCCAACAGGGAATGACAAATCCTATTACATAATATCCCTGACATCTGATATTGTGAAATTCTTCTAGCTTTTGCTAATTCGGTTACATGTGATAGTACCTCATTGTGGTTTTTCCTACTGAGGTTCAGCAGTTTTCCCTTTATTTATTGGCCATTTAGATTTCTTCTTTTAAGCTACTGATATTTAAAAGTTTCTGAAAATGAACATTCAGGTTTGTTAAGTGAGTGTATTAGTTTCCTTTGTCTGCTGTAAGAATCACAAACTGGGGAGGGAGGTGGGGTGGGGTGGGTGGGACGGCTTAAAACAACAGAAATTTATTGTCTCACAGTCTCTGCAGGTGAGAAGTCCAAAATCAAGGTGTCAGTAGGGCCATGCTCCCTCTGAAGCCTGTAAGGGAATCCTTCTTTTCCTCTTCCTAGCTTCTGGAGGTTCCCAACAATCTTTGGTGTTTCTTGGCTTGCAGGTTTGCCTAATTTCAATTTCTGCCTTTGTCACCACATAGCCTTCTCCCTGTTTATGTCTTCACATGGCCCTCTTCTTATAAGGACACCAGTCATACTGGAGTAGTGCCCACCCTACTCCAGTATTACCTTAACTAATTACATCTGCAATGAACCTATTTCCAAAGAAGGTCACATTAGATGGTACTGGGGGTAAACATAAGGACTTCAACCCATCTTGGGGTAGAGGTGGGGGATTCGGTGGTGATGTCACAATTCAACCGATGACAGTGGGAGGAAATGTACTTATAATTCTTTAAAATTTTATTTAGGCTTGTCTCATTGAGAATCTGGATTTAGCAAGACGCTGGATTTAGCAAGACACAGACACTATGTTTAATAAAGTTAAAACACAACAGGGAAGTCTCTGAAGCCTAGAATGCATCACATGGCTAACAGTAAAGGGTAGGATTAGAACCTTCATCTCCTAGTAAGTCCAGTGTTCTTTCAGCCATATCACACAAAGAAAGCATAAAGAGACACTTGCAGGCAGGCACTACTGTAGAGGCTGGCCCTGACTCAGAGTCAGGAAAAAGGCAAAGGTTATGTTACCAAATTAAGATCCTTAATGATCAATCTCATGTCAAAGGACACAGATGAATATCTTTTGACTTTCTACACACCTGTTTCACCATGGAAGACAGCCAGCTCTCTATTTTTTACACCAAAAACGCTAGTAACAACACTCTTCAGCTTTAGAAGGTCCAACCTATTATCTCCTTTTGGATTTTCCAGAAGTAGTACTCCACCTAAAAAGCCAAAAATATAAGTGAAACAGAAGAAAAAAAAAGTTAAATTTGAATAAAAAGTCAAGGGGAACACATCATTTGTATATTTTCTTTGGTAAATGTCTATTCACGTCTTTTCCCATTTTCTAATTAGATCTAAAAGAAACTGTTGCATTTTGAGACTTCTTCATATATTCTAGATACATCCTTTGTTGGATATGCAGTTTGCAAAGATCTTCTCCTAGTCTGTAGCTTGTTTTTTCATCCTTTTCGCAGGATCTTTCACAAAGAATTTAAAATTTTGAAGAAGTTCAATTTATCAGTTTTTCTTTTTATGGATTGGACTTCTGGTATAAAGTCTTAAAAACTCTGCCTAATCCTGAATTCTAAAAATTTTGGTTTTTTCCTAAATGTTTTATTTTTTTTTAAATAAATTTATTTATTTAATTTATTTATTTCTGACTGCGTTAGGTCTTCGTTGCTGCGCGCGGGCTTTCTCTAGTTGCGGGAATGGGGGCTACTCTTCGTTGCGGTATGCAGGCTTCTCATTGAGGTGGCTTCTCTTGTTGCAGAGCACAGGCTCTAGGTGCGAGGGCTTCAGTAGTTGTGGTGCACGGGCTTGGCTGCTCTGCGGCATGTGGGATCTTCCCGGACCAGGGCTCAAACCCATGTCCCCTGCATTAGCAGGCAGATTCTTAACCACTGAGCCACCAGGGAAGCAAGTCTGTGATCCATTTTAAGTTAGTTTTTGTATAAGGTGTAAGACTTAGGTCTAGGACATTTTTTTTGCATGTGGATATCTAACTGCCTAGTACCATATAATGAAGACTACTCAATTAAGTTTCTTTTGCTCCTTTCTCAAAAATCATCTGGCCACATTTTGTGATCTATTGTGAGTCTACTTCTGTATTCTGTATCTGTGACAATGATTTTTGTGTCTATTCAATGCTCATGCCACACAAGTCTTCAGATAAGTCTTGAAGTTGGGCAGGGTGATTTCTCCCACTATATTCTTATTTTTCAAAAGTGTTTTAACTACTTTATTTTTCTTCTCTTTCAAGAAAATTTGGCTATATCTACAACAAAATATTGCTGAGATCTGACAGGACTGAGTTAAACTTATATTTTAACTGGGGGAGAACTGACACGTTTATTATACTGAATTTTCCAACCCATGATTATGGCATGTCTCTCCATTCATTTACTTATTTAAACTTATTTATTTATGGCCACATTGGGTCCTCGTTGCTGCACACAGGCTTTCTCTAGTTGTGGCGAGCAGGCGCTACTCTTCGTTGCAGTGCGTGGGTTTCTCATTGTGGTGCCTTCTCTTGTTGTGGAGCATGGGCTCTAGGCATGTGGACTTCAGTAGTTGTGGCAGGTGGGCCCAGTAGTTGTGGCTCATGGGCTCTAGAGCGCAGGCTCAGTAGTTGTGGCGTGTGGGTTTAGCTGCTCCGCGGCATGTGGGATCTTCCCAGACCAGGGCTCGAGCCTGTGTCCCCTGCATTGGCAGGCAGATTCTTAACCACTGCGCCACCAGGGAAGTCTCTCTCCATTTATTTTGATCTTTGATTTTTTCATCATTATCTTGTAGTTTTTGACATAAAAGTCCTGTACCTGTTTTATTAGATTTATACCGAAGTATCTCTCTTTTGAGCAACTGTAAATGGTACTACATTTTAAATTTCATTCTCCATGTGTTCATTGCTAGAATATAAAAATTAATTTTTATATGTTTATCTTATATCCTGTGAATTTGATGAAAACCTTTTTCTTTTTATAAGCAATATGATTTTTTAAAAAGTAATAGATTTTATTCAATTACTTTGGAAACAAACCCTCCCAATTAAAGCTTAAACCCAAATGGTATATAAAACTAGCCAAAATACTTTAAAATAATATAAAGATCATCTGTAGTTTTTTCCTCATAACATGAATGCTTTCAGTCAGACAGTAAATTATAAACCATATCACATCATGTTGATGCAGATGATAAATTGTGGTTGCATTTGAAATCAATCCTGGGAAAATAATCTTGTTGGAGTTGTGAGCTCTTCCTAGTTGTTTGGTCAGTTGGTCCAGAAAGAAGCAGTATGGAAGTCAGCAGATGGGGGAGCTAGGTCCCATCTGTTTTGTCACTGCTCATTCTGCTGACCTTCTGTGACTAAAGCTGACAAAAAACACTGGCCGTGTTGACATTTCTTATGCACATCCTCTGCTCCTGCAACTAATTCCTTCCACAGGATCACCTGTCTCCACCTAAGACAGGCAGAATGTTGGCAGTGATGGACCAGCTCACATGCCACACATCATTGAACTTGTGCAGCAGTGTAGAGGACCACGTATTGCCCGAGGTATCATCACAGGTCCAAATGGATACACAAACATCCTGGGAATAGCTGGTAACAGTGCTGGTGGGCAAAGCAACGGAGGGGTCCCAGTATACATCTCAGTCTGTAGATTCCTTGCAATTTTCTATGTAGACAATCATGTCACCTTCAAATAGAAACAGTTTTATTGCTTCCCTTCTGATCTGCATGGCTTTCCTTTTCTTGCCTCATTCTACTGGCAAGAACTTCTAATGCAATGCTGAATAAGAGTAATGAGAACAGGTATCCTTGCCTTGGTTCTGATCTTACACAGAAGACATTCAATCTCTTCCAATTAAGTATAATGTTAACTATAGGTTTTTTACAGATGCTCATTATCAAGTTGATGAAGTTCCTCTCCCTATTTTTCTGACAGTTTTTTTTTTTTTATCATGAATGAACACTGAATTTTGTCAAATGCTTTTTTTAACTGGTATTGTCTTATAAGCTTTTAGTCTGTTAATATGGTAGATTATACTGATTGGTTTTTGAATACTGAACCAGCCTTGTAACCTTGGAATAAACCTCACCTGTCATGATACATAATTCTTTGTATATACTGCTATATTCAATTTCATGATTTTTTGTTAAGAATTGTACATTTATATGCATGAGAGATATTTGTAGTTTTCTTTTTTTTGGTATTGTTTGTATCTGGTTTTGGTGTCAATACTTTATTATGGAATAAAGTGAGTTAGGGAGTGTTCCTTCGTTTTCTATTTTCTGGAAGACCTGTGTAGAACTGGTGTTTATTCTTTTAAAGTCTGGTTGAATTCTCTAGCAAAACCATTTGGATCTGGAGATTTCTTGAGAGTTTCATTACTTTTTAAAAATTGCCATCTCTTTTACTTTTTTCCTCAGTTTCCCTTCCTCCCTTTCCCAAGACTTATTATGAACTTTGTTTTTCAAGTCCATGTTCTCGTATTTCGTAATTCTATATGTTCATAAACAATGTGTGATGATGTATTTTTAAAATTTACATGAATGCTCGCTATTGTATATTTAATTGTGAAACTTGCTTTTTTCATTGAAAATGTTTTTTAAATATAGAAAAATTTATACATAGAGATACATTTCATTACTTTTAACTGGTATGAGGAACCGACATTATGAATATGTCTATGTCCCTTTTTGATGGACATCTGTATTGTGCAACACCATCAGTGATGGCATTAAACTCAACTAGAAAATCAAATTTACAATCAAAGTTTCTAGGGAGTTTTTAAATTATGAGTTCAATCTCCTTAATAGCTATAGGGCTACTGAAATTATCTATTTCATATGAGTGAGTTGAGGCAGTTTGTGCTTTTTGAGAAACTGGTTCATTTCATCCAAGTTGTCAAATTTATGTGTAGAGAGTTATTCACAGTATTTACTTACTTTTTGATTTCTGCAGTCTGTATTCATGTCCTATTTTATTCTTTTTTCTTTTTTTGATGTACAGTAAACTTTTACTATTTTATTCTTGATATTGGTAATTAGTGTTTTCTTTGGTTCTATGTCAGTCTCACTAGAGGTTTATTGATTTTATTAATTTTTTCAAAGAACCACATTTTTTGTTTTATTATCTTTATTGCTCTATTTTCAATTGCTTTGATTTCTGTTCTTATTTTTACTTTCCTTCTTTCTGCTTACTTTCTTTTTTAGATTCTTGAGGTTGGAACTTAGATTATTGATCGAAACTTTCTTCTTTTCTAATGTTAGTCTTCAGAGGTACAAATTAGCTGTAATCCACATATTTTGATACTGTATTTTCCTTTTCATTGAGTTTTACGCATTTGTTTTTCCTTAACACTTTTTCTCTGATCATGGATTATTCAGAAGTACGTTTTTTAGCTTTCAAATGTGCTGAGATTTTGCTTTTACCTTTCTGTTATTGATTTATAGTTTGATTCCACTGTGGTCAGAGAACATACTCTATATGATTTCAACTCTTTAATGTGATGAAGTTTATTTTATGGCCTAGGCTATAATATACCTTGGTAAATGGGAACTATATACCTTGGTAAATGGGAACTTGAATAGTACGTGTAGTCTGCTGCTGTTAGGTGGGGTGTTCCATAAATACTGATTAGATTCTGATTTTCTGTCTAACTGTTCTCTCAAACTATAATTACGGATTTTTTTGTTCTCGTTCAAGGTCTAACAGTTTTTGTTTTATGTATTTAAGCAGCTCTGTTGTTAGGTACATATACATTTAGGATCATTATATTTTCCTTTGGGTTGACATTATATCATTATTTAGTATCATTGGTAATTTTCTTTGCTATAAAGTGTACTCACTGAAATGAACATAGACACCCTGCTCTCTTTGAATAATGCTTGCATGGTATATCCTACTTTAGCCTTTTACTCTCAACCTACCTATTTTGTTATATTTAAGGACTTTCTTGTACACAGCAAAAGGCTGGATAATGTGTTTTTATCACTCTACCAATCTCTATTAATTGATGTATTTACACCATTTACATTTAGCGTAATTACTAATGTTAAGTTTAAGCCTTCCATTTTATTTTCTGCTTTGTATTTGTTCTACATTCTTTTTCCATGCTTCCTGTAGGATACTTGAACATATTCCAGAATTCCATTTTTATTTGTTTAGTGTTTTTGTATGTATCTTTTAGTGTAGGCTTTTATAGTGGTTGCATTAGGTGGTACACTATATATACATAACCACTGGTGTTGACATTTTACCAGTCTGAGATAAGTGTAGAAATCTTAACTCCCTTTACATTCCTTTGCTCTTCCCTATTTATAACTATCTTGAATATTCCTTGCATATGCATTTAGAGGTTTTCGTTTTTGTTGCAACCATCAAACATAAATTTTAAAAATTCAAGAAGAAAAGTCTGTTGAATTTATCTATATTTTGACTCTTTCAATTTTTTTCCCCTCTGTTCTGATGTCCCTAGATTTCCTCTTTTATCATTTTCTGTTTTAAGAATTTCCTCTAGCTATTCTTTTAGTAAGTCTTGCTAGTAACAAATTCTTTTAGTTTTCCGTCATTTGATAATGTCTTGATTATCCCTTTACCTTGAAAGATATTTTTGCTTGATATAAAATTGTGGGTTGACAATACTCATCTTTTAGCACTTGAGAAATGTTGTCCTTTCATCTTCTGACCTCTACTGATTTCTGATGAGAAATCCAGTATGATTCAAATTGTTTTTCCCCTAGAAGTTAGGTATTGCAACATCTGTCACTGCTTTCAAGATGTTTTCTTGGCCTTAAGTTTTCAGAAGTTTTACTATGTTATGTCTGATGTGAATTCTTTTGGATTTATCCTGTATGGTGTTTTCTTAGCTTCTTGAATCTGTAGGTTTATGTGTTTTGCCAAATTTAGGAAGTTTTCAGACATTATTTCTTTGAACACTTTTTCAGTCCTGTCCTATCTTCTCTTCCTTCCAGAATGCAGTGCCAAGAACATTAAACTTTTGTTATTATCCCACAGATCCTTCAGGCTCTGTTCAGTTTTTTAAGCTTTTTTGTTTTTAACTCTGTTATTCAGAATGGGTAATTTCTATTGTTATTTCTTCCTGTTTATGGATTCTTTCCTATCTCTTCTATTCTGTTGTTGAGCCCATCCACTGAGTTTCTGTATTTTAATTATTGTATTTACCAGTTCTAATATTTTAATTCTATTCTTTGTATCTTTTACTTGTTTACTGAGGCTATTTTTCACTTGTTTCTATTGTGTTTGTAATTGCTCTGTGAAGCATTTTTGTTAAGGCTGCTTTACATTCTGTCAGATAATGTCAACGTTTCTGTCATCTTGGTGTTCCTATGTACTGACTGACTTTTTTCATTCAGTTTAAGATCTCCCAGTTCTTGGTATAATGAGTAATTTTCAATTAAAACCTGGACATGTTAGGCATTATGAGACTCTGGTTCTTATTTACATCCTCTATTTTAGTTGACTTTGTTTGACATTACACTGGCGAGGGAAAGGGAATACTGCTTCATCTCTGATTAGTGAGAGAAGTCCGGGTTCCCTATTTAGCTTGCATTGACACTGAGGTCAGGACTCCTTGTTACTTCTGGGGTGGGGGTGGTGTGGTGGTGGTGAGGGGTAAGGTGATGCAAGAAAGGAGTTCCTGTTCTCCTCTAGACCTCCACTAATACCTCCCCTGGCCACAAAGAGTAGGAATGCCTCCTTACTGCTCCCCATGTGGCCTTCACTGACATCTTGACAGGGTGGAGGGATATGTGGCCTCACTACTGCTGGGTAGTGGTTAAGGGGAAGGGATGTCTTGTTATTGCCTGATGGGGATAGAAGTTTAGGCTCTCCACGTGGTCTACAATGACACTACTGGGCAAAAGAGCTCGTTATCACCCAGGTAGGATGAAAGTCCCAGCTCACTGCTTGGTCTTCTCTGATACCACCATGGCAGTGAGGGCTTGAGGGTCCTCAGCCTGGGAAAGGTCTAGGCTCCCCACTTGGCTCTGGCTGGTGTGAATGGTAGTAGAGCCTAGTTTCCTCTGTCTTATTTGGGTGGAGTAGAGCAGTTACTGTCTGGAAGTTTTTTTGTCTTGCTTGGTTGCCACTCTCCTGGTCCCACCTGCAGAGAGCAGGATTTTGTTGGGGTATTTACGTCCATGCCCATTGGCATTTCCAGATTGCCAGCTTCTTCAGCTCCAAGCCTGGGATACATGAAGCAAAAAGAAAAACCAGGGAACTCTCCACTGTTTTCTTACTTGTTCCCAAGATCCCTAGTTGGTCTGCCTTCTTCCCTCTACCATTAAGAGTCTTCTTATGCTTGTTTTTATATATCATGTCTGGGGTGTTTAGCTGTACTTTGTGGGAGGAATAGGGAAAAGTATGTCTACTCCATCTTTCTAGAAGTGCTAGTTCAATCACTTACTCTTGTGGATTCATTTTGATGACAATTAGAAAGAAAAAGGTTATCCAATTTTACCAATTCTCTTGTAATAGCCTTAAAAACATTCATAGGCTTAATTAAAAAATAAAATACAAACAATGGAGGTCACTCTTACCTTGTTCACTGCCATCTGTACAAATGTTAAGATTGACATATGCACAAGCAGGGCCAGGCATGGAAGATCCTCTGGTGAGTGTAATTTCCAGGTCTGACCCTTTTAACTAAGCACATGAGAATATGTGAGCGGCTACCTGTAGCATCTGACCATAGTGTCAAATAAGAGCTCTATACAACTCTGAGAGCATATTCAATCTCAACACTAAAACAGTGAAGAGCTACAATTTTTCCCCTCTTTTTTCCTTGTTCCTTAGAAAACATGCAAAATAGAAAATGAAACCATCTTGTAACTTGTGCCACTGAAAAGACAGTCACATTCAGGTCCTGCTTTTCTATTCCATTTCTCCCATACAAAGTAGAAAAAGACAAGGAACATATGACTGAATAAATGACTAACTGATATAGAAAAGAATTTTTATCAGACATACTTCTGAATTATTGACCAATACCTTTCACGTCTTGGTCAGATTTTCAGAGTTACATCTAAAATGTTTGAACAGGAAATGAAATTATATTTTTATGTATAACCTACTACCATAAAAGTAAACTGCTTTTCAAGTCAATTGCTCTTTATGTTTAACAGTAAGCACCAGAATCCACAATACTGACTTGTATAGTTTTAGATAAAACAGCACCATACAGTCATCTAACCTGGCAATTCTTATGTATATCCTAGTTACCTTCCCAAAGAGAACGGCTCTAATTTCCCTTTTTTCTCTTCTGGACTCTACTCACTATTCCCCAGAGCAATACTTCAGGACTGAGTACTATACTAATTGCTACCGGGGGACAGAACATCAAGATATAACTACATAAACTTAACATAAAATCTAATCCTAAATCTCTTAATGTTCAACAGAACTCAGAACTCACCTGCATTTTTTCTTGAATAAGGATTTCATCTGATGTAGGAACTGGATATGGTTTTAAAGGAGACTTTATGGTGGCAAATATGAACTCTGTGTGGCTTTTGATAACATTATTCAGATACTTTCCTTCAGATTTTGCTTTATAATAAACTGTTATTTCATCAGTTGGAACCAGATTGCACTGAAAGCACATAGAGAAAATTTAAAAGGGAAGCACATTTGTCAATTAAAATGTAAGGTGCTGTTAAACAGGGCTGATGATCCCACACTGAATCATTATGGAAGGGTACAGTATCCTGACCAATTCTCTGAAAAAAGGAGTGATCAAGTAACAACTCATAAAGCTCTGAACTGAGACAGACGTTACAAGTACCCCATTATCTGCTGGAGTGGCCACCTCAGACCCTGAACTACAGGTCTCAGAAACCTGGCCAGAGGAGGAGGACTTGTGGGAACCCTCCTTGGGACAGAAGCTCCCTGGCTCTCTCACCCAGTAGGGGCAGGCAAATGTTCTGTGCACCTGTCCTGGCTCCCAACTTCTGAATGAGGAAGAACCACCTCACTCTGTCCAGATCCAACAATCTCTCCCTGAGCTAGGAGTCCTTCCACACTGACTGCATCTCTGCTCTTCCTCAGAGACATTTGCTGTCAGCTCTGACAACCTTATGTGCCAGTCAGGAGGACTATCTATCCAGAAGATGGTTTTGTGGAAGCCGTAAAGAACTGAAAAAGAAGGACAAGGAGCACATGTTAGCTGAAAGCTTCTGATCAGAGAAACAAAAGAGCCACATCCAGCTTGGGAGTGAACAGGAGAGAAAGGAAGTGGCCTACCTCTCCTAACAGTACAATCTGAATGGACCACAGATCAGTGACTAATCATCATTAATGAATTACTATGGTTTATATTACTTGCCTCTCCTCTCCTCCCCCAAAACCAAAACAAATACCAAACAAAAAAACCAAAACAAAACTCCAAAACAGTAGCTTGTTCTTAATCTGACAAGCTGACCTTTTTTCGAAGTTTCTGGATACGATTGATGACTTCCCGAGCCACTCCTTCATCCACCATTGACTGGTCAGGGGTGACGTCCAAGAGAACCAAAGCCTGTAGGAATGAACGGTGTACACCATGACAATCAAATATAGAAAAACAGTTCTTTTAAACTCAGCAAAATGGTGTTTAAATTCTCAGAAGTCTATAATGCAGCACTATTTAGTCACACACCTGAGCCAAAGACAAAATTAACGTGGTTTCTTTATGTTTGGGTCCTCCTTTGTAAACAGCTATTCCTTCATCTCTGAAGAAAGGTGAGACTTCTCATTTTTCTTCTGTAGGGTGCTGCTCACAGGAGATTTCCTGAGACCGACTTTCAAGAGAGTCTCTCATGTAACTCTACTCTTTGTCTATCTAATGAATAATATCAACTCTTCTAATAAATAAAATCACCAATCATGAAGCTCTTACAGCAGCACGACTTTTCACAATGCATCCACCACAAACAAGTGGACTGAAGATCTCAAAGCCGCCATCTCTGTTGTTTTCTTTAACCATGACTCTATTCTTTGGTTTGTTGGTGTGATTCAAGACACAATTTCTACAATGGGCCACCATACTTTTTTATATGGTTTAGCTTAAATTGCCACCTTCTTGTCAACTTTAACTACTTTTTTATCTCATTGGTCATAAAGGCTGTCAATGATGATGTGATAATAATGACTGTCACTTCTATTATAGAGGGGAACATACGTATAAGTTAGGCATCATCCCCATTTACGTTTTTGAGGACACTCAATGAGAGAAGTTAACAAACTTGCTCCACTTCATGAAGGCACAGGAGGCAAACTGGAAATGGATAATGTGTCATGGCAGGGCAACCATGGCCCACAATACACAAATCATGTCAAGAAACTCAGAAGCATCACAGACAACACCTCCTTAAGTATAGACAACTTCAGGACTCTCTCATTTGGCTGCAGTCAGAAAGGGCTGCACCCTCTCACTGTTTACAAATCTCTTTCCCTGGCCCCAATTCCTTCTTTCCTAGTTTCCTCACCTTTGGCTCCTTACCACTGTCTGCCCACATGGAGTTCTGTCTACATCATATTTAAGACTCTGTGTATGGGAATCCCCTGGTGGTCCAGTGGTTAGGACTCGGTGCTTTCACTCCTGGGGATCTGGGTTCAATCCCTGGTCGGGGAATT
Source organism: Grampus griseus (assembly GCF_964374135.1). Lineage (NCBI taxonomy): Eukaryota > Metazoa > Chordata > Mammalia > Artiodactyla > Delphinidae > Grampus > Grampus griseus. The sequence goes on along the minus strand of NC_139000.1, from coordinate 89,691,718 downwards.
AAGATCCCGTAAGCCACATGGCATGCCAAAAAAACCAACCAAACAAACAAACCCTGTATAAAGGCTGGAGGAGGTTGGCTTGCCTCATACGAGGCATCTTCCCCTGTATGTGGCATATTAAGCACAGAGGGACTCCAGCAGGTCCCTCACTCTCACAATGGAGACCTTACAACCTATCTGCCTGGAGAAGTCTGGTCAAGAGTGAAGAGAGATGCTGTGATCCATTACAACAAAAAAAGACAGACCCCAGAATGCAAAACTGCTTGTACATCCTCTTCAAGGGGTGCTCTCTAACCACCCCCACTGCTACCCCAGACTTCAAATAGGAGCACTTATTTCTACTAGATAACTTATCAAGTACAGTAATAAGAATTGACTTACTTTTCTATCTCCATGACAGACTCATTCCTTGAAGGGTGGGATTACATCTTACTCATTTTTGTATGACCCAACACTTAGGACAACTGCATGCATAAAGTCACAAGATATCAATTTATGTATTCATTAAAGAAATGCATATGTCAAGAAGTTATAATAGAGGAGTTTAATAAGGCCAATCTAAAATAAATAACTGGTTTATTTTACCCTGAGACAAGCTGCCAATACTGTCAGGAGAGGCATAGGTAAATGTTTTCTCCTCTTATGTTCTTATCTTTTGGTAAAGAAATATTCTAGGGAACAGAAAAATACCTGAGCATCTGAGTGTGCTTCAAACTGTGTCGTTCCACCTGTTGCCTGATCAAAGGTGTACATGAGGCGGATATCTTCTTCATGCAATTCATGGCCTTCCACAACAATGGTCCCTATTGGGGAAACAACTGCCACTGTTACTCAATCAGTACCCCACTCCTCAAGCTGCCCTGCTACTAATATATTTTGCCACTCTTTAATAAAACCTTCATATAATCAAGCTACACAGTCTTCAAGAGATATGTCCTCTGGACTCATGTCATTGTTGAGGTCAAGAATGAGACAAACTTTCTTTAGACTGCACCATGCTATCTTGAGGACACTTAAATCACCATTGATATCTACTGTTGTATATAAGCTCCCAGGTCCAAAGACATGTGCCAGAAGGCAACGAATCTCCACCATAAACATGAGCAACCATGTTTATGATGGAGAAAGCATGCTATAATGAAGAAAGCACAGTCTGTAGAGTCAAACTGGACTTAGGCCCACCACTCATTGATTGTAGGACCCTGGTGTTCTATTATCTGCCTATCAGAGTGCAGTGAGGGTGAAAAAAGGTAGACAGTGTGAAGTTCTGAGCATCATGCCTATTCATGGTAGGCAGAATGTATAAACAGCTAAGGATGGCAGTTCCCATCATAAGGAAAGCCTACTATGGTAACTCACAAATGATCTTCTTGGTCTTTCAGCAACTGGCTGTCATTTTCACTTTAAGTCACTGCATTCTGAAAACTACTTTGCTTTCCATCAATGCAGAACAGTCCATTCAGAAACTATAGCTTAGAAACTGTAGGCTTTCCGTTTCAAATAAGGTTTGAGGACTTTTTAATATTTTGGCTAACTGGTGAAACAACTTAATATTTGTGACTTGAAGGCTGATCCTTTAATTTTGTCAAGTTAAATTAGTACTGACTCAACTTTTAGTTGCTAGCCTCTTATGTTTTATAAATTTTACCTAAAAATTCGGGGAATCTTAGGGACATTTCCCCCAATTTCCATAACTACCCATCTGATTTCTGAATCTTTAAATCTTTCCTCATGACACTTCCATGCTTATGATTTTCAACTTCAGAGGGAACTCTAACAATCAAACAACTCATGCCCCTAGGATTGCTACAGGATGTCAAGTGGCCATAATTAGACCACATATGATTCTAATCATGGCAGAGCTGGGAACTCCTGGGCACCTGGAAAAGCTCCCTAAAGATTTCCTTCAGTGTACTTATCAAAACTATGATTATGTCCATAAATCTTTAGTGTCTGCCAGCACCATGAGGGTAAGGACAATGTCTACCTCATTTAACTCTATGTTCCCAGTGCCAACCAAACAGAAGGGCCTTAAAAAATATTTGCTGAATGAATGACTCCAGTCTTGCTCAATTGAGACCAACATATGTATTCTAGATATTTTAGAGAAACTATAATAAGTTCTGACCCAGTCCTCCTTCACAAGAAGCCCCAAACCTCAATGCTAAATCCCTTTCTCTAAAAACACTTAAGTATTTTAAATTTTAAATTTAAATTTTGAACTAAAATTAAAACATAACTTTTTTCTTTTGAATATCTTCTAGTTTTCATTCTGGCACCTCTAAAAAGTCACCATCTTTTTCTCTACAAGCAACATCTAATAACAATAACACTCTATACCACTGGCTGGTGAATCTCAGGGGGTTCTGCTCTCTCACTAGGGTAGATTTTTCTAGGCCCACATTAGCATTTATAGAGTTCAATGGTAACTTAAGGTCCACCCCTCTGACTCAGTAATTTCTATCTAGAAATCTAGCCAGAAGGAATCAATTCCACAGAACACTTATATGTGAATTATTCACTGAAGTATTAGTTGTACTATTAAAAGAATGGAAACAACCTAAAGCACCAACAATAAGAGACTGGTTAAAGACACTATCCGGGGCTTCCCTGGTGGCGCAGTGGTTGAGAGTCCGCCTGCCAATGCAGGGGACACGGGTTCGTGCCCCGGTCCGGGAAGATCCCACATGCCGTGGAGCAGCTAGGCCCGTGAGCCATGGCCGCTGAGCCTGCGCGTCCGGAGCCTGTGCTCTGCAACAGGAGAGGCCACAGCAGTGAGAGGCCCGCGTACCGCAAAAAAAAAAAAAAAAAAAAAGAAAGACACTATCCGGTATCCACAGGAAGGAAAATATTTTCAGCACTTACTGAAACAGCATTTTAAAGACTAATAACACACAAAAATGTTTATAATGTAAAGTGAAAATACAGACTAAAAATATAAATAAAAACAAAATAACATAAAATGTAAAAATATATGAATGAAAAATGTGAAATTTAAAATTATGTGATTTCCATTTTGTAAAGCTGTAATTATATAAATCAGAATTTTAATAGCACCCCAGCACCTAACATAACAAATACCAGACAGTAGGCACTCAATCTACATTAAATGGATGGGTGATCGGTTATGGGTCATTTTTATTCTCTTTACTTGTTTTACTTTTTTCTAAATTATCAGAATTATTCATAATAAATATTTTTATGAACAGAAAAAAAAAGTTCTTATTTAAGAAAAGGCTGTGACAGTAGAAATCAAAGAGGAGCCTAAGTATGAGACACCCATCAGGTTGAGGACACAAACGGTGGCCCCAATAAAACAGATACCAACCACTCTCCTGGAACTGCTCTAGCTCCTCACTGCTCAGCTGCTTGATGGATGTCATCACCATCTTGAAGGCTCCCTTCAGACGCTTCCCCAGGACCATGTGATCTGGTTCTGCCCTTAGGCGAATGCCATACTTGTTTTTATCTGTAGATAATGTAACTTTTCTAACATTCAATTCCTATATTTGGTAGATAAGATGAAATAAAAAAGAAATGAAAACATGTCCACAAAAACTTGCACACAAACATTCATAGCAACATTACTCACAACAACCAAAAAGTGGAAATAACCCAAATGTTGATCAATTGTGAATGAATAAACAAAATGTGGTATATCCATATAATGGACTATTATTTAGCAATATAAAGGAATGGAGCACGCATACATGCTATAACATGACTGATCCTTAGTGCTAAGTCACAGAAGCCAGACACACAAGACCACATATTGTATGATTCCATTTATAGAAAATGTCCAGAGTGGGCACATCCAGAGGCAGAAAATAGATTTGTGTTTGCCAGAGGATGGTGGGATATTGAGGGGAAAATGGTACATGAATGCTAATGGATACTGGGTTTCTTTTTGGGATGATGAAAATGCTACGAAACTGTGGTGATGGCTGCACAGCTCTATAAATAATACTAATAAATAATTGTATGGTATGAAAAAAATCTGTCCAGATCAATCAAGTTGAGCCTAACGCAACTAACAAGGACTGTAGCCTTAGAAATATGGACTTCATGTTTAAGGGTGACCTACGCTCAAGAAATTTCAAAGCACCACAAATAACTATCAATTAACTAGAAGAATCAGTTAATCAAAACATTTCGGGACTTCACTGGTGGTCCAGTGGTTAAGAATCTGCCTTCCAATGCAGGGGATGTGGGTTTAATCCCTGGTTGGGGAACTAAGATCCCACATGCTGCGGGGCAACTAAGCCTGCGTGCCACAACTAGAGAGAAGCCTGCGTGCCACAACTAGAGAGAAGCCTGCGTGCCACAACGAAGAGCCCACACACTGCAACAAAAGATCCTGCACTCCACACTGAAGATCCCGTGTGCCACAACTAAGACCTGATGCAGCCAAATAAATAAATAAATAAATATTTTTGGAAAAAATCTTAACATTTCATGTCTCCATCATACTAGTTAGTTAAGGATTACTAATGTAGCAGGAAATGGTGACTGCACAGTAGGAAATATGAAACTGAGATATCATGGAACTGTCAACTGAAGCAAATTATAGGGAAATTTCTGGTTTTGCTATTATACATTATTATATTATTTGCTCTCAGAGTGATTAAGATATTCTATTTAAATAATTCTATTTTTATCCATATCTTAAGCATTGATTATAGAATTTATAGCTCTTTAGTTATGAACTCTAAGTTTCTAAACAGTTATAAACTCCTTGGTTTCTAATATTTGTCTGGAATTCTCAAGCAATTCAAAACCAAATATAGAAATTAATTATTTTCTATCATAAAGATTTAAATACTACCTGTGAAAGGAATAAAAATGAAATTTGAAATATATTTCTTTTTAAAACATTACAGGGTAAAAGCTTTTTGGGAGGATAACTGACATGACAGTTTAAACTTCTGACCCCAAAACTCTACTTCTAGGAACCTATCCAACATCCATACTGTGACATATTTGCACGTGCACACACACACACACACACACACACACACACACACACCCCTTTTGTCTGTAATCAGAAACCTAAATTTCCAACAATATGAGTAATTAAATAAATTATGATGCAGTCAGGAAGTGAACAAAAAGAATAAATTAGATCTCTATGTTTTAACATGGGATGCTGTTTAAGAAATATTATAAAGTGAAAAAAATAAGTTAAAAACTACATATATGATCCTCTCTATTCACAAATAAAACCAATGATGTGTGCATGTGTGTATATGTGTGTACAAATGTGTGTACACGTATGTAAAATGCTAGGAACAACCCAGCAGGAGATAACCTAGTGAACAAGTGGGTGATGAGACACCAGGGAGTGGCCAGGGTAAGAGGAGACTTGCTTTGTACTCGATGCTAGTGCTTATTTACAACCAGTGTGTGTTTACTTGATACTTGTATAATTTGAAGGAACAAAGATTTTTTTGGTGTTAGTTATCAAAAAGTACTTTGGGGAAGAGAAGTGGATGAAAGGATAAATGATCCAACAAAGGTGTAAAATTCATGGACATTGAAAATCACTGTCAAAGAATTACAATTACATTGTAAAAAGTCATGATGAATCTAAAAGCAAAGTGTAAAATTCCATGGATGGTTAAATTTATGTATATACTGATATAAAAAGGAAAAGGACAAATGATACACTCAAAGTGTAGTTGACTAAAGAGTACTAACCAAAATAATCTTCCCAAGGCAAGAAGTTTGTTTGGACCAAATCAAACAAATCAACTGTCTTACCTCAATGATATACTTCTCCAATGACTTAATTTCATTAAGAGCTTCTGGATCCTGATGAATAACTACAATTTCTTTCAAAGGATACTAGAAAGAAAATGGAAGGGAAAGTTCATGAGCATCCAGTCCTCTAAACTACAGAAAAATGAATGTTAAATGTTTTATCTGAATCTCAAACTCCAGACTAAGCAGGCATAACTAGTACTAAGTCATTCACACCCTTATTGCAGAAAAGAAATTTACGCCATTGCTGGCAGCTCTTTATATTAAGAAAATACTCCAAAACATAATTATCTAGGTATGTGTAATGCAAAACAGATATAAAATCTCAAACCTTTATTGGAATAGTTTTGCGGTCTCGAATCACTCGCCCGAGTTCAATCACAGACTGCATTCTAGATACTGCACTCTCGGTTTTCTTGTCAATCAATTCCTCTCTGGTTGGTAGAGGTAGGGATTTGAAAGAGATTAGATTCAAAAGGAGAAAATTCCAAAGAATAGGCATGCTTAAGTGAGGAACAGGGTCAGGCTAGAGATGTGATGGTGTAGCTAGGCTTTCCGGGGAGGCTCTTGGGAAGGACAGCACATGCCTGCCTTTGGGGCACACACTGAGAAGCAGGCAGCAAGCTTGAGCCTGCTGCTTAGTGCCTAGCAGCTCCCCAAAGCGATCCCAACAGGCCTACCCACCCCTACCTGCCATAGCTCTACTGGGGATTCCACACTAAGCATCCCTCCTATCCATTCTGTAGCCTGAGGAGCAGCTCAGGGGGGAGGCAGGGCATGAAGGGGCTGGAGCAGGGAGCTGGGGGTCCCACTTGAGTGCATCTCTGGCAACTCTCCTTCCCCTGGCCCAGGAGAGGCTTATGTGTATTTGATTCTTACCGAACATGGGGCAGCATGAGGTAGTGGATACTGAATGTGTCCTTGTCCCGGACAGAAACAGGGTCAATCAGTGTCTTCAGATTCTGGTACATCAATTCAGTAAGAAAAGGGGTATAGGGGGCCTGTGTAAGGACAGAAGACATCGGGTCATTCATACGTAGCCATCATTAACTGATCTCAGGGTGAGAAGCAACTACATAAACATTTTAGAGAAATGATATGGGAATATGCACAGAAATGAACATAAGGTTACAAAACATGCCCTATGAAAGAGAAATGACATCATTTTGAACTTGGCGAGCTAGACACTCATGAAACACAGCAGCAGGACTAACAGCCAGAAGTGCCTAAAACATTCTTGAGGATGTCTATAATAAAAACAGGAGTCCCTGACCACATGCCAGTCAAGTCAACAGGCAGAGGAATGAATGTCCCTAAACCTCTGTAAACTGGGGAAACACCACCTGCTTCACAGGATGAAGGGGAATGAGGTCAGACATGAGACACCAGGCAGGGGACCTGGTACAAAGCAGGTTTTCATTCCATGTACGTTTAGGAAACAAATAGAAGCCTTATAACATTAAACTGGAATAGCAGAAATAAGATACAGGAAATTAAAACTGGAATTTTTACTTGTATGTCATTTATTTCAATTGATAGGAACATGTCTCAAGTAAAATACTGTTTGCAATATATTTTTGTTTGGTTAGCTATTAGTTCAAGAACTTCTCCACTACTCACAGACAATTACAGGAATCTACATTAAGATGAGGTATGCTGCTCTTGAGTCTAGATGCAAGGACCTTGACCTGAAATGTACTGCCAAGGGTGAAAAGAAAGAATCCAGCTTTTAAAGCTAATGTTTTTTAGCCGTTATTTGACATACATAAGCTAACGAGATTTCTGAAAAGAAACTAGAAATTTAGGTTATTTTAACACTTCTATTTCTATTTTTAGTGGAACAAATACAGAATAGATACAGACGGAGGACAGTGCAGCAACCGGGCACCACAAGCAGCCCACAGGGCTGGCATCTTACCGTAAGTCTGCACAGAGAAAGCAGAACACTAAACAAGGTCTCCAGAGCCATAACACAATCCTCTATCCCATTTTCACCCTAGTGAATAAAAAACACACATTAAACTGTTAAAACCAATAGTTCATTGTAAGAAAAAAAAGAATAAAAAGGGGAAAACTCAACCATAATTAAGTTACCCAGAGATAACTACTTTAAACATTTTAGTGTATGTCCTTCTAAATATATGTACATATACACACATACATGTACATGTGTGTGTAATATAATTTAACAAAAACAAGATTATTGTTTTGTTACGGGATTTTATCATTAACACATTTGAAGGCAGTACTGATGGACAGTGGTCTGGGCAACCCTCACTCCTTGTTTTCTACCATTGTTGCTTATGTACAGCTTAAGTCCTGGGACAGGATCCATGCTTCACTCACCCTATATCCCCAACAGGCTTAAGGACGAGTCTTGTCAATAAGTAACTGTCCCTCTAGAGGTAGAAGTGAGGAGGTGTCCCTCTCAATATCACAACTCTACCTAAAAACATCTGCAAAATATCTGCATGAATTTATTTCAGATTTTAAGAGGTCTGCTCAGTACAGTCCTGTTTGGCCTGAGACTTTCCCTCTAATATGAATGTCCATAATTGTGCTTTGAAAATATGCAAGATGTCTTCTAAACTTATGCGTTCCCCAACCAACAAATGCCAATACAGTTAATATGCAATTAAAAGGAAAAAGATAGCTTAAAAAAGTCAGAGCATTTGAAAATGCTCTTTTTCCTTTTGGCTGTTCGCTGTTCTCATTTTTCCTCAACTCTCATACTTCCTACACTTTCTGCTCTTCCCAGCAGCAGCCTGCACTTACCTTTAATCTTCTACGGTTCATCCTGACATACCAATTAGTCAGAACATCCACAAACTTGACTAGGCGAGGAACCACGGTATAGAGTCTGTAAGCTAAAAGTAACAACCAATCAGGCAGTGAGAACACATAAGCATCTTGGGTGCTTAGGACAGGGCTGGATATAAGAAAGAGCAAGCAGTCCCTGCTATCCAAGGGCTGTCACACCTGTTAAGGAGGCAGAAGTCCCAAAGTGAAACAATCAAAACTGAGGACGTACTATATAGCTGTCAAGGTGTCTAGAGGCATGCACAAACCACCCTGTGAGCTACATGCAAACTCCCAGTGTCAGTGAGAAAACAGGAAACCCCGTATGCGTGGCTGAGGGGCCGAGGCTGCCCGCCAGATGACTCCATGAGGCACCATTTATCTGGAACTGTATCAGGTGGTAGTACCACAAAAGCCTGACTTCTTCCACTGTGCTACCTTGACCTCAACTAAGACAGACACATAAAAAGCAAAAAGCTTTAATTAGATCCTAAGAGGCAGAGCACAGATAAGGGCTTCTCAACCAGAGCAATTTTGCTCTGCAGGAGACACTGACAATGTCTAGAGAGACATGCTGGTTGTCAAACTGGGGAGGTGGGCACTCTTGGCATCTGGTGGGTGGACTCCAGGGATGCTGCTCAACAACCTACAATGCACAGGCCAGCCTCCACCACAGAGAATGACCCAGCTCAAACTGTCAGCAGTGCTGCCACTGAGAAACTCAGGCAGGGGCTGTGCATAAAATAGAACAGGGTTTCGAAAGGTTAAAATAGTCACGGAAAGAAAGCTAAAGGAGGTATTGGAAGGAGAGAAGAACCTTGAAGAATCAGAAAAATTTGAAGGCTCCCCTGAGGAACTCAGAGGGCAAGCAGGAAGTTAAAGGTCATCTAGCCAACTTTGTTTGAGGCCCAGACTTATCTTCAGGATTTTTGCCATTCACCTCCCCTTTAACTGATACTCTCTGTTGCACAAAAACAAACACGAAAAACAAGGAGAGTAAGACCAAAAATCATAAAAACACACCACAATTTATATTAAGAGTTCAGTGACTGTTAATGAGGTTCCTAGTCTAAGCTAACACAGTGGTTAAGTTGCCAAGGGCAGAGCTGCTCTCTGTTGCAGTTCAAAAAGACTAGCACTGAGGTGCTGCTAGACCAACACCTGGACCCCAGGCCAGAGGCACTCGCTGGTCATACATTTCTAGAGAGGCAATTTTTGTGATCAGAGGCTTGTTCTGTAAAGACAGAGGCCCATCTAAGTTACTTCTAGGGTTCACTACACTTTTCACCTTCTAGGAAGCTAGAGTGTTCAAGAGTTGCAACTCTTATAAGGAAAACTAAGCCCATATATAATAAAAGGGAGCAGCAGCTACCACTGAAATCACTAATACCAACTGCAGACTCTTCAACGATGCTACCTATTTAGTACTCAGAATTCTATTTTGATGAGGGAGGCAAGGGCATAAAGCTGACAGGTTGGTGGAGTGGGAACTGCACGGCAATCTGGGTCTGGAGCCCCTCTCATCGGTTCAACGTGCACCACCTAGCCTCCTGCACCTGGCCCTTACCACTCGGCTGTGTGTACAACTGCTGCCAAACCTCTAGTTCCCAGGCAGACCAGGTCCCAGCCAGGATATACATTCTCAGGTCACAGCCGTTGCTGTCTAAAGATGGCAAGGGCCCCCAGGCAACAATCCCATTCATTTATATCACTCAGGAGGGAAAACTGGACACAGCTACGAGTAGGTATCCCAGGGAGTGTGGTGAGAACCCAACTGCCGATGTCTGCTTTGCACACTCATTTCCGTCTTCACTTATGTCAATCTGTCCAATAGTTTGACAGTCATACGACCCTTATTACATATGTTTAATAGAGTGGGTGTAGTCCTTCAGGATGACTGATAAAACATTCAAAATTTCCTGGACTAACCATCCTATTGTGCCAAGTACAGAGGCACCAACTATTCCACAAAGAGCTATGTACCAGCTGAGGAATGGAAGAACCCTGTATGAACCAGATTGCTCTGGCCCCTCGAATCCACTGGAGTGCAGTACCTGAACAACAGCACCTGGCAACCACAGGACGCTGGGGGAGGCTGGTTTATGTCACAAGGGTGCACACAGGGATGCCATCTTTTCTCCCCTGCCCACAGACTTTATCAGACCCATCTCAGGTATCCAGGTTAACAGTTTCTGGAATTTCTCGCCTTGACTTACGGTTGTTCCATCTCCAACTTCTAGGAAACCCACATAACCTACTTTTCCAACCCTGTCTAAAACCAAATTCGTTGTTGTTAGGTAAGAGAAATGTGGGGAAATGTCAACTTCATTATTGTTTTTCTGTATTTCCTAATTTTTGCAGGCTGAACGGGGACTACTTATTTAATAAAGTAGACCTAAAAATAAATTAAAAACATATTAATAACAACTACTACTTATTAAGTACCTATTATCTGCTAGCTACTGTATGTACATAATCTCCATCTGAGCCTCATATTAACTCTTACCAGGCATTTTTCGGAGAAAGAAATTGAGGCTCATAGATTAGGTAACGTTTCCCCCAGGGAACAAGTGGTGCAGTTGGGTTTTGAACTCATGGGCATCCACTACTGAAGCCTGTGATTCCATGGGCCTGTGTGGTATCTGTGGAGGGGTGAGGTCACTAGACATCCCCCCAAGACAATCTCTAAGGCCTTGGAACAACACATTTCTACAACTAACAAGCCTTAAAATTATATTTGAGAGGTAAAGAGAAATATTTATTTATCTATTGTTCTGTATCTCTCAAAATTTCTATAAAATTTCCTCTATGTTTAGAGAGCCCAGAAATAAACCCACACACCTACAGTCAATTAATCTTCCACAAAGGAGGCAAGAATATACAATGGAGAAAAGACAATCTCTTCAGCAAGTAGTGTTGGGAAAGCTGGATAGCCACATGTAAATCAATGAAATTAGAACACTCCTTCACACCATACACGAAAATAAACGCAAAATGGCTTGAAGACTTATAAGACATGACACCGTAAAACTCCTAGAAGAGAACACAGGCAAAACATTCTCTGACATAAATCATACCAATGTTTTCTTAGGTCAGTCTCTCAAGGCAACAGAAATAAAAGCAAAAATAAACAAAAGGGACCTAATCAAACATAAGCTTTTGCACAGCAAAGGAAACTATAAACAAAATGAAATGACAACCTATGGACTAGGAGAAAATATTCGCAAACAATGCGGTTGATAGCGCTTAATTTCCAAAATATGTAAACAGGTCATACAACTCAATACCAAAAAGAAAACCCAATCAAAAAATGGGCAGAAAACCTAAACAGACAGTTTTCCAAAGAAGACATACAGATGGCCAAGAGGCACATGAAAAGATGTTCAACATCGCTAATTATTAGAGAAATGAAAATCAAAATTACAATGAGGTATCACTCACACCTTTCAGAATGGCCATCATTAAAAAGTCTACAAATAAAAAATGTTGGATAGGATGTAGAGAAAAGGGAACCCTCCCCTACACTGTTGGTGGGAATGTAAATTGGTGCAGCCACTATGGAAAACAGTATGGAGGTTCCTTAAAAAACTAAGACTAGAGTTGCCATATGATCCAGCAACCCCACTCCTGGGCATATACCTGGAGAGAACCTGAAAAGATACATGCACCCCAATGTTCACTGCAGCACTATTTACAATAGCTAAGACATGGAAGCAATCTAAATGGCCACTGACAGATAATAGATAAAGAAAATATGGTACTTATACACACACACACACACACACACACACACACACACACACACACACGTATACATATACAATGGAATACCACTCAGCCATAAAAAAGAATAATGCCATTTGCAGCAACATGGATAGACCTAGAGATTATCATACTAAGTGAAGTAAGTCAGAAAGAGAAAGACAAATACCATATGGTATCACTTATATGTGGAATCTAAAATATGATACAAATGCACTTATTTACAAAACAGAAACAGACTCACAGACATAAAAAACAAACTTATGGTTACCACAGGGGAAAGGGGGTGGGGGAAGGATAAATTAGGAGTTTGGGATTAACAGATGCAAACTACTATAAATAAAATAAACAACAAGGTCCTACTGTATAGCACAGAGAACTATATTCAATATCATATAATAACCTACAGTGGAAAAGAATATGAAAAAAATATATATATATACACATTTATATTTCTGAATCACTGTGCTCTACACCAAAAACTAACGCAACATTGTAAATCAACTATACTTCAAAAAAAAATTTCCTCTATGTTTATAAAGAAAAACAGTTAAATATCAAAAGGACAATTACAAAGAGAAGACTCCTTATTCCTGAGAGAAGGCCCAAGAGAGACACACCTGCCATTTCAGTCTCAAAGAACCCAACGAGCGACTGCATAAAGGACAGGACCCACCGGTCTGTGATGTTGGTACTTTCTTTAACCATGTTCTCGTTGTAAAGGAATTCCATTTCTTCCTCCTAGGAAGTGACAATTATTGAAACATTCTGCATGCCTGGGGGAAACTACTGTAGAGAAATGAATTTTTTAAATTATTTAAACTGAAAGAAGTATCCAAACAAATCAAAAAAACACCACAAAAACCCAGACCCTGTTGGCAATCTAAATTTCTGATTCTTAGCGATATTTTCCAAGTAAACTCTGAACTTGGAACATTAAGTCCTCAATTAATGAATTACATTTTTGAGTGAACTAAAGAGAATTTAGGAAAAAATGATTCCTATGCACCAAAGAGTAATTATGAATTAAGAAATATTCCAACATCTTGTTAAGTAGGCGGTTTAGTTACTTTGAATCTGAGGAAGGAAGGACAGTAAAACTGGCTAGGACTGGACATCTGTCTGTAAGTTGAAAAAGAGTACTAGGAATTAATGTCTTTGCTTAAATTATTTTACCGAGAATGCTCTATTCCACCCCTGCTTTTTCCTTTGCAAATCCTCCTCGATCCTGAAGGCCTACTTTACCTGTCCCTACTCAACAGCATCACCATCAGGATAGCAAGGCAGTGACCATGCTGACTCTTGCTCTGATGCTGGAGCCTGCATCTTTCTGCCATGCCCAGATGAGCCCCAACTATGAGTGGTTTGAACCAGCCTGTGTTCCTGAATCCCACACCAGCAGAGGCCTGCAAAGTAGACCCACTGCTGGCCTGAGAGGTGGTGGGATCCAAAAGATAGGAACACTAGGGATGTTGTTCCCAAAGCCTTGTTCTTCTTGGGAGGGTTCATTAGCAGAATGAGATGAGCCAGAGGCAGCAAGAAGTGACCAGCCTGCTGGAATGCAATGCTCAAAGCTTAGCTCTCCAACGAGTTTCTCAGGAAGGAATAATATCACATGTTTAATCAGAAGTAGTTTACTAAGGAATTCTACTTTTAATGTGTTGGAGATAAAAAGATGAGTGGTACCTGAGCCCTGACCCCAAATGGAGTCTAGGAAGCATGCACAGGCACATGTGCAATGAAGCCTGCTGGCCTGAGAGCAGTTAGTAGGGGCAAGGGAAGGGGCTTCTCAGAGGATGCCTCCCAGGCCAGCACATAACTGCTCTGAGGCACTTTCTTATATATCAGAACCACTATTTTTCATCCCAGCAACCCAATGAGAACTTCTCTCACTTTCAGAGTTTCAGCCCAAATGCACTCATCAAGTGGCCTTCCCTGACCACCCATCTGCAGCAGCCTTTACTAGGAGCTCACTCTGATAGTAGCTGACTCTTTACTGGCTCCCCTATCACTAAGTCCCCAGTACCAATTTGGCTGGTTAAATGAATATCCAATGCAACTCTTCTTCAACAGGTGAGGCTTCTGTGTCTTGCAGAGGTGAGCATCTATCCAAATGGTGAAGTTCCAGTCCTGTGCTCTTGGCCCAGCATGGACCCCAGACACCTGTCACACTTTCATCTATGGCCTCCCCAGTGGCTCTGAGCCCCCACCCACCGGGCCTGTTAGCTCCTGTCTCCCATGGAGCTCTGTTTCACAGCTGACCCCTGACCATCTTTCGCAAACCCAGCTCAACCCAGCTCCGTGGGGCAGACCCTACCCCACAGCACTGCAACCCACACCTTCTGTAGCCTCAGGACGTTCTGGATGAAGAAGCGATAGGCATTGTACCAAGGTAGCAGCACATCCTTCAGGACATCTCGAACACCCTCCTCCTTAAAGCGGAGGTTTTCTGCTCTCACCACAGGGGAGTTAATCAGGTATAATCTGGAAGAGGAGAAAAATTACATGGAAAAGGGATGTAGACAGTAAACCAAATATTACTGACATGTTGACAGGGCAATACCCAAATCAGCCCTTTTTCTACAAAAGTGGGGAATTATAAATTCGCTTCTAACAGTCAATTTAAAACCGACAAAATTCTTATTTTGTGTAAGAGACCTAGCAAATTATAAAGGGGAGACCAAAAGTGCCACACCAAAATATGGCACTGAACTAACCTAGAAGCATGCCCTGCGCTGGTCCCAGCACAGGCCTCAGGCAGTATGGCTACACTAAGAGGAAGAAGCCAGGCCCTCCTTCCAGGACATATGTGCAGGCATCAGGGATTCACAAGGAACAGCCACATGTGCTCTGCCAGCACAGAGGGACGCAGGGGGCAGAGACCAGGGATGTTGTTAAACATCCCACAGGATGTTCCCTTCAACACAAAGAATTAAGAGGCCCAAGTTGTCAGCTATGCCAAGGTGAGTCTAACAGATAACTGGGGGTTGCAGGACACCGCACTAACTGCTCCTGGGCAACATGGCAACCGTGAACGGGCTTGCCCACTGCCCCTGGGTGTGGGTCTCTGTGTTCGTAACAGGAAGATGCTGAATAAGATCTCTTTGGTGCCTTTTAACCTGAGCACTCAACGTTTATGACTATTTCAAGCAGTATCTCACATTTCTCTAAAAACTTTTCAGTATTTTTATTTGCTCTAGCATAAATTGTACCTCATACGGCTATTTGAGGAGTAAGTGTAAAATTGAAATAAATGATATAAGAGAATTCTAATATCAATAAGACAGGGAACCTATAGAAGGAATGAGGGAAAGGCACCAGCAACTAGCCTGGGAGTACGTGTGCTGCTTAATAAAATCCAACACACAGCCTCCTCTTCCAAAAGACCTATAGATATAGAAACATCTTTACTATTTAGAAAACCACCTTGGGGGATTAAAGTCAACACCATACCGATGTAATTCTCCACGTAACAGATGTGCATTTTTTTAAAAAAGCTAATTATAAACCAAATTAATAGAATGATTAATATCACTGAAAACATGATTAACAGAATGTAAGATGCTTAATAAGAAATGACAAATACACACAAGGCAGAGCACTGGTTTGTACCTGAGGGCATCAGCACCATATTTTTGAATGACTGAAAGTGGATCTGGATAATTCTTTTTGCGTTTGCTCATTTTTTGGCCATCACTTGAAAAATAGAAGGGAAACACCAAATAAATAAGTCAACATCACAGTTTATATATGGTTACAGATTATCTACTAATTGGAATACGTAAGTGCAAATGGGACACAAGCTACTACTAAGGTACAACAATAGGTTGTTAAAGCTTGTTTTTGAATACTGTAGCGAGTCAATGGAGAAGTTTTGGGATAAATGGCAGCAGGAAGATGCCAGAGTGTAAAAGTGAAAAAACACAGCCTTGGCATTTATCCCAGAGAAACGAAAACTTATATTCACACAAAACCTTAGAAAGTTCACAGCTTTATTCATAGTCAGCAAACACTGGAAACAACCTCAATGTCTCTCAGCAGGTGAAAAGTCAAACTGTGGGTCACCATGGAACACTGCTCAGCAATGAGAAAGAACTACGGATCCATAAAACCACCTGAGGTATCTCCAGGGAATTACAGTAAGCAAAAAAAGCCAATCACAAAAGGTTATATATGATATGAATCCATTTATATAACATACTTGAAATGACAAAATTACAGAGATGGGGAATAGATGAGTGGTTGCCAGGGGATGGGGATTAGGACTGAAGGCTGAGGTGGGAGGAGTGTGAAGGGGTGGGGTGGGTATGGTTATAAAAGGGCAACAGAGGCATCCTGTGATGTTGAAACAGGCCAAGTATCTTGACTGTGCTGGTGGATACAGGAACCCATATATGAGATAATATTGCATGCAATAGCAAATGAGTAAAACTGGGGAAATCTGAGTAAGACTGGTGGATTCAATCAACATCCTGATTGTGACAATGTGCTACAGTTTCAAAAACGTTGACCGTTGGGGGAACCAGGCAAAGCACACGAGGGGTCTCTATTAATTTTTACAACTATAATTCAGTAAGATTTTCAATTATAAAAAAAAAGTACAGACTATAGAGCCAGACTGCCTGGATATAGAACTAGAATTTCACACTCTTTTGCTGTATGACCTTAATTTTTCTGCACTTCAAATTCCCCAAATGTCAAAATGGACAATGAAAGGACCCATTTCAAATAGTTCTGGGGATAAATGAGTGAAGATGTGTAAATGTGCAAAACAGAGCCTGGTACAGTGCCAGGTGTCATCCCCTGCCTTGAACAGCACATGAAGCAAGGTATCTAGGTATAAAAATTTCATTTTCTTCCTTTTATTTGTTTTTACTTTTAATGACTAGAGGCAGTAGAAGGAAAAAATAAGACTCCTCTATAATAAGCCTCTAGAACCAATAGCTTCCTTATATATTAAAAACAGGACAACAAAAATCTATATTAAAGGACCAGTGTACAGATTTAATAAGAGCTATAAGCAAAAGTACTTTATAAAATTCTAAATGACAAAAGTTATTTTATCACTAGTAGTATCATGGGACACATGTCCTCCCCTCTGTCCTCCTCCATTAGGCTTAGCTCTTAATGCAGTCCTTCTCTTAAGACAGAGGAATATGTAGAGACAGAATGTTACAGGTTGAGAAGAGCACAAGGCAGGAGTTGGATGAAAAGGGAGAGCAGGAAGAAGTATAAAGGCAGAAGGAAGGAAGAGAATAGGAACAGAGCTGGGGCATTCCTGAATCCCTTTTAAACAGAGAATGGTTAGATCCAACCAGAACATGCTGAAAGAATAAAGGAGGTCAGGAACTGCAACTCATTATTACACAAGGGAGTGCACCTGCCTTGCCAGGACGAGCCCATTCACAATCACATTTTTGAATGGCGGCCGTCCAAAGAGAGCTGTGGCCAGCACCAACAGGGTGTAAAACCTGGAAAAAAACCCACAAACAAAGAGTTCAATAAAATAAGAAAAGGAATTCAAGCATAGGAAAAAAAAACTGTGTTTACTTATTGGACTGAATTTCTATTTTAGGTAAGTTACACTTCTTGATAATCACAAAGCAATGGTTCTTGATCCTGGATACATCAGAATCACCTGGGGAGTGCTGAAAAATTAGGCACAGGACCCACTGCAGACCAGTCATATTACAGCTTCTCACTAGAAAAACTAAAATGAACTTTATTTAAAGCAAATAAAGCCCTAGAATGAGGTACTGACCCCCTGCTGGGGACAGTACTATCATCTTCCTTGGGGAGCTAGTTGGACAGCCACAAGGCAGAGCAGGGCAGCACTGGGTGGCCTCTCAGGACCTCCCAGAAATGCCAGGCTGGAAATCCAGAGATATGTTGCCTTTAGCACAAGGTCATATGGGACAGTCTGATGACAAAAGATGAAAAAAGCACTCTCATCCAAAAGTTAAAAGCTAGTCTATATGAACATAGAAAATGTTTTTATTCTATCAGATATCATGCATGTTTATATGCTACCTAGATTGTTCCCTAAAAGAACTCTATCACATTCATGTAAGCTGTCCCAGTAAGTAATGCACTTGTGTCATCTCCGACCTGATTTTGCATCCCAAGAACATCACCAGACACAACTAATGAGGACGGAAATCAGACAGGTCAGGAGGACCCTGGTTCCTATGAGAGGCAGCCCATACCTGACAGAAGGCGAGGGAGGCAATGTGCACATGGGGATCCACGTGAGGGCTTTTAACAGTTGCCAGACATGGCAACTCCTCAGAGAAACAACTTATTGGTGAGTCATCTGGCCCTCCCTAAGAAGAGGAGTTTGTATATGGTAGCTGTTTCTACAGAAAAATGGATTGGAAGCTGAAAACATTAAGAACATTAAGTCTGGAATTCCATCAGTTTGTGATGACTACAAATTGTAAAGAGAAAATGATACCAACATTCTTTTAACATTCCTGCAGAAACATTACTAATGAAAGTATAATTAGAACCTGGGTCAGCCAAGCTCATGCATGAAGAGAAGGTAATTCATCTTTTTCTAATTAAGAGGATGAGGGTACTGCTTTAGATAAGGCATCAGATAAAACCAATGCCAAAGTCCTCCCCACCATGTTTTTTTTTCTTTTTTAAGAATTTTAAACCTGGATTTTTTAGAATGTTATGAGGCCAGCCTTAACATCTTAGTACATTTTCAACTAACCCTCCAATTTGTAGCACCCACTCCAGTCAATTCTATGTAAATACCCACTAAACACTTGTGTAAATGATTTGAAGTAAACAAACTAAGGACACATTAATAGTTTTGTATCACTTAACCTTTCCATACACCCAAATCTCTGTATTCCAAAATGTGAAAGAAACAATTCAAACTCTAAAACTACAGCCCTAATAGAGTGTGAGATTCCTGCTCAAAAGACACTTTTATAGTATGTTTAGTGGTGAGGGGCAGAGGGCAGGAGCAGAGCCTGTCTTGTTTTTTTTTTGTTTTTTGTTTTTGTGGTATGCGGGCCTCTCACTGTTGTGGCCTCTCCCGTCGCGGAGCACAGGCTCCGGAAGCGCAGGCTCAGCGGCCATGGTTCACGGGCCTACCCGCTCCGTGGCATGTGGGATCTTCCCGGACTGGGGCACGAACCCGTGTGCCCTGCACTGGCAGGCGGACTCTCAACCACTGTGCCACCAGGGAAGCCCAAGCCTGTCTTGTTTGACACAATCTCCCCAGCACCCAGCTGATAAATGCTCAGTAAAATACCTGTTAAATCAAATCAGTAAAACACTTTAAAGAGGGACTTCCCTGGTGGCACAGTGGTTAAGAATCTGCCTGCCAATACGGGGGACACAGGTTCGATCCCTGGCCCCAGGAAGATCTCACATGCCGCGGAGCAACTAAGCCCGTGCGTCACAACTACTGAAGCCCGCGTGCCCAGAGCCCATGCTCTGCAACAAGAGAAGCCCTCTAAATGAGAAGCCCGCGCACCGCAACAAATAGTCCCCGCTCGCTGCAACTAGAGAAAGACCACGTGCAGCAACAAAGACCCAACGCAGCCAAAAATAAATAAATAAATACGCTTTAAAGAACAAGAAACATACCATCCTCTGGTTTGGTCAATGCCTTCAGCAATGAAATCTGCAGGAAATGCATCCTCAAACTCCCTCTTGTTTTCAAATGGATAATGAATTTGAGCATAGGGCATGCTGCCACTCTCGAACCAACAGTCAAACACTTCAGAGATGCGATGCAACAATCCCTTCCCACAGCGTGAAGGAATGGTCAGATGGTCAATGCTAGTAAACAAAGAAGTAGCCACTTCTATTAATTTTAAGCAAAACAGAAATTACAGTTTAATTGCCAAGAGGAAACACAATGCCCTCACAGCTCTTTCATATGCATCTGCAAACAGAAATATAGGCAGTTATCACAGGCTTTCAGAGAGCACCATCAGGGCTCCATCTGGAAGGTTATATACCAAAGTCTCCTGACATCTAACTCAAGGACAAGAGGCCACCTTTCCTCAATATGACATGAATCATCAACAACAAAGTAATTCAGCAAACTAGTGTCTGATTTCTACATGTAGCTCTGTGATCTGATACAGAGACCATGTCTAAACAGGCTACCTAGCCCGATATGAACTGAAGTGAATCAAACATTCAGAAACTGACCTCTCTCTGTGGAGATCTGAGATCTTTGCTCCTGACAGTTCTTCCAGTTCTGTCATTGACCCAACACACACCACCTGTCAAAACAAAGTTAAAAGGCCTCAGAGCCGAAGATCAAACAGAGTTAATTTATGTAACATTCATGTTTAGGTTTAGAAACCTTTGATCTTCATGAGTTATCAACAAGGTGGCTTACCTCATGAAAGACTATAGGTCACTGACTGAACTGGTGAGCAGACCTCACTTCTTTGCTATCTACCCCTATATCAGAGGGATTCCCAACAAGGAGAGAATTCCACAGCCATCATCTCAACGAGTATTTCTTGAGGGTCTACTATGTCCAAATCTCTGACAAAAATAACTAGCATAAGTGAAATGCCTAGACTGTTACTCTAAGGCATCTTAGTTTGCTCCTGGCACTTGAACTTGGCTCTTTAATCTGAAACCTTCTCAAGTCAAAGCTGGGACTAATTTATTGTGCATGAACTGGACCAAATAGTCAGACTGCAAGACATTAGGATTATACTCATGTAAGGAGACTGGGAGATGGGCCCAGCAGGGGCATTCAGAACAGGCTGAGTCATCTAACAGGGGCCGTGTAGCCGGGCTACACCAGCAGGAGCTGCTGTGGGTTCACACCCAGAGGTCATCTACTACCTAATGAATACCCACAGCCTCTTTCTCTGCACTTCCTGCTCAGTCCTGTAAAGTCCTCTGATTCAGCTACTTCACTGTTGCCTTTCAGGTCCCTACTGGAGATTTACTGAGGTCCCTGGGCTGCTGCTGCTGCTCATGACTGTTCTAATGCTGTCAGCATTGGACAGAGGGAATACATCTATATACCTATGTATGTATTTATTTAGAGACACACACACACACAATTTGATTTTAAATTAAAGGTCTGCAATGTTTTGGTAATTTTTATTATTATTATTATTTTTTTTTTTTTTTTTTTGCGGTACACGGGCCTCTCACTGCTGTGGCCTCTCCTGTTGCAGAGCACAGGCTCGGACGCGCAGGCTCAGCAGCCATGGCTCACAGGCCCAGCCACTCCACAGCATGTGGGATCCTCCCGGACCGGGGCACGAACCCGTGTGCCCTGCATCGGCAGGCAGACTCTCAACCACTGCGCCACCAGGGAAGCCCACTTTGGTAATTCTTTTAAGTCATCCTTTTTTATCACTAATAGGGCCATTTTAATATGCTGTGACTTAGTGCAGCGGGTGGAGTCTCTATTCTGTTCATCAGAAACTCAAAAGGAGAAAAAGAGTTCTGAGCAACACAAGATAAACAATGTGAGGAGTTTCCCGAGAAAAATACAAATTACATTTTTCACTTTTACACAGAGGGAAATTTTTTTTTTTTTTTTTTGCGGTACGTGGGCCTCTCACTGTTGTGGCCTCTCCCATCGCGGAGCACAGGCTCCGGACGCGCAGGCTCAGCGGCCATGGCTCACGGGCCCAGCCGCTCCGCGGCATGTGGGATCTTCCCGGACCAGGGCACGAACCCGTGTCCCCTGCATCGGCAGGCGGACTCTCAACCACTGCGCCACCAGGGAAGCCCTACACAGAGGGAAATTTAAAACTATATTTAATTAAAGTAAAAATAAATTAAAATCTTAAAAACATATTCTTATTTATGTCATGATTCTAGGAAGGAACAAAGAAAAAAACCTGATGCAATAAGAAAGGGGCAAAGAAGAAAAGAAACCATATTCTTTTATCCCATACTGAGATGCATGAATGAAATGCTTTAGCAAAAATCAACACAAGTAAACACTGCCCTGCCTCACCTCCTCGAAGTCATCGCTGACCCACAGTGGGATAGGAGTGCCCCAGTATCTGTTTCTGGAAATTGCCCAGTCACGTGCATCTTTCAGCCAATTTCCAAATCGCTTTTCTCGCACAAACTCTGGGACCCTGCAATAAACAGATCAGATAACCAATCACATAAAAACATTAGTAAGTAAATTTGTAAATTAGATCTGCATAAGCCTTTGTGAACCTAACATTCTGGAAATGCTGAGCTCACTCCTACGAGAATGTCTTCCAAATGGACAGCACCAGAAGACCCACAGAGGCTGTTTCTGCTATGAATCCATCCCAGGAAGATGCTCTGTAATATGAAACCCCACAGCACACAAGCTCTGTCCTGCTCTCCAACTGCAGGACTGCCACAATCCTTTAACCAATCACCATGACGACAGCTAACCAATCACCATGACGACAGCTAGCCTGATCTTACTTAGATCTAGTCTTCAGGTCATCCATACAATAGCGCTTTTACTGCGCTCAGTAAAAGCATTAGCAAGGGCTAATTAGCAAGGGCTCTTAATCACCTACAAAGTAAGAGTCTGAATAGGAGGGGTTATGTGTAGCTGGTGAGAAGCTGCCTCTCCAGGCTCACCTGCAGTCCCGCCACTGCACTGTAGGCTCTAGCAATAAGGCAAGTTCCTTAGAATGCAGCTTCTTACCTCACTGCCTCTGTCCATGCCATCCCTCTACTTCGATAACGTTCACCCAGCCACCCTCCTTCCCTCAGCCACCCCCCTACCCAAGGCTCTTATAGCTTCTGACTGGTAAATGACTCCTTATTCTTTAAGGTTCAGCTTTGTAGGAAACGCTGTCAAGCTCAAGGCTGAGTTAGGGCACACCTAGGCTCCAAAACATTTTGTCTTCTCAGGTGCTGCAGTTACCATCCTAGGTCAGTTTATAGGCCTGCACACCTGTCACCAGCCCCCCTCAATGAGGCAGCCACACGAATATTCTATACTCAGTGCTCTACCAGGAAACTAAAGAGCTTCCTAGGTATAAAAATGAAAAAACATTTTGCTCTTGAGAAATTCACTTTGCTAAGAAATATAGAAAGCTATAGTTTTCTTTTACTGCCCTGAGATTCTCCCCATTCTTCCAAAATCAAATGCACTATTTCTTACTTCCCCAGAGAACACAACTTAAAGTCAAGCTGGATTCTTGGGGAAAATAAGAAATAGTTATTACCCTCAAAACTCTCAGGGAAAAACATTCTTCTGGAATACACAGATTTAGTTTTGTATCATTCTTGCACCTACAGGTTGAAGTACAGTAGTCCCCCTTTATCTGTGGTTTCATATGGTCTCAGTTACCCACAGTCAACCGTGGTCCAAAAATATTAAAAGGAAAATTCCAGGAGTAAAAAGTTCATAAGTTTTAAACTGCACGTTGTTCTGGGTGGCATGATGAAGTGTTGCACCCTTGCACTCCATCCTGCCTGGGAAATGAACTATCCCTTTTTCTAGCATATCCAGGCTGTATATGTTACCCGCCCACTAGTTACTTAGCAGCCATCTCGGCTACCACATCAGCTGTTGATTATCTCAGTGCCTGTGTGGAAATAACCCTTATTTTTACTTAAAAATTGGCCCCAAAGGGCAAAAGCAGTGATGCTGGCAATTTGGATATTCTCTTACCGTGCTTAATTTATACATTAAACTTCATCATAGGTATGTAGATATAGGAAAAACACAGTCTATACAGTGTAGGGTTTGGTACTATCTGCGTTTTCAGGCACCCACTGGGGGTCTTGGAACATACCCGCTACGGAAAAATGGAGGAACTACTGTAACACCTCTCTGCAGTTTAGATATTAGCTGAGGAGAGAAAGGCTTCTGTTCCTGCAGTGTTTATCCATGAAACCAGTGTACACAAGACATTGTCATATTTTAGGAACTCAACAAGTGTCAAAAGTAGTAAGTGTAAATGGCTTTTGTAGGTATATCCAAAAATAAATGTATATCCTGAAAATGACTACTATTTAAAGCTAATGGACTCTGAGAGTACAGCCAGTTTTCCAAAGTCATTCCATTCTTTAAATCAAATAAATGGCAACTTCTCATTTCCATTGGGTTTAAAAAAGAAAAATGTTCCCCTATATGTCCTGTCATAAGAGGGCTGTTTCTTCTGTTATATAATATTATTTAAATTATTTTGTGTTCCTGAATAAACAGAAAAATAGCTATTATTACAATATACAATAAAAGATGGCTTTTAAAATTACTATAACTTGAGGGAAGTATAAACCAGTACTAACTACATGACAAAGGACATTATGAAGACACACATCTTATTGCTCACCAGTAACATAGGTCATTGTTCCTCAGCAGGTGGTCTACCATATGCTCCACCCGAACGAACCAGCTAGGCACTGCTTTGTAAATGAGGGGAGTGTCTGACCTGCGGAAGCAAAAATGCAGAATGTGGCTGGGCAGACTGAGGTATGCAGGGGCAAAGGGTAAGACTGACCTTTAGTTTCTTACTGATATCATCACCAACTATTAGGCCTTCTACTGATATTTATTTCTATTGCAAATACTAATGTCTATGTCATCTCCCTCCATCTCTCACAAGAAGGTGAAAGCTAATAAGAGAACAAGAAAAAATATAGTTCTGCTGTGTGACAGTTGACTAAGAAATGATGTCAACCTCAGCAAAGAGGAAACACGGGAACAAAACGTGATGCCACTGAACATTCCATTTTCACCCACATCTTTATAGTATGATGTTATATTAAAACTTGCATCACAGGGACTTCCCTGATGGCATAGTGGGTAAGAATCCACCTGCCAATGCAGAGGACATGGGTTCGATCCCTGGTCCTGGAAGATCCCACATGCTGCAGAGTAACTAAGCCCATGCGCCACAACTACTGAGCCTGTGCTCTAGAACCCATGAGCCATAACTACTGAGCCCACGCACCACAACTACTGAAGCCTGCATGCCTAGAGCCCGTGCTCCGCAACGAGAGAAGCCACCACAATGAGGAGCCCATGCACAGCAACAAAGACCCAATGCAGCCAAAAAAAAAAAATTGCACATTATATTTCTCACTAAATTCCATTAGAAAGTTTTAGAGTTATATCTCATCCTAGAGAACTGTGATCCCAACACAATACATATTGGCATATGCCTGTTTCTTACACCTAAGGAACGAAATAACTTAATATATGAATTCATAAAATTCTCCTTAAAACAAGAATGAAGTTTTCAAACACTAACTCTAAAGGATACAAATGAGATGGGAACCATGAACTGATGGAATGGGCACACATATCAAATGTATCCACAAAGCTGAAGCTTGAGCTACATTTCATCTCACCTCCAGCAGAAAGGGTAGCTGTGGGTAAAGGTGCTGGCAGCAAGAAGTCGACCTTGTTCCTTTAGGGTCCTGATAATATTTTTGTCAGCATCCTATTTAAAAAAAATTTTAAATCTAGCCATTAAAATATCCTACAATACTTAGTAATACAATATAATTAAGTATATTACTAAACTTTGTTATTTTGATACCTTTACTATGAATAAAAGGCACAAATAACAAATGTACTATAAAAATACTTGGTTCACATTTCAGCCACTGTGTAACTTTAAGTACTTTTAAAGTACGTTCCAGACCACTTAAGGCAGTGAAATTTTCAATCAGCAATGATTACCCCAAGGTCACAAAGCCGTTTCCGGAGTCACAAACCAGAGCCCACTTTTTCTGATTTCTACCTTTGAAATTACAGCATGCTTCCTCTGAAGATACTAGACCCTTGGAATGCAGCTGATAATATGTCTATTTTTTCTGATTTTATGTGCTCAAACAAAACAAAACAAAACAAAATCTACTTCCTGGGGGAAAAAAATCCCACATATGGAAGCTATTTAACAAAAAACTGATTAATGAAAGAAGTACGATGAAACCGACACCTTTCTAAGCCATAGAGATACAGACCTTCACATACTGTCCTGCAAAATCTGCCACTTCCCCTGTGAAACAGCCTGAAGCATCCACAGGGCAAACAGGGACAGAGTCTTTCTGAATGATATTGAAATCCATACAGACCCGATAGTCATCCTGGGGAAAAGGAGAAAGGTAGAAGAAGGGAAGAATAAAACAGTTAAGTGTGGGTGTGGCAAGAGAGGAGCATATGAGGCAATAAATTTAGAGGAAAATTTTTCAGTATTCTGACATATAAATGTATCCAACTTTCATTATCCTCTCAACTGAAGTTAACTCAAGGATTATTCAGAGAATCCAGAGCCCTATAGCAGGGTTAGGGGATTAGATCAGTCTTCCCAGCCATTACTTCACAAACCCCTAATATAGCTGAGTATCCACTAAGTAAGAAGAAACATATGAATACATTAGAACAAAATCAAATTTGATTTATAACAGCAGCATGTATACACATACATGTATGCACAAAGCAGAAGAACATACACGTGTAAGGCATAAACCATTTAGTACTGCACAATGCTTGATGTGCATATGGATTTGCATCCTGTCAAAAGAGTGCCTGAAAGGATGGCAACAGTGATCTAAATCCAAATTACTCATTTTACGGGAATTCCCTGGTGGTCCAGTGGTTAGAACTTGGCGCTTTCACTGCCAGGGCCTGGGATCAATCCCTTGTCAGTGAACTAAGATCCCACAGGCCGCGTGGTGTGGCGTGCATAAATAAATTAATTTAAAAATAATAATAAATAAAACAAACAAACAAACCCCAAACTATTCACTTTACAAATAAGTAATATGGGCCCCAGGCAGGCTGGGTTCACCACAATGCTTCAGGAATACATTTTGAGCAATGTTAACAATAATAAGGGCAAACTGATTATAAAGTGCTATATCAAACAGTGCTCTGAACATCTGACTACATTATATTAGCTCATTTAACCTTTACAATGATCCTGTGAGGAAGGCAGATAGATGTACTAGGTTTTCATCATGTGTTCCCCTCAGACAAACCAGCAAGTATCTCCATTTTACGGATGAAGAAGCTGAGGCACAAAGAAATAACTCAGCTGCAAAGTGGCAATGCTCACATTCAGAACCAAACAGCCTGGCTCCAGAGTCCAAGGTCTTTACCTCTTTGCTATGCTGTTTGAATATAAAATTAAAGGGACTGTCTTGGACTAAATAGTGAAACCAAACACTGGTTTGACTCCAAGATAAACTGGAAAGCCAGTATGGTTCCACCTGGGCCTATGTTCAACTCTCGCTATGCTGAGAGGCTGCCTAGCGTGATGCGACATGTGCATGTGGCACATGACAGCCAAGGGCAATGACAGCCTGGTCATGAAGGAAGACCCTGAAAAAAAAAACAGTAAGCAACACAGACAGGACAAGCCCCAAAGTCCAGCAATTTGAACCATTTAGTATAGAGCAAACAGCCCTACTCGATTCGACTAGCTAAGAGCAGCATTCCTGAATGGAGCCAGAGTAACAGGTAATGTTCAACACGGTCATGTAGAAGTGCATAGACTCTGTGGAGAGATCACATAGCACATTGTCTGGCAAAACCGCAACATGGAAGGTCTCTTGGAAAACGTCTACCAAGTGGGGTTAAAGGCTGAAATTTAAAGATCTGATCTTCTATAACATTAACCTGCCTGGCATTCAGGACAGATACACACCAAGAAGTTACCTTTTCATTATTTATTAACAGTGGAACAATGACACCAGTTGACCCTAAAATTATAATGAATAGCTGAAATTTGACTAATTACTAAAACTCAATAAATAGTATTATCAAGAATGCTTACTTTCCATCTAATTTGAATACTGACCAGGTATTAGGTGATATTAAGCAATTGTTAATTTTATTGGGTATAATGGCATGGTGGCTATGTTAAAAATAAAAGTCCTTATCAGTCAGAGATGCATACAGAAGTATTTGCAGATGAA
Source organism: Grampus griseus (assembly GCF_964374135.1). Classification (NCBI taxonomy): domain Eukaryota; kingdom Metazoa; phylum Chordata; class Mammalia; order Artiodactyla; family Delphinidae; genus Grampus; species Grampus griseus. The sequence goes on along the minus strand of NC_139000.1, from coordinate 89,663,515 downwards.
AGATATGATGTTGAGGATTTGCTACAAAACCCTCCAGCCAAAATAAAAAAGGTGTTGGGGAAGGGGACAGGGAACGAGACAGATATAACAGAAATTCCAAATTAATAATTAAAGCAGCTGGATAATGTGAACATAAGGAATATTATATTTTCTTTACTTCTGTGTATGTTTGAAGACTTCCATAATAAAAATCCCTGCAGAGATTAAGTATGAAAAAAAAAAAAGACCAACGGAGACAGACTAGCTTCACTGCCTCTCTGACAAAATGATCAAGCCAAGAGGAATTTGTAGGTCCCCAGTGGGTGCTACACCCCCAGCAGTACACACTCTTACAGTGTCAGGCACTGTGCTAAACGCTCTATATGGATGACTCCACTTAATCCCTGTAGTTTCCCAGACGGGCAGGTACTATCATTCCATGTCACAGAGGAGGAAAAGGAAGTCCAGACAGGCTAAGTAACTTACCCAGAGATGGCCTGTTAGTGGCAGAGCTGTGACCTAAGGTGAGGTCTGGTTCTAAATGTGTGCCCTTAAACCCTATGCTCTTGTTTTACTCATATACAAATTACATTAAAAGGATTACATTTTTGGAAAAATTACTCTGGGAAAAACTTAAAATTAACCACACTGCATAGCTTTGAGGAAAGAGGTCAAATTCTCCCTTCTGATCATATAGTATTTATTTAGTCAAGAATACAGCAAAGGTGATGGAACCTTTCAGAGTTTTGATGGTTGTGGGGACTGTATGACTCTATGCCCTTGTCAAAACTCCCAGAACTGCATATCATAAATGGCAAAGTGTACAGCAATAGTGAATGAATGAAAACACAGCATGCCTTTTAGAAAGACTAAATGCCCAGCAACATTCAGGATTTAGCACACCATTTTCAAAAATCAGCTCAGGGTGAAAAGGAATTACAGATGCAAGTTTTATAAGGTTATCTCTGGGGGCAGTGAGCCTGAAAAGAGGTTAACTCCATAGTGTGAAAAACAGTGAGAAACATCTCTCTTCTCTCTCCCTGTCACACACACACACACACCTCAGTGGCCACTGACGTTTATTTCTCATAAATGCATTTGCAAGACATATACTACTCACAGCACCAAAGTAAGGAGCTTGGTGTACAACCCCAGTGCCTTCTTCCTCCTTCACATAGTTGTCAACAAGCACAGTAAAAGCACCATTCTCTTTACACTGGAAAAGAAAGGTTATCAGGCTTAAAGAGTAAAACAATACCATACCATAATATTAATTTAATAACAGTTTTTGGTAAGAGCCTGAAAAATCTTTTAACATGCAAAATTATTTTCAGAAATAGAAAAGACAGAATAATTCAGATTGGGAAGAAACATGCTAATTCAATACATCGTTTCCATGAATAACAGGTCATCACTTATAAATGAAATAATTATTTGAAGACTTGCAGAGAAAAATTTCTAACTTCCTTTGCCACAAAACTGTGCTTTTTCATCAGTTCTTCCAACCTCACCCCTGCCCTAGAATGCAGTTTTTCGTGAAAATGTCTCAGACGATGTGCTTCCTTAACCATTCACTTCCGGGTATATTTTCAATCACTGCATATGCTTTGCTGCTCCTTTTCCTTTCAGTCCAGCTCAGGTTATTCAGTAATAAAAGGCAAACCTTGGAAGAATCGGTATGGGAGCTGAGTTACAAGTTCTAGTTACAGGTACTCCACCTACTGTAACATGAAGGGAAATGTTCTCAGTTTGATTTTCTTTGTAACAACAATAAAGTCAGGTTCATACACAAACACTACAGACCTACTTCTTCTACCTTTATCTCTTAATATTTCTTTTCTTTGCTTTCTTACCTCTCTGCCTTTGCAAAAAGTACTTTCAGAAATTATTTTCACATTTAATCCTATAATCCTGTGAAAAAGGCATCAGCAGTCTCATGTTTTAAAAATATTCTGGTTGTATTTGAATTTCACAGATGAACAAACTCTGAACAAAGATGAAATGGTTTGCCCAAATCATACAACTAGTAATGACCTGAAAGAAGGTCTTCTGGTTCCAAACGCAATTTTATTTTCAACTATATCACAACTCTTTAATTCTCTGGCATTCACTTAAAACTAAACTTGAAAAATAACTATGAATTTTTAATTGCTATAACCCAAGTCACCTGGAAATATTTTTGGTGTGGTATGATAGGTGCTAAAAGGTGTGTCTTCAATAGTTTAAACATGGAGAGATAATATGTGGGTTCTTAGAATCAGATGTAAGAACAGGGAATACAAAGGTATCTTACTGTTTCTAACTGTAGAGGGTTTCTAACAAAGAAACCCTACATTGCATTCCTATCTCTCGAAGTCCAGTTTTAGATCCTTCCCCTGCCAAGGATGAACTGGGTCAGCATTCACACAGAGAGTTATAGTGCTATCCTTCAAAGACAGCATCTACTCTCATAGCTCTCACTTAATATTTCAGAACACGTGTATTTTAGGTATACACCAGATGATTTTTGTCTTCAAAGAATTTGCAGCATCTTTCTAAAACTCACCAAACGTTCTAGAAATTTCAGGAAGCTAACTGAATGGATAGTTGTTGTTCTTAAATAACTTAGATCAGTATGAACTGAGTGCATATTCCAGACAGACTTCTGATTTAACCTAAAGTTCCTATCTATTGTGCTCATGTGCATTTTCTGAGAGGGCTGAACTTTCCTTAGGTTCTCAAAGGGATCTAGTGTAAGAGGTTTTAAGACAAATAAAAACAAATACAAGAAAAACATGTTATGATACAGAAGAGAAGAATGCAGGAATGATATTTTTCAGAGGGAGAAACCAAAGAAGCATTTCAAAAATTGCTTTTTTTTCAGATGGCACCTGAGTTTAGCCTTGAAGAGTGTCAAGCTGATATGACGTTAAAGCAAGGTGAGGGTTTTTTAAAAAAGAGGAGGAAGACAATAAAAACAAAGGCAGAGAGGGAGGAAAAGAAAGGGCCAGTGTGATGGAAGCAAAGGATATGTTTAAATCAACATTAGGGAATGTGGTTAGGGAGTAGGACTGCCTTGTGTCAACTGGAGAATACCCATTGAGGAATGTGCTGGCAAATGACTACAGGCTCAAGGGAGGGACCAGACCAGGTAAAGTGTTTGGAAATCCATCAGCAGCAACATGGAATGAGGAGGAATGCCATTAGTTAGGAGATAAAAAACATGGGAAAACACTCAGGTGCACAAAAATGTAGAGGCAGATGTGACGTTGTGGACAGAGCCCAAATGGCAGAGATCACCTGCATTAGCCAAACTCTATCCCTACACTGAACCAGAACAGAGGTAAGCAAATATTTTATCATGGGCTATGGTATAAGGTTTTGTTGGCTAATGCTACGTCCAACTGAAATAATTTCCACATAATGTGTAAAACCGGGTCTGAGAGTGTTGCTCATTATTTCACTCCAAGACCTATAAATAAGAACCAACAGGAAATTCCTGCTGACTTTATTCTTTTGTTGTTGGTGGTGGGGTTTACAGCTACAGCTGTGGATTCTGTTGCCAGAAAATGGAAAACCACATAAAATAGCTTTGTGACTCTTATAAGAACTAAGTTACTAAATGTCTGAGCTTAAAGCACCCACCTCATCAATTCCTGGAAATGAACTCTGTTTACTTTTACACACACAGTTTTGTAAAAGCACTACCTTAAGTTTGTAAAAACAAAACTCAAAAAACAAAAAACACCTCAACGACTTGCCTGGGTGATGTGTGGACTATAAACAATACAAATATACACATATTAAATCTTATCAAAGTAACTGATTCCTTATGTAATCTGAGAAAAGTATTTAAAAATTCCTATAGGATTTTAATTATTAAAGCAAGAAGGCAATACAAACAGAATTTAATTTTTGTAATACTAAAACAGATTTTTGGATTTAGGCACACTTGTACAAACAATATAACAATAAGACAATATAAATACCACTCCAGTTATCAAATACTTGGGTTGTGGACAGCTCCTGTGGTAGAAGTCTCTAAGCTCACCTTTATAAAATAGTCAAACAGCGGTCTGTATTTCTTGCCTTTGAGATAGGCACCAGGCAATCTAGAAAAAAGAGAAAGGCAAACTCACAATTAAAATTATCAAAGAAATGAGGCTACAGCCACATCAAGTTATCATTCCCTTCTGGTTTCCTTGTTCCTAAATCATGAGTGCTGGAACGTGTGACCTGAATGTACTTGGTATTAGTACTTAAAACTAAACTTGCATAATATAGCTTTTGGGCAATAAAGTATCTCACTTTTTAAAGCTAAAGACACACATGCACGTGCACACACACACACATACAAATCAATGAGGTGTATATTCACCTTTCAAGGATCTCATAGTCACTCTCCAATTTATAGAGGGCTGATAATCTGGCTTCCATTAAAATGTATAATTTTCCTCTGACAGCATCTATGAGAGCAAGGGAAAAAGTGGACTTCAATGATATTCAGGCTTTGGCTTACGCTAAAGACATGCATCTGCATATTTTTCCCTCCAGGGGCTCCTATATCACCTGCATCCAATGTGCTCAGCACTGACAGAGGAACACCAAAAAGAACGCTAGGGCACACATGCTTTCCAAATACGAAAAAGACAAAAACATCAAATGCTGTTAAGGCAGCTCATCAGTTGTTGCTAACTGCACCTCTATTCATTTTAAGTAAATTAATCTTTTCTCCTACCAAAAGTAACATATATGAGTGCTTAAAATCCGTAACATTAGCAAACCAAGAAGAGATCACAAAGTAAAAGTTTCCCATAATCTCATACTCCCCACCCCACCCCGCCCCCGCCTCGACACTATCGTTTCAGTGTCTATTCCTCCAGGTGTTTTTCTACGTATATATCAACATACATATTATGTAAACATGTAACTTAATAATTATGGGATATAACTCAATACAGTTTTGTAATTTGTTTTCACATAATACATTGTGAACATTTTCTCATATGTTAGCACATATAGATTCTCTCATTCTTTTAAATAGCTTCTATAGTATTCCATCTTATGGAGGTACAAGTTATTTTTAACATATCAATTAATGCTAGACAATTAAACTGTTTTCAAATTGCTACTGCTATGAACACTGGGATAACGAATATTCTTATACATGTCTTTGTACCCATATTGGAAACATTTCTGAAGGATACTATCCTAGGAAGAGAAAAGCTGAAACAAATGCATAAACATATAAAATTTAATAGATACTGACAAATTGCCTTACAAAAATTTAGGCTAATTTAAACGCCCACATGTAAAGTATGACATACCCAAGAATATACTAAAGCTATACCTAAGAATATACTAAGGCTGTAAGAAAAATGAGTATCTATGGATCCTTGTGAAGGCCTTTGCAATTCACTGAAAAACTACCACAAATAATGTTGCCATCCACCAGTTCTGACCTCACAGGAACTTCATTATAAGTGGAGTCTATATTTTCTGAATAAAACACAGAACACATGGTACACAAGAACACAAGAAGTAAAAGAGTTGTATGCAGGCAGATGAATGACATGATTGAAATCTCAGCCAGATGGCCTTTATGGCTGTCAGGCTTACTACGGAATGGCCATGATCCACAGGCAACTCAGGAAACTTATAACAGACAGAAATGCACTTGCAGGGAGAAGCAGCAGTAGACACCAGAGCCAGGCTCTATGTGGAAACAGCTCCTTCCCAGTTGATATCGCTAGAAACCAACTCTTGGTCTTAGCTACTCCTAAGGCACAGCTAAACAATGATAAAAATATCTGACGCCCAACACTTTTCCATTCCTTTCTCAATATTCTTCCCTTGATAGCACAAGCTATTGTGAATCAAGTTAACTGTCTTGTAAGACGGATTCTTTTTCTGGCTATGAGTTTTTCTTTTCTTTCCCTGACTTCCCCCTGCTCCCCATAAACTATAGAAACCTGAAGGTACCAACCTTCTTTTTTCATATAAATCTCTATGGAAAGGGCCTCATCAAGACTATGGTTAACTTGACCACCAGGAAATATTTGAAAGGTACAAAGTTCTCAAGTTCTGGTACCAATTCTATGATACTATGATATAGAGTAAGAAATATATATTTGGTCTTAATCCCTGTTCTGGCAGAGCTCTTAAAACCCTTGGAATTCCCTAAGTGGTGGGAAGGTGTCTTTTGTTACGTTAATGGAGTGACTTTTGTAAAACCCCTAGGTAACCTAAGGATGGTGAACCAAGCACATGGCTACAGGGTTGGAATTTTCATACTCCACCTCCAGCCCCCTCTGGAGAGGAGAGAGGGGTCAGAGGATTGAGTTCAATCTCCAATGGCCAATGATTTAATCAATTGTGCCCATGTAACAAAGCCTCCATAAAAACCCAAAAGGATGGGGTTTGGAGAGTTTCCAGGTTAGTGAACGTATCCACATGCTATGAGAGTAGCCCACCCCAGTTCTGGGGAGAGAAGTTCCTGTGCTTGTGACCCTTCCAGATCTCACGCTATGCACTTCTTCATCTGGCAGTTCATGTGTATCCATTACAATCTCCTTTTATAATAAACCAGTAATCTAGTAAGTACAATGTTTCTGAGTTCTGTGAGTTGCTCTTCGGACCCAAGGAGGGCGTCATGGGTTGGTGAGAAGCCCAGGTGACAACCGGAACTTGTGACTGACATCTGAAAGGGGGCGGGGGGGTTGCAGTGGCAGGGGGAAGTCTTGTAGGACTAAGCTCTTGACCTGTGATATCTGACTCAAGCTCCAGATAGCTAGTGCTTGAATTGATTTAATTGCTTGGCGGTGTTGAGAAAACACATACTGGAGATTCCTAATAGCAATGATACGCCACCCCCTTTGAATCTCAGGTTCTTCATCTGTAATAGGAGCATGATGTATAAAAGTATTATAATCTGAAAAGTATATGAAATTTTTACTTTTTATATCTCTGTACAACGTTAATTTTTTTGTGTTAATTTTAATGTTTTGTGTTAATTTTTCAATCAGAAATGAAAATGCTCTTAGAGGTTATTTTTCTGATTAAATCTAATACTTTTTCAAAAACTTCTATTTTTACTCCACAAAGAAATGTAGGACTTCCCTGGTGGTGCAGTGGTTAAGAATTCGCCTGCCAATGCAGGGCACACAAGCCCTGGTCCAGGAAGATGCCACCTGCCATGGAGCAACTAAGTCTGTGCGCCACAACTACTGAGCCTGCGCTCTAGAGCCCACGAGCCACGACTACTGAGCCCGTGTGCCACAACTACTGAAGCCCGCATGCCTAGAGCCTGTGCTCTGAAACAAGAGAAGCCACCGCAATGAGAAGCCCACACACTGCAATGAAGAGTAGCCCTGGCTCACCACGACTACAGAAAGCCCGCGCGCAGCAACGAAGACCCAATAAAGCCAAAAATAAATAAATTAATTAATTAAAAGAAGAAAAGAAATGTAATTTTTTTTCTTTTTAACCATTGCATCAAATAGGATAAAATGCCTAGGAATAAACCTACCTAAGGAGGCAAAAGACCTGTACTCAGAAAACTATAAGACGCTGGTGAAAGAAATCAAAGGTGACACAGATGGAAAGATACACCACATTCTGGGAGTGGAAGAATCAATATGATCAAAATGACTATACTACCCAAGGCAATCTACAGATTCAGTGCAATCCCTATCAAATTACTAGTGGCACTTTTTGCAGATCTAGAAAAAAAATCTTAAAATTTGTGTGGAAACACAAAAGATCTCGAATAGCCAAAGCAATCTTGAGAAACAAAAATGGAGCTGGAGGAATCAGGCTCCCTGACTTCAGACTATACTTCAAAGATACAGTAATCAAGACAGTATGTTACTGGCATAAAAACAGACATATAGATCAATGGAACAGGATAGAAAGCCCAGACATAAATCCACGCACCTATGGTCAATTAATCTATGACAGAGGAGGCAAGAATATGCAATGGAGAAAAGACAGTCTCTTCCTAAGTGGTGCTGGGAAAACTGGACTGCTACGTGTAAAAAAATGAAATTAGAACACTCCTTAACACCATACAGAAAAAAAAACCCAAAATGGATTAAAGACCTAAATGTAAGGCCAGATACTATAAAACTCTTAGAGGAAAACATAGGCAGAACACTCTTTGACATAAATCACAGCAATACCTGGATCTACTTCCCAGAGTAATGAATATAAAAACAAAAACAAACAAATGGGACCTAATTAAACTTAAAAGCTTTTGCACAGCAAAGGAAACCACAAACAAAAGGAAAACACAACTCACAGAATGCGAGAAAATATTTGCAAATGAAGAAACCGCCAGGGGATTAATCTCCAAAATATAAAAAATAGTTCATGCAGCTCTACATCAAAAAAACCCAAACAATGGAGTATTATTCAGCCACAAAAAAGAATGAAACAATGCCATTTGCAGCAACATGGATGGATCTACAGATTATCATACTAAGTGAAGTAAGTTAGAGGAAGACAAATATCATATGGTTATCACTTATATGTGGAATCTGAAAAATGATACAAATGAACTTATTTACAAAACAGAAAAAGACTCACAGACTTAGAAAACAAACTTATGGTTACCAAAGGGGAAGGTTGGGGGGAGGGATAAATTAGGAGATTGGGATTCATATATACATACTATTATATATAAAATAATCAACAAGGACCTACTGTATAGCACAGGGAACTCTAGTCAATACTCCATAATAACCTATATGGGAAAATAATCTGAAGAAGAATAGATATGTGTATGTATAACTGAATCACTTTGCTGTACACCTGAAACTAACACAATATTGTAAATCAACTATAGTCTAATACAAAAGAAAAATTAAATAAAAAACTAAAAAAAAAAAAAAAAGTAGTATTTACTTCTACACTGGACCAAGAAGGAAATTCTGGGTAAAAAAATAGTCCTTTTCCTAGGCCAAGGGAAATAAGTAGATAAACTAGTTGCTTGGACATGTAAAAGAGGGGAGTAGGAATCAGTAAACTAAGATGTGTTCCACATGTTTTCTTATATTATTTTCCCTAAACTCCTGAAAATATACTCTTGACCTTCACTCTGTCCACTTCTTATGGCTTCCTTTCTGGATCCCTTGCCTCAAGCCTTGGAATTCACCAACATGAAACAGGCATGGTTATCCTTTCAGGAGGCCCAAACAGTTGGATTATTTCCAGCTTTAGAAGTACACTGGAAGCTAACTGGCTTTGCTGTGCTGTTTGAAACTCATTATCAGATTTCTCCCTCCAAAACATATCCTGCTACATAACACCATACCTATGTATTCACTACTAGAAAATTATTTAGTAGAGGTTTTCTGGGTTTCTAAGAAATTTTAATAAAAGGCAAATTTCCCCAGGGTTATTAGCACATATGAGTGATTATGACATACGTAAGAACAGATTCCCAAACAATAAATCATAAGACATGTGACCAGAGAGTTCATGCTACCTCCCAGCCCCAACGGCTTTACTGATTCTAGTAAATACATTTATTTTTTGTATAATTTGTAATAAGTTTATTAAGTTATAAGTATAAACTATGTCCTGATTACTAATACTGATGTCTATTTAAAAATCAAAATAAAGAATATTTTTAAAATAATAATTAAGCATGACTTAAGCAACTTTCTGAGAAAATTTTAGATGTTCTCTAATATTGTATCCAACTCAGTTTTCCTTAATGAATTGTGTTCTATTTCTAGTGTGACCCATCTATTGTCTATTTATTTCCTCCTATCTATCATGATAAGACTTTTTAAGCATTCATTCATTTAATTGATATTTATTGAATACTTATTTTGTTCTAGGTAATGGGTTATAAGGGCATAGCCCTAAACAATACATATCCAGGCCCTGCCTTCACACAAACCCAGGGAGTTAAGAGATTTTTCCGTTACTTGATAATAACAACATCCTTGGGAATTCCCTGGCGGTCCAGCGGTTAGGACTCCATGCTTCCACTGCCGGGGGCCTGGGTTCGATCCCTGGTTGGGGAACTAAGATCCCATAAGCTGTGTGGTGTGGCCAAAAACAAACAAACAAGCAAACAAACAAAAAAACCCAAAGTTTATCCTGATAATCTCTCTTTGTAGCTAGATAAAATTACTTGAACAACTTCTACTAAAAATGCCTCTTTTAAAGGGAATGTACTTCAACATAATAAAGGCCATATATGACAAGCCCACAGCTAATATCATACTCTGGTGAAAAACTGAAAGCTTTTCCTCCAATATCAAGAACAAGATAAGGATGCCCACTCTTGCCACTTTTATTCAACATAGTATTAGAAGTCCTAGCTGGAACAATTGGGCAGGAAAAAGAAATAAAAGGTATCTAAATTGGAAAGGAAGAAGTAAAACTCAGTATTTGCAGATAATATGATAGTACATATAGAAAACTCAAGACTCCACCAAAATCTCAGAACTAAAAAATAAATGGAGGGACTTCCCTGGTGGCACAGTCGTTAATAATCTTCCTGCCAATGCAGGGGACACAGGTTTGATCCTTGGTCCGGGAAGATCCCACGTGCCGCAGAGCAACTAAGCCCGTGTGCCACAACCACTGAGCCTGCGCTCTAGAGGCCGCGAGCCACAACTACTGTGCCTGTGTGCCACAACTACTGAAGGCCATGCACCTAGAGCCCGTGCTTTGCAACAAAAGAAGCCACTGCAATGAGAAGTCCGTGCACCACAACGAAGAGTAGCCCCTGCTTGCCATAACTAGAGAAAGCCCACGCACAGCAACGAAGACCCAATGCAGCCAAAAATAAATAAAAATAAATTTATTTTAAAAAATAAAAATAAATAAATGCAGTAAAGTTGCAGCATACAAAATCAATATACTGAAAGCTGTTGCATTTCTATACACAAATAATGAACTACCAGAAAGAGAAATTAAGAAAACAATTGCATTTACAATTGCATCAGAAAGAATAAAATATGTAGGAACAAGCTTAGCAGAGGAAATGAAGGACCTAGACACTGAAAAGTTTAAAACATTGATGAAAGAAATGGAAGACACAAATAAATGGAAAAGTGTTCCATGATCATGGATTCAAAGAATTAATATTGTTAAAACGTCCATACTACTGAAGGAAATCTATAGATTCAGTGCAATTCCTATCAAAATTTCAATGGCATTTTTCACAGAAATAGAATAAACAATCTTAAAATTTATGTGGACCCACAAAAGACCCTGAATAGTCCATGCAATCTTGAGAAAGAAGAACAAAGCTGGAGGCACAACACTCCTTGATTTCAAACTATATTACAAAGTTCTAGTAAGCAAAACAGTATGGTACTGGCATAAAAACAGACACATAGATCAACGGAACAGAACAGAGAGCCCAGAAAGAAACTCACACATAAGACAATTAATTTACAACAAAGGAGCCAAGAATATACAATGGGGAAAGGAGAATCTCTTCAATAAATGGTGTTGGGAGAACTGGACCACTCTCTTATGCCATACACAGAAATTAACGCAAATGGATAAAAGACTTTAACATAAGACCTGAAACCGTAAGATTCCTAGATGAAAACATAGTTGATAAACTTCTTGACATTGGTCTTGGCAATGTCTTTTTTTTTTTTTTTTTTGGCTCTGACAACAAAAGCAAAGGAAACAGAAGCAAAAATAAAAACAAACAAAAAAAAAATGTGGGACTACATTACACTAAAGCTTCTGCACAGCAAAAGTAATCAACGAAATGAAAAGGCAACCATCTGAATGGGAGAAAATATCTGCAAATCATACAGCTGATATGGGGCTAATATCCAAAATATATAAAGAACTGATACAACTTGATAGCAAAACAAACAAACAAACAAACAAAAAAAACCTACCAAACCAATTTAAAAAATGGGTAGAAGATCTGAATAGACATTTTTCCAAAGAAGACAATCAGATATCCATCAGGTACACGAAAAGATGCTCAATACCAGTTATATAAGGGAAATGCAAATCAAAACCCCAATAAGGTATCACCTCACACCTGTTAGAGTGGCTGTTTTCAAAAAGACAAGAGACAGCAAGTGTGGGCAAGGATGTGGAGAAGAGAGAATCTCTGCACTGATGATGGGAATGTAAGCTGGCGTAGCCACCATGGAAAACAGTATGGGAGGTTCCTCAAAAAATTAAAAATACAACTACATATGATCCAGTAATTTTACTTCTGGGTATTTATGCAAAGAAAATGAATACAATAACTTGAAAAGATATCTGCACCCCATGTTCATCACAGCATTAATTATGATAGTCAAATTATGGAAACAACCTGTGTCCATCAATGGATGGATTGATGAAGAAAATATGGTATGTATATGTACAATGGAATGCTATTTGGCTGTAAGAAAGACTGAAATTTGGCTGCTTAAAACATCATGGATGGGGCTTCCCTGGTGGCGCAGTGGTTGAGAGTCCGCCTGCCGATGCAGGGGACACGGTTCGTACCCTGGTCCGGGAAGATCCCACATGCCGCGGAGCGGCTGGGCCTGTAAGCCATGGCCGCTGAGCCTGCGCGTCCAGAGCATGTGGTCCACAACGGGAGAGGCCACAACAGTGAGAGGCCCGCATACCGCAAAAACAAACAAACAAAAAACACTCCATCATGGATGGACCTTGAGGGCATTAGGCTAAGTGAAATAAGTCAAAGAAAGACACATAATATATTATCTCACTTATATGTGGAATAAGAATGAAATCAAAGCAACAAAAATAAACCTCATGGATACAGAGAACAGACTGGTGGTTGTCAGAAGCAGGGGTGTGTATGTGTGTGTGTGGGGTGGAATGGGTAAAGGGAGTTAAAAGATACAAACTTCCAATTATAAAATAAGGCGTGGGGATATAATTTATAGCATGGCAACTATAGTTAATAATACTGTATTACAGGGCTTCCCTGGTGGCGCAGTGGTTGAGAGTCCACCTGCCGATGCAGGGGACACGGGTTCATGCCCCGGTCCAGGAAGACCCCACATGCCGCGGAGTGGCTGGGCCCATGAGCTATGGCCGCTGAGCCTGCGCATCCAGAGCCTGTGCTCTGCAACGGGAGAGGCCACAACAGTGAGAGGCCCGCATATCGGAAAAAAAAAAAAAATAATAATAATAATACTGTATTACATATTTGAAAGTTACTGAGAGAGGAGATCTTAAAAGGTCTCACCACAAGAAAAAAATTCTGTAAATATGTATGGTGATGAATATTAACTAGACTTACTATGGTGTTCATTTCATGAGGTACACAAATGTTTATTTTATTGTAAACCTAAAATTAACATAATGTATGTCAATTATACCTCAATTAAAAAAGTAAAAAAAAAAAAGGGCAGAAATGTAAGCTTTCATTCTTTCCCAAAATTCGTTAAAATTATTTTATTCATATTGATCATAAGTAACCAGGCTCACACTTACCTTTAATCTTCACATACTGCATATCTGGATTAACACACAGGGCAAGGTTACTAGGTAGAGTCCAGGGAGTAGTTGTCCAGGCAACCAAAGATATACTTTCATCTTCCTCCAAAGGGAAAGTTACAAATATTGAAGGATCTTGAACATCCTGAAATAAAATGAAATAAAGTATTCTTTTACAGATTCCATAATAGTAGACATGGAAGAAAAACGAACTGATCCTAAAGAATAAAATAAACTTTTATTTTCAGAATAAACTGAGCTTTAAAAAAATCTGCCATATTTGTAAAAAGAAAATACAAAGAGAGAAATTCCAAATACATTTTTTATATAAAGAAAATGCTTTAATAATTACCTTAGTAGTCACAAATAAAACATTTATAGTGTAGCAAGTGGGATACATAAATGAGGTTTCACTATTACAATGATCTATTTTATAACAAGTCCATAAAGAATTAGGTCAATAAAATGACGATTTTGGAAAACAGTGTTATTCTTTATTTGAATTGAAGGGTATATGAGAATTCTTTTCAACTTTTCAGGAAGTCTGAAATTATGCCAAAAATTAAAAACAAACACAATCCTTAGTACACACTCATAGTATGGCCAAAGTGAAAAAAGACAGAAAATACTAAGTGCTGACAAGGATGCAGTGTCATCAGAACTGTCTAGTGGAAGTATAATCCCTTTGGGGTTAGAGTGGGAGGCAATGAACCATTGTCCATGCATGGGTCAAATCTGGCTGTTACCTGTTTTTATAGAGCCCAAGACCTAAGAATGGTTTTGACAGGACTGAAAGATCTGGCCAACAAAGTCTAAAATATTTACTATCTAGCCTTTACAAAGTTTGCCAACTCTTGTACTAGGGCTAAATGTAAGTATACGTTATGACTCAATAATCCCACTCCTGGGAATGTGTATATATGCTCCCCAAAAGACAAGTTCCAGAATGCTCACGGTAGTACTACTGATAAGAGCCAAAAATTGTATATTACCCAAATGTCCATCGACAATAGAATGGATAAGTTAAATACTAGACAGTCATTAAAATGATGATCTACAACTACACACAACATGGATGACTTTCACAAACATAATCTTGAGCAAGAGAAGCCAGATGCAAAAAAAGAACAAAGTGTACAATTCCATTTATATTTAGTACAGAATCAGCAAACAATGAGGTTGGAAGCGAGGACAGTGGTTGCTATAGAGGAGTGGGGGGATACATGCTAAACTGAAGGGACCATGAGAAGGGAGAGCTTTTCACAGGTTGCTTGACAAGGTTCTTCTTTAACTTTATCTGGGTGTTGGCTTCACATTCATTTTGTGCCAGTATATGGAACAGAGTAAGTAAATGGAGGAGCAAAAAAATGTTGTCTTATTAAACCAGGAAATAGGTACTAAGATATAAAAATTATTAATTTTAGTACGTATAGTAATAAACATAAAAAAATTAAAAAGCCACTGAAGAGAACTCTAAATAAAACATTAATAGTGATTTCCTTTGGGTACTGAGATTATAATTTTTTTCCCTCTTCTTTATATCTTCTATGGCTTCTGAATTTTCCACAATGAGCATAAGCCTCATAAATAATCACATCAACCAGACTTCTAAAAACTAAAAATTTAGACAATATAAAAAATAAATATTTTTATATACCACAAGTTGGTTTACCTTTGGAAAAGTTGGAAGGACTTTCTTCTGTAACTCAATTTAGTTCCATACAGCTTGCTCTTTCCCAATAAGAGAATGTATTTATTTACTTATAGAAGAGTATACACTTTGAAAACCCTAGGACCTAACAAGCTATAATGGGACTCTAACATGTAAAAATTTAGTTACCAAACAAAATTCCAGCATAGTACACAGGATTTATATTACAAAACATTTGGAGCAACACCAATTGTTACCATTTAAAAAGAAAAAAAGGCTGTGCCCTCTGAACACCTCAAATATCTATCAAAAGAATGAATAAATAAATTGTAATCTGTTATATGAAACACTATACAGCAGTTAAAAATAAACTTAAAGCTACATGTATCAATATGAAGAAAATTTAAAACAATGTTTAGTATAAAAGGCAAGAATAAATAGAAATAATAAGAAAAATGCAGAATAAATACAATGAATGAGATTTAAAAACTTGCGAACAACACTAAATACTGCTTACGGATACTTATATAGATAATAAAAATATGCATGAAAAAGAAACACCAAATTCAGCATAGTGGTTACCTATCAGGATGTGAAGAAGGAAATGGAAAAGAGAAATGTGCTGTAAATAAACGAACTGTGGTATATTCACCTACACAGAAATTAGAACAAAAGACCCAAAACTACACATAACATGGATGACTATCACAAACATAATGCTGAGTGAGTAAAGCCAGAAACAGAAGAATACATAGTGGATCTTTCCATTTCTTCAAAGTACAGAACCAGACAAAACTAATCAACTGCTATCTGTGACATTTGATGTATTTGAAATCAACAACGGATGCATTTAGTGAAACCCATGTTTTGTTTTTTAATTTTTTGGCCACGCCACGAGGCTTGCGCGACCTTAGTTCCTTCCCCAAAAGAGCCTGTACTCCTCAACGGGAGAGGCCACAACAGTGAGAGGCCCGCATACCGCAAAAAAAAAAAAAAAAAAGAAGTACTTATTTCTATAAAATGCAGAGGACAGAGAAAATGTTAGATTATGGAGATGTAATCATCAAAACTCAGATTGTGGGAAACTACAAGATAATATCTGTTTCCCAAACAACAATTTGCAAGGGGGAAAAAAAAAGAAAAAGAAAAACATAGAAAGAGAAATGGAGCCCTACACATTAAAACAGACCTAAAAGACAACTATTACCGTGTATGAACCTTCCTTATGTCTCGATTAAAACAAAACAAGAAAACACAAACCAAAAAAAACAACTAGAAATAACCTGAGGGAAAAAAAGGATGCTGTTTATGAGACAAATAGAAATGTGAACACTGATGATATCCAGGAGTTAAACAACTACAGAATATTTAATATTAAGAACATTAAAAATGATTGATGATGACTTCTTAAGGTGTGATAATGGTACTCTGGTAATGTTAAAGAAATATTTCTTATCTAGTGAAGATATATAATGAATTACTTATTGATAAAATGATATGTCTAAAATTTGCTTTGGAAAAAGGGTCTGGGAGAAGTAAGTGGAGTGTGTAGATGGGGCAGGATTGACCAGAGATTGTAGGGGATACACGACAGGACATGGGAGTTAATTATTCTGTTAATTAATTATTCTGTCTACTTTTGTATATGCTTGAAATTCTCCATGTTAAAGTGTTTTTAAAAAGTAAGCAAATACAGCAATATATTAAGATTTGACAAAACTTAAGTCTTTGGTACTCAATAGTTAGTATATTATTCTCTACACTTTTATGTGCTTAAAATATTTTATTAAAAAAACATAATAACATGAGCACCGCCATAGAAGGGTATTTAGGGGACAACAGGCAGGCATCATCATGCCTACCTCACAAGGATATGCAACGATCCAATGGGATGTTGAAAGCATTCTGCAAGACGAAAAGTGCTTTTGAAATGCAAGTGTTAATAATAATGACATGCAGGTAAATACACAGTTTGTTTATTTACAGCACATTTCTCTTTTCCAAACCTTAGCCGTGAGATGGAATTCCAAACAAATCAACATCCTTTAAAAACAAAGAGGGTTAGATAAACTCAGAAATAAAACACCCCTTGAATATACACACATGAGAACAGATAGTTCTTATTCCTGAAGACTTACAGTCTTTACTATCTCCCTGGATAAGGTAAAGCAGTACACTTTGTAAACAACAGACACGTCTAAACTCTTATACCAACGACAGCAAGTTATTCCATTCATCAACGATCATAACACACCACCAATTGCAAATCAGATCTTCCTCCAAATACTTTTAACAAATAAATGATATTACAAAGCCTCAGATGAGGCACAAAAACACCCTAAGCTGTAACCCTTATGAAACAGTGACTGGAGGAAAATAGAGCAGAGCTGGACTTATTAAACAAAGAGAGGCATAAAAATATGGTTAAAACAAGCAAAACCTATCACATTAAGACACATCATTCACATCACTCCCCCGGCTAACATTCCACACTGGGACTAAGTTACCATGATCACCACAGCCATTTAACTTCTGAGTACATAACTTAACACCAATGACATCTCACATACCCTGTAATTCTGGTGAGATTCAAAGTTGGAAAGTGGAGTATTGCATGCAGTGGAAAAGGGCATGACTTTCACTCCTCTATAAACAAGGCCTTTATCATAGAGCTGTTTGAAGACCCACCTGGCAAGTAAAGAGACAGAATTTTACAATTACATAACCATAATTCTATTTTCCCAAATGCAAACATTTATGCCAGTTTCTGTCTGTAGAGTTTCTCACAGCCAAAGAAGTGGAAACACAATGTCTCTCAACTGGTGAATAGCTGATAAATTACAACAGCTCAGTATAATGAGATATTATGTAGACATTAAAAGTGCAAATAACTGTTGACATGGAAAGGTGTTAATGACTTGATGTTGACTGAGAAAAGCAATTGACACTATACTGTACAATGAGGTACCAATTATGTAAAACTATGTATCAGTATACACATTTACATTTTTAGAGGTGCTAAAAAAGTAGATTTTCACCAATATGTTAACTATGGTTGGGATTTCAGACGTTTAAAAAAAAATTTTTAATTTACTTTTTTATTTATTTATTTTTGGCTGTGTTGGGTCTTTGTTGCTACACACAGACTTTCTCTAGTTGCAGCAAGCGGGGTCTACTCTTCGTTGCGGTGTGCAGGATTCTCATTACTGTGGCTTCTCTCGTTGCGGAGCACGGGCTCTAGGCGCACAGGCTCAGTAGTTGTGGCGCAGGGGCTTAGCTGCTCCGCAGCATGTGGGATCTTCCCGGACCAGGGATCGAACCCATGTCCCCTGCATTGGCAGGTGGATTCTCAACCACTGCACCACCAGAGAAGCCCAGACTTCTTGTTTTTCTTAATAGTTTTCTGGTATACTGCTTAAATTTCACTGTAATGGACAGTTTTACAGAGGCAATTTAAAAAGTATAAACCACTGGGATTAGGATGAGATATCTCTCCTACAGTCAGTCAAAAACTTTTATTAAACACTTAAACATGTTGCTCTAAGCTAAATGTAGCAAGACACTGGAAAACAGTCATCCCAGGTTCTCCTGTGGTGACTACTCACCTTTCCCAACTGGGTGCCAGAATTCATTTGGTAGGAATCCTTACTTGTCTTTAACTCATTTTTACAGTTCGATTCCTATGTACTTGGCACAATAAATGAATTAAATTCTCTCCCATTTGTTAAAATACATTTTTATGTAAAACTGTGCAAGTATTTTCATCGTATTCCTTTGGCTTTGGATAAAGCCTAAAAGGTGACATCTTGTAACAAATTTCCCAAGTTTAAACTCAATCTTAAATTATATACTCTGATGCAAGGACATTCACCGGAGACCAGAGGAAAAGTGTCAGATTTGCATCATAAGACCAAGATTCAAGCCTAAGAGCCATATAATTAGTTGTGTGATCTCAAGCAAGTCACAACCACTTGCCTTTACCTCAAAGTGGGTCCTAACCCAATCCACAGGACTTTCTGGATCATCTGAGAAAATTCAAGTGGAAGTACTTTATATACTCAAAAGCACCAACTCAATCTAAATTATCACCATTAAATTAATGTTATCATTTTAAATGTATCTCCTACTATTTTTTAAATATTCACCCTAGGTCTATATGCCTTATTTATATGCCAACACGTTCCTCAGGAATAACTAACATTCTAATAGCAAGAGGCTTTGAAAATGGTTTTCCCCCGATTCAAGTATGTTTTATGTAAATTAAGAAGTCTGATGTAGAGCTATATTGTCCAACATGGTAGCACTAGCCACATGTGCTCATTTAAATTTATTAAAATTAGAAATTCAGTTTCTTGGTCATACTAACCACATTTAAGTGCTAAACTGTCCTGATCTAGAGCATAAAGAGTACCTTCTTTTCCAGAAGTTTAAGAGAAACCCTGCTTTTTAGAATGCCCTAATCATGAGAACTCCAACTACTCAGTGAAATGGGAAGCCTCCCTGTCCAAAGTTTCTGCCATGTCAGAGAGTTTAATCAGCTCTCACCCTTGGGTACATGGGTCTGGAGATGCACCCACAGGGGCACATCAGAGTCAGAGGGTCTGAGAACTGTCCCACGGTATCTAGCTCCTCAAAGGCTAAGGCACGTGCCAAGCATGTGCAACAGATCTTGACTAAAAGAAATGTAATCAGGTAGATAGGACGACAGTAAGAGGCACAAGCACCTACAGTGCAGCACAAAAATATGTATCCTACAAAAGAGCTTTGCAACTCACCTGTAATCATGCATAATTTAACAAAAGTAGGACTCCCTCAAGGCCTGAGTTATATACATAGGTCATTTTGCAACCATAATAACTATTTGCCCATTAATGATACATAATGATTCTCAGACAATTGTAGGAGGCTCAGGTTAAATCACCTATCAAGACTGGCATTGGGCTTCCCTGGTAGTGCAGTGGTTCAGAATCTGCCTGCCAATGCAGGGGACATGGGTTCGAGCCCTGGTCCGGGAAGATCCCACATGCCGTGGAGCAACTAAGCCCGTGTGCCACAACTACTGAGCCCACGTGCCTAGAGCCTGTGCTCTGCAACAAGAGACGCCACAGTAATGAGAAGCCTGCACACCACAACGAAGAGTAGCCCCCATTCACTGCAACTAGACAAAGCCCATACGCAGCAACAAAGACCCAATGCAGCCAAAAATAAAGAAAATAGATTAAAAAAAAAAAAGACTGGCATTGCAACAGTTGTCTTATAATAGTAAAAGGAAGCAAAATTCATTTTGAAACTCATGAAACAGTGACTGCATATACAACTTCTCTTAGTAAAAAATTCAAGTACACATCTCTTAGACTTAATTCCTTCAAACAAACAAACCCATTTCTGAAACCTAATTTTCCTAAAATTTGGTACTAATTAATTTGACAAAAAAACCTTGAACTCACATCAGGCCATTTATATTCTTCATTTATTTTACTTAGTGTGAAGAGTTATATGTTCTGATATAGAAATACTAATGAAATTGATTAGAAGTTGCTGCTCAATCTGCTAGGGCCATTAAGTACTACAGAACATATGGATAACCTAATACCTTTCTAGAATCCAAAATTTACTGAATTCAAAAATAAACCTAGGGGTGGAAGGGGCGAATAGGTGGAGTACAGTGGAATTTTACGGCAATGCATAATTCTAGAATTATGGATATATGTCATCACACATCTGTCCAAATCCATAGAATGCATAACAAGAGTGAACCCTTATGTAAACTCTGGACTTTGCGTGATTATGATCTGTCAAGGTAGATTCATGAATTGTAACAAATGTACCACTCTGGTGGGGGATGTTGATAATGGAGGAGGCTATGTATGTGTGGAGGCACAGCGTACATGGGAAATCTGTATATCTTCCTCTTTTATATTTTTAGAGCATTTTTAGGTTCACAGCAAAATTAAGTCTTTAAAAACAGAAACAAAACAAATCCATCCCCAAAGATTTCAGATAATTGTGGATCTGAAAACAAGTGGATTCATGCTAGAGCATCTCTACTAACTAATATAACAAAATAGTCATTATATTTCAACTTCAAATAAACTTACCAGACAGATTCCATGAATTGTGGATAGAGAGTTTTGTAGTCATTGTCAAAGTCAATCCATCGGCCAAGTCTGGTAATAGTAGACTTAAAAAATATGAATATTAGAGTTTTTAGACAATGGTATTTGTTATTGTATAGCTATTTGTTTTACTTCTATTATCACTACATATGATGATTTTGGAAAAACAGATCAATGGTTCAAGTAAATGTATACTGTAAACAACACATTTTGCAAGGTTAAGAACAAGTTTTCTTGGCATTCATTCTATATGCAGGGAATGTTATTTACAAGTATTAACATTCTTTTATAAAAGTCTACCAAAACTACCATTTGGCAAACACACGTCTAACTGTTGCTGGCATGAATCATCAATGGTTGCTAAAATTACTGAGTCATAGTATGATAAGAAACAGGGTACTTACTAATTACAAAGGAAAAACTGCAACTTTACAATGGAGAAACCTGACAGAATCACCTTAGTGAACAAAGTGAACAACACCAATGAGACTTATCAGCATCATAGGCCTTCTGATATGATAGACTGAGAAGGGGATGATGTTACTTCTGAGGAATTCTTGCCAAAAATGTATAACCTAAACTGAATCATAAGGAAACATCAGACATTGAGGGACTTCTTACAAAATAACTGGTCTGTATTCTTTTAAAAGTGACAAGGTCATGAAAGACAAACACTGAGGGAATGTTCCAGATTGAAGGAGACTGAGGAGGTATGACAACTAAATGCAATCTATGCTCCTAGATTGGATCTTGCATCAAAAATAAAGATCAGTGGGACAACTGGTTCAATCTGAATAAGGTGTATAATATTGTATCAATGTTAATCCTGCTTTTGATAATTATACGATAGTTATTAAAGGTGTTAGCTTTTGGGAAGTGGGTGATGGGTATAGAGGCTCTTCATACCATTTTGGGGGGAGAAAAAAAAAAGAGCCCATATGCATGTTATAATCATCAGGATTTTCCCCTACTGGTGACCAGGCAAGAAAGGTAGATTAAAGAAAGTTAGGTTAGGAGAAAATTGAGGAGCTTTGATTTTTAGGTTGATGAAATCAGATTTCATTCAACAATGAAGATAAGTTTTGAGCAGGAAGAGTACAATGAACAGTCTTGAGAGAAATAACTTGGCAGGCTAAGTGGAAGGAACATGAGCAAGAGACCAATTGGTAGATTCTTATAGAAATAAAGACAATGGTGGGTGAGAGACTAGGTTGTAGGAATGAAAAGAAATGTATAAAAGATACTTAGTATAAGAGATACTAAGAAAGGCTTGATAGGATTTGACATTTGAATCGATCATGATGATTAAAGTTTGAAGTCTGGAAGACTGAGGGAATTCTGAAGAATAGCAAATTTGACAAAGTGGTAAGATAGTAAAGATGGAAAAAAATAAAAGCCAGACATGTCTTTAAGTTGTGTGTGTATATATATATATATATATTAATCTGAGAGCCACTGAGGAATGGGGGAGTTGAGGACCTTTGTTCCTAAGCACATCAGAATAAGAGAGGACAAGAGCTCTGCCGGCACCAGACGGTTACTAAAATGTACCAGTTGTGGGAGCTCTATTACAAAGAGAAGCAGTGGGCAAGATGGGAGTCAATACAAAACAATGGGTACAAATGTGAATTGTTTTTAACATCTGAATTTTTTTATTGCCGACATTCAAGTTAATCTATTTGCTAGGACAGCATGATTCCTGTCATATACTGTGGGTAGGTAGATTAAACATGGAAGACCAATCAAGCACATAGAAATCAGAAAGGAGAGGGTTCAGTTTAAGCTAACAGTTTAAGTAATGGAGTTGAAGATGGAAGCCAAAAACTCCTTTAAAGAGGATTATCAACCCCTCTTTTGGGCACATATCATAAAAAGCACAAGGAACCATAAAACATTTCAACCCCCATTTAAAAGCTAGAGTTTTTTTTAATTCTACTTAAAATAACCAAAAATACCTTCCACTCAGTAGAATATCGCATCACAATGGCTCGGCACTGACTGTTATATTCTGCAATCCCCAATCTGGCTACATCCTCTGGTCCTCTGATTCCCAGTGTCTTATCAATTTCATATTCCTGAAAATTTGCAATAAGATTGTTAACATCCCTGCCCTATGAAGCAAATGCAATTCGACAAAACTAGAAAACAGATTAAAAAAAATTAGTTCTCAGAAAATCTACAGAGAAAATGAACTATAAATAGTATTATAAAAATGAAGAAAGTCTGATTATAGCAAAATTCATACTTTAACATATTATATAATGAAATCTAATGCTTATTAAAAAAATCAAAACATTATAAGGCTGGTGACTCAAACATACCACAGGTAAACCATGACAATCCCATCCAAATCTTCTGTCAACGTGAAGCCCACTCTGGTGAGCATATCTTGTAACTATATCTTTAATTGTCCCTGCAAGTATATGTCCATAGTGAGGCAGTCCAGTTGCAAAAGGAGGCCCATCATAGAAGGTAAATCTAACAGGTAATAAAAATACGTTAAGTTACTTTAAAACAGATAGCAAAAATTTAGGACAGCATTTTTCTATAGATAGCTCCTGTAACTGTAGAGCCTTTGGGGAGAAGAAAAGCTGCGAGGCTAGGAAACTCAGACATAACTGATTAGATATCTACTGTAGGCCCTGCCTTTAAAAAAGCTAATTATGACAGAGTTGGAGAGACCTGTATTGGACCATCCATCCTTCATTAATTAGTTCCATGATATAAGGGAAATTATTCACTCTGATCCTGAGTTATCTGTAAAATAGGGCAACAAACACCTATGATAAAGTTTTCGAGCACAGGAGACACATGATGAAAACAGTAATTAAAGAAAGGACTGGTCTTTAGGTGAATGAAGACTAGAGGCAGGAAGTACCACAATAGGAGGCTATTACACTACTAGTCTAAATGCTTAAACGAGGGTAGTGATAATGAGAAAAGTGGAAAGGAAGAGAGTGACATATAAACTCTATTCGGAAGACCTCTTATTCTTAAAGACTCTACCAAAGAAATCCACATACTTTGGCCTATGTTTTGATTGCTTTAAGCATTCCTGAAAACAATTAAAGTCGGACCAAAACTGCAAGATTTTCTCTTCTTCAGCAGGAAAATTGATGTTTTCTGGAACTTGTTGAACCATTTTGTTACTGCAAGAGAAATCAAATTTATTATTCTCAAAAGAGAAGTCTAGGAATAACAGAGTACAATACATTAAAATAGATGTACCTATCACTAGCCATGATACTACCTGGTACTTAAAAAAAATTCCCCTTTTTTTAAGGTAAAGTTCACATACCATAAAGTTCACCCTTTTAAAGTATATAATATGGAACTTCCCTGGTGGTCCAGTGGCTAAGACCACACTCCCAATGCAGGGGGTCTGGGTTTGATCCCTGGTCAGGGAACTAGATCCCGCATGCCACAACTGAAAAAAGATCCCACGTGCCGCAACGAAGGTCCCGCATGCTGCAACTAAGACCTGGCGCAGCCAAATAAATAAATAAATATTAAAAAAAAAAAAAGTGTACAATTCATTTTTACCTTTTTTTTTTTTTTAAAGTATATTCACAAGGTTGGGCAACCACCACCACTCACTACTTCCAGAACATTTTCTTCACTACTCCCATTTCTGCCCTCCAAGAACTTGTACACATTAGCAGTCACTCTCTATTCTCCTCTTCCCCAGCCTCCTGGAGACCATTAATCTGCTTTCTGCCTCTCTAGATTTTCCTATTCCGGACATTTCACATAAATGAAATTATGTATATACAGCCTATTGCGTCTGGCTTCTTTCACTCAGAATTATGTTTTCGAGGTTCATCCATGTTGTGATATGCACTCATACTTCATTGCTTTTTATGGCTGAATAATATTTCATCATACGGATATGCCACTTTCTGTTTATCCATTCATCAGTTCATGGACATTAGCATTGTTTCCACTTTTGGACAGAGCTGCTATGAACATTCATGTATAAGTTTTTATGTGGACATGTGTTTTCAGCTCTCTTAAGTAAATACCTAGGAGTACAACTGCTGGGTAATATGGTACTATGTTTAACTTTTTGAGAAACTGCCAAAATGTTTTCCAAAGCTGCTGTGTCATTTTACATTCTCCCTGCAGAGAATGAGATTCCAGTTTTTCTACATCCTCACTCCTTATCGTCCATCTTTGGATTATAGGAAATCCTAGTGGGTATAACATGGTATCTCATTGTGGTTTTGATTTCCATTTCCCTAATGATTAGTGATGTTGAGCTTATTGGCCATTTCATACCTTCTTTGGAGAAATGTCTATTCATCCTTTGCCCATTGTTTAACTGGGTTGTCTTTTTACTGCTGAGTTGTAAGAGTTCTTTATATTCTAGATAAAATCCCCTTATCAGTTACAGGATTTGCAAAAATTTTTTCCCATTCCGTGGCTTGTTTCTTATTTTCGTCATGGTATATATTCTTTGAAGCACAAACACTTTTAATTTTGGTGAAGTCCTGTTTATTTATTGGTTTCGCTACTTCAACTTTTGGTGTCATATCTAAGAGACCACTACAGATAACAAGGTTGTGAAGTTTTAGCTCTTATATTTAGGCCACTGATCCATCTTGAGTTATTTCTGTATATGGTATGAAGTAGAAATATATGGTACCTTTAAATTTATTTCAGAATCTGTGTCCAATTCACACTCTTCACTTATTCTACAACTACAGTATAACATTTAGCAATTGTAGACAACACACTTAAAAAAAAAGAAAAGAAAATCTTGGCAATTCTGTCTAGTGATACTAAAAATTCATTAATCTGAAAAAATAAATCTCAAAGTAGGTAAAAATTCTTACCTACATTCACAGGACAGAAAGCACTTCTGTTGAATCAATCTAATCTTTCTGAGGGAAACAGGCAAAACCTAAAAAAATTTTAAAGCTAAAAAGATGAGAATCACATTCAAATAATTCCTAGCTCATTCTAATTTTACATTTTACCACTTTTGTTGTTTATTCATGATTTTTGTAAAAGACAAACTCTATATCTCTCTGATTTAGTGCCTGGTGAGAGAAGTCTTAAAGTATCTTTTTTTCAGAAGTTTGTTAATAACTTCTTTCAGAAACATTTGATCAGTCGGGGCTTAACTATCTAGTGAGCATCCTCGAGCCCATTCCTCCTCAAAGCCTATTTATTCTCACTTTATAATTCTAATAAGGTTGGTGACCAGATTTCCAAGCCAACATCAGATTAGAAGGGGACAGAATTGCTAATAATGAGAAAACAACAGAGTAGGTGGAAAACCTTAAGAACACAAGAACTGTAACACTCTGGGATAACTGACTCTAGGAGCAAAGAAACTTACATACCTCAACCAATTCTGAAAACATCAAAGCCTAAGTACAGTAATTGACCCATGCCATCAAAAAAAAATTTTTTTTTATAAAAAACAAATAAAAAATAAATTTATGTATATAAAGCAATGCTAGAAATTATGGAATTTCAAAGACAAATATAGTCTTACTATGTTAACTAATTTCTATTCTATTTTATTTGACAGAGAATGTGAAGAGACTAACCAAAAGATTAACCATAAAATGGCAAATACACACATTGATTAAAAATAAAATTAGGGAATCTAAAAATTATATGGAAATTCAGGATCAGGGAAAATTTAAATCATGCAGCTCCTATGCTTTTATCAATTAGCAACACTGATTCAAAATATGACTGTGAGCTTCCTAGCAGCCAAGACAAGGGATAAAAAGTTGAAAGGATATTGATTTTGCACATAAGAGAAAAATCTATAAAAAATGAGATTTTGCCACTGAGGTCTGAGTCACACATGGAAATGAGTGATCTGTTTAATAAACATTTTTAACATTAGAAAAAACATTTTTTTAAGTTTGTTACAAGCGGTGTCTTTCCTTTTGTCCCCCTGTCATTTATTTTTGAGATATGAAAGTACCTTTGAGTTTTATATAGGAAAAAAATAAGGAAAGAACAGGTGGGCCATTTAACTCAACTATCCATTTCTGATTAGGGTGTTCCATTAAATGTTATTAAACAGAAGTTGAAAAGTATTTTGGATCTTGAGTTCTTGTTATAATTTCCAGCCTTTGAAGGATGGAGAGAGGTGTTAGTCTGTGCATTTACTGATTTAGTAGGAGTCCTACTGGTTCAGTGACAACCTTACTAGAGGCCAATTGAAACTTAAGGGGTTACATTTGAAGACTAACAGATCTTTAGATATCAACATACTTATTTCTGTCACCCCCTAATGCTTGTCAAGGCTGGTCCTATGATTGGCAGCATCTATGGAAGTTGATTAGAGCAGACTCACCAGCCCCACCTTGGACTGAGGAATCTGAACCTGCTTTTTAACAAGATCCTAGAAGATGAGCATGCACATCAAAATTTAAGTCATTCTCTTAAACTGTTCTGACAATTATTCTGGAATATCTATCTGAACTTTTTTTTTTTTTGAGAAAATGAGATTTAAGCTTTCTGTGAAGATGGCTTTTAACTTCTATAAAATTTTCTAGAGAGCCTCTACTCCCCCCAAAGATTAAGAACCACTGCATTATTGGCCAAACCCAAAGATCCATGTAATGGTATAGACTATTCCAGGAAGAGCCATGTATCAGTGACCGGGCTATGGCGGCTGCTGAGGAGAAACGGCCCCCATGCATAAATCACAGGATTGCTCTGGCCCCTCACATCCACTGGAGAGCTGTACCTGCACAACAGCATCCAGTAACCACAGGGCTCTTGGGGGAAAGGGGGAGCAGAAAGAAGAGGGAGATTAACCCTACCAGGTTAGGCTCAGGGAAGCAACCTCCTCTTCTTCCCTTTAACTATAATCCAAGGCCTCCACTATCTTCCTTACTCCATGACTCCTGCAGACCTCTTTAGCCTCAACTTCCTGTTCATCAATTTCTAGATACCCTCCTTCACCTTTACTTGTATTTACCTCCACAGATCTTGGAAAAGCATACCAAAAACATTTTTGTTTAAAATAAACCTCATGATCTTCCTTGCCACACTTGCTCCCATTTTTAATTCCACTGTACTAGTAGTTCCACTATTCCTTCCCATTACCTGAAATTTCTGAGTTACCCTTAATACTACCAGATGATCCCCACATCCAGGTGATCACCAAGTCATGTGGGTCTGACTTCTAAGTCTATTTCTCTATTCCCTCTTCCTCATTCTCAGGTCTTCATAACTTGTTACATTAAGTCAAATTTAACCCAAGAGGTGGGTCTATCTCCAGCCTTTTCACAAACTACTTATATCCTATTAACATATAACCCAGAGATTTACTTACACAAATGTATAAAATATGTACAAAGATATCAACTGAAGCATTTCTATAGACAAATATCTGAAAACTTAAATATCCATGAATAGATAATAGACTAAAATAAATTATGGTACATCAATACCATGCAGGCATTAAAGATAATAAATCATAATATATCAAATATATATATTCCTTATACATACTGAGAAAGAAAACAGCAAGTCACAGTTATAGCAATTTATACTATGTGTATTATAATATTTTCAAGAGATTAAAAATACACTAAGTCTACGTTTAAGTAATTCTGTATTTAATTTAGAAGGTTACCCACCAAACTTAACAATGGCTACCACCAGAGAATAGGATTAGATGAGGAAGGCGTGAAAGAACAGATTTTTATTTATTTCACATTACTCTGTCTTGATTATTTTTGAGTATGTATTAACTTTATCATAAAAAGTTTAAAAATAAAGGGAAAAATAAATACTATACAGCCTACACACCACCTTCCTAATAGAAAAGTTCTGACAGTATCACTTCTGTATTAAAAAAAGAAAAATGCAATGGTTCCTCACTCCCAATGGTTTCTGTACAGACTTTTCAGTGGGGCAGCATGATCTTACCCACAGTTACTACTCCTGGCCTTTACTCTTACAAAACTCAAGCTCCAACTACATCACATTCTTGACACTGCTGAGAAACAAAACTGCTTTGCTGACATACTGCTTTGCGTTCAGGCCCTTTTTCCAAATACTCTAGCACTGCTTAGCTTAAATGTACTCTGCTCTATGGGGATTTACCAATCCCCTTTTTACAAAACTAATATCCCCCTGCCCGGAATCTGCTCCTCTTCTACACATTATGGTTTATTTGAATTGCATGCCTGTCTCTCCAACTCAACTGTAAACTTATTGCTGGCAAAAGCATTTTACTGTCTAACCTCTTACTGTCTTACCATGTGCTTACACATGGTAGTGCTCAAAAAGTTTGAACAAATCCCTTTGTCAGCATCCTTAGTTTCCATCAGTGATAGTTCCCCCACCTGCCTTTCAAATATCCCACTCTGGGGGCTCCTCTTGGCAAGGATAATGGTTAAGAGGGTTGGCTTTGGAATTTGACAGTTTTGGTGCCACAACTTAGTATGTGACTTATAGGAAAAGTTACTCAACCTTTAAACCTCAATTCTGCCACCTGTAAAATAAAGTTTGTAAATACAATGCTAATTTAACGTTAAGTGAAATAATGGCTATCTGAGCAATCACATGTCATCTACAGAAATTATTATCATTACTACTTTGTCCACAAATTCTACTCTATTGCCTTTGCCCAGTCACTATATCATCTTTCCAAAAACATTTAAGAGTGCAATCTGCATTTAGCTGCCTTCTCTTCCCTATAATTCACTCTCTAATCACTTATGAAGAAGACATACTGTCCACCATTTTACTGATATTTACTTTGTAAAAGTTCATCGTATTACTTAGAAATCCCTAAAACAATTGCTTTGCCCCTAGTTTCACTCTTCCTGACTTCTCTGCAACACCTGAATGAATGCTAAAAGTAATACTGTCAAACCTAATAAAAAACTTATCTTCCCTTCTGGATTCACTTCAAAAACCACTTCACTCAAGAAGGAAACCACAAATTCAATAAGGCTGGAAGCCAAGCATCATCTTCCACTTGTTCCTCACACGAAACTGCAGTGACTACAACAACTCCCCATCTCCTGAATCACACACACTTTAAAATCCTGCTATACATTATACTACAGTCCCTTGCACCGTATCCCCAAGTTCCTACTTATCTTCAAGGCTCCAAACCCACTGCAGTTCCTGAGAAGCCTTCTCCTTCTCCCACCTCGAAATCCCACTTAGGAACTGTCTTCCTCCTCTGTGCACTTGGAATACTGTATTATTAGACTGTGTAAGAGCCGAGGACGGGGACTTCCCTCTAATCCCAGGCACCCAGCAATAAATGCCCATTCGTGGGCATTTATTGATTTGTTCTTATGAATACCTAGACTTTCAAGTAATTTCGTCCACCTTCTGAACTCCAGTAAGCTCGATCACACCAAATTCTGAGAACCACCCAGCAGTTCATGTGTTACCAGGATACCAGGCTGAAGCTGAGGAACTTCCAAGGGTTGTAATCCTCGGCCCGAGAGCTAAGCAAGGATTGGTACCTGGTTCTGAGTTCTTTCGCCCCACTTAGACCTCCTCCCAATGTTTTCCTTGGAAACGGATATGCACGTAACTAACCCATAGCTCAAAATGAACATTAAAAAAAAAAAAATCTTGTGTACCGGAGGGACTGTAGATCCCAGTGGGCAGTAAGGGGCGTACCTGAGGGGCCCGTGTGCAGGACAGGTTGACCTGAGGGGCCCCGCGGGCAGGATGGGGAGTACCTGAGGGGCCTCCGCGAGCAGTACCAGGCGTACCTGAGGGGCCTCCGAGCCTGAGTACGTCGGAAGGAGCCGTGCCTACGCCTTGGTCAAGAGTCTAGAGGTGATGCAACGCCCCGAAAGCATGAGGCTAAGAGGAAGTGGCCTGGTTTGCACCGGCCAATCAGCGCCCGCCGTTTGACACCCGTAAACAAGCCGGACGCCGATTGGCCGCGTGCGTTCCAAGTCACGACCACCTGACCAAGCGTTGCTCTGTGCCTTGGCAGGCTGTGCGACTCCGTGGCGTGGCGGCAACGCACTGCGTCCTTCACGCAGCTAGGGCGATGGTGGTGGACACGACTGTTTTGTGGCCTCCGGGGTGGGGACTGACTGGTAGGGGCACAGAGAGGAGGCTGTTGTGCGTCCTGACTGGGCGTTGTTACACAGCCTTTGTCGGTGTTCACTTCACTGTTCACAAGACGTAAATGCATTTCACCAGGGGTTAACCAAATCCAACGATAGTAGCCTCAGTAATTATACTGCGGGGCCGTGAGTGCGCAGTCTCAAGGCTGCTTTACTAGATGACTGTTAAGGAAAGCAGCCCTAGGCACTAGGACTATGTTTTCTGGTGTAGTGGAGACCTGCACCAAACCACCTTGGAGTCTGCAAAAATGCAGAGTCCTAGGGCATAGACTAGGCCTGCTGAGTCTCTGGAGGTGGGTCACAAAAATACGCATCTTAACACACATCCTGGATAATTCTGTTGTATACTAAAACTCTTGACCCACCTATCTGAAGAGACCCTCCTGTTTCTCGGGGAAATGCAGAGGCCACAACATGGTCTGCGAGGAGCTGAAGCACTGGTGGTCAGTGGTCAGAGAAGCCTCTCCTTTTGTGTCCTTCAGTGCCACCTGCAGAGGTCTCATAAATTTTACTGCAGAAATGATGGTAACAGCCATATGGAGAGAGATAACAAAAAGGAAGGAAATGCCTGACAACCAGCTTTAGAATAATTGTTTCCTGTATTGAAAACAAAATTATTTGCATATTAGTCTGCCTACTTATGTATTTATTATCACTGCTGTGAGCCTGCCCAGCACCTTTTGGATCTGCTGGTTAAAAACCACGGAATCCAGAGCCATGCAAAGGACAGTAGACCTCACCAGAGACTATGACGGAAATTTTAGCCCTTGACAAATTGAGAGTAATTCTGTATGTAACTTCTTAGTGTATCCAATAAAAGGACAGAAAAAAACTGATCTATCTGAGAATATGTATAAGGTATTCCTTGATAAGTTTCAGAACACTTTGATAGTCTGTAGCATTCATTCAAGTCATACATGGTTTAGGAGCACCCTAAAGGGATTAGAGTAGGGGATTTTATGTCCTTGCCCAAAGGGGTGACTCTCCAATAACTTAACTTACTTGAACACATATATTTAGTAGTGTCTTTACCTTATTAACTATAAGTATTTGGAATGTGTTTTAATTTTCACATTCTTCAAGTTGCCACCTGTTCAGTTCATTTTTATAATCTGTCCAGACAGCCAGGATTAGAGCAGGACAGAGGGCTTCCAGACAGATGTGTCCAGGGGAAAAAAGGTGGGGATGATAGGTCTAATTATTGGGTTGGCCAAAAAGTTCATCTGAGTCTTCCGTGAGACATTATGGAAAAACCCGAACGAACTTTTTGGCCAGCCCAGTATTTTAAAATGATGTCTAAATTTAATGTCTAAAACTGAAAAACCAAGAAATCACAGCATAAGCATGTTAGGTAGAAATTCAGTGATAAATATCAGAGGAAACAAAGTTTTGAATGTGGTTGTATCTGGGGAGCAGAAACTGGGGATGCAGAAGGCTGCTTGATGTTACTTGTCTGCTCTGGAGAAGGTGGGTGTAACAAATTTAAACATGGCCAAAAATTCTGGAGACTTCTCACTGAGAGGTGAGGATCTATGTCCCCTCATTTTGAGTCTGGGTGGGCTCAGTGTGTTTTAACCTGTAGAATACAGTGGAAACAACTAAGCCAATTTCTGGACTAGGCCTTAAGAGACTGGCAGCATCTGCTTCCTACTCCTGAAACCTATTTGCCATGCTGTGAGGAAACCAATGGACAGGCACTGAGTGAGCAGTCCATTTTAGAAATAGATCCTTTAGCCCCAGCTGGGCCACTCACATGATATTACACGGAGTAGAGATGAGCAGTCCCCACTGAGTCCTGACCAAGTTGCTTATTTGTGAGGAAAATGAACAACTGTTACTGGGATGGCTTGCTATGCAGCAATAGATAAGAAGGTATAAATATAATCAACATCAAGAGAAGGTGGAATATTTGGATTATTTATCCTCCTGAGTGGTGCTTTCTGTTTTACACAAAGTCTGAAGTCTTGGAAACACAGGAATCTCGAATGACTTTTCAACTACTTAGTTCCTTGGACTCTGTTTACTAAGCACCCACTTAGTGCTAGACATAGTTCTAGGCAGTGTGGACGTAACCATTAACAAACCAGGTGATATCCCAGCCCTCAAAGAGTTTATATTTGATCAAGATGTAAATCAATAAATACTTAATTTCAGATATACACAGTATGGCTCAATGATAATCCCTTGGGACTTTATATATAGCATAATTTTGTACAGAGCCCAGTTTGATAGAGGCTTATCTGTCTTGAATCCTAGCCACATTGATTTAATGAGGTATTAAGTCTGCTTCCCTATCTGGACCCAGGGTCCTGACTCCTAACTGTGACTACATATCTTTCAGACACTTGGATTTTTCAAAAGCCTGTAGTCTAATTAGAATTTTGAGATTTTGAATTTTGGCCTCAATTCATGGAGGCCAAGGACAGGAAAACGCTGCATTTGGCATCCTTTTCTGGTCCTCACAGAACTCTCCCATGATGCCGGTCTGAAATATCCTGCATTTCAGTTAGCTTATTCATCAAGACACAAGTACAGAACTCAAGGCTGATTTGTTTTCAACATCTTAAACAAAAACCACAAGATGGAGGTAAGGTGTATTTGATACAATCAGAAATATTTCAAGTATAATTCACACGAAACGTAACTTGGAAAATACAAGTGCTCTGATCCATATATTTTAAAAGGCTTTATGTAAACATTGTGTCAGAAGATAGCCATTAGTTATTGAAGATGGAGGGCAAAGAGATTATGTACGAAAAGTATTTTGAGGGACTATCTTGTGCTTCATTAAAAAAAAATGTTCAGGTTAATTATTTGAAGTAATTAGGAACAAATGAAGAGGAAATCTACAGGAAAAGAAAGCAACCAGAATGATATCCACCAGATAAGATTTTGGATATTCCTTCACTCTGAATTCTTCTTTGTCAGCTAAACTTATTTTCTAGATCACTCCAATTTCCACAGGTGAGCCTTGTTCACATTCAGTATCAAAACTAATGATGACATTTATTATTTTGGTTTCACTCTCCTTTTGGCATCTTTATGTTTCTTCCGACAGTCCTAGAAAAACATAAAACCAAAAGCCTTTGTTAAAAATAGTGGTAAATACTTTCCAAGGTGTTTAGTAACTATAAAGTAAAATTTAGGTTATTCAGTGTCAGGGTTGTAGAAGCCATTTTGGAAGTGCTCACTTGGAATGTACAGGGGATATTCAAACTTTTGGCTTTAAGTGTTTACAATGGAAACTGTAATTCAGTCTTTCAAAAGTCTTATGATTTCCTGCTACTTAATAAGCATGGCCAGAACTCGTTCCAGTCACTCAATGGGGCCACTCTTCAGTCTCCTTACTGCACCATGGGTTGAATGAATTAAACAACTTAAAACTTCTGTTCCAGCACTATCATTCTGAGCATTTAAGTCATGTTCTCAGTTATCTTAAGTTTCATGCCCTCCTATATTCTTACACCAGGCAAATATTAACACAAGATAACACCATATCTTTTAAATTAATATGGAGACAATTAATATGAAAATACAACTACTCACCATACGCAAGCTGTTTGTTCTGGCCTCCCAAGAATTCCTGCTAATATTACTTCCCACTCCTCTCCAGAATAAGTCAGAACCTAAAAGGGGAAAATAAAGAAGGACAAGACAGCCCATTAATATTAAAACAGACAATATTCTAGTGCTGGCATTATCAAGGTCTTCAATTCTAGTTAAGACCATTTCCCCCACCGCCCCCAGCCAATTTATGCTAATTTTCAAAAATATCTTGTTTTCTTTACAAAATGAAAATGTAGAACTGCAAGGATTTTACTGTTTATAAACCATTTACTACTATGTAACTTGGCTTCTGTTTGTGTTAGGCTTAAGAAATGAGTTCACTGGGCCTTCCCTGGTGGCGCAGTGGTTAAGAATCTGCCTGCCAATGCAGTGGACACAGGTTCGAGCCCTGGTCCGGGAAGATCCCACATGCCAAGGAGAAACTAAGCCTGTGCACCACAACTACTAAGCCTGTGCTCTGAAGCCTGTGAGCCACAACTACTGAGCCCACATGCTACAACTACTGAAGCCTGCGCGCCTAGAGCCAGTGCTCTGCAACAAGAGAAGCCACTGCAATGAGAGGCCCGCGCACTGCAACGAAGAGTAGCCCCCGCTCGCCGCAACTAGAGAAAGCCCGCGCACAGCAACAAAGACCCAATGCAGCCAAAAATAAATAAATAAAATATATTTTAAAAAAAAAAGAAATGAGTTCATCAACAGCCTCAGAGTTTTCATGTGAAATTTTTTTCTATTTTTTTTTTACTGAAGTATAGTTAATTCACAATGTTGTGTTGGTTTCAAGTGTACAGCAAAGTGATTCAGTTATATATTCTTTTTCAGATTCTTTTCCATTATAGGTTATTACAAGACATTGAGATAGTTCATGTGAACTTTTTAGGGTACTAAAGACTTAGGAGTTTTGTACGTCTAGTATCTCAGCAAACCCCTGGAACAAAACAAGCCCTTGTTGAGGTTAGTGAACAAGTGAGGGAGGTGGCGAGTGGGAGCTTTCAGTTTTCCAGAGCTTTGCAAGTCAACATGCATCTGTCTAACAGAGGGGGCTAAAGCACATGACATTGCAAAGGATCAGAATTTTTCCTAATCAGTTCTTACTTGGATGCATGTTAGTATATCAGAATGCGCTATGGTGAGAGCTGTACTATTACCTGTTCTATACCATTTAATCAAAACATTGACTTACCATGAAGTCTCTCATCATTCTTAGAGAAAAAGAAATATCTAGTGGTCTCTTTCTCGGGTAATGATACTTCTCTGAAGTGAGAGAGAAAGAGAGAGAGAATTGGCCACTTAATTTCAATATTTAAGAAATGTTTACACTGTAAGTATAAATGAACTATTCCTTAAATATATGTGCTTTGTGTTTTGCTCATTTTTCTTTCCTGAGTTAAAGTGATACCACCCTTTCTCTATTCAACATTCTTCTCTTCTACCTGAAAGTTTGGTAACGAAGACTTACTTAAGTACACGCTTTATCTTCCCTGTGTTGATTGTTGATATTCTCACCCCAGCATTGCTACCCAATTTGCCAGTGTTTCCCATGTGGTAGCAGCCAACGAGCTGAAGCATACTCTTTCCAGATCAAGGACTTCAGTGGCAAGTTTTCTTCCCCATGCACGTCATATCCCCCACCCAGTTTATCCAAATTTCAAGGAAAAGGAAACATGCTCCTAATTACAAAAAGGCTACAGAACTCTCTAAAGGAGCCAAAAAAAGAAAATTGTCTTGAGAAGCTAAGCTTAGATACTTCTATAACATTTCTAAAGCATGTCTAACTCAGATTTTATGAATTATGAAATAAACCTGCACAGAAACACACTACTTACCCAGGGCTGGGCTTTTTGTCATCTGTTTCTTCAGTAACATCTTCCTCTTCTGAACTGCTGTCTTGGAAACGAGGGTCTCCCTGCCAGGCAATCTTCCCAGGTTTCACTGCCTCAACTCTATAGGTCTCTATATCGTCATGACAATGAAAGATGACAGAATTGTAACCTAACAACCGATTATTTGTGGACACACTAATTGTTTACTTTCACCATGCACTCATATTTCTAAATTTCAAATACCTTAATCATTAATTCAAAATATGTAGTATCTTTTTAGATTTTCAAATATTGAGAGAAGCTATTATCATATTTTTGGGCATTGCTAGGGTGATCTGATAAGGAATATAGCAACACTATAAAAAGATATACAAACTAAAGGTTTATAAATGAGCAACGCTATTTAAAAGGAAAAAAAAAAAGCATGGCACCTGTGCTAGCAGGAGAAGCCTAAACTGTAACATGATGCAGTGAAACCAGGTTGCCTTCCTGCTTATTCATAAATGAGAAAAGGAACATATCTTTATATTTTCAATTCCCAAAGCCTCTTTCTAAAACTTCTGAAAAAGCTTCTGCTATAAGATGTGGGTGATCTCCTCACAAGTCCTCATAATTTCCTAAGTACACAAAACACATCTCCCAGGTTGCTGAGGTGTCTTAGTACTCACTTCAAGGCCAATTTCTCACACTTGGCTCTCAAAGTTAGAAGAATTAAAGACAGTATCTATATCATATCAACTCTGTTCAACAGTTTAGGACTGACCTTGGTACTCAAATGGACAACACAGGCAAGAGAATGAAGTAAGCAGAGCAATGATATATTGTGTCTTATTTAGAACAATTTTGGGAAAACTACTAAATTGCTATACCTCCTTTTGGAGCACTACAAAGCCGGCATTTAATACTCACCTGCTAAACACATGGATACTACTTTAACTGCTGATCTTTAAAGTAGAGCTTATTGTTAGCTGTGCATGTATTCTCCTGTATAGGTATATCTTGCTTTTTACAATGAACTTCCAGAAAAGCTACACTTCATCTTAAACACTAGGTGAGGAGCAACTTCCTAAGGAATAGGTGTTTTTAACTTTTAGACTATGTAGGACTTCAGAGGTAAACCTCCTGAAATGGAATGCCAAATTGTCTATACTGGTGCTGATACTTTTTTCTAGGTTCTGGCAAATCTCCAAGGATAAAGTTTGAAACAACTGGTGTATTGATGACATAGCATAATTGTATAGAGCCAGGGTTACCTATTTCTCCCCTTTCCCTACCATATAGCACTGGTTTTCCTGAAGTCATGGCTTCTCCAACTGCATCTAAGATACAAAGCTTTTTAAATATATGATTTCTTATACTTCTTCATGACTATTTCTACTCAGCATTAGAAGGGATGCTGCACATTATTCTCTGGCTTCCCTTCATATGGCAGCTATCTAGAAGTTTGCTTCCAAATGCAAAAACAATTTCTTAGTGTGTTAAACACAGCTCTAGGCACAGTACATTTATGGTCATGTAATGCTGACTGCAATACTGTTTATATAGATGGAAGAAAGAATCCTTTCTTCAGCTAATGTTAAATCATTACAGCTACAGTAGATTCAATCAATTAAGTTCAAACCGCTTTAAATGAAAACGTTTAAAAAAAAAAAGTACCTTCCTTTACATTTTTAGTGTGTGAATCAAAAAAGGAGAATGTGAACCCGCTGGGCTGTTCATCCCCAGTCATCAGAGCTGTAGGGTCCTGGACTACTTCGGCTTTCTCTCCATCAGAGTCCTCATTCCAAGGTGTGTTGTCTTCCTTTTCAATGGTATCTTTTGTAGTTTGGAATATTTGTTTTAAATCCATAGCAATGTTATAATACATTTCTTTAGATACCTCAGGTAGCTTCTCATCTTCCTCCCTTTTCTTCTTTCGTTTTGCTTTACTGCATTGACATATATAGAGATATGTGCATCACAAAAAAAGCCAGTTTTTGGAAAATTTCCAGAAATCAGGAAAAAAACACCTTGGATAACTTTAGTCCCATCCTTTCAACAACCAAGAGGATCTACATATAAAACTCATAAAGGCAGAACCTTAACCAAAAAGCTTTTTATAGACAAAACTATTTCAAACAGCTCCAAGTATTAAACAAGAATCATATTCTCCTATCTCTTATCCTCTGAACTACATTTCAGAAGTCACATCTAAGATATTAGCTATGAGTAAGAAAATCACTTAACTGCAATGGGCCTCAGTATCCTCATTTGTAAAATGAACCATGTTAAACCACATGACTTATAAGACTTTTTCAAATTCTAAAATTCTACGAGTTTTATGACACTGGCATTAAAGGATTTAGTCATAATTCTGTTTTAGAAACGCCTTATAAATGTGCTAAATCTAGTCTGTTTGGGAATGAAATTTTTCTATTACCATCAACCTGCTCTATATTTAGGAATATGTTTTTCTCTTTGATCTTAAACCAGAGTTATATGGCAGTCTCCAATATTGAGTTTTCAGTTAGTAAAAGATTAAAATCCTCTTTTCTATTAGAGTCTGCTCTATTTACTAGGCCAAATATTCTAACTATATTACCTAAAATAATAATGTCCTAAATGATCATCTTATTGGTAGAGACTATCTTACAGAGAGAAACTTTTTTTTTTTTTTTGGTGTTACGCGGGCCTCTCACTGTTGTGGCCTCTCCCGTTGCGGAGCACAGGCTCCGGACGCGCAGGCTCAGCGTCCATGGCTCACAGGCCCAGCCGCTCCATGGCATGTGGGATCTTCCCGGACCGGGGCACGAACCCGCGTCCCCTGCATCGGCAGGCGGACTCTCAACTACTGCGCCACTAGGGAAGCCCAACATCCTAGATTTTGAACTGACACTATAAAAAGGTGAGACTTCTGGGGAGTCTAGAGCAGGGTTGAGCATGTTCTGCATATGGCAGGAATATAAAACAATTTTCAACCAGAGGACAGGTTGTGGTAGTTTAAAATGTGTCCACAAATTTCTCAGTGCCTCTCTCTTCAGGAAGAAGTGCTTAATCTCCCCTTCCCCTATGAAAGTATGGGTTGGATTTAGTGACTTATTTCAAGAAAACTGAATAAGGCAGATGTGTCACTGTGTGACTTCTAAGACTATGTCATAAAATATACTGTGGCTTCCTCCTTCTATCTCTCTTTTGGGTCAGTGTTATGAGAACACTTAAGCAGCCTAATGGAGAAGCCAACAAGGTGAGGAACCGGCTAACAGCTATGTGAGTGAGACATCTTGGAAGTACATCGCGAGGATTAGTCAGGCCTTTGGAGACTGAAGCCCCAAGCAACATTTTGACTGCAAGCTCTCCAGAGACTACCCAGAATCACATTGCAATCTGGAATCCTACATTGCAGGGAACGTTTATATTAGTTCTACTTTGGTCTGGTATGTGATTCTTTTTAAAAGAAACCTTTAATTTTGGAATAATTTTAGATTTATAGAAAAACTGGAAACAGTGTTCCCAAATAACCTTCACCTAGTTTCCCCTCAAGGTAACATCTTACATAGATATGATACAATTGTCAAAACTAAAAGATTAACACTGGTACACTACTATTAACTAAACACAGACTCTGTTCCCAATTCACCAGTTTCTCTACAAGTGTCTTTTTTGTTCCAGGATCTAATTCAGGATACCACAGTGCCTTTAGTGATTTTAAATAGCAGGAAATCAAGAAATTAAATCAGGCAAAGTTACTGGTTGCTCCATATATTTGCCATATTTATCAAAAAAATATTTGCCACAGCATATCTATAAGAAATAGACGCTCCTACCACACTAGAGTAGTGCAGTGGATAGAATGGTTGCCTCCAGAAAGATATGTCCGGGCCCTAATTCCTGGAACGTGTGAATATTTCCTTATTTTGAAAAAAAGGTCTTTGTAATAAAGTTAGGGATTTTGCAATGAAGAGATTATCCAGGCAGACTCTAAATGGAATCACAAGTGTCCTTATAACAGACACAAAGATGAGAGACACATAGAAATGAGAAGCCCACGTGAAGATGGAGGCAGAGACTGGAATAATATAGTCACAAGCCAAGGAATACCAGATTGCTGGCAGTCACCTGAAGCTAAGAGAGAGGCACGAAATGGAGTTTTTTCCCCCTGAATCTCCAGAGGGAACACAGCTCTTCCAATAATCTGGATTTCAGACTCCCAGCCTCCAGAACTGTGAGAAAAATTTTTGTGTTTTTAAGTCACCAATCTGTTACAGAAGCCACAGGAAACTAATGTAGGTAGAAGACACCGACTAAAGAAGGGGCACATATCATTTCTATGCATGAAGATTCCTTTGCCAAAAGTAAGACTCTCTCCACCACATCAATAATTGCTCTCTTTCTCCCTTCCCTGTTCTTAAACTAAATACAATGGGGACCAATGGATGTGATAATGGTTACTATCTACTTTTCTCACTGTCTGAAATGAGATTAATTCATATGAACCTGCTACTAAAAGTAGTAGCTTAATATACCTTTCTTTTGGTTTATCATCTCTTTTTCTTTCATAAGTGGCATGGTCATGCCTTGTTGGATCATAACGTATGATGTCCCTATTAAAGAAAGGAGAGTGATAAGTTGGAAGAGACAATTCAGAATATTAATGCAAAAAACTAATAGCAAATTATAATGCAATACCAGGGCAATTCCACTTTTTGAGCAAGAAAAAGGCACATAATATCAAAGAAATGTATTAGGAGCTCCTCAGAAGCAATCATATTTTAAATTATCTAGTTTTGACTTCTTGTCCTGGATCTTTAAAAATGTTTAATATTATTTTAAACATACTAAAATATATATGGATAAAATGATATGCTATTGGGATTTGCATAAAATATTTCAGTGAGGCAAGTAGGGGGAAGTTAGTAAAGGTATCAAAGAGAAAACTGGTCACATGTTGGTGATTGTAGAAGCTGGTGATGGTACATAGGGGTTTCATTACACTAGTCTCTCTAAGTTATATGCTGGAAATTTTCCATAGTAAACAGTTACATTTATTAATATTTAAACAGTTGTCCAATTTTTTTTTTACTAATAATAAATACAGAAATAATTTAAGATTAGTTTCTTGAAGTGAATCACTAGGTCAAGGTAAGTACAATTTTAAGGGTCTGATACATGTTGCTAACTGCTCTCCCCAGGAAGTTTAAAATGGCCTCATTTTATGGCAAAGGAAAAGAGGGCAGAATGGGATGAAACATAAACCATACTTAAATTTCTTAGCAGCTACTGATTCTTTGCTTGTAGAACTGCTTAAGTTGATGTGCAAAACACTCTGCACAACATTCAGGGCTTTCAACTTTTCTGCAGCAAGCTCTTCTTCCTCAGCAGTTTTCTTTTCATTTATTTCTTAGAGGGAAGAGGATAATTAGTAATCTCTTGGCAAACATAACCTGAGAAGTCTCAATGATCAAATATTTATCAAGCACGTAAACATGTGCAAAGCACATTAAGATAGGAAGAAGAAAAGTTAAACCTTGTTTTGCTAACCTCCCTATCCCCAAGATCCCCAATGTCATAGTGAATCTAGAAACTGCATGACCAGCAAACAAAATTCCCATTTCTGTTTGTAATTATACAAATGAAATCTGAATTTAATGGCTTTCAGTGGCAAGTCTAAAAGTTTTTAAGGTAAAGATTGACAAATGTAATAGAGCAATATACTAACTATAAAATTAAAGTGATCAGAGATTCTTTGATTTTTTTAACTTTCTAAAAATTAATCTAAATTACATGTAAATCTAAACATGAAAAATAGTGAAAGATGCCAATTTTACTGACTATTAATATGATGTTAGTAGACAGTTACTTTAGCCTTTAGATTCAGTACTAAATATTGCAGGAAGAAAGCCTACACACAGGGCACTGTGGAAGCCTAGAAGCTTGTTATCCTTAGCTACTAGAAACAGACAAATATCAGAGAACAAAGTTAAACATTTAACAGCTAGTTTGGATTATAGATAGAAATACAAAAGAAGTCTAAGTAAGCCTTAAAGACCTTTTCAAATTATGGCAGGATATAAACAACCAAGTAACAGAAATAAACAGAATAAAATGCTGATTTGAATAGTTCTCTATAGAGATGACCCCAAAGTGTCTAAGGGTTCAAAAGAGGTAAAGATTATGTTCAATTGGATTAAGAAACGTTTTATAAACCAGGTGGAGTCTAAGGTAGGAAAGACAAGTAGATCCCCTGAGGAGGGAGGAGTGCATGCCAGGCAAGTGAAAAAATGAACACATACATTGAAATAAGAAAGTTCAAAGAGTTTACATTGCATTAGGTTAAACCATATGAAACTGCTAATATTCAACAATTTTTGACTTCAAAAAATGGTACTTTCAATTTTACCCTAATACTGACCATTAGGAAAAAGAACACAATGCTAGAAAGGGCTTAAGGTATTTGTAGACTGGCTGCGAGGTATTTGTAGGCTGTTTATCGCAGGACAGTCTTTGTGCAACTCACAAAAAATTCAGTCTCAAAAGTTGGGAAGGAAAGAAACAAAAGACAGAGATTCTGTGTCTGACTGCCCTAAGAATGGAAGTACCATCAACAGAAACAGAAGGGTCCAGAGCACCTGAGAGAGAGTAAATTCAGTTTGGGATCTGCTGCGTTTTAACACGCGTTCAGGGACGCCTGTGAGAAATATCCATCAGGCATTGAGAAAAGAATAATTGGGAGCTCAGCAGGATAGTCAGGAGCAAAGATGATCCAGATTTGGAAAATATTCACGCACAAAAGAAGGTTAAAGCCACAGGGACTTACAGAACCTTTACATATCTAAAGGCAAAGGGAAAATTAGGAACCAAGAATTAAGAAGAAAATAAGGAAGTTATAGTGCAATGGAAGCTAAGGGAAGAGAACAGTTCAAGAAGGATGATTAACAGTGACAAATGGTACGGGCAGGCTGAAGAAGCTTGGGAAGGTGTCACTGCATCTGGTGAACCAGATAGTATGTGCAGGGAACGCATACTGAAGAGTTGTAAAGAGACAGACAAAAGTGGCAGAAGTTAGAAAGTAAACTCTATGTATAGCTTCTAGGCTATTCCCAAGGTTCTGTCCATTCCTGTTTTCAACATGGAATTTTGAGTGAGAAGCTCTGAAACATAATTTGCTGTGGATCCTGGAGAACTTACTCTCTGAACACTTGTTTTCAGAAATGTACAATATACACAATAATCACTTCAAAGAATCAAGAGCATCATTTCCAGAGGTTGTATTTTCAATAAAAAGCCAACTGCTTCTAAATTAGTGCAATTTATTTTTTCATTTCAGGTTTAGAACTGAAAAAAGATGGGAGTGGC
The DNA here is from genome assembly GCF_964374135.1 of Grampus griseus. NCBI lineage: Eukaryota > Metazoa > Chordata > Mammalia > Artiodactyla > Delphinidae > Grampus > Grampus griseus. The sequence goes on along the minus strand of NC_139000.1, from coordinate 89,619,531 downwards.
AACTTGAAAACTGGCAGGGTTGAAGAAATGGCTTTTTGAACCTATGAGACCTATGTCTGTAGAAAGAGGGAAGAGATAGAAAAAAGGGAAAGTATGAAGATGCGCATAAGAAAGGAGGTTAAAAGGAGGTATGAATGAGGAAGATTAAGATGCAGATTAGATTAACGCACGAAGAGGAAAAAAGTTAAGGACAGAGTAGTTCTGAGATTGGAAAGGAAAGCAGGGAGCTCACTTGAGGTGGCCATCCTCAAGTGAGGATGGTAGGAGGTAAGGTCTTTTGCAAAGGATAAGAGTAGAAGATCTTGTAGAGAAAGTTTGGAACCACTGGTGTAGAAAATGGTATAGGAAGTAAGAGCAGAATCAGGATGCTTCTGGTAGCATCACTGCTGTTAGATATATTCACGTGGGATGAATCTACGTAGAGTGACATTCAATGGTACATTGTTTTTAAAAACCTGCACCCAGCATGCATGCTGGAAGATAAACACTTCCTTTAAGTAAGCCAAGCGTGATGTAACTGTCTTCCACAGCCTCACCAGGACCTGATCTACTGCCAGGTAGGGTCCTTGCCTTCTCTCTAATGCCAGGAACAGGATGATAGAAGATGGCACCTTTGGTGGATGCTAACTATTCCTGTCTTTTCTGGCAGCTTCAGGTAATTAAAATTTTATAAATAAATTAATATGTACAAACAAACTCAAGAAGTATTGAGTAAGCTAACTATTGGATTACAAGCTCCACAATTCAGTGTCTTGGGGTACAGAGTTTCTCTATGTGTTAAGTGAAGAAGCTAGACTACATGACTTCTCAAGGTCCCCCAGCTCTGACATCAGGACTGTTTGTTTGGACAATAAGGCATTTACCTTCCTGTTCCTCTTCACTATCACTTTCTAGAAATCGGGAGTCCATGCGAAATCTGTCATCAGTGCCAAAGTGAGACTGCAAATCCATGAGCTATAAGACAAAACACAAAGACAACTGACAGCCATGTTCCCAAGAAATTACTTATAAACAAGACCTTCTAAGTATACCTCCATGCCATGAAATTCACTACATTAATATTTGCATAAACTCACCTACCCATGAACCAATCAGAGAGGGTCATGGAGGACTCACTATCAAAATAAACACCTTAACACTGGAGTGTGGGTCAAGGTCTGCCTGCACTAATCTAGATTTAAGGACTATGTCGAAAAATAAGGACATGTTGCAAGTTTTATTATTTTCAGTCTTCACTAACCTTCTGTCCAGCTCTGCCCTCAAACTGAGGTTTAATTCTGAACCTGTTACTGTCATCTTCAGAACCAGATTCCTCATCATCGCTGCTGTCAAAGAGCTTCCCAGAGGCTCCACCCATGGACTCCTGTTACATAGGTAAAGACAGAAATGTTTATTAATAACCAAGACAGCATTTCCTTCATTACGTAATCTTCCTCCTCACATGTATGGAACAACAACCCACATGCATCTCCCAGGAAAGACTGGATGGTGGTTAGAATGGAAACTTCTGACTCAGTGATATCTACTTGGCCCCTTGGGTCACTAAATCCAGAGGCTCCTAATGCAGCCTGGAATGGGGGGGAGTTATTAAATGTGTGAACACCTTCTGCAGGGTTTCACTAATATTGATGTCACTTTGCAGATGATGTGGAGGATAGATTTATGTGGGAGAAAATCTCTAAGGCCCCTGTGGTATCCATGCGTGATGGTCAGGGGAGCCCTGGGTTTCATTGTGGCTCCCAGAGGATTTTATGTTGAGCCCAGCAGTTGTATGCAAGTCTTGGTATGCAACATGCAGAAATGGATCTGCAAAAGTATAGGAATGCCCACCCTAAATTTCTTACTTTTACTGGTTCCTCTCCTGGATGGTTATGCTCCTGAGTGGATGTCTCCTCTGTTTCACTTTCACTGTTGGAACCAAAGATGATGTGCGTTGGCTTGTCCTCTGAATAACCATCCTAGAGTGGGCATCAAAAGCATTACCCTTAAGACAACCGCTTATCTCCTTCCCCTAGCAAGTCTATTTCTGACCCTATTTCCTTATCTAGTGAATGCTGCCATCATCCTAAGATAGAAACTTCTCTCTCTCCATTGCCAGTTTATCACCAAGTCCCATCAGTTGGACCGTCTTGCTATTTTAAAAATATATTCCCACTGTCACTGCCTTGGTTCTGGCTCAAGACCTCCCAAAGGCTGTCTGTCCCATTTGATTTGTTGTTCTCATCATGTCCTGAACCATCTTTCCCAAACAGAAGTTGGCAAACTTTTTCTGTCAAGGGCCAGAGAGTAAATATTTTAGGCTTTGCAAGCCACATATAGTTTTGGTTCTGTATCCTTCTTTTTTAAACCCTTTAAAAATGTAGAAACCATTCTTAGCTTGGAGGCTCTTCCAAAATACGCCATGGGCTAGTGGCTTGTGAGCTCTAGTTTGCCAACTCCTGTTCCAATATATACATAACTAATCTCCATTCCCTTGCTTCAAGTTCTTTAGTCTTTTCACAGCCTTGAGAATAAAGTCCAACCCCTGTAGCCTCTTCACACCTCACCCCTACTTATCTCTCTCATCTCATTTCTCACCATCTTGTACTCTATACATTTGATCACACTGATTGCAAATATTCACTTTTGTACAAACTGTTCCTTTATCTTGGAATGCCTTTCCTCTCTCTTTGTACCCTTTTACCTCTGCCAGACCAATTCCTACTGATCCTTTCACACTAGATTCAGTTCAGCTGAGGAAGTGCCGGCTCCCCACCCCCCTCTGCCCCACCACTGCCAACAAATTAGTATCAGTGTGCTGTCAGAGCACACAGGCGTACTTCTTTCTCATCCCATGGAACTGAACTGTGACCTTCTGTCCACCACACTGTAAGCCAATACCAACCACCTAACAGTGATCCTCTCTGTAAATCTAGCACTTGCTGTGAAGGCCTGGAATTTCATAGGTAATTAACAATTGTTGAAAGAATGAATAAAGACTCATTACAGTAAATCTTGGTAAGATATGAATCACTTGGCAAGTGATTTATATGTAAATTCAGACATATTAGGACATATCACTTAACTATATCAGTTACAGCTTCTAAAGCGATATCCGGATATACTAAAGATACAAGGACACAAAACACAAACATTCAGCTCTAAAGGAGCCTGCTTACCTTCGTAGGAAAGAAAGGTTGGACTTGGAAACAAGTTCTTGTTAAATCCCTAGACTGAAAATATACTCACCAAATTTGCCAGAGCATTGTGAACCAACTTCTTTTGTACTTCTTTTGCTTTCTGCCTTGCCTCTAAGGCTGCCAAACGCTTCTGATTATCTTCAGCGTGCTTATCCTTAGCACTAACATCTGATGAACTATTAACAGAAAGTGGGAAGTCAGTTTTGCTTCCCTGAGGGTCTCTCCTGGAGGAGACCTCTGGTGATTTCTCAGGGGCCTTGTGGCTGCACAGATCAGGCCTCTTTTTGGAGCTCTCTCCTGACTTTCCAGTCCTGTGGCAACAGTCTTCATCAAAGCCTCTCCTGAGAGTCTTGGCACCAAGACTCAAAGATTTCTTATCTTTTAGTGGCAATAGACTAGAAATAGGATTTCCATTTCCCTTTTCTGAACTGCTAGGGAAAACCACCTTGTGAGCCTGGCTCTCAAAAGTAGACTGTCTCTTTTGAGGCTGAATTTGGTTTGAGTCACTTGCCTTCTTTGCATGTTGGGAAAGAGTCAGTTTACTTGATGGGCTATTAGCATACAAGGACCATTTTTTCATGGACATGCTCCTGGGATCCTCAAGTTTCAAGGATTTATGATCTTTATTAATATTGTTAGAGGCAACACTCTCTTTCAAGGATTTTTTCACTGTTTCCTTTCCATAGAGACAGCCTACTCCCTTGAAAGCCTGGAATTTTGGCTTTAAGGTATTTTCCTTTGGTTCCTGTTTTCCATGTGTGTTCTCTTTTCCTTCTAAAAGGGAAGCCACAATCTCCTCAGGATGAATACACTGTTGGCCTTTGTGGAGGCCACCTGGAGTTCTGTGGCTCTTGGAGGCCCTGTCAGACTTGGCAGTGGTTTTCCGGCCATTGCTCTCAGTATCTTCTTTTGGCGCCTCCTGGTTACTGCCAGCCAACTGTTCCAGATCAGCTAAAGTTAGATTCATATGGAGACAGTTTTTCATCATGGTGTTATACTCCTTATCTCCTTCAGACTCGGCTGATTCTGATACAGAATCAGCATCTTCACTGCTACTGGACTCAATCGGAGATTCACAACTGAGAGGCTTAATTCTGTGACTGAGGGCTGTCTCTTTATTTTTTCTTTTTTGTACTTTAATACAATCAACAGAAAGATCACACTTTTTTCTATTTTTCAAATAAGTTTTCTTGTGCATATACTTTTCTGTTTGTGAAAGTTCTACACTGTGTTTGATCTTATCAGAATTTTTCTTCATTGCAATGATTTCATCTGTATCTCCTGAATCAGAGTCACAATCATTTCCCATAACATTATCTTCACTACTGAGGCAAAAGACATTATTTTTGATGCCTAAACCTGTTGAAGTATGAAATTTGTGAAAATGTGATTTAAAATCATCTCTTACAACTTCAAAGGGATCATTTTCAGATCCATTTATTGAGGACCATGTAGTTTTCTCTAGGTTTTCCTCTCTTGCAATCATTAGTCTTAATTCATCTTCAGAATCAATATCATCATCAGACATGCTATTTCTCTTTTTGGTAGTTTCTAAGTCAGAAGTCTGAAAAAATACGTTTTTAAGTTTCTGACTATCAGAATCAGGTACACAGGGTGATTTAGGAGTAATGGAATTATGAGGTGTATTTTGTGCAGCCTGTTGTTGTATTAAATGTGGGCTCTCCATTATGCTACTAGGTTTTGGTCTCAAAGCCAGAGATGCAGTGGAACCCTCGTTCTTCTGCACTTTTATTATCTTCTTGGCAGGGCTGTGAAAGTCAGAGAATTCTCCTCGTCGTTTCTTACTCACAGGATCATTCCCTCCTTCCAATTCCCAAGTGAGGCTGGATATAGGGATAGCATTTGTGAAATCCTCCCCTATTTTCTTTAGGTTGTGGCAGTATTTTGAGGGATCATACTTTATGATGTCACCAACAGTCAAGGAAGAAAACAAAGGCACTAGGTTTTAGAAAAACCTATCAAACTGGTAAAGCAAAAAGAATACTGTTTAATCTTGAGCAAGTCATTGACTCATTTTACCCTCAGTTTCCTATCAAACAAAATAAGGACTTAATTAGGTGACTCAGGGTCTTTGGAACTGACATGTCCATGGCATGTCCAGAGTGAAAACCAAGAACCATCACTATTAATTGGCAGAAATTACTTGGGCTGCATGTGTATATCACAGCAAACCGATTCAGATTATATTCTAGGTACAAGAGGCCACAAGACTTTTCTATAAATCTGAGAAGTCTATCCACTGAGCTAATACCATAAAGCGGAGTATAGAGAGGAACCCAGAGCGGGCACAGCTAGATACTATACTAAGTGTTGGTATCTCAAACTTGAGACTCAAAGATTCTCAAACTTTTTGGCCATTTCTGTTTTCTCAATGCTGCCTCATCCTAGATCTGATTCTCTTAGTTCAATGACATCCATTTCACATTTTACTCGCTCTCTGCATTTTATAGGTCTTTCTTAGAAGGCTAATAATTCTTTATCAGGTCTTCGTTGCTGACATTGTCCAGAAAGATTCTAGTTAATGTCACTGTGCTGTAGTGACAGCTGGCATTTGCTGATTTCCTAAAACATATGAATAAACAAGTATAAGTTGCTTTAATCTATCACTACTGAAAAGTCCTTTTGTTCATTTAGTGACTACTGAATACATGGACAATTATATATGAGGTATGCCAAACAGTGTCTATTGTCTCTTGGCTTTACACTGTCCTTCCAAATCCTCCTCTTTGCTGTCAGTGGTACCATTGGTGGGAAGCTGGAAGGTGAAGAAGAAAGAAGTATTTCCCTGACTTTAGTGCCACTGGCAGGGACAGCAGAACCAGCAGCTGTGGCCAGGGCTCCAGGGGCCTCAATAGCCATGAACAGTGAGGACACACCTCTGTTTGAAATACCTGAAATTGCTTCTGCTTCCCATGACACACAGGGTTAGAGCTAAAAGAATACAAAAAACACCCTCTGCCCAGAAGTCCATGACACTAGGAATTCAAGGTCTTAGACAATCTGACCTCATTTCCTCAGGGGAATGGGCATCTGAATTTGCTCATACTGGGTTCCATACTATTTCTCCATCCACCATTCTTCTGCCTGTCTACACATTTCTACCTACTATTTTCCTCTCTCCTAGACTCCTTCCTATCTCTTTTCTATTAATGTGAAACTTATCCTACTTCCTCTAAAGGCTTCTTTAATGATTGTGCTGTGTTCCCTTGTCCTTCTTTAGCTCCTCTGGCAATGGCTTTGAATCCATGTCAAACAAGAAGAATGAGGTATAAATTAGTAAGTCAACGTGCTTCTTTAACAATCATCATTTGCATCACTTGCATAAAACCTAATTACATTCTCTCATTATCCACTAATTGTTTCATACATGTAGGTAGGTGGGTATTACCTTACTTAGAAATTGGGAACATAAAAACTGTTACACAAACATCTAAAGATTTACTGACAGAGGCAGTGAAATTCTAAAGGTATGAAGTAAACTTTTGCAAATATCCACATCGTAGTAAACAATAATTTCTCTGAAAGGCCAATTGCTAAGGATATTTTACGTTTATGTTGATTCCTTAGGTGAAGGACAGGTAAGACTCTTCCAAATTTACTCACAACCCAATTCTAAAAGAAAAAAAAAAAAAGAATACATTTACTATACTTGTCACAAATGGAAAAGATTAACCACACTGAATAAATGTCATTTAAAAATATTTGAACTCATAGTGGACCACGATTACTGTTGGGTTTAGTTTTCTGATAATGAAACACAAGTGCTCAAAAAAGTGTATCAGGAAAGGAAAAAGAAAGAAGGAAAATTGGGGCAGTTATTGATCCCATATAAACCATGTAGGATGCTACACAAATAACAGCCATTAAAAAGGCAAACGTCGGACCTGCCTGCACTCTTCACCACCTATGCCCCCTGGGAGACCTGCCTCCACTTGGGTTTTGATTTCTCTTTCTAAAATGGGGGAAAACTGTGCTTTCCCAAGAGTTGTAAATGCACTTGAAGACCATAAAGCACTATCTATGTTAACTGCTTCAAAGCAAGAGAAAAAAGCAGTTGCTTTAAAACATGATGCTCATGGTCACCTGGTGTCAGGAATTGGTTCCTGAGCTATTCAGGCTACCAGAGGAGACTCACTTTGTGCCCTGGTACTTCTGTCCCTGGCACAGCTTTCACATGGAAATCCACCACTCCCATTTTTTCTAACAAGTTGGTGTTGCTTGTTGTTGATTTTCCTTTCTTTGCTTTTGCTTCTTTTCTCTCCTGGGCCAATCTGAATCAAACAGAAAATATAAATAAGAGTTAAAATAACGAACCACACTATTAACAGTGCTTCTGTTTTGTTTTTTAATACTGTAAAGCTGTTTAACTTTATAGAGATCATTTAGGGTCTCTCAGTTTTTCCCTTTCAACTTATGTACTTTTGGCATTTTATCTATCCTTAATCTTTTCACTCTTATGAGGAAGAGGTGTCTTTCAGAGACTAATATGCTAAGTCTTGAATATTTCTACTCTCACAACAAAGAGAATGCAGAACGCCAACTCAACCTACCAGTTCAAACTCCGCCACCTTATACAGGCCTGGTCAACTGTGCTGACCAATTCTCATTGGCCTCTTTGCCTCTGGTCTGTGTCCCTTACATTCCAACTTCCAAGATTCATGCTCCCCAGGCACAACTGCATAGACACTCCAAGGCAGCAGCACTGTGTGCTCACCTGCTCAGGACTAGGGCCCCGGTTCCTGCATATAATAGGCAGCAAAGTGCTGCTGAATGAAAATCTCATCATTATCCTGTTCACATAGACCCCCAGCTGAAGAACAAAATCAAATTCTCATCTTCGTCACCAGACCACTCCCTCAAAACTTGGTTTAGACCTTATTTTTCCTTGTGGCATTTCTTTGGCCCAGAACAATCTTAAAACGCTCTGGGTCACTCCATGTGTACATTCCTAAAATATCTCCTATTTTGGAAGCACCCAATCTCATACAATCTTTTCTCCCTAAGAATACTTTTAGGATTTAAAATGCTTTAAAAGTTTTTACATTGCCTTGTTCTTAAATCACATGCATAATTAATCTTATGCCTCTCATACAGGGATTTCCTATTATCTTTATGTTTTTGTATGACACTTTCATTAACAGCCTAAAGTCAACTTAAGCAATTTGGTACTGTCTATTAAAATTTTAAATGTGCATAACTATATGACATAGCAACTCCTTTTGTTGACATAAACCCCAGAGGGACCATCCTCAAGAGTCTTATCAAGAGGAAGTGGAAATGGTCTAAATGTCTATGAGTGGGGGATGACTGACTACACTGTGGCACAGCCATTTTCTAAAATAGTACTAAACACTCATTATAAGAAGGGGGAAGACCTACATCATCACATAAGGTTGTGTTTAAAAAGCTGAAATAAGTATATATTTTTATGGGTTAAAATATACGTATACAGGAGCATTACATTATCTTCTTTGGTGGGGTCTGGGGGTCACAGGGAGTCACAGTTAAGAAGGATTTTAGCTCTACTTGTAATGCATATATTTGCTAAAACTGTAATAATACATTATTTGATAGTTTCAAATCAATTAAGTGAACATATAAAACCACTTACAATATAAAAAACATTGGGTCAAATCACGGAGAGCAAATCTTACCTGTGCAAAAAACTTTCCTTTGCTAGCTGAATTTGTAGAGTTCCACCTTTCCATTTTGTTTTATTTAAAACAGACATACCTATAAAGCAAAGAATTAGTACCCAAGTACATGGCAATGCAAAAATATATTTCAGCATGTGCTTTTACTAATTAGTTAGTACCAAAAAAAAGAAAACCTGCTTATCACAAAGACACAGAGGAAATAGAATAAAGAAAATGAGACCTGGAAGGAGAAGGCTTAGGTCCCATTCTCATCTTGACCACTTATTAGATCTTTACACTCCCTACCTCCCCGTGTAATTGAAAGATTTGAATGAGGCAAACGTGTAAACCATAAAGCAAAATTTGTCATTTGTTTATAAAGTAATGTCAGGAATCTGTGGCGAATGGCTGGTATTTATTTAACATTTCATTGTTATTTCCCACACTAAAACTATAAAACATTAATGTAATTTTCTTAGAGTGAATCAGAGGACACTGGAATCCTGCAGCACCTCACTTTTATTTATCACCTCATACTAATTATCACTGTGAAACTTGCAAACATATTAGCTGCAAGCAACTAAACTGTGTTTAAACTACTGTGCCCTAGTAGTTGATTTTTCTCAACATCTGCTATTAGCTTCCTTAATAATTACCACTAACAGAAATATCAATGAGGTAGGTACTATGCTAAGCACAAAGATATTATTCAACTTAATCTTCACAGTAGTATTATGAGATAAGCAGTATCTTGGTTATACATCAGATAAGCAAACCGGGTCTTCTAGTTTAAATAAACTGCTAGGTCACACAGCAGAACTGATGTGTTCTTAACTGCAACATATTTGTTATATCTATTTCCTAACTGAACGAATCAATTTTTTGCAAATGAAATTACAAAAGGTCAATGGCCCTCTTTCTCTATTAGCATGTTTCCTGCTCAGTGTCTTTTGACTTTTCAGTCTCCAAATAATTAGAATGCATTACTACATCAGTGGAAGTATGAATTATCTCCCCCTCTTTATTCATTGAAGGTCACAGGTGGCCCTCAGCTTTACTAAACTTATCAATGGAGACTTCATAATTTCAAGGATATGATCTTATAAGGGCATATTCTAAACCTCTCTCCTAACAGCACTCAATAAGAAGAATTAGTTGCCTGAGAAATGAACACACTGGGGAGGTGGGTATTTCATAATATCCAGTGGGATATGTGTAACAGGCAGTTTCTATTAAAGTGTGGTTCCTTATCCAAATTATTTGGGAATGCCATTTTTGAGCAAACTCACAGGCAATGTGCTACCATATGTCATTCATTATGGAATGAACCTAGACCTCCTGAATTGTAGGATATGGAAATTCTCTTGATCGTGGTTGTCCCTCAGGATGAGTTGAAGGTGGATGTTTAGATTTAGAACAAAAGTTATTCCAAATTACATGGTGACATGGACTGGTAAATAGTATAGAAAACATTCATTACATTTTTTCAGGTCTGCTTCTGCTACTCTGATGTTGACATATGCAAAGACTTTCTGTGGGTTTCCTAAAAAAAAAAAAAAAAAAAATTAAATTCGTATGCAGAGAACAATGTAAACATTATTAAGTTTCTAAATTTAAAAAAGAGCTCTTAGAAACGTACTCTTTCAAAGGAAAACCTTGTTTATTTATCATTGGATACAAAGATTGCATTTTTTTTTTAAAGCATGATTATCTAAATATTCCAAAAGAAAATACGTAAGAGAAAAATGTCAAGTACTCAGTTAAGGAAACACTTTGCATGTTTGTATGTTAGTGATATTCTACTTAACAGGACCCTACTAATTATTAGAATTTTAGCTCTGAAAACTGAAAGCTATATGTTTCAGAAATTGGATGTTTGGAAATTCCCTGGCAGTCCAGTGGTTAGGACTCTGTGCTTTCACTGCTGAGAGTCTGGGTTCAATCTCTGGTTGGAGAACTAAGATCCCAGCAAGCCGTACGGCCCAAAAAAAAAAACCCCACAAAAACAAAAACCGGATGTTTGGGAATTTAGAAATTTTTGATTTCAGAAACGTAATTCTGGGCAAGTTCCAGGTCACACATAACACCTACAGAGCATAGGAGGGGGAGGGATGGGAGGTGGGGGGTTACTACAACAGTATCATGTAATGAGATGCATATCACTTTCAGTGTTCAGGGCTAACATTCATCTCTTGGGTTCCTTTATTTTGTGATACTTGACTTCAGTTATATTTGCCTTTAACTACCCATGAAGAACTATAAATTTACCTTGGTCATCTTTCCGAGTGATGATTTCCACATCAGAAACTTCTCCAAATCTGCTGAACTGATTTTGTAGGTCTGCCTCAGAAATATTCTGGCCAAGGCCACCCACAAAAAGGCGCTTCGTTTCTCTGTTGGCTTTCATCAAGGCTGGGCATACACTCAAGTATTTCTAGTGGAAAAAATAATTATCTACAGAGAAGAGCTCTTTCCCTTAAATCTTCTCAAATCTAAACAAAACAAAACAAAACTTCTTCGTGAATGCATTTTGGAACAGCACCTCTACACACAGACACAGGTACAGGCACATACTTTCCCTCTAAATGACCACAATATTATACTCTACTCCTCCCGATTTTACTTATCCATATTGTTAGGTGTTTTCCCTTCATTCATTCACTTTAACAAATGCTGACAGAAATGGGATGGGACACGTTAGCACACGGAAAGATAAAAGGCTCTCAATCCTCAAGCTCCTCACAGTCACATGAGAAGTAAGCAAATGCTGCAATTACAATACTATGTCACAACAGAAATATCTACAAAGTGCTGTTCAGGCATAAAAAGAGCAACTGATATCATGGCTAATACAGACTTTTTAAAAAACACTATGTGCCAGCGTTGTACAAAATAGTTTGCAGGCATCTTTTTTCAGATTAGCAGGAGAGGTTAAGTCACTTTCCCAAAGCCATTCAGAGAATTAGCGGTGAAGCCAAGATTATAACCCAAATCTAATTTCAGAAACTGTAATTCTTTATACTAGGGAGATTGTTGGATTAGAAGGGACTCAGGAAAACTCTTCCAGAGGTACTGAGATTTGCGGCTTTTCATGAGATCTCTAATCTCGTTTAGCACCCGGCTAGCGCTCAGCTCCCAGACTCCTCCCACGCGCGACCCCAAAACAGCGCCAAAAGCCCTGAGCATCGCTCCTGATCTAGGCGTGAGCCACGGCCTACATCTTCCTGGTAGCTTCCTCCGCCCCCAACCTACCCACCCTAGCCGTCTTCCTCTGAGAAGACTCAAAGACGAGAAGGGAGAAGGTAGGCCAGTTGACCTCGGCACATCCCATGCCCCAAACCGACTCCTCACCACTTCGTTTTTTACATCCCGCGCAGTTTAGGGCCGTAACTTCTGGTCACGTGTCCCAACAAGTGTCGCCTCTCTTCCTTCCTACTGGATTTCCAACCCAGCATCCTAAGGTTCCACTACCACGCTCAGTTCCCCAGTGCTTTTTATTTCGTTTCCAGGCTTCTGGGCGACCGGAATGCCTCCGTTCCCTGCCTCAAAGTTCGCGAAAGACCCCAAACTAAAATTCCCTACTTCATACTTAAGAGGGTTATCACCTTGTGTTCTCCTGGATATGGTCGGCGGAAGTGAGGGAGGGGAAGAAAAATAAAGAGACTCCCCCCTTAAGCGCTCCCGGAACCTCCTCTAATGTGACATATTCGTCCTGGTTGCTCCAAGGCGGCACCAGGTCGGGGTGGGTAGTTATGCCCTCGGGCTTTGGGTTCGAGGGAGTCAACTCTCTTGAAGCGTAGGGACTGCTGGGGGACGAATGTGGAAAAGTAAGCAGGGATGGCAATGAGCCTGGGATGCTTGCGAGCGCGGGTTATAAGCTCGACAATCGCGCGTCATTCCCCTGCCTCCCCCGCCGAGTTCCGGGATGGTTCACGCCAGCAGCGCGCGAGGCTTGAAGAGCAGGACGTGGCGCGCTTCTGTTAGGCAGCTTCCCGTCAGCGCGGCCCTATGGATTCCCAGCTGGTTGAGGCTCGCGCTTTGGAAGCCGAGATCACCGCTCTGAGGCGGGCGTGCGTGGAGCCGCCGGCGCCCGGGGAAGACACCTCCCGAGTTCGGTACGTGGCCTTCCTCAGGCCCAGTGGGAAGGGTGAAGATCTCTACTCCAGGCGCCCCGGACCTCCCCACAGACTTTTCCCGAGCACCAGACGTGGGCGGGAACTCGTTATCTGTCTCTTCCAACAGGGCTGAGAGTGATGAGTACACGCGTGGACCCCGTTGTAAACATATTACCATATATTAACTGATTTAATCACACTCATGGGGAAGGTGTTTTCATTTAAGGTGTTTCATTTCATTTCAAGGTGTTCTCTTCTCATGCTCGTAACTATCAAGGTGAAAGTCTTGCTTATCTCCTTAGCAATCTTGCCTTTAGTGGACAGCAGTATCTAGTTGGAATTTAAAAACTCTGGTTTCATGGTATTTGTTTTTATGAGTCACCTAACTGTGGCAAGTGATACTGATTTTTCGCTTACGGTAGTGATACGAAATTTCCCTTGAGAAATAATTTAGGTAAAAGAAAAAGTTGATATAAAGAAGAGTAGGCAATGTAGTCTATAGGAGAATTTGGCAGAAGCTGCGAAGGTGATTGTCATATACTGCAGGAGGGGAAGCATCCCTGTAAAGCAAGTGGGGGAACTCCCTGTTTAAAGGCGAACAGAGCCATATGCACTAATAGAAATAACTGAAGAGTGCCGTCTACCATAGAGGGATGGCATCATGACGTCTTTGTTACTACCAATAGCCATGGTCTGTTAATTACTTACTAAGTGCTAGACTGAGAGATGCAAACGTCTTTATGTGCATCATCTCTTTTTAATACCTACGACAATCCTCTGAGTTAGGTGCTGTTGTTAACACCGTTTTAGAGTTAGGAAACTGAGACTCAGAGAAATTAAGTTGCTTGCCTGAAGTCTCAGAGAAGGTAAGTGTTAGAGCTGGATTGGAACCCAAAAATCAAATTTCAAAGCCCAGGCACTTTGCTTACTGGAAAAGGAGAGAAGGGATCCATGACAGTTAATTATGTACCTGTTGTCTCAAGCTTGCAAGCTGCTTGAAAAGCAGAAACTTTCTTCATTTTTTAGTCAATTCTAATTTGACATAGATGCAGAGAGAATAAGATTTTCCTGAACTAACTGGACAAGAGTTGGTTGAAATTGGGAAGGAGGAGTTCTAAAGAAAATGTGTGCAGGCATGTTGGAAGGAATCATGAAGGTAGAGGAAGCTGTAACTAGTAAAAGGGAGAGGGAAGTAGGTGAACAGGGAACAAATATGTTCCTCTGCAAGTGAGTGTGTAAATGTATCAGAATGCTTGCTACTCCAGGGCTGCTCCACAGATTGGAAGCTTTAGCATCACTTGGGTTGAACAGAAATACAGATTTCAGCCCAATCCTGACCTACTGAGTCGGAATCTGCTTTTTAACTAGACCGTTGATGATTTTATGCATTTCAGAAAGTTTGAGTAAGCACCATGATGAAAGATGATTTCCTTACTGGCCGCAATAAGGGGGCCAGTAAGGAAATCTGGCCTTACATTTAGGTCTTTAATCCATTTTGAGCTTATTTTTGGCCACAGTAAGGGTCAGGATAGTATGTAGAGTATCCATGTAACCTGAGTCTCCTCAATGATAAAGTTGAGAAAGTCGGAAGAGTCCAAGGTGTTTGGATTTAATATAGTTTTTTTTTTAATTTGTTACATTTTTTTTACATCTTTATTGGAGTATAATTGCTTTACAATGGTGTGTTAGTTTCTGCTTTATAACAAAGTGAATCAGTTATACATATACATATGTTCCCATATCTCTTCCCTCTTGTGTCTCCCTCCCTCCCACCCTCCCTATCCCACCCCTCTAGGTGGTCACAAAGCACCGAGCTGATCTCCCTGTGCTATGCGGCTGCTTCCCACTAGCTATCTATTTTATGTTTGGTAGTATATATATGTCCATGACACTCTCTCACTTTGTCACAGCTTACCCTTCCCCCTCCCCATATCCTCAAGTCCATTGTCTAGTAAGTCTCTGTCTTTATTCCTGTCTTACCACTAGGTTCTTCACGACATTTTTTTTCCTTAGATTCCATATATATGTGTTAGCATACGGTATTTGTCTTTCCCTTTCTGACTTACTTCACTCTGTATGAAAGACTCTAGGTCCATCCACCTCACTACAAATAACTCAATTTGTTTCTTTTTATGGCTGAGTAATATTCCATTGTATATATGTGCCACATCTTCTTTATCCATTCATCTGATGATGGGCACTTAGGTTGTTTCCATCTCCTGGCTATTGTAAATAGAGCTGCAATGAACATTTTGGTACATGACTGTTTTTGAATTATGGTTTTCTCAGGGTTTATGCCCAGTAGTGGGATTGCTGGGTCATATGGTAGTTCTATTTGTAGTTTTTTAAGGAACCTCCATACTGTTCTCCATAGTGGCTGTACCAATTCACATTCCCACCAGCAGTGCAAGAGTGTTCCCTTTTCTCCACACTCTCTCCAGCATTTATTGTTTCTAGATTTTTTGATGATGGCCATTCTGACCGGTGTGAGATGATATCTCATTGTAGCTTTGATTTGCATTTCTCTAATAATTAATGACGTTGAGCATTCTTTCATGCGTTTGTTGGCAATATGTATATCTTCTTTGGAGAAATGTCTATTTAGCTCTTCTGCCCATTTTTGGATTGGGTTGTTTTTTTGTTATTGAGCTGCATGAGCTGCTTGTAAATTTTGGAGATGAATCCTTTGTCAGTTGCTTCATTTGCAAATATTTTCTCCCATTCTGAAGGTTGTCTTTTGGTCTTGTTTATGGTTTCCTTTGCTGTGCAAAAGTTTTAACTTTCATTAGGTACCATTTGTTTATTTTTGTTTTTATTTCCATTTCTCTAGGATGTGGGTCACAAAGGATCTTGCTGTGATTTAAGTCATAGAGTGTTCTGCCTATGCTTTCCTCTAAGAGTTTGATAGTGTCTGGCCTTACATTTAGGTCCTTAATCCATTTTGAGCTTATTTTTGTGTATGGTGTTAGGGAATGTTCTAATCTCATACTTTTACATGTACCTGTCCAGTTTTCCCAGCACCACTTATTGAACAGATTGTCCTTTCTCCACTGTACATTCCTGCTCCCTTTATCAAAGATAAGGTGACCATATGTGCATGGGTTTATCTCTGGGCTTTCTATCCTGTTCCATTGATCTATCTTTCTGTTTTTGTGCCAGTACCATACTGTCTTGATTACTGTAGCTTTGTAGTATTGTCTGAAGTCAGGGAGCCTGATTCCTCCAGCTTCGTTTTTCGTTCTCAAGATTGCATTGGCTATTCGGGGTCTTTTGTGTTTCCATACAAATTGTGAAAATTTTTGTTCTAGTTGTGTGAAAAATGCCAGTGGTAGTTTGATAGGGATTGCATTGAATCTGTAGATTGCTGTGGGTAGTAGAGTCATTTTCACAATGTTGATTCTTCCAATCCAAGAACATGGTATATCTCTCCATCTATTTGTATCATCTTTAATTTCTTTCATCAGTGTCTTATAATTTTGTGCATACAGGTCTTTTGTCTCCTTAGGTAGGTTTATTCCTAGATATTTTATTCTTTTTGTTGCAATGGTAAATGGGAGTGTTTTCTTGATTTCACTTTCAGATTTTTCATCATTAGTGTATAGGAATGCCAGAGATTTCTGTGCATTAATTTTGTATCCTGCTACTTTACCAAATTCATTGATTAGCTCTAGTAGTTTTCTGGTAGCATCTTTAGGCTTCTCTATGTATAGTATCATGTCATCTGCAAACAGTGACAGCTTTACTTCTTCTTTTCCTATTCGGATTCCTTTTATTTCCTTTTCTTCTCTGATTGCTGTGGCTAAAACTTCCAAAACGATGTTGAATAAGAGTGGTCAGAGTGGGCAACCTTGTCTTGTTCCTGATCTTAGTGGAAATACTTTCAGTTTTTCACCATTGAGGACGATGTTGGCTATGGGTTTGTCATATATGGCCTTTATTATGTTGAGGAAAGTACCCTCTATGCCTACTTTCTGGAGGCTTTTTATTATAAATGGGTGTTGAATTTTGTCAAAAGCTTTCTCTGCATATATTGAGATGAATATATGGTTTTTCTCTTTCAGTTTGTTAATATGGTGTATCACATTGATTGATTTGCGTATATTGAAGAATCCTTGCATTTCTCGAATAAACCCCACTTGATCATGGTGTATGATCCTTTTAATGTGCTGTTGGATTCTGTTTGCTAGTATTCTGTTGAGGATTTTTGCATCTATGTTCATCAGTGATATTGGCCTGTAGTTTTCTTTCTTTCTGACATCCTTGTCTGGTTTTGGTATCAGGGTGATGGTGGCCTCATAGAATGAGTTTGTGAGTGTTCCTCCCTCTGCTATATTTTGGAAGAGTTTGAGAAGGATAGGTGTCAGCTCTTCCCTAAATGTTTGATAGAATTCGCCTGTGAAGCCATCTGGTCCTGGGCTTTTGTTTGTTGGAAGATTTTTAATCACAGTTTCAATTTCAGTGCTTGTGATTGGTCTGTTCATATTTTCTATTTCTTCCTGATTCAGTCTTGGCAGGTTGTGCATTTCTAAAATTTGTCCATTTCTTCCAGGTTGTCCATTTTATTGGCATAGAGTTGCTTGTAGTAATCTCTCATGATCTTTTGTATTTCTGCAGTGTCAGTTGTTACTTCTCCTTTTTCATTTCTAATTCTATTGATTTGAGTCTTCTCCCTTTTGTTCTTGATGAGTCTGGCTAATGGTTTATCAATTTTGTTTATCTTCTCAAGGAACCAGCTTTTAGTTTTATTGATCTTTGCTATTGTTTCTTTCATTTGTTTTTCATTTATTTCTGATCTGATCTTTATAATTTCTTTCCTTCTGCTAACTTTGGGTTTTTTTTGTTCTTCTTTTTCTAATTGCTTTAGGTGTAAGTTTAGGTTGTTTATTTGAGATTTTTCTTGTTTCTTGAGGTAGGATTGTATTTCTGTAAACTTCCCTCTTAGAACTGCTTTTGCTGCATCCCATAAGTTTTGGGTCGTTGTGTTTTCATTGTCATTTGTTCTAGGTATTTTTTGATTTCCTCTTTTATTTCTTCAGTGATCTCTTGGTTATTTAGTAGTGTATTGTTTAGCCTCCATGTGTTTGTATTTTTTACAGTTTTTTCCTGTAATTGATGTCTAGTTTCATAGCATTGTGGTCGGAAAAGATACTTGTTATGATTTCAGTTTTCTTTAATTTACCAAGGCTTGATGTGTGATCCAAGATATGGTCTATCCTGGAGAATGTTCCATGAGCACTTGAGAAGAAATTGTATTCTGTTGTTTTTGAACGGAATGTCCTATAAATATCAGTGAAGTCCCTCTTGTTTAGTGTGTCATTTAAAGCTTGTGTTTCCTTTTTTATTTTCACTTTGGGTGACCTGTCCGTTGGTGAAAGTGGGGTGTTTAAGTCCTCTACTATTATTGTGTTACTGTCAATTTCCCTGGTAGTTCCATTTTTCACTTTCTGAGGACCCTCCATACTGTTTTCAGTAGTGGCTGCATAAATTTAAATTGCCACCAACAGTGCACAAGTATTCTTATTTCTCCACATCCTCACCAACACCTGTTGTTTCTTGCATTTTTGATAATAACTGTTCTAAGAAGTGTGAGGTTATGTCTTTTTATTGTTTTGATTTGTATTTCCCTGATGATTAGTGATGCTGAGCACCTTTTCATATACCTCATGGCCTTCTGTATGTCTTCTTTGGAAAAATGTCTGTTGAAATCCTTTGCTCATTTTAGATTGTATGTGGATTTTTGCTATTCAGTTGTATGAGTTCCTTATACATTTTGGATATTGACTCCTTAGGGGATAAATAAGTTGCATATATTTTCTTACATTCCATAGGTTTCCTTTTCACTTTGTTGATGGTTTCCTTTGCTGTCTAGAAGCTTTTTAATTTGATGTACTTCTACTTGTTGTTTATTTTTGCTTTTCTGGCCTAACATTTCGTGGCAAATCCAAAAAATTATTGACAGGACCAATGTCAAGGAGCTCACTGCTTATGTTTTCTTCTAGGATTTTTATAGTTTCAGGTCTTTAATCCATTTTAAGTTAACTTTTGTGTATGGTGTAAGATAGTGGTTCCTTCTTCCTTTTTCTTCTGGCTGTACAGTTTTCCCAACCCATTTATTGAAGAAACTGTCCTTTCCCCATTGTGTATTCTTGGCTTCTTTGTCATAAATTAATTGACCATATATGAATGGGTTTATTTCTGGGCTTTTTTTTCTCTTCTGTTGATCTATGTGTCTGTTTTATGCCAATACTATATTGCTTTCGTTACTATAGCTTTGTAATCTAGTTTGAAATCAAGACTTTTGATGCCTCCAGGATTGTTCTTTCTCAAGAATTCTTTAGCTATTCCAGGTCTTTTGTGGTTCCATACAAACAGTAGGATTTTTTCCTATTTCTGTGAAAAATGCTATTGGAATTTTGTTAGAAATTGTATTGAATCTGGTGATTGCATTGGGTAGTATGGACATTTAAACAATATTCTTCTTATCCATGAGTATGGAATATCTTTTCAAATATTAGTATTTTGTCAGTTTCTTTTTTCAGTGTCTTATAATTTTCAGTGTATAGGTCTTTTACCTCCTTTGTTAAATTTATTCCTAGGTATTTAATTCTTTTTGATGCAGTTATATATGGGATTGGTTTCTTATTTTCTTTTTCTGATAGTTTGTTATTAGTGTATAGCAACACAACAGATTTTTGTATTGGTTTTGTATCCTGCAACTTTACTAGTTTGTTTCCTAGTTTTAACAGTTTTACGGTAGAGTCTTTGGGGTTTTCTCTAAATAATATCATGTCATCTGCAAATACTTAGTGTTACTTCTTCCTTTCTGATTTGAGTGCCTTTTATTTCTTTTTCTTGTCTACCTGTTCTGGCTAGGACTGCCATTACTATGTTGAATAAGTGTGGTGAAAGTGAGCATCCTTTGTCTTGTTCCTGAACTCAGAGGAAAAACTTTCTGCTTTTCACTGTTCAGTATGTTAGCTGTGGACTTGTCATGTGGCCTTTATTATTTTGAGGTAAATTTCCTCTATACCCACTTTGTTAAGAATTTTGATCATAAATGGATGTTGAATTTTGTCAGACATTTTTCTGCATCTATTGAGATGATCACATGGTTTTTATCCTTCATTCTGTTAATGGGGTGTATCAGACTGATTTGCAGATTTGAACCATTCTTGCATTCCTGGACTAAATCCCAGTTGTTCCTGGTGTATGTTGCTTAACGTATTGCTGAATTAGCTTTGTTAATGGTTTGTTGAGGACTTATGTTTATGTTCATCAGGGATATTGGCCTTATAATTTTCTTTTCTTGTAGTGTTCATGTCTGAGTTTGGTATCAGGGTAAAGGCCTCATAAAATGATTTTGTAAGTTTTCCCTCTCTTCTGTTTTTTGGAAGAGTTTGAGAAGGATTGGTTTGCTTCTTTAAATATTTGGTAGAATTCACTAGTGAAGCCATCTGGTCCTGGACTTTTATTTGTAGGTAGGATTTTAAACACTAATTCAATTTCCTTATTATTAATTGTCTGCTCAGTTTTTCTGTTTCTTCATGATTCAGTCTTGTTCTATGTTTCTAGAAGTTTTTCTGTTTTATCTGGATTGTCCAGTTTGTTGGCATATAATTTTTCATACTTTGTTATGACGTGAGTGGTTTCGTTTGTGTTTCTGTGGTGTCAGTTGTAATGTCTCTTCTTTCATTTTGATTTTATTTGTGTCTTCTCTCTCTCTCTCTCTCTCTTTTTGATTATTCTAGCTAAAGTTTTGTCTATTTTTTTACTTTTTGACTAACCAGCTCTTGGTTTCCTTGATCTTTTCTATCACCTTTTTAGGCTGTATTTCATTCTTTTCCTTCTCTGATCTTTGATATTTCCCTCTACTAACTTTGGGCTTCATTTGTTTTTTATTTGAGATATTTTGTTACTGCTTTTTATTGCTATGAACTTCCCTCTGAGAATGACTTTTGCTACAGCCCACAGTTTGGTGTGTTTTATTTCTGTTTTCATTTGTCTCATGGTACTTTTTTACTTCTCTTTTGATTTTTCTTTTGACTCATTCAGTCATTCGGTAGGATGTTGTTTAATCTCCATATATTTGTGAATTTTCTAGTTTTCTTGTAATTTATTTCTAATATAATATCATTGTGGTTGGAAAAGATGCTTGATATAATTTCAGTCTTCTTAAATTTATTAAGACTCGTTTTGTGGCTTGACATATGGCTTATCCTGGAGAATGTTCCTTGTGTGCTTGGGAAGAATGTGTAGTCTTTCTTTTGAGTGGAATATTCTGTATATGTCTGTTAAGTTCTTAAGGTCTAAATGTGTCATTTAAGACCAATGTTTCTTTATTGATTTTCTCTTTGGATGATCTACATGTCGATGTAAGTGGTGTGCTAAAATCCCCTACTATTGTATTGCTGTCTATTTCTGTCTTTAAGGTCTGTTAATATTGTTTTATATATTTAGGTGCTCCTATATTGGGTGCATAAATATTTACCACTGTGTCCTCTTGTTGGATTAACTCCTTTATGATTATATAATGACCACCTTTGTCTCTTATTACAACTTTGTCTTAAAGCCTTTTTTTTTCTGATGTAAATATGCTACTTTAGCTTCCTTTTAGTTTCCATTTGGATGGAATATCTTTTTCCATCCCTTCACTTTCAGTGTGTATGTCCTTACATCTGAAGTGAGTATCTTGTAAGCAGCATGATGGGTCTTTTGTTGGTTTTTAAATCTAGTCAGCCACTCTGTGCTTTTTGATTGAAGAATTTAGTCCATTTGTATTTAAAGTAATTTATGATAGGTGTGTGCTTATTGCCATTTTATTTTCTGGAAGTTTTGTAATTCCATTGCTCCTTTCTTCATCTCTAGCTCTCTCCTTTTGTGATTCGGTGATTTTCTATAGTGGTATGCTTAGATTCCTTTTTATCTTTTTTGTGTCTACTGTAGCTTTTTGCTCTGTGGGTACCATGAGGGTTACATAAAACATGTTTATAACGTCTGTTTTAAGTTGACAATAACTTAAGTTCTAACACATTCTAAATCTCTGCATTTTTACTCCCTCCCCCAACGTTTTATGTTTTTGATGTCACAATTTAGGTCTTCTTATATTGTGTATACCATAACAAATTGTTGTATTTATCGTTGTTTTTACTACTTTTGTTTTTCAACCTTCATATTAGCTTTTAGGTGATTAACCTACCACCATTGCACCATTAGATTATTCTGAATTCTTCTATATATTCACCTTTACCAGTGAGAACTACACTTTCTTGTTTCCTGCTTCTACATATTGACCTTTTGTGTCAGAGAAGTTCTTTTAACATTTCTTGTAGGGCCTATCTGGTGGTGATGAACTCCTTTAGCTTTTGGTTGTCTGGAAGACTATCTTTGCTTTAATTCTGAAGGACCACTCTGCCAGTAGGGTATTATTGGTTGGCAGTTTTTATCTGTCAGCCTTTGGATATATCATGCCACTTCCTTCTGGCCTGCAGAGTTTCTGCTGAAAACTCTGATAGTCTTTTGGGGTTCCCTGGTACATAACAAGTTGTTTTTCCCTTGCTGCTTTTAAGATTCTCTCTTTGTCTTTAACTTTTGATATTTTAATTTTAATGTGTCTGATGTGGGTCTCTTTAGGTTCCTCTTATTTGGTACTCTCTATGCTTCCTAGATCTGATGTCTGTTTCTTTTCCCAGGTTAGGAAAGTTTCCTGCAATTATTTCTTCAAATAAGTTTTCTGCCCCTTTCTCTCCTCTCCTTCAAGGACCCCTATAATTTGAAAGCTGGTCCATTTGTTGTTGCCCCATAAGTCTTTTAAGCTATTTTAGCTTTTTTTCTTTTTCATTCTTTTTCCTTTTTGCTGTTCTGATTGGATAACTTACATTGCCATAATTTCAAGTTCACTGATCCTTTTTACTGCTTCATCTAGTCTGATGTTGAACCCCTCTATTGAATTTTTCAGTTCAGTTATTGTAGTCTTCAGGTCTATGACCCCTACCTGGTATTTTCTTATAGTTTCTCTCTCTTTGTTGAAATTCTCATTTTGTTTATCCATTGTTCTCCTGAGCTCTGTGAACATCTTTATGATCATTATTTTGAACTTCTTATAAGGTAAATCACTTACCTCCATTTGATTAAGGTATTTTCTTGAGGCTTTATCTTGTCCTTTCATTTGGAACATATTCCTGTGTTTCTTCATTTCTTTGACTCTCTGTGTTTGTTTCTATGTATTAGATAAAACAGCCCTCTCTTGCAGTCTTGGAAGAGTGACCTCGTGTAGTAGATGAACTTTATTGTTCAACTCTGTCTTGGTTTTCTCTCAAACCTTGGTGTTGTCCAAGCAGCCTATTTATTCTTAGCTGCTCCCAGTAGTTGAGGGTACCTCAAGACTTGTCAGTGTCGCAAAAGGGAGGTTCTCAGTCAGCAGGTAGATTCAGGCTGATTGGCAAGAAGAAGCTCAGGGAGGAGCTTTTTTTTTTTTTTTTTTGGCAGTACGTGGGCCTCTCACTGTTGTGGCCTCTCCCGTTGCGGAGCACAGGCTCCGGACGCGCAGGCTCAGCAGCCATGGCTCACGGGCCCAGCCGCTCCGCGGCATGTGGGATCCTCCCGGACCGGGGCACAAACCCATGTCCCCTGCATCGGCAGGCGGACTCTCAACCACTGCGCCACCAGGGAAGCCCCCAGGGAGGAGCTTTTAAAGTACACAAATATACCTCGAGGGAAGACTGCTCCCTCTGCCCTGAGCCCTGGTAATAGCCAGGTAAGAAGTGTTTCTTTGTTTGTTACTTTTCTTTCGAAATCGTGAACATAAGCCCTGCTGGCCACCAGAGCCAGGCTATAAAGGGATGTGTCCTCTGGACAGCATTCACAACAGTTGGGGTGCACAAGCCCCTGTCTTGGAGACACTGATGACTTGGGGCCTGGTCAGATGGAAAACATGAAGGGTAGCATCCTCTGGCCTCCTCAGTCTCTGCAGAGGATTGTAATTGGGCCCTGAATGTGTGTTTAATGATAAGCCTGCCACTCAGGTTCCAGTTCTGAAGACAAGCTTATTTGTCTCTTTCACAGTAAGATTAGGCCTGCATTTTAGTCTGCTATATCTCCACTGTGCCCTGGGGCCATTAGTCATTTAAGAACTATTTCTCCTTTTGTTACAGTGCTACGGGACCCACAATAAGTTCTGCTGTAAGTTCTGTTGACTGCCAGAGCCCAGTGAATAAGAGGTGTCCAACTGGGCAGCAGCCACAAAAATCAGGGTTCCAAAGAGTGCACAAACTCCTTTCCAGGAGATACTGGTGATATGGAGTAAGACAGAGAGAGTACAAAGATGATGCTCTGGCCTCTTTCTTTGGAGGTATTTAAGTAGGCTCTTGTATGATGTTAAATTAGAAGTCTTCAGGCCAAAGCTTTAAGGTAAGGAAGTAGGCCTCTTAAACAGAAACACTGGTTGCTTTTTTGTTGGCTGCCTCTGTGCTGGGTTCCGGGGTAGGTGAGTCTGCATGCATGAGCCCTTTAAGAACTGTTTCTTGGTTCCCTATAGTGGGGGTCCCCAACCCCTGGGCCACGGACCACTACCGGTCTGTGGCCTGTTAGGAACCGGGCTGCACAGCAGGAGGTGAGTGGCGGCAGAGTGAGTGAAGCTTCATCTGTATTTACAGCTGCTCCCCACAGGTCACATTACCGCCTGAGCTGTACCTCGTATGAGCATTATGGTAAGTTGTATAATTATTTCATTACATATTACAATGTAATAATAATAGAAATAAAGTGCACAATAAATGTAATGTGCTTGAATCCTCCCGAAACCATGCCTGCCCCGGTCTGTGAAAAAATTGTCTTCCATGAAACTGGTCTCTGGTGCCAAAAAGGTTGGAGACTGCAGCCCTTTAGCCTTGTGAATCTCATGGACCCAAGGCTTGTTGGCTTTCAAAGCTAGATATTTTAGGGGCTTATTTTAGGGCCTCTCAGGTGCTGGTCTTAAAATTTGGGGTGCCAGCTGTGCTGTTCACACCTTTCACTCCTCAGGGAGCAGGTCGGGGTTGTTAGTCCCTCTTGATTGTGGGTTGCCGTGCAACAGGTGGCTTTTATGTGGATTGTGTCTCAGCCTCTACTATCCATTTCAACATAGGCTTTTTCTCATTTGCCTGATGTGTAGGAGCTGCTCAGCTAGTTTTTGGGTTTCTTTCAGAGAAAATTGTTTCATATGTACGTGTAGATTTGGTGTGACTATGGGAGGAGGGTGAATTCATCATCCTCTTATGTAGCCACTTTGAACGTAGAACTATTTCTCCCTTCAACTGTCTCAGTTTTTGCTTTGAAATATAGTCAGCTCTGTATCTGCAGGTTTCACATCCACAGGTTCTGCATCCATGGATTTTGGTATTTGTGGTGAGTCAAGGAACCAATACCCTACAGATACTGAAGGAAAACTGTATTTTGATATCTGTCATTAGGTTTGTAAATGTTTATAATTTTTATGTCTTGCTGTATTGAACCTTTCATTAATATATATATATATTTTTCTTTGTCTCTTATAACCTCTTTTGACTTAAACTCTATTTTGTTTGATATTAGTATCCCCAGCCCTGCTCTCTTTCGGTTCCTTTTTGCATGGAGTATCGTTTTCCATCCTTTCACTTTTAGTCTTTGTATCTGAAGTGATTCTCTTATAGACAGCATATGGTTGAAGCCTGTGGTTTTATCAGTTCTTCCAAACTCAGTCTTTTGTTTGGAGGATTTAACCCCTTTACATTTAAATAAGTACTTATAAGGAGAGATTTATTTCTGTCATTTTGCTCTTTGTTTTTCTTGTGTGTGCCCTTAAGCTCTTTTGTCCCTCATTTCCTGCATTTCTGTCTTTTGAGAAGTGCTTAAATTTCTTTCTCATTTGCTTTGATAAACATTCTTTAGCTGTTTTCTTTGTGGTTATCAGAGGGATTATAAATAATATGCTAAAGTTACAACTCTCTTAATTTGAATTTATACACACCTCATTTCAGTAACATACAAAAATTCTGCCTGCTTACAGCTCCATCCCCACTGTTTTTGTTTTTTTATGTCACAGAATTACATCTTAATACTTTTGTACCCCTGAACATAAACTAATAATTCTTTTAAATGCATTCACTCTTAAATTTTATAGAAAACATGGAGTTACAGATGAAAGTTATAGTACCTTCAGACTAATAATTTTTTAAAATGTTAAATCATGTAGGAAAAGAAGTTCAGTTACAAGCCATTGTTACCATACTAGTAGATTTTATATGCCCATATACTAATTTTATTGAGATCTTTATTTCTCCACATGGCTTCATGTTATTGTCTAGTGTACTTTTATTTTACTTTACAGGACTGCCTTGAGCATTTCTTGGAGGTCATGTCTAGTGGTAACAAACTTCCTCAGCTTTTGTTTATTTGAAAATGTGTTGATTTCTTCCTCACTTTTTTTTAAAAAAATATTTATTTATTTGGCTGCACCGGGTCTTAGTTGCGGAGCACAGGATCTTTAGTTGCAGCATGTGAACTCTTATTTGCAGCACGTGGGATCTAGTTCCCTGACCAGGAATCAAACCCAGGCCCCCTGCATTGGGAGCTCGGAGTCTTAGCACCAGGGAAGTCCCACTTCCTCACTTTTGAAAGAAAATTTTGCCAGAAGGATTGTTGGTTGATGGTTTTCTTCGTTTAGCACTTTGAATGTATTGGCCCGCTGTTTTCTGGCCTCCAAAACTTCTGATGAGAAATTTGCTCTTATATTATTGAGGATCCATTATATGTGATGATTTGCTTTTCTCTTGCTGCTTTCAAAATCTCTCTTTACCCTTGGTTTTTGAAAATTTGATTATGTCTCATTGTGACCCTCTTTGAGTTCATCTTATTTAGAATTAGTTGAGCTTTTTGAATGTTAGCCTTCATGTCTCTCATCAAGTTTGGGACACTTTTTACCATTATTTCTTTTTTTTTTTTTTTTTAATTTTTGGCTGCATTGAGTCTTCGTTGCTGCATGCAGGCTTTCTCTAGTTGTGGCGAGCGGGAGCTACTCTTTGTTGCAGTGCACGGGCTTCTTATTGCAGTGGCTTCTCTTGTTGCGGAGCACGGGCTCTAGGTGCGCAGGCTTCAGTAGTTGTGCCATGCGGGCTCAGTATTTGTGGCTCGCAGGCTCAGTAGTTGTGGCACGTGGGCTTAGTTGCTCTGCAGCATGTAGGATCCTCCCGGACCAGGGCTCGAACCTGTGTCCCCTGCATTGCCAGGTGGATTCTTAACCACTGCGCCCCCCCCAGGGCAGCCCTTTACCATTATTTCTTCAAATAGTCTTTCTTCCCCTTTTCCTCTTGCTTTTCCTACTGGTACTCCCACAATGCATACACTGGTCCTTGTGGTTGTGTCCCACTCGTCCCTTAGGCTCTGTTTGCTTTTCTTCAGTGTTTTTTCCTTCTGTTCCTCAGTCTCCGTTTCTAGTGTCTTATCTTCAAGTTCACTGATTCATTATTCTGTCTGCTCAAATCTGCCTTTGAATTCCTCTGGTGAATTTTTCATTTTAGTTATTGTACTTTTCAGGTCCAGAATTTTTTTTGGTTTTCTGTCTTTATACTGATGTTTCCATTTTGTTCACAAATCGTCTTCTTAACTTTCTCTACATCTTCCTTTATTTCTTTGAGCATCTTTAAGACTTCTGTTTTAAAGTCTTTGTCTGATATCTCTGCCATTAAGTCTTTTTCAGGGACAGATTCTTTTGAATATTTTTTTTCTTTGAATGGGCCATGCTTTTCTGTTTTTTGTATGCCTTGTGATATTTTGTTGAACACTGGACATTTTAATTTAATAATGTGGTAACTCTGGAAATCAGATTTCTCTCCCCTCTTCCCCAGTGTTTGCACTTTTTTGTTATTGTTTTAGGTTGTTTTGTTGTTGTTGTTGTTGTAGGCTGTCTGTGTGCTGAGGGTCAGCCTGAAGTGTAAACTTAATGTCTAATTATGTCTTTTCTGAGCTTTTACTTGGGTATGTGCAATCATTTTCTAATTTTCCCCACATATTTAGTTTGATTTTTCATGTCCTAGTCTTTAATGTCTGACTCCTGAAAAAGAAAAGACAAAAATGATGGTGGGAAACAAAAAGCAACAGCTCTTTAAATATTCTTAATGCTACCTCAGCCAGAGGGTAGGGGCTTGCAGCAGTGACTACCCTCCTCTTTGTCTGCTTCTCTGTGATCAGCAGCCGCAATCAGCAACTGGAGCACAGATACTCAATATTTGGGGGACAGAGTCCTTTTTGCCCACTCTTGCTCCCCTAAGCTGTGTGCAGGTGGCTCCAAGAACGTGTGCACAGCTGCTTGCCATGTTGTTGGAGGGGGCGTGGGTAGCTACTACTGTGCTAAGAGCTGAAATTGCCCACGATTTACTGTAACGTACGTTTAAGGCTTCTCCATGAAGTTGCAAGCCTTCAGCAGTCTCCAGAGTTCCAAAAAAGTTATATCAGACAGATTCCGCCACTGCAATTGCTTCCTAGTTGGGGAGATAGGTTCCTGGTGCTTCCTACTCCGCCATCTTCATAGAATCCTAGATCATTGAGTTTTAAACTCAAGTCTTGTGTAGATTTGCTTTTAAAGAAAAAAATCTTCTTGTGAACATCTAATTTTGGGCAAAAAAAAAATGCTACTAAGACAAATTTGCAAATAATAAATAAAACTACAAAACCATAAAACCCATATCCCCAATTCATTCAGAATAGCATCATTAATTGTAATGGACCAGTGATGTTTTGCTCAAAGTAAATTACTGCTATGAATGAGAATATACAGGTTATCTTTTTATTTTGTGGTAATATATACATAACATAAAACTTACCATTTTAACCCTTTTAAAGTATATAGTTTAGTTCACATTGTTGTGCAACCATCACATCATTATCCATCTCTAAAATGATTTCATTGTCCCACAGAGAAACTTTGTACCCAGTAAACAATAACTCCCCATTTTTCCATTTCTCAGCCACAAGTTCTTTCTTGAGTTCTGCATATCTGTCCTTTAGTGTGATTACTTAGTTCTCTTATCAGTTTGCTCTGTTGGAAATACCTTGAAATTTTCATCCGTAGTTTGCTCTGTCATTGTTTAGTATTCACTTGGAAGGAACTCATTTATACAAAGATTATCTCTGTTCTTTTGTTCATTAGCTTTATCTATTTAATTTTCAAAAAGCAAATACAAAAGAGCATGTTGTAGTCTCTCAGATGACATAGAATATACTTATAGTGATATTTTAAATTAGCATTAAAACAAAGTTTAAAAAATTTCTACAGGCTTTATACAAGTTTTGAAATATGAGTGTGAAGATACAGTTAGGTTATTCTTTATAGACATGGTATATGGTCATAAGAACATAGGCTAATGTAGTGGAATTAGAAAAGGAGGGATAGCTATGTGGGGGGGCAGAAAAGATGACCTCAGATCCAGATGTGAGAGGAGTAATAGAGCAAGGGTGACCCTCAAGAAATGGAACCTGCTATAGCAGGGGACAGATTTTATCATTAACAAGAGTAGGGAAATTTGAAGGAAAAACTAATTTGAAGAAGAAAACATTTGATGCTTTATCAAGTTAAATCTACCTTGCAGGAAGAAGAGATGATTAAAGGTGTGTTTTAGGAGTTACTGGCATAAAAGAGCTGAGATTAATCACCAGATATTCTTCTGGAATGAGAGAATGCATATTCAGAAGAGCAGAGGCAAGAGTGTTAGGGTTTTCTTCTAACACGGGAGACAAAAAGCAGGGACAGTGGAAGACCCAAGATATAAAATGAGAATCAGGATAATCATGCCCCAGAAGGAAAGGAAAGCATGTTTAAGATACTGGAAGTCAGCAGTGTAGAATGTGGCTGATAGCATGATGGCAATAAAGGATTACAAAAAATAAAATATCATTTAATGCGATTATTTGCTGAAATTTTACTTTTTTCAAGGAAAACAGAGCTATGTTTTCAGTGCAGAATATCTGATTACAGTGTTGTTTAGAGATTATGCTATTCGTTATTTGTTTGGAATTTTTACCTCTATACTCTTCAATTTCGCAAGAATCTCTTTCTGAGTATAAAATGCTTTGTGATACTTCACTTGTTTTAGAAGTTGAAGCTAGATGATTTATTTTGTCTTTAGGTTCATCATATCTTTTAAAATAGTTTGAGTCATCTTGGGATATCAGACATTTAGGTTGGAACACTTTAAATATTCCAGCCTAAACAGACATTTTAATTTTACAAAGTACTCCTGTTATAATTTATTTTATATCTGTTTCTAATATGTAGGAAAATGGTATTATAACTTGGTTAGGTTTGTTTTATATTGAGATTAATGATTGCAGTGTTAGTAGCCACATTGGTTTTAAGAAAAATCTTACTGGCTTTAAGAAAAATCTTACTAGTTTTAATGGGAAGAGAGTAAGAAGGATAAAATGGGAATGGTTTGAAGAAATTTATAAATACTAGTTGAAACACTTATTAGTGGTTTCTTAATTGAAGTAATTATTTGTGGTATTTGCTTTTTAGAAAATCATTTCGAGAAACATACCAAGCAGATTCTGAAGGATGGGAATTGTCAAAAGATCTGAGAAGTCATCTTGGACATTTAGAATCAGAAATTCAGTTTCTAAGTACGCTTACTGGCATCAGTATAAGACATTACTCCAAGAAGACAGAGGACCTAACGAGCACTGAGATGACAGAAAAGAGTAAGCATTAGTTTCTTTCTTTCTTTTTTTTTTTTTTTTGGCTGCACTGTGTGGCATCTTAGTTTCCCGACCAGGGATTGAATCTGGGCCCACGGCAGTGTAAGTGCTGAGTCTTAACCATTACGCATCCAGGGAATTTCCAGAGTAAGCATTCATTTTAATCTAGAAGTGGTACTGAAGTTTACCTTATTATACATAGGAAATTGGTTGCCTTATCACTGAATTAAAATTCTGCAAGATAATGATTTGAATGTGTGGTTGTGGTAAACTTGTTTTGTCAAGTGTCTATTCAATATCACAGTGTGTGTAATACTCTTAAAAGCTGCCTGAGGTAGATATTAAAGAAGACACAGTCTGTCATTATGTAACTTAACAGTCAAGTAACAGCCATAAGCGACTTTAAGAACAGTAGCAGCATTAATTTGTAAATCTTAGCTGTTGTTCACTACTGACATGAGAGCTGTGTCATCTGTGGTGCTCTGCTGCTATTGAGCATGGCCTTGTGGCCAAGATAAATATTTCAAGAACTGGACCATTTGGCAGAGGAGGGTTTCTGGTCCCAATGACTTACGTTTTATTACCAAGGATCTGTGATGCACTAGCAAGTAAGGGGAAGCTAATTCAGCTGTGCGATTGGATGTTGGGAACTTGGTTTAGAAGAAGGAATCACTTTAGGAAATGCTTCCTGATTTTTCCACCAAAATAACCCTCATGACCAGGGAGAGGAAGAGTGACCCTCAGAAGGTGGTGGGCAGCTCACCTCAGTGAAACTTTGAATTACGTGTAGAAATGAAATTTAGACACTTCAGGTACTTGAAAGGAATAGATGGAATACAGAGAATATGGAGAGTGAGATTTTACTGTACAAAAGTCTCACTCTTTCTTTTTGAGCCCCAGGTTTACCCCATCTGTAGAGGTACTTGGTGGTGCCCATTCAGAATGCCTTTGAATGGGCTTGATTCTGAGCTTTCCGCATTGCTGGCTTAGGTTTTAATTTTCCTGGATCTGCCAGGTTAGTTCCACTTTTTTATGTAATATCTAGCTTATCCATCTGATTTTCAGCTTCTAAAATTAGGTTACTCTCATCTTTTTCTCTTTATCCTTGTAAAATTGTGCCCTTCTGAGGGAAGGGGCAATATAGGGGTAGATTAAGAGGTACAGACTATTAGATATAAAACAAGCTACGAGGATATATTATACAACATGGGGAATATAGCCAATATTTTATAATAACTGGAAATGGACTATAACCTTTAAAAATTGTGAATAACTATATTGTCCATGTGTAATGTATGTGTATTGTACAGCAACTATACTTCAGTTTTTAAAAAAAGAGAATTGTGGGGACTTCCCTGGTGGCGCATTGGTTAAGAATCTGCTTGCCAGTGCATGGAACATGGGTTCGAGCCCTGGTCCCGGAAGATCCCACATGCCGTGGAGCAGCTAAGTCCATGTGCCACAACTACTGAGCCTGTGCTTTAGAGCCCACGAGCCACAACTACTGAGCCCGCGTGCCACAACTACTGAAGCCCACTTGCCTAGAGCCCGCATGCCTCAACTACTGAGCCCATGTGCCGCAACTACTGAAGCCCGCACGTTCTAGCACTCACATGCCGCAACTACTGAGCCTGCGTGGTGCAACTACTGGAGCCTGCATGCCTAGAGCCCATGAACCGCAACAAGAGAAGCCACCACAATGAGAAGCCCTCGCACTGCAACGAAGAGTAGCCCCCACTCACCACAACTGTAGAAAGCCCATGCGCAGCAACAAAGACCCAACGCAGCCAAAAATAAATAAAATTAAAAGAAAAAAAGAAGCTCTATCAATTTCTTTTTAAAAAAACTAAATAAAAATTAAAAAAAGAGAATTGTGCTCATTTAAAAATACCTTCATTAGCAAAAGTAGATGGTAATAAAGTCAGAATAATGGTTCTCTCTTGAGGGGGACATAGTGTATAGCCTGGAAAGGGCATGAGGGAACGTTATGGGGTACTTTAAACTTTCTGTATCTTGATCTTAGTGGTGGTTACATGGGAAACACGTGTAAATATATACATATATATATATGTATATATATATATACACATATATATATATCATGATGTGTACTTAAGAATAGGGCATTTTATGCATTTGAGTATTCATGTTATACCTAAAAAAATACTTTTGCTGTCATTTTAGTAAAGTTTTGAGAGTTAACTGAGGTAAATACATGGATTTAATTTATTGTCTAACTAGGTCTAGATAATGTTGAAAAAATGAAAAATATCTAACAGTTATCATGATTCAAGTTTGTCTAGGGTCATACTAACATATTTCTGTTTCTTACCTTAATCTTTGGTATAATCAATAACTAGAAAGTACAAGTTGTCTTTAATCTTATTTTGCAAAGGCCATCAATTTGGTGCACATTCTTCCAGGTATTTTCGATGCAAATACACTCTCACACATATACCCACGTATATTATAGGTATCCACACAAAATTAAATAATAGATATTTAAAGGAAATTGTTATTTTCAAACAAAAATATTTATTTTTATGATTTACAGGTATAAAGAAAGTTCTGCAGAGACACAGATTATCAGGAAATTGCCACATGATTACGTTTCAACTTGAATTTCAACTTCTGGAAATCCAGGTAAATTAAGAATACATGTGGTAGATAACACAGATTCTGCTGCTATGAAATAAAAACTCCCACACCCCAGTCTTCAGCAGTGGCTGAGTTGAGGAGACGTTCTTGAGCTAGGGCCCCCTCGTAGCACATTTGTGCAAAGTGGTACCATTAAAAATAAATTTTAAGTATGAATACCCCAGCAACTGCATGCAGTAGGATTGTTGCTGAGAGCATAGTGCTTTATTGGAGGGCAGTTAGTAAGATATTCCTGGGCTTCCAGTGCAAGCCCCGAGGTCATGGAAACAGTCTTGGATGCCCTCAGTCATCAGCTGATATCTCAGTCATCTATTATCTATTAGTTATCTATTGCTGCTTAACATTTTCTCCCAAGTTTAACAGCTTAAACCAACAAAACACATTTATTATCTCACCATTTTCTGTGGTTCAGGTATTTGGGAGCAGCACAGTTGGTGTTCTTGCTCAGGGCCTCTCCTATAGTTGTGGCCATGTGGGATCACTACAATCTGAAGACTGCTCAGGGCTGGAGGGTTAGACTTCAAGGTGGTTCACGGTTATGCCAGCAAGTTATACAGGATTGCTGAGACACAACATAGGAGGAAGATACTCTTGGTAGGATTTTCACATAAAATCAGAAAGCAGACAGAATATTAATGTGCAGCCCCTGGCCAGGATAGGGCAGAACAAGACTCAGACATCTTCAAAGTCTGGCTCCAAGAAGAATGGGATCCAGGCATAATTTTGAGAAATGATCAATCCTGGGCACATGCTTTGATAGCAGAAGGCAATTTCAACCCGTTGGTTTTATGAGTTTGGGCCTACAGGGAGTATGTGTAGAGGAGAGGAACAGGGAAGGGCAGGCACACTGCCTTGGCCTCAGTTCGTCAGAAAACTAAAGTGGATGTAGACCAGTTGTCACAACCAAGTCATAGGGATCTGCTGCTTGCTTGCATTCACAGTCATGTGCCTGGGTTCCTCATGCTTATCCTCAGCCACAGAAACAGCCTCAAGTTGTCCCTTTTTGTATGCAACGGGAGTTGATGTCACATATCAGAAACTGTCCCCAACTAGTCAAGAGTAACTGGGTCCAGGTATCTGGGCCAGAGGTTTTGCTTCTTGAGAACTCTTTGCAGTCTATGTCCGTGGTTGTCACCACAGACCCCGGCAGGCTGAGAACTGACTGAGGGATATCTAGGCCTCTCATCTGATGGCAGAGTTTCCAGCTTGCTCCCACCTCAGAGTATCCCCGTTTAGTCTGTCAAAGTGACCAAGAACATCCACATCCAACCGGATGCCAAAGCCGGTTGAGTAGGATGTCATGGACATGGGTGATGAGTGTCCCTAGGGAAGGTAAACTGATCCCAGGTTGGCACCAGGCCTTAGAGCCATGCAGAGTCACCAAGATGATATTGTAGTTCTGTATGACCTCAAACATCGTCTGCTGAAGACTAAAACAGAATATGGACCCAAATGGGTTGATCTCGTTTAGGATGAAAAGCCCATGCCAGGACTCCAGACTTCTCCTTTGTGTGGCCCAGAAATTCCTGGATGTTGTCTCGTTGCATAAGGCTGCATAGTTGGACAACTGCCTTTTCTTTCTTTATGGCTAATGTGATCCTAAGCTCAGAGTGGTGAGATACCAAATGCTTACCTGCATTCTGCCCTCCATTAATGGCCAGGCCTATAATCTGTGTCGGGTTGGCAGAGTCAGAGGTTTGAGGTCTAGTTCCATGTCTGAGAACATCTGCACTATCACTGTATACATTGTCCAGGAAACTGCTCAGGGTCATCCTAGTAGCCTTGGGGTCCTACAGACTTTTTCTGCTGTTGGCATTCACCTTTTTTATAGTCACTTCCTGACTTACCTGGAGAGAAGTTAGACTGCTAGCAAAATTAGGCTTATCCTTGGGAGGATGTCCACAAGTCCAACAGAGAAAAGAAAGACCATCCTCTGAAGTTGAGGTGAACGAGCTGCTCAGTGGAGCTATACATTCCAGGATAGGTTGTGGCCAGATTGATTAGTGTGCTCATTAGTGGGACTTTGGCCTGAGAGATAAAATAGCCTGGAATATTTTAATTTCATTTTGTTGAAGTTCCATACTCTGGTCACCTTAAGCCTCTGAAGAAAAGCATCAAGTGGTAATTTGATCACATCATGAGTTAGATCAAGGATGAGGTTTCAGTTTGGGGGCATTTTTTATAATGCGACGTGCTTCTTAAGAATGGCTATTACCTGACCAGAGGCATTCCCAGCATGAACTGGCACTGGGCCCCTGCAGCTCCCATAGTAGCTTAGCTTGATGGTCCTGGGTGGCCACCATGAAGCCACATAGACAGGACCAGAGCCATGTGGGCCCTACCATACAGGACCTGCTACCCCTGCTGTAGTGGCTATGCTCCCTACCTCCTACCAGGCAGTAGTGGCACCAGCCCAGACCTCACCTTTTAAGCTAATATTCTGATCCTCATACCACCAAAGCATGATTGAAAACTTTGTAACCATTTAGTATTGGCCTAAAGTTATACTGTTAGCTCACATGTTGAATGAATTAGAATTAGTTGAGCTGCACATAACAGAAAACTTAAAAATAAGGAAGGTTCAAAGTACTAGTTTATTTCTCTATTGCTTAAACAAAATTGCAGGATATGTTTTCAAGGGCTAGTATGGTGGTTTCATGATCATCAGGCTCTGCCATCACCCATGTGACTTCCAAATCATAGTGCAGTTATCACTTTAGCATTTCAGACATCGGGAAAGGGCTGGGCAAACCAGGGCTCACCTTTTCCATTGAAGGACACTTCTCAGAAGTTGTAACACCCATCGTTTTCACCTACATTCTAATGGCCAATAAATTAGTGCAAGGGAGGCTGGAAATTTAGCCTTCATTATGCATGGCCACGTAGCCAGTGAAAAAATCGGAGCAAGAAAGAAGTACAAATATTGGGGACTACCAGCAGTTTCTGTCCCACATGCTTTAGGGGATGCAGGAAAAAAATATATAAGGAGAGGAACAATTTATATTCTTTGAAAGACATAGAACACAGTAATTGCTGAATCTCTAAAGGGACATAAGTTGTCATTATATACATTTCAAAGTATGTAGATGCTTTTCAACTGCTTGGTTTTACCTAATTTGCTACAAAAAGAGCATGCTGTCCCAGGCTATGTTAAGAACACTCCCTTTCTCTCTGCACCTTTCCAGTTTTATGATTTTTATTATTTATTGGTAAACCCTCAGATGTTCTAGACCTACTTGGGTAAGTATATTTTTAGAACTATATCTCTAATGGAATTGCCAGGTTAAAGGAGATTTACATGTAAATTCTGATTGATAGTACCAAACTGCCTTCTAAAATAATTTTACCGTTTTACGTGTTGAGCAGATTTTTATAGTTGAGACTGATAGAAAAAAAACAGTCATAAATAAATAGCAACCTTCTGTGTTCTAAAACACTTTTTAAAACAAAATTTCCACTAGAGGGAGACATTTAACTATCAGAAAATTAAAAAGTAACCTAAACAATAAAATTATCTTACTTGTAGAATATTGTTATAATAAAATCATGATAGTACAATGTTAGAAACCAAAGTGACCTAAAATCATATTAATAGAATGCTGGGACCAAAAGTGACCTTATAGATTATCTAGGTCAACCCTCTTATAGGGAAATACACCCAGAATGTTTGAATGATTACCCATGTTGGCACAGCTATTATTGTCAGATGCAGTTGGAGCATATAACTCTTTTCCCCAGATTTACCCTCTGGTGTTGTTAGTGCTAATGTACTGTTTGTGAGGAGTTGCAAGAACATTATAATTAACATGTGTCAGCATTCACAGTCCATGCAGCATAATAAGTCAAATGGGTGGCAGTTTCTGGGGGAAGTGACAGTTGAGTATATTTTCATAACTGCTCTCCCTGAAATGCAATGAAATGAAAAAAAAGATTCAAAAATAGGGAAAATTTTAAATTAAAAGAATATTTGGTCCTGGCACAACTTCAACTACTGGGAGCTATAAAAAATAAAATTGGCAGCTTGGATAATCATAAAGGTTTGAGAGACAACCAAGAACTAGGGCAGGGTTGAACAGTAAGGTTCATCTACACAAGGCCAGCCCTTCAAGACTGGAGAGGTGACTGTTTCATGTAATGCATAGAAACCAACATAGATAATCAAGTAAAACGAAGAAACAGAGGAATATGTGTGAAACAAGAAAGAACAAGATTAAACCTCAGGAAAAATCCTTAACGAAACAGAGATAAGTAATTTACCTGATAAAGAGTTCAAAGTAATGGTCATAAAGATGCTAGCCAAACTCAGGAGAAGAATGGATGAACACATGGAGAACTTCAACAAAATATGGAAAATATAAGAAAGTTCCAAACAGAAGTCCCCAAGCTAAAGAGTACAATAACTGAACTGAAAAATACATTGGAGATTTTAATAGCAGACAGCATGAGACAGAAGAAAAGATCAGTGAACTCAAAGACAGGGCACAGGAACTCACCAAATCAAAGCAGCAAAAACGAAAAAGAATGAAAAAAAAGTGAAGATAGCTTAAGGGATTTATGGGACAACATGAAGTGTGCTAACATTCACATTACAAGGAGTTCCAGAAGGAGAAGAGAAAGGGTCTGAAAACATACTTGAAGAAGTAATGGTGGAAAACTTCCCTAAACTGTGAAAACAGTTCTCCAGATCCAGGAACCCCAGAGAGTTCCAAATAAGAGGAACCGCAAAAACCCCACACCGACACATTAAAATTAAAATACCAAAATTTGAAAACAAGGAGAGACTCTTAAAAGCAGCAAGACAAAAACAATTGTTATGTACAAGGGAACACCCTAAAGACCTTAAGCAGATTTTTCTGGGGAAACTTTGCAGGTCAGATGAGAGTGGCATAAGTATTCAAAGGGCTGAAAGAAAAAAATTTCCAACCAAGAATTATCAACCTGGCAAAGTTATCATTCAGAATCGAAGAAGAGGTAAAAGAATTTTGCAGATAAGCAAAAGCTAAAGGAGTTCATCACCACTAAATCAGCCTTAAAAGAAATGTTAAAGGGATTTCTTTAAGCTGAAAAGAAATGGCACTAATTAGTAACAGGAAAACATGAAAGTATAAATCTCACTGGTAAATGTAAATATGTAGTATAGGTAGTGAATTCATCACTTATAAAGCTAATACATAGGTTAAAAGACAAAAATAGTAAAAACAACTAACTACAATAATTATTTAAGGGATATACATGATAAAAATATGTAAAATGTAAAATCAAGAACATAAAACATTGAGGGGGAGAGTAAACATGTAGAGCTTTGGAATGTGTTTAAGTTGTTATCAACTTAAAAGAGACTGTTGTAAATGTAAGTTGTTATTTGTAAGCCTCATGGTAACCATAAAGCCAAAACCTATAGTAGATACACAAAAGATAATGAGAAAGGAATATTAGCATACCACTAAAGAAGGTCATTTAACCACAAAGGAAGAAAGCAAGAGAAGAACAGAGAAACTACAAAACACTAGAAAATAATGAACAAAGTGGCATTAAGTACATACCTATCAATAATTACTTTAAATGTAAATGGACTAAATTCTCCCATCAAAAGAAATAGAGTAGATAAATAAATAAAAAACAAGACCCCTCTGTACACTGCCTACAAGAGACTCACTTCAGGTATAAGGACACACACAGACTGAAAGTGAAGGGGTAGAAAAATATATTCCATGCAAATGAAAACCAGAAGAAATCTGTGGTAGGTATACTTATATCAGACAAAATTAACTTTTAAAAAAGGCGATAATAAGGGACAGGAGGGCACTACATAATGATAAAGGGGTCAATTCAACAAGAGGATATAAGATTTATAAATATTTATGCACCCAGCAGAGGAGCACCTACATATATAAAGCAGATATTGACAGACCTAAAGGAGAAACTGACAGCAATATAATAATAATAGGGGACCTTAAATTGATCACACATCAATGGATAGATCATCCAGGGAGAAAATCAATAAGGAAACATTGACCTTAAAGAACACGTTAGACCAGGTTGACTTAACAGATGTATATAGAACATTCCTTCCAAAAGCAACAGCATACACATTCTTTTCAGGTATATATGGAACATTCTCCAGGATAGAACATATATTCTTTTTTTTTTTTTTGCGGTACGCGGGCCTCTCACTATTGTGGCCTCTCCCATTGCTGCTGAGCACAGGCTCCGGACGCGCAGGCTCAGCGGCCATGGCTCACGGGCCCAGCCGCTCCGCGGCACGTGGGACCTTCCCGGACCGGGGCACGAACCCATGTCCCCTGCATCGGCAGGCGGACTCTCAACCACTGCACCACCAGGGAAGCCCCATATATTCTTATATGTTATAAGTCTTAAATATAAGAAGGTTGAAATGATGTCAAGCATCTTTTCCAACCGCAGTGGTATGGCTAGAAATCAATTACAAGAAGAATACTGGAAATTTCACAAATATGTGGAGATTAAAAACATGCTACTGAACAACCAATGGGTCAAAAAACAAATGGAAGCAAAATAAAGAAATACCTTGAGGCTAATGAAAATGGAAATACAACATACCAAAACTTATGAACTGCAGTAAAAGCAGTTCTGAAAGGGAAGACCATGGCAATATACGCCTATCTAAAGAAACAAGAAAAATCTCAAAACACTTAACTTGATACCTCAAGGAACTGAGGTATAAAGATAAAGAAGAACAAATGAAGCCCAAAGTTACCAGAAGGAAGGGAATAACATAGATCAGAGGGAATTCCCTGGTGTTCCAGTGGTTGGGACTCTGTGCTATCACTGCCGAGGGCCTGGGTTTGATCCCTGGTTGGGGAACTAAGATCCTGCAAGCCACTTGGTGGGGCCAAAAACAAACAAACAAAGCAAAGCAAACAAAAAAACCTATGAACATAAATCAGAACAGAAACAAATGAAATAGAGACTAAAAAGACGTTAGAAAAGATCAATGAAACTAAGAGCAGATTCTTTGAAAGGATAATCAAAATAGATAAATCTTTAGCTAGACTCACCAAGAAAAAAAAAAGACTCAAATAAAATCAGAAATGAAAGATGAGTCATTACAACTGCTACCACAGGAATACAAAGGATCATAAGAGACTACTGTGAACAATTATGCACCAACAAATGGATAAACTCCTAAAAGCAACCTTCCAAGACTGAATCAGGAAGAAATAGAAAATCTGAACAGGCCAGTTACTAATAGGGAGATTGAATCAGTAATTTAAAACCTCCCAACTAAAATCCAGGACCAGATGGCTTCACTGATGACTGCTACCAAACATATAAAGAGGAATTAATACCAGTGCGTCTCAAACTCTTCCAAAAAGAGGAGGAACACTTCTGAACTTACTTTAGAAAGCCAACTTACTCTGATACCCCAAATAGACAAGGGCACAGAAAAGAAAATTATAAGCCAATATCCCTGGTGAACATAGATGTAAAAATCTTCAACAAAATATTAGCAAACTAAATTCAGCAATACATGAAAAGGATCATTCACAATGATCAAGTGGAACTTATTCCAGAGATGCAAGGATGGTTCAACATTTGCAAATCAATCGATGTGCTACACCACATGAACAAAAAAGAAGGATAAAACATCATATGATTATCTCAATAAATGCAGAAAAAGCATTTGATAAAATTCAGCAACAATTTATGGTAATAACTTCAACAAAGTGGGTATAGAAGAGCTTTTGCACAGAAAAGGAAACCATAAACAAGATGAAAAGACAACCCTCAGAATGGGAGAAAATATTTGCAACCAAAGCAACTGACAAAGGACTAACCTCCAAAATATACAAGCACCTCATGTAGCTCAATATCAAAAAAACAAACAACCCAATCCAAAAATGGGCAGAAGTCCTAAATAGACATTCCTCCAAAGAAGATATACAGATTGCCAACAAACACATGAAAGGTTGCTCAACATCACTAATTATAAGAGAAATGCAAATCAAAACTACCATGAGGTATCACCTCACACCGGTCAGAATGGCCATCATCAAAAAATCTACAAACAATAAATGCTGGAGAGGGTGTGGAGAAAAGGGAACCCTCTTGCACTGTTGGTGGGAATGTAAATCAATACACCCACTATGGAGAACAGTATGGAGGTTCCTTTAAAGACTAAAAATAGAACTACTGTATGACCCAGCAATCCCACTACTGGGTATATACCCTGAGAAAACCATAATTCCGAGAGAGACATGTACCACAATGTTCACTGCAGCACTGTTTACAATAGCCAGGACATGGAAGCAACCTAAATGTCCATTGACAGATGGATGGACTATTACTCAGCCATAAAAAGAAACGAAACTGAGTTATTTGTAGTGAGGTGGGTGGACCTAGAGTCTGTCATACAGAGTGAAGTAAGTCAGAAAGAGAAAAATACCGTATGCTAACACATATATATGGAATCTAAAAAAAAAAAAAAAAAAGGTTCTGACGAACCTAGGGGCAGAACAGGAATAAAGACTCAGACATAGAGAATGGACTTGAGGACATGGGGAGGGAGAAGGGTAAGTTGGGACGAAGTGAGAGAGTGGCACTGACATATATACACTACCAAATGTAAAATAGATAGCTAGTGGGAAGCAGCCGCATAGCACAGGGAGATCAGCTTGATGCTTTGTGACCACCTAGAGGGGTGGGATAGGGAGGGTGGGAGGGAGACACAAGAGGGAGGGGATATGGGGATATATGTATATGTATAGCTGATTCACTTTGCTATACAGCAGGAACTAACACAACATTGTAAAGCAATTATACTCCAATAAAGATGTTTAAAAAATTAAAATAAATAAATAAACTAGA
The DNA here is from genome assembly GCF_964374135.1 of Grampus griseus. NCBI lineage: Eukaryota > Metazoa > Chordata > Mammalia > Artiodactyla > Delphinidae > Grampus > Grampus griseus. The sequence continues at coordinate 89,577,372 of NC_139000.1, read as the reverse complement.
TAGCTAATGGGAAGCAGCCACATAGCACAGGGAGATCAGCTCCATGCCTTGAGACCACCTAGAGGGGTGGGATAGGGAGGGTGGGAGGGAGATGTAAGAGGGAGGAGATATGAGGTTATATGTATACGTATAGCTGATTCACTTTGTTATACAGCAGAAACTAACACAACATTGTAAAACAATTATACTCCAATAAAGATGTTAGAAAAAGATAAAAGTTATTATAAAATGTTTAAAAAAGTGGGTATGGAGGGAATATACCTCAAAATAATAAAGGACATGTATGATGAGCTCACATCTAACTTCATACTCAATAGTGAAAAGCTGAAAGCTTTTCCTGTAATATCTAGAATAAGACAAAGGATGCCCTCTCTTACCGTGTTTATCCAACACAGTATTGGAAGTTTTGGCCAGATCAGTTAGATTAAAAAAAAGAAATAAAAGGCATCCAAATTGGAAAGAAAGAAGTCATACTGTCACTATTCATAGATGACATGTTATTATTTATAGAAAACCCTAAAGGCTCCACCAAAAAAAAAAAAAAGAACCAGAAAAACTATTAGAACAAATGAACTAATTCAGTTAAGTTGTAGAATACAAAATCAATAAATCTGTTGCATTTCTATACCCTAATAATGAACTATCAGAGAAATTAAGAAAACAATTTCATTTACAATAGCATCAAAAAGAATAAAATACCTACAAATAAGTTTAACCAAGGAGGTGAAAGGGCTGTGCACTGAAAAGTCTGACATTGATGAAAGAAGTTTATAACACAAATAAGTAGAAAGATACTCCATGCTCATAGATAGGAAGAATTAATATTGTTAAAATGTCCATACTGATGAAAGTTATCTACAGATTCAGTGCAATCCCTACCAAAATTCCAACGATGTTTTTCACAGAAATAGAAGAAACTCTTAAAATTTGTTTGGAACCACAAAAGGTCCCAAATAGCCAATGCAATCTTTTTTTTATTAAATAAATTTATTTATTTATTTTTGGCTGCATTGGGTCTTCGTTGCTGCATGCGGGCTTTCTCTAGTTGCGGTGAGCAGGGGCTACTCTTCATTGTGGTGTGCAGTCTTCTTATTGCGGTGGCTTCTCTTGTTGTGGAGCATGGGCTCTAGGCGTGTGGGCTTCAGTAGTTGTGGCTTGTGGTCTCTAGAGAGAAGGCTCAGTAGTTGTAGCGCATGGGCTTAGTTGCTCCACGGCATGTTGGATATTCCTGGACCAGGGATTGAACTCGTGTCCCCTGCATTGGCAGGCGGATTCGTTTTTATTTTTTAATTTTATAAATTTATTTATTTATTTATTTTTGGCTGCGTTGGGTCTTTGTTGTTGTGTGCAGACTTTCTCTAGTTGTGGCGAGCAGGGGCTACTCTTTGTTGTGGTGCGCAGGCTTCTCATTGCGGTGGCTTCTCTTGTTGCAGAGCACAGGCTCTAGGCGCACAGGCTTCAGTAGTTGTGGCATGCGGGCTCAGTAGTTGTGGCTTGCGGGCTGTAGAGCGCAGACTCAGTAGCTGTGGTGCACGGGCTTATTTGCTCCGCGGCATGTGGGATCTTCCCGGACCAGGGCTCGAACCCGTTGTCCCCTGCATTTGCAGGCGGTTTCTTAACCACTGTGCCATCAGGGAAGTCCCTGGCAGGCGGATTCTTAACCACTGTGCCACCAAGTCCCTCCTAAGCAATCTTGAGAAAGAAGAGTAAACCTGGAGCTATTACGCACCTTGATTTCAAACTACATTACAAAACTATAGTGGTCTAAACAATATTGTGTTGGCATAAAATGGATACATATGTCAATGGAACAGAATAGAGAACCGAAGAAATAAACCCGTGCATATACGGTCAATTAATTTATGTCAAAATAGCCAAGATTATAGAAAGGGGAAAGGATAGTCTCTTCCATAAATGGTGTTGGGAAAACTGGATAGCCACATGCAAAAGGATGAAACTGGACCACTCTTACATCATACATAAAACCTAACTCAAAATGGATTAAAGATTTGAATGTAAGACCTGAGACCATAAGACTCCTAGAAAAAACATAGGTGGTAAGCCCCTTGACATCATTCTGGTGATGATTTTTTGGATTTGACACTAAAGGCAAAAATAAACAAGTAGCTACATGAACCTAAAAAGTTTCTGCACAGCAAAGGAAACCATCAACAAAATTACAAGGCTGAATGGGAGAAAATATTTGCAAGTCATGTCTGATAAGGTGTTAATATCCAAAACATGTAAAGAACTCATAAAACTCAATAGTGCAAAAAACAGTCTGATTAAAAATGGGCAGAGGATTTGATTAGACATTTTTCCAGAGAAGACAAACAGAAGACCAGCAGGTACATGCAAAGGTGTTCAACATTACACTATTCATCAAGGAAATGTAAATCAAAACCACAATTAGCTATAACCTCACACTGGTTAGAATGTGTAATGTAAATAATACAAGAAATAACAAGTGTTGGTGAGGATGTAGGGAAATGGGAATTCTTGTGCACTGTTGGTTGCAATGTAAATTGGTGCAGCCACTATGGAAAACAATATGGAGGCTCCTCAGAAAGTTAAAATATAACTGTTACATGATCCAGCAATTCTTCTGCGTATTTTATTCAAAGGAAACAAAAACACTAACTCAAAAAGATACATGCACCCCCATGTTTATTGCAGCATTATTTACAATAACCAAGACAGGGAAACAAATTTAGTGTCCATCGATGGACGAATGGATAAAGAAAATGTGGTCTGTATATAAAATGGAATATTATTCAGCCATAAAATGAATGAAATCTTGCCATTTGTGACAACATGGATGGACCTTGAGGGCATTATGCTAAGTGAACTCAGACAGAGAAAGACAAGTACTGTATGATCTCACTTATATATGGAATCTAGGAAACAGCATAAACAAAAAGAAGAGCAAGCTTATAGATGTAGAGGATAGATTGGTGGTTGCCAGGGGAGGGGGTTGGGGGAAATGGGTGACGGTGGTCAAAAGGTACAGACCTCCAGTTAGAAAATAAATTAGTCATGGGGATCTAATGTACAGTATGGCAACTATAGTTAATAATACTTTATTGCATTTTTTAAAGTTGCTAAGAAAGTAAATCTTCAAATCATCACAAAGAAACAATTTTTGTAATTATGTGTGGTGTTGAATATTGACTGTGTGATCATTTCACAATATATACAAATATGTAATCATGATTTTGTACATCTGAAACTAATACAGTGTTATATGTCAATTATATCTCAAAAAAATTTTTTTAAAAAGAATACAATCCGAAAAAAAGAAAAAAGAATACAGTCCCATATCATAGTCTCCAGAGAAAATTTACCTGATGTGATGACATTCAAACCCAAATGAAAGAAAACACTGAAATCTGATGTAGGGTATTTTGTGAAATTACAGGACCCTTTTCTTGAATGTCTTTACCCCAAATCCTTAAGTTGTAGAGAAGAATGAGAAATGCGGGCTTAAATTGACTGTGGTAGAAAGGAATGTGCTGCTGAGACTCATGCAGGGTCTTTGAGGTCAGGTTGTTTACAAGGTCCTTCCCTTGTTTGCCAACTGGGGTGGGTTGACCTCGTTAGCAGTATGACTGGCAAGGAGAGAGATGGAGAAAAAATATATTGAAGAATTCACAACACACCAAAAATAAATGAATGAATGAATGAATAAAAAATGGAGGGGCCAGTAAATCATAGGCTTTATGCTGACAGGGTACTTTGCCTATTCTAATGGGTATAAGGCCAAAATCCAAAACACTTACACATACTCAAACAAAAGACAAGGCATTTCTCTGAGATTTTTTTTCTTTTCCCCTTTTTTTTTTTGTTATAACAGCTCTATTGAGATGTAGTTCACATACCATATAATTCATCCATTAAAAGTATACATTCAGCAGTTTTTAATTTATTCAGCTTTGTGCAACCATCACCACATCAATTTTAGAACTTTTTTATCACCTCAAGGAGAAACCCCATGCTCTTTATCACCCCTCATTTGCCTTTCTTCTGCCCAGACCTGACTTATCTATCTTCTATCTCTATGGATTTGCCTATTCTTGGCATTTCATAGAAATGGAATCATATAATTTGTATGATTACAAATTTTTTGACTGGTTTCTTTCACTTAGCACAATGTTTTCAGGGTTCATTCATGTTGTAGCATATATCATTACTTCATTCTTTAAAAAATTTTTTTTTGGCTGCATCGTGAGGATCTATCACATTTTGTTTATTCATTTGTCAGCTGAGAAACATTTCGCTTGTTTTCACCTTTTGGCTGTTATGGATAACATTTCTGAAGATATTCATGTATAAGTTTTTAAGTGGACGTTATGTTTTCATTTTTCTTATATAAATCTAGGTAGAGAATTACTGGGTCAGATGGAAGTACCAGATTATGATTAGTATGTTGAGCATCTTTTCATAAGCTTATTGGCCATTTGTATATCATCTTTGGTGAAATGTCTGTTGAGATCCATTGCCCAGTTTTTAATTGGGTTATTTGTCTTTTCATTATTGAGTTGTAAGAATGTTCTGGAATTTGTTGTGTTTTTGTTTTGGTTTGGTTTGGTTTGGTTTTTTTTTTTGCGGTACGCGGGCCTCTCACTGTTGTGGCCTCTCCCATTGCGGAGCACAGGCTCCGGACGTTCAGGCTCTGCGGCCGTGGCTCACAGGCCCAGCCGCTCCACAGCATGTGGGATCTTCCCGCACCGGGGCACGAACCCGCGTCCCCTGCATCGGCAGGCGGACTCTCAACCACTGTGCCACCAGGGAAGCCCTGGAATTTTTTTTTGATGAGATATGGTGGTAGATGCCCACAAACAGTCTACTTTGACTACAGCTGCTCCTAACAATTCCCACTATATTCTTGAGCAGCGGAAAAAACTAAACAGTGATTATAAGCCATTAATATCCATTTCTCCAGCAGCTGAAAATACAGAAAGACAAGTCAGATATTACCCAGACAAATGGTAAACAGTCAAGCATTATCTACTCACTCTATATCCTTAGGAAATAGAAGAAATTGCTAGATCTACTCCTGTTAACAAAAAAGATCCACAGAGTACAGAACACAAAAATGGTGCAGAATTTGTTAGTCATCATTTAGAAACCTTGCCATGAAAGGAATTCGAAAATGTAGATAAATTCTCTTTGAAATAATTAATCCAGGAAATAAAAGAACATGCTATATTATAACTGCACTCTCAAATGAAAGCATTCAAAGAAAATTGAATAAGAGGGAAAGAGAGCTGGGAGAAAGAAAGGAAGAATAAAATGATTATAGTGCTGAAAAATAAATTAGAAGTAGTTAGGAGTAGAATATGGAGGATAGGCTTGAGAAAAATCACCTACAAGTGCAATTGAAAAGAAGAAAAATCTGGAAGACAATGAAGATTCATATGATTTTTCCAAAAACAAGAAAAAATGAAAGAGAAATTATAGGTAAATATATAATAGAAGAAAATTTACTAGAGTAAAGGAGAAAACCTGGATTTTGCAGATCAAAGTATTTAACAGTTTATTTAACAATCCCCATTATTGAATATAGACTTGTTTTTGGCTTTTTGTAATAAGAAGCTGTTAGCCTTTGTCTTCATTTCTTTATGATATATTCATAGAATTCAAATTGCTGAGACAGAGAATATAAACATTTTAAGTTATGCATTGTCAAAACAATGTTATAGGTAAAAGTGTCATCTCATTGTGTTAATTTACATTTATCTTATTACTTGTCAGAGCAAACATTTTTTTTCCATGTAACTTGTCTTTTACCTCTGAGTTTTTAGTGCATGTTATGTGCCTTTTTCTTTTAAGTTTTCATATCTCCTTGTCATTTTTATAGTACAAATTTTCCTGTTTATTTCTTTTCTTTTAGTTATAAAGCCATTTTATATCGATAGTTTGTGTTTTTATGTAATCATATTTGCTTTTTTGTTGTTATTGTTTGCTTAGAAAGTTCTTTCTTACTCAGTAATCAGTTACATGTCTATATTCCCTCCTAATACTTTATGATTTCAGTGTTAACATTTAAGTAAGTAATTCACTTGGAGTTCATTTTGGTTTTTGGTATGGAGTGAGGATCTGATTTCACTCTTTTAAGAAGTAACCCATTTGCACAGCAAAGGAAACCATAAACAAAACAAAAAGACAACCCAGAGAATGGGAGAAAATATTTGCTAACGAACCGACTGACGAGGGATTAATCTCCAAAATGTACAAACAGCTCAAGCAGCTCAATATCAAAAAACAAACAACCCAATCAAAAAATGGCCAGAAGATCTAAATAGACATTTCTCCAAAGACAACATACAGATGGCCAAGAGGCACATGAAAAGATGCTCAACGTCACTATTAGAGAAATGCAAATCAAAACTATTTAGATATCACCTCACATCAGTCAGAATGGCAATCATCAAAAAATCTACAAACAATAAATGCTGGAGAGGGTGTGGAGAAAAGGGAAACCTCCTACACTGTTGGTGGGAATATAAATTGGTACAACCATTATGGAGAACAGTTTGGAGGTTTCTTAAAAAACTAAAAATAGAGCTACCATATGATCCAACAATCCCACTCCTGGTTATATATCTGGAGGAAACCATAATTCAAAAAGATATATGTACCCCAGTGTTCATTGCAGCACTATTTACAATAGCCAGGACATGGAAGCAACCTAAATGTCCATCAACAGAGGAATGGATAAAGATGTGGTATGTATATACAATGGAATATTACTCAGCCATAAAAAAAGAATGAAATAATGCCATTTGCAGCAACATAGATGGACCTAGAGATTGTCATACTAAGTGAAGTAAGTCAGAGAAAGGTAAATATCATATGATATTATTTATATGTGAAATCTAAAAAAATGGTACAAATGAACTTATTTACAAAACAGAAATAGAGTCACAGAAGTAAAAAACAAACTAACGGTCACTGGGGGTAAAGGGGAGGGGAGAGATAAATTGGGAGATTGGGACTGACATATACGGACTACTGTATATAAAATAGATAACTAATAAGGACATTTAGCACAGGGAACTCTACTCAATACTCTGTAATGACCTATATGGGAAAAGAATCTAAAAAAGAGTGCATATCTATATATGTATAACTGATTCACTTTGCTGTACACCTGAAACTAACACAACATTGTAAATCAACTACACTCCAATAAAAATTTTTTAAAAAAGTAACCCATATTTGCAGTACTTTTTCTTGGTTACTTTTTCCTATTACTTGGTGACATTTCATTTTGCATATTTTGAAAGTAGATTTGTCTCTTAATTTTATTTAAAAGTTGACTGTGCTTTAATACAAAAAAGTTTTTTTGTTCCTATTTTAGAATGAGGAGAGTTTATCTTCTGTTATTACTGACCTCAGCATAATAATGGAACCCACCGAATATTCAGAATTAAGTGAATTTGTGTCTAGGTAAGATATTTTACTTTTCTTTTCTTAGGAATTTCTTTCAGTTTACAATTTTAAGTTTACCTGTTCTTTTTTCTTGATAAGTAAATATCAAAATATCTCTGAAAGTATAACACCATTATTGTGGCTTATATTTAAGCCTATATTTTCTATGTCTCTCATTCACTCAATTAAAATTTATTGTACATTCACCATGTACTAGGCATTAAAATAAAATGTAAGCAAAACCAGATATAATCCTTGATCCTCATGGAATTTATAGCCTAGAGTGAAGTTATATTAAATAATTGCAGAAATAAATCTAAAATTATCGTTGTGGCAAATGCTACAAATAAGAGTTGCACAGTGCTGTTGAAGCATGTATCAGGAATTTGACTTTCAGGGAGAACATAGAATAATTTCCTGAAACTTGAGCTGATATCTGAAAAATGAGCAGGCATACACTAACAAAAGAGGTCCTAGATAGGATAGCTTATACACAGGCATTGTGCTGGGGGGGGAACAGGAGGCTGGAGTGTCTGGGAGAGGGCAAGAGCAGGGGAGAATGGTATAAGATGAGGTTAGCAACGTATGTAAGGTCCACACTATGGATTTTGGTATAAGGAGTTTGACCATAGTCAAACTATGTGTGACGTAGTGTGACATCCTAGAAAGAATTATTTTTGATGTTGCAGGGAGAAGGGATTTAAGGGGTGCAAAATTGGATACAGGAGGGTCAGTGACTAGCCTATAAAACAGTTCAGGGAAACAGAAGTTTGTAGTTTGGACTAGAATAATGGTGGTTGAGATAGAGGGCTGAATGGATTTGGGGGATATTTAGGAAGTACAATTGAATAGGCATGGTGTTGGTTAAATAAGAGGAGTCAGGAGTCACTGACAGGTGCTAACTCCTTGGTGATGGTGATTGCATTTATTGAGATAGGAAAAGTTGGAAGAAGACCATGTCAGATGAGTTGGTGACTTCAGTTTGGACATGTTGAACTTAAGTGCCTTTGAAACACTGAAGTAAAAATAAGAAGTAGGAAGCTAAGAAGAGGTGTAGGTAGGAGATATAAACACTGGGGTTATCTGCCAGTGGGTAAAGTTAAAACTTTGAGCAGGAATGAGACTGCCTATGGAGAGAATATAGAGTGAAAATAGGAAAAAGACTGCCACTGAACCTTGAGGAATTCTAAAATGTCCTGCTGAATAGAATTAAAGGATAATGCAAAGAAATTAGAAAACTGAGAGATGGGAGGAAAACCAGGACTGTGTTGTTGACCATTGACAATTGTATTGACACTTTCTTTCACAGTTTGCTTTCTTTAAAGCAATCCTTTCAGTGTTTACTGGAGTACATGGGTTGTGAAAAGAAGTCTGCTATATTGTTTATGTCTGTGCATGCATTTTTTTGGCTGCTTTCAAACGTTTCTATTAATATTGTTTTTTGACAGTGCGTGCTATTTCTAAGGTGTGTTTATGTGAAAATTCTCAACCACATCTTTTCAGATACTTTTTCTGTCCTGTTCTCTTTCTTCTTCTCCAACTCTGATTAGCCATATGTTAGAACATTTGATATATTGTCTCAGTGTTTGGATGCTCTGTTCTATTTCTTTCACTCTTTTTTTCTTTGCATTTCATTTTGGATAATTTCTATTACTGTATCTTAAAGTTCACAGATTCTTTCCTCAGCTGAAGTCCATTCTGCCAATGAGCCCATTAAAGAAATTCTTCATCTCTAAAGTAATGTTTTTTTATTTCTAGTGTTTTCATTTGATTCTTAATTTTTCTCTCTCTGCTGAAATTCCCCATTTCTTCATGAATGTTATCTACCTTTTTTCACTAGATCTTTTAACTTATTAATCATAGTTATTTTTTTCTTTAATGTTTTTTATTATGGAAAATTTTAAATATAGGTTCCCCCACATCTGAAAATAGAGCATTCCTATGAAACCTTTTGTAAGCCAAAATGGTGTAAAGTGAAGAAGCAGTTACCTCAGGACACATTTTGCTAACAGATGTACAAAATAAATCAAGATACAGCACAAATGCTCACAGACACATTTCAAAGCTATGGTGGCTTGATGCTGAGATGCTGAATGTAGTTTCTGGGGAAGGAGCTTGGTGGTGCCACTTTCACTGCTCAGGGTGCATGTTGTCTTTATGATGGCTCGCTCCAAAACAAACCCTGAATGTTATTTTCATTTTTTGCCTTTTTTCGTAAAAGTGAAAATTCTTCCATCAGATTTCTTTCGATTAGCAAAAAGAGGTAATAATGTAGGTCTTTGGTAAAAGTGAAGTGGTGTGAATCAAACTTTTGAAAAGTGGGGGGATACATGGATATGTAAAAATAATAGTATAATTAACCTGTAGCTACCCATTAGGCACCTTCAACAGTTATCAGTATTTTTCCAATCTTATTTCATCTATTCTTACACATTTTAAACTTTCAGTTTGGAAATAATTAGAGACTCACAAGAAGTTGCAATAAAAACAATATACAAGGAGATCACTTCATCCAGCCTCTGACAGTGATAACATCTTGCATAATTATAGTATACTATCAAAACCAGAAATTTGATATTAGTGAAATCCAGAGAGCTTTTGCAGATTTTACCAGTTTTCCAAGCACTTGTGTGTGTAACACTATAACATTATATATTAATATATATAATATATATTACCTTTTTAACCATTTTTAAATGTACAGTTCATTGGTATTAAATACGTTCATAATGTTGTACAAGCAACACTACCATCCATCTCCATGACTCTTTTCATCTTATAGAACTGAAAATCCATACCCATTAAACAGTAGCTCCCCATTTCCTTCTCTGCCCAGCCCCACCATTCTTATTTGTCTCTGGTTTTTAATCATAGTTATTTTATTTTATTTCATTTTAAATTTATTTATTTGTTTATTTATTTATTTATTTTTGGCTGTGTTGGGTCTTCATTGTTCCACGCGGGCTTTCTTTAGTTGCGGCGAGCGGGGGCTACTCTTCATTGCGGTGCGCGGCCTTCTCATTGCAGTGGCTTCTCCTGTTGCGGAGCACGGGCTCTAGGTGTGCGGGCTTCAGTAGTTGTGGCTCCCGGGCTCTAGAGCGCAGGCTCAGTAGTTGTGGCACACTCCACGGCATGTGGGATCTTCCCGGAGCAGGGCTCGAACCCGCGTCCCCTGCATTGGCAGGCAGATTCTTAACCACTGCGCCACCAGGGAAGCCCAATCATAGTTATTTTAAAGCCCATATCTGATATTACCAACATTTGAGTCATCATTGAGTTCAGTTCTGGTGATTAGTCTACAATAGTTTGTTTTTTCTTGAATTTTTGTGTTCCATAATTTTTTATTGACTGATGGACATTGTCTGTTGAAAACAGTAGAGTCTGAAACAAATAGTAGTTATGCCCAGAAATGGGTACATTTCTTTTATCAGGCTCTTAGTATGGGATTTAATTCAGGGTAGTCAGCAGTTGAGCTGGGTTTGGGATTTTTGTTTCTTTCATTATTTTTAGGCACCAAAGGCTTCAAATTCTTCCAGCAGTGAATTCAAACTCAACTTCAAATTCAGTTCTTCCTTATGCTTAGAATAGGGTTTGGGGAGCTGGAGGGTTTTCATCAGTGTTCCAGCTTCACTCTCAACTTTTAGTAGTCCCTGTATATCTGCATCTCAGTGGGGAATGTTTCTCCCTGCACTTGACACTCCCTCAGCAGTAGGTGGTGATGCCTGTTTCTTGGTGCTAGGCTCATGGTGGGAACAAAGGGAGATCTGTGTTCCATGGTCCATCCTTAGTATTGGGCAGGTCCTGTAGACCTGCACCTCAGGGGTTGAGAACACCCGTTTTTGTGCTCCTCCTCCCCAGTGCAGCCAAACTCAGCCTGGGTCTGGTGTTGATCTTGCGGGGGGGGGGGGGAGTTCCTTGCCCCTCCCCCCACACCCCAGGGTTATGCTTGCTTTTGGTGTAGGATCATGCACCCAAAGGGTTTTGTATCCCTCCCGTGCAACAGAGGGATTTAAGCTTCTGCCCCTTTTTCCAAAGCAATGGATCTTTCTCTTGATAGCAGGAGTGTTTTCTGCCCCTCTCCCAGAATCATATGGGTTTGACTTTTACTCCTCCCTCGGAGGCAAGGTTTTTTTTTTTCTTGCACTGCTTTGCTGCTGCTTCTTTAGCAGCTTAGGGTTTTTGCTTCCTACCAAAGAGAAGTTCTGGCTTCATTTTGTACCCCAGCAGCAGCTGATCACCTCTTTGTGCCTGTGTCACTGAGGGGAGCTCTCTCTGGGCTCCTGCCATGATCTTTCTGGTGGAGTCCCTTTGTGTGTGGGGTTCCCATCTGTTCCAAAATGACATCCACCCCACATTTGTCCTTTAAGAATTTGTTGAAATTTTAGCTGATTTCTTGTTATCCACTTGTATGGTAACTGCTTCCCTCCCCTATGTTTAACCAAAGGTGAATAGTTTATGTGTCTTGTTTCTCCTTAGAGGGAGAAAAATTTTAATTTATTTGATTGCCTTGTAACCTCAGGTCTTTGATGGGCTCAAGAAAGTTTATGATTTTATAGATTATTCAGATTTTCCAGGATGTTAGGTTGAGAGTGACCTTCTCTGCAGATTTTTACATCTTAAGTAGAAGTGGAACTCTATCTTGGTTTTCTTTGATTCTCATTCTGGAATTTAGGGCATATTATTTTTTCATCTTCTGCATCCATATTACCCTTTCTTTATATTTTCTATCTCTTCATATCTTTGTGCTTATTCCTGATTGTTCTTCAGATCTGTATTTCAGTTCAGTAATTATTTCTTCATTTTCTGACTAATTTGCTCTTTAAAAAAATTTATTTTAAATTTTTATTGGAGTATAGTTGATTTACAACGTTGTGTTAGTTTCAGGTGTACAGCAAAGTTAATCAGTTATACATATACATATATCATCTCTCTTTTTAGATTCTTTTCCCATACAGGCCATTACAGAGTATTGAGTAGGGTTCCCTGTGCTATAAAGTAGGTCCTAATTGGTTATCTATTTTATATATAGTAGTGTGTATATGTCAATCCCAGTCTCCCATAATCTGCTCTTAAACCCCTATCCATTGTCTTTTTTTTTTACTGAAGTATAGTTGATTTACAATGTTGTGCCAATCTGTGCTGTACAGCAAAGTGACTCAGTTATACACATAGAGATATTCTTTTCTTATATTCTTTTCCATTATGATTTATCACAAGATATTGAATACAGTTCCTTGTCCTATCCATTAGGACCTTGCTTATCCATTCTAAATATAATAGTTTGCATCTACCAACCCCAAACTCCCAGTCCATCCCTTTCCCTCTCCCCCTCCCCCTTGGCAACCACAAGTCTGTTCTCTATGTCTATGACTCTGTTTCTGTTTTGTAGATGGGTTCATTTGTGCCATTTTTTAGATTCCACATATAAGTGATATCAAATGGTATTTCTCTTTCTTTTTTAAAACAATTTTTTAATTTAATTTAATTTTTTTTATACAACAGGTTCTTATTAGTCATCAATTTTATACACATGAGTGTATATATGTCAATCCCAATCTCCCAATTCATCACACCCCCACCCCCACCACCCTGCCACTTTCCCTGCTTGGTGTCCATATGTTTGTTCTCTACATCTGTGTCTCAATTTCTGCCCAACAGACCGGTTCATCTGTACTATTTTTCTAGGTTCCACATATATGCATTAATATACGGTATTTGTTTTTCTCTTTCTGACTTACTTCTCTCTGTATGACAGTCTCTAGATCCATCCACATCTCAACAAATGACCCAATTTTGTTCCTTTTTATGGCTGAATACTATTCCATTGTATATATGTACCACATCTTCTTTATCCATTCGTCTGTCGATGGGCATTTAGGTTGCTTCCATGACCTGGCTATTGTAAATAGTGCTGCAATGAACATTGGGGTGCATGTGTCTTTTTGAATTATGGATTTCTCTGGGTATATGCCCGGTAGTGGGATTGCTGGATCATATGGTAATTCTATTTTTAGTTTTTTGAGGAACCTCCATACTGTTCTCCATAGTGGCTATATCAATTTACATTCCCACCAACAGTGCAAGAGGGTTCCCTTTTCTCCACACCCTCTCCAGCATTTACTGTTTGTAGATTTTCTGATGATGCCCATTCTAAATGGTGTGAGGTGACACCTCATTGAAGTTTTGATTTGCATTTCTCTAATAATTAGTGATGTTGAGCTGCTTCTCATGTGCTTCTTGGCCATCTGTATGTCTTCTTTGCAGAAATGTCTATTTAGGTCTTCTGCCCATTTTTGGATTGGGTTGTTTGTTTTTTTTAATATTGAGCTGCATGAGCTGCTTATATATTTTGGAGATTAATCCTTTGTCCGTTGATTCGTTTGCAAATATTTTCTCCCATTCTGAGGGTTGTCTCTTCACCTTGTTTGTAGTTTCCTGTGCTTTGCAAAAGCTTTTAAGTTTCATTAGGTCCCATTTGTTTATTTTTGTTTTTATTTCCATTACTCTAGGAGGTGAATTGAAAAAGATCTTGCTGTGATTTATGTCAAATGGTGTTCTCCCTATGTTTTCCTCTAAGAGTTTTATAGTGTCCAGTCTTAAATTTAGGTCTCTAATCAATTTTGAGTTTACTTTTTTTTTTTGTGGTATGCGGGCCTCTTACTGTTGTGGCCTCTCCCGTTGCGGAGCACAGGCTCCGGACGCGCAGGCTCAGTGGCCATGGCTCACGGGCCCAGCCGCTCCGCGGTATGTGGGATCTTCCCAGACCGGGGCACGAACCCGTGTCCCCTGCATCGGCAGGCGGACTCTCAACCACTGCTCCACCAGGGAAGCCCTTGAGTTTACTTTTGTTTATGGTGTTAGGGAGTGTTCTAATTTCTTTATTTTACATGTAGCTGTCCAGTTTTCCCAGCACCACTTATTGAAGAGACTGTCTTTTCTACATTTTATATCCTTGCCTCCTTTGTCATAGATTAGTTGACCATAGGTGCGTGGGTTTATCTCTGGGTTTCTATCCTGTTCCATTGGTCTATATGTCTGTTTTTATGCCAGTAACATATTGTCTTGATTACTGTATCTTTGAAGTATAGTCTGAAGTCAGGGAGTCTGATTCCTCCAGCTCCGTTTTTGTCCCTCAAGACTTCTTTGGCTATTTGGGGTCTGTTGTGTCTCCATACAAATTTTAAGATTTTTTGTTCTAGTTCTGTAAAAATGCCATTGGTAATTTGATAGGGATTGCATTGAATCTGTAGATTGCTTTGGTTGTAGAGTCATTTTCACAATATTGATTCTTCCAATCCAAGAATGGTATGTATCTCCATTTGTATCGTCTTTAATTTCTTTCATCAGTGTCTTAATACTTTTCTGCATACAGGTCTTTTGTCTCCCTAAGTAGGTTTATTCCTAGGTATTTTATTCTTTTTATTGCAATGGTAAATGGGGGTGTTTCCTTAATTTCTCTTTCAGATTTTTCATCATTAGTGTATAGGAATGCAAAAGATTTCTGTGCATTAATTTTGTATCCTGCAACTTTCCCAAATTCATTGATTAGCTCTAGTAGTTTTCTGGTGGCATCTTTAGGATTCTCTATGTATAGTATCATGTCATCTGCAAACAGTGACAGTTTTACTTCTTCTTTTCCAATTTGTATTCCTTTTATTTCTTTTTCTTCTCTGATTGCTGTGGCTTTAGAGGAAATGCTTTCAGTTTTTCACCGTTGAGAATGATGTTTGCTGTGGGTTTGTTGTATATGGCCTTTATTAATGTTGAGGTAGGTTCCCTCTATTACCACTTTCTGGAGCGTTTTTACCATAAATGGGTGTTGAATTTTGTCAAAAGCTTTTTCTGCATCTATTGAGATGATCATGTGGTTTTTATTCTTCAGTTTGTTAGTATGGTGTATCACATTGATTGATTTGCATATATTGAAGAATCCTTGCATCCCTGGAATAAATCCCACTTGACCATGGTGTATAATCCTTTTAATGTGTTGTTGGATTCTGCTTGCTAGTATTTTGTTGAGGGTTTTTGCATCTATATTCATCAGTGATACTGGTCTGTAATTTTCTTTTTTTTGTAGTATCTTTATCTGGTTTTGGTATCAGGGTGATGGTGGCCTCATAGAATGAGTTTGGCTGTGTTCCTTCCCCTGCAATTTTTTGGAAGAGTTTGAGAAGAATGCGTGTTAGCTCTTCTCTAAATATTTGATACAATTCACCTGTGAAGCCATCTGGTCCTGGACTTTTGTTTGTTGGAAGATTTTAAATCACAGTTTCAATTTCATTACTTGTGATTGGTCTGTTCATATTTTCTGTTTCTTTCTGGTTCAGTGTTGGAAGGTTATAGCTTTCTAAGAATTTGTCCATTTCTTCCAGGTTGTCCATTTTATTGGCATAGAGTTGCTTGTAGTAGTCTCATAGGATGCTTTGTATTTCTGCCATGTCTGTTGTAACTTCTCCTTTTTCATTTCTAATTTTATTGATTTGAGTCCTCTCCCTCAAATTTATCAATTTATCAATTTTGCTTATCTTCTCAAAGAACCAGCTTTTATTTTATTGATCTTTGATATTGTTTTCTTTGTTTCTATTATATTTATTTCTGCTCTGATCTTTATGATTTCTTTCCTTCTACTAACTTTGGGTTTTGTTTGTTCTTCTTTCTCTAGTTCCTTTAGGTGTAAGGTCAGGTTGTTTATTTGAGATTTTCCTTGTTTCGTGAGGTAGGCTTGTATTGCTATAAACGTCCCTCTTAGAACTGGTTTTGCTGCATCCCATAGATTTTATATCATCTTGTTTTCATTGTAATTTGTCTCTAGGTATTTTTTGTCTTCCTCTTTGATTTCTACAGTGATCTCTTGGTTATTTGGTAACATATTGTTTAGCCTCCATGTGTTTGGGTATTTTCACTGGATATTGAATTCTGGGTGACAGTTCTTTAAAAATGTTGTTTTACTTCCTTCTGGCCTCCATTGTTTTTGTTGAGAAATCCACTGTCTTGGAATCCTTGTTCTTCTATATGATATGTGTTTGTTTTCCTCTACTGATTCAGGAAGTTTTCTTTTTCTTTAATTTTCAGTAGTTCGATTATGATGTGTTTAAGCATGGATTTCTCTGAGTTTATTCTCCCTAGGGTTTTCTGAGTTTCTTGAATTTGTAAGTTTATGTCTTTTTACCTAATTTGACAAGTTTTAAGCCATTATTTCTCCAAATATACTTTTCACTCAGCACTTTTTCTTCTTTGCTTCTGGGTCTCTGATGACATGAATGTAAAATCGTTGGTATTGTCCGACATGTCCCTGTGGCTCCATTCATTTAATTCAGTTTTTTCCTTCTGTGTTATTCTGATTAGATCGTTTCTGTGTATTCACGAGTACAATCAGGGTATTAAACAGTTCCATCAATGCCAAAAAGCCCTTATACCCTCTCCCCACTCTTAACCCATGGCAGTACTTGCTCTGATCTTCATTACTAGAATTTTTCCTTTACAAAATGTCAAATAAATGAAATCACACAGTGTGTAACCTTTTGAGATTGGCTTCTTTACTTAGCATAATGCCTTTGAGATTCATCTATCTTTTCATTTCTGAGTAGTATTCCATTTTATTGTATAATAGTTTTTTTATCCATTCACCTATTGGAGGACATTCAGGTTATTTCCAGTTTTGGTGATTATGAATAATGCTGCTCAATAGAGTTTTTTATGTGAATGTAAATTTTCTTTTCTCTAGGGTAATAACCAGAAGTGGGGTTGCTGGGACATATGATAAGAATATGTTTAAATTTATAATAAACTGCCAAACTGTTTACCAGAGTGACCATACCATTTTGCATCCCCACTGGCAGTGTGTGAGAGTAACTGATAATATTTTAGTGAATTAAGTTCTGATAATCATTTGATTTTAGACCCAATATTCCTAGGAATTTAATTTTTAAAGAAAAGTTTAAAAGTGTTATTCCAAATTTCTCTCTGTGCTTTGCTTTATCCTTGAGAAAGAGACATTTGGAGTTACTTTACTTTTTTGATTCCTCTAGTTGCATTGGAAATGTGCCACTGCCAACATTTTGTGAAGGAAATCCATAACATCTGTTTTACATCCAGTGAAGTTTGAACTATGCTTGGGAAAATAGATAAATTGCAATCACTCTTACAGCTCTAAGAGCCAATACACACACACACACACACACACACACACACATACACACAAACACACTGTCTCTTTCTGTCTGTCACAAACACATACACACACACACACACTTTCTTTCTATAATGGAAGACTGTGGAGATATGAATGGGGGTGAAGGAATTGTGACTTAATCCACTTTTAAATACAGTTATTTTAAAAAAGTTATGTAAGAGAACAGTCTTTTTCTTTCTTTCTCTGGGTGTCTGTAGTGTGCGTGTGTGTTTAAACTTTGGCCATTGTAGTTTTTAAGATTTATTTCTTGGCTCACTCCCTCATCACATGATTAAGAGCTTATTTTTTGCTCCCTTGTTTAATGGAGATTAAAACATCTTGTCATTTTGGCCTTGTACACTAATGAAGTAACTACTGCTGTTTATGGACCTATATTCTTTGGAGAGTAATTTCCACTGTCAGACGTTAAAAAAATATTATTATTATTATATTATTATTATTATTGGCTGCTGGAGGGATTTCAACTGCATAAGCTAACTTTTAACAGTCTATTTAGATTTAATACTTTACCATTGCATTTACAGTCTGGGAATCCTTATAACAGTATAGATCCCTTTCTCTCCCTGCTTCATGTTATAGTTTTTATATGAATTACATTCATATGTATGCACTGAAAACCTCATCAGACAGTTATGGTTTTTTACCCTCAACCATGATACATAATTTAAAGAATTTAAGAGTGATAGATTATTATATTTACCCAGATTTTTACCATTTCTGTTTTTCTTCCTGATGCATATATCATGGCTGTGTTCTCCTAGATGCTTTGGTGTGCAATCTGAGTAGAGGTATTCTCTTATAGTACTGTGATTGACTCCATAAATTGACATTGATATAATACTTTTATCTACTTTGCCATCCATATTCCAGTTTGGTTATTTGATCTAATAATGTCCTTTATTGTATTTTCTTTTCCTCTGCAGTACGTGATCCAGGCTAGAGTCAAGTATTGCATTTAGTTGTCATGTCTTATAGATTTCTTTAATCTAGAGCAATTCTAGAGCCTTTTATGACTTTGCCATCTTTAAAAAATACAGTTCTTCCGCCTCCCCCTCCCTGCCACTCATAGAATGTTTTTAATTTAGTCTTTGATTTTTTTTCTCATCATCAGTTACTGTTATGTATTCTCAGGCAAAATACTGTATAGGTGATGTTTTGTCCTTCTCAGATAACTGTCCCTTACAGGTGATGTTAATTTTGATCATCAGTCAAACTGCTGCGTGATTCTCCACTGTATCATCACTGCTTTTTTTCCTCCCTGACAACTAATAGACAGTCTATGGGGAGATACTTTATGGTCATGCAGATACTACTCTTCATTAAAATTTCTGCCTATATTTAGCACCCCTGGTGATTCATATCTGATCTACTTTTTACTGTGGTGGTTGCAAAATGATGATTTTTCAACTCCAGCACTTCCCTTTACATTTCTCAATAAGCATTAGTCCTTGTGCTTGAGAAATATATCTCCCTTCACCCCTGTGTATCAATATATGTGTATATGTGTACATATATATTTACTATAGACATGGTATCATTCATTCTTTTTTTTAAAGGTTTATAATTCTTTACTCTTCTTTTCATATTTTTGAGCACTTCCTTATATTCAGGGATAAAAAGACTTTCCAGGCTTAAAATATACCTCTCCTGCCCCAGGATGAAAATTTAAAAATAAATAAATACATGCGTGTTGAAAGCATATTATGTACTTTGTACTGTGTTAGTCTCTAAGAATATAATTGAACAAAAGATACATAGTTTCTGACTTCATGAAGCTGACAAACTAGTAAATGAGCAAAACCAATAACGTGTGGTGAATGATGATGGGATAAATGCTATGGGAATGTAAGTGCATACCTATTACGTGGCAAACATTGTACGTGCTTAGTATGTAGCAGTGAACAAAACAAAACATCTCTGCCCTCATAAACTTATCTTCTAGGAAGAGAAAAAGGCAATAAATAAACTGATACATAAAATGAATAATATGTTAGGTAGAGATAAATGGTATGGGAGAAAATAAAGTGGAATGGGAAATAGAGAATGTATAGGATGAGGGAGAGGTATCCATTTTTAAATAGTATGGTCAGAGAAGGCCTCACTAAGAGGGTGACTATGAGTAAGTCAGGGAGCTAAACTTGCCTAATTGTACCCAGCTGGTTACCAACTCTAGGTACTCTCTAAAAATGAATCTTATTTTTCCTTGTATTATAATCACTTAGTATGCATATCTTATCCTTAGTGTAAATCACAAATATGTGATAACAAGGACAGTGTACCTTCATATAACACATTTCGTTGGGTTTTTTCCTTTAAACTAATGACTAACCACTGAATTAGGAAAGATATTTAAACTCTGTGGAGTTCTATCTGCAAAATGAAGAAACTGGATAAAAGTATTTGCAAGCTTCTGCCCCATTCCAAAAGTTTATATGAAGAATAACAAATCAAAGAATAAAAATATTTCTGAGAAATAATGCAACTTATTGGAATTGGAATAATAGAGCTATTAGAAGAATATCCATGAGCTAGGTCTCCCGTTTACAACATGGAGTGATTGCCAATATTTGGGGAATGCTTCTGAGCAAAACTGGATCTACAAAGCACTGTTTCTCTGGGCCACCCACTCTACATGGAATTACTTCATCTTACAGATTCCCTATTGTGTGATATTACTTGTGGCATAGATTCCTAAACTCCTTCAGTAAGAATACATGCCCACCACTGTTTACAATATACTCAACTGATCGAGTTACAAGGATTCTTTGAGAATGAATTCTATATGCCAGATGCTTTCTTCACTATTTTTGTTGTTATTTTTGAAGAAAAAAAAAGCACAGAAAAGCATAAAAAGCTATAACTGGAAGGGATTTAGGACAAAACTACTCCTCAGATTAGTCATTGTACAGGTAAGCTGAATGATTATTATGCAGACATGCTCGTTTTTTGTATGTCTGAGGCAATTTAGGTCATTTTCCAAGAATCACAATTGAATTAATCCCCTTACTGACTTCCACAAGTTACTTACTATCCCAAGTCCTGATAAGTTCACCAAGATTAGCTTCAAAGCAGCTTCAGAGGGCCATTTACTCAGTGAAGAGCTGCACCAAATAGCTGCACCTTCATAGAAATATCACTATAGCTTCCACGAAGACTAGTTTGGTGAGGTCCCTCTGAGAAGCAGTTCCAATGAGTTTATTAACTCATGGTTACAGGACCATTTGGCTGAGTGACCAAGTATGGAGAGAATAAACCTCACCACTACTGTGTATGTGTTCTGGCGTAGTCTTTTTGCTATCTACAGGAACCAACAGCTTACATGTGAAATAAACATCTATGCTCATATATACTACATGGCTAATGTTTAAAAGTTAGTAATAAGTGCATGGGAACCTATTTTAATAGGTTTTTAAAAAAATTATTTGAGTATGGTAAGGCCAACAGATCAGGAAGATGATTACCATTGAAAAGGTAGTTTGTTACTTAGTGAGTTCCTAAGAGGGAGGGGTACATCATGCCACTGGGGGCCGCAGGGAGAAGCACTAGAGTAGGTCAGGAGACAGAGGGAGAATGGGAAACTGGTCAAGAGCCTTTACTGTGGTTTCTGAGGTAAGGAAAAGGTGAGTCAGTGTGAGGAGGCTTAGGTTGGCTAGTTTGAATAATTTCAGGAGGCTGTGGGTCATAGGGGCTGTCACTAGATACCTCTGGTACCTAGCCCTGAGCAAGTGGATACGGGAATAGCAAATATAAAGGAGGTGGTTGAGATCTGGGTTCTGGACTGGTTGTATCACGTTAGAAAAGCATTCAGGAGCAAGTTGTTTACTATCTCTAGGAATGGGCTAACCTTGGGAGGCACAGTTTCTCCAGGGTCAGCAAGGCCCCAGATGTCAAAGCATCAGAATACAGAAAATAAAAGACATGATTAATACAGAGCCCTGGCTGAGTTCTTTTAAAATTCAAGGCATAGATGTCAGTGAAACTAGCAGAGTAAAGTACCTTTGAAGATTCTCTCCTCCGTAAAAGCAACAAAACAACTGGCCAAAACTGTCAGAATCAAATTTTTTGGAATTCTAGAAATGAACCAAAGGGTTGTAGCAATCCAGGGAGCATTTATTCAGGAAAAATGGCAGAATCTTGATAACAAGAGTGAGCTTTGTGTTTTTTAAATGCCCTATACCTATCTCTCCTTTACCAGCTCTGTGTTAGCCTTGACAACAAAAAGCCTGTAATCCTGGTGATAACCAGCAAGCCTGGCAGCCACCAGAGGGAGCAGAATAGGTTCAAACTCCTTCAAAGCCACATTCCCAGTAAATTGTCATTGTTTGACCTGTTTCTTTATTCGCTGGAAGATCTCACTTTGAAGGCTGTATTTATTTGACCTGACTCAGAACTAATCTAGTGTGAAAGGTTTTTCTCTGGGAGAATTTGTTGAAGATATTTGGAGGCTTTTTTTTTTTTGGTCCATGCTATGAAGCTTGTGGGATCTTAGTTCCCTGACGAGGGATCGAACCTGAGCCCCAGCAGTGAAAGCACTGAGTCCTAACCACTGGACTGCCAGGGTTGCCCTGGAGGCAATTTTTAAACTTCATGGGTGCCTGAGGCGGTGGATAACAGCTGGGGCAATTAATAGGTTAATGAAAAAGCTTAAAAGGAAAAGCTGTAGAATGCAACGGCTAGGGACTTCAAAAATCTCTGACCTATCCCTGGGAATCTAGAAGGCTGGGTTGTGTGCATGCTCAGGGAAGACCTGAGATGGCCTAAGTTCTCACTCCTGGCTGACCGTGAGGCTGTGCAAAAGCAGGAAGTGAAAGCTAAGGTAGTATTGTCATTTGCCTTGCTGAGTTTTGTTTTGTTTTGTTTTGTTTGCGGTACGTGGGCCTCTCACTGTTCTGGCCTCTCCCATTGCGGAGCACAGGCTCCGGACGCGCAGGCTCAGCGGCCATGGCTCACGGGCCCAGCCGCTCTGCGGCATGTGGGATCCTCCCGGACCGGGGCACGAACCCGCGTCCCCTGCATTGGCAGGCGGACTCCCAACCATTGTGCCACCAGGGAAGCTTTGCCTTGCTGAGTATTGAAGCTATGCCCAACAGAAAGCCCCTTGGCAAAAACTTGGAGACGTGGATTCAAGGTGTTTAAGTAAATCTCTGTCCAAATATTAGCTAATTGAGCAGAGACTTACGTAGTCACGCACAACAAAAAATAGACTCTACAGATTGGTTCAGAAAAGTCACTAAACCAACAAAAGGAACAAAAAGCACAACAGCAAACCCTCGGGAGAGGGGGAATCTGATTCCAGGAATTGCCACACTATAGTGTTTAAAATGTTCAGTTTTCAACAAAAATTACAAAACAGGCAGAACGAAAAACAAAATAAGAAAGTAAGGCCCATGCACAGGGAAAAAAGTAATCAATCAATAGAAACTGTCCCTGAGGAAGCCCAGACTTTGGATTTATTAGACAAAGAAACTGTTTTAAATATGCTCAAGGAGTTAAAGGAGACTGAGTGAATGATGGCTCTGGCAGCAAATTTTCTTAATTTTCTTCATGTGAGAATGTCTTTACTCTCATTCTTGAGGAAGCTTCTTTCTGGATATAGAATTCTAGTTTGACAGTTCTGTTCTTTCAACACTTAAAAAATGTTGTGCCACTTTTTCTGGCCTCCATGGTTTTTGATGAGAAATAGACAGTTATTCAAACCATTGTTCCCTTATTTGTAATGCCTCATTTCTCTGTGCCTGCTTTCAAGGACTTTCTTTGTCTTTCATTTTTAGAAATGTGATCATCATTTCTCTGGGCTTAGACATCTTTGGGAATCTGTAGGTATATTTTTTTAGTCAAATTTAGGAAGTACTCAGTCCTTTTTTCTTCAAATATTTTTTCAGTCCCAGGCCCTTTCCCCTCTCCTTCTGAGGCTGATGACATGAAGGTTAAACCTTTTGTTATTATTTCACAACTCTCTGAGAGTCTCTTACCGTTTTTTCCCCCAATCTTTTTTCTCTCTGTTGGTATGAATAATTTCTATTGGTCTATCTTTAAGTTTCTTTCCCCTGCCATCTCCATTCTGCTATGGAACACTTCTGATGAGGTGTTTTTCTTTTTTTTTTTTGGCTGCATTGGGTCTTCGTTGCTGCACGTGGACTTTCTGTAGTTGCGGTGAGGGGGGCTACACTTTGTTGCAGTGCGCGGGCTTCTCATTGAGGTGGCTTATCTTGTTGCAGAGCACAGGCTCTAGGCGCGCAGGCTTCAGTAGTTGTGGCACGTGGGCTCATTAGTTGTGGCTCGTGGGCTCTAGAGCGCAGGCTCAGTAGCTGTGGCGCACGGGCTTAGCTGCTCTGCAGCATGTGAGATCTTTTTATGATGTCTACATTATCTATATTTTATTTTGATGTTCATGATTTTATTGTCATTTGAGAAACCACAGCCAAATCTAAGGTCGATATTTGCCTCTGTGTTTTCTTCTGAGAATTTATAGTTTTAGCTTTTTTTTTTTTTTTTTTTTTTTTTTTTTTTTTTTGCGGTACGCGGGCCTCTCACTGTTGTGGCCCCTCCCGTTGCGGAGCACAGGCTCCGGACGCGCAGGCTCAGCGGCCGTGGCTCACGGGCCCAGCCCCTCCGCAGCATGTGGGATCTTCCCAGACCGGGGCACGAACCCGTGTTCCCTGCATCGGCAGGCGGACCCTCAACCACTGCGCCACCAGGGAAGCCCTAGTTTTAGCTTTTATATTTAGGTCGTTGATCCATTTAGAGTTTAGAGCATATGGTGCAAAGTAAGGGTGCCACATCATTCTTTAGTATTTGGATATCTGGTTGTCCCAGTACCAGTTTTTGAAGAGACTATTCTTACCCCCATTGAATGGTTTTGGCACTCTTGTTGAAAATCAGTTGACCGTAGATCTATGATTTTATTTCTGGACTCTCAATTCTCTTCCCTTTATCCATGTGCTTATGCTTTTGCTTATTACCAGCAGTACTAGTTGCCTAATTGGGAGGATTAGGGACACGGCTCCTCTTTGGCATTAGGGTTCTGTACTGCATGGTTTCCCTTTTCTCATCTTTTTTTTTTCTTTTTTTTAACTGCATCAAAAATTTTGTTGCCTAATTTTTGAAAACTTTTGCTATTAAGTAATAAACCACAAAAGAAACTTTATTAATATTATGTCCAGTAGATTAAATTGCATGATTTTGAACACTGGCTTTTTTCTATTGAGATATAGTTGATATATAACATTATATTAGTTTCAAGTGTACAATGTAATGACTAGATATATGTATAAATTGTGAAATGATCATTACAATTACTCTAGTTAACATGTATAACCACATAGTTACTTTTTTTTTTTCTGATGAGAACTTTTAACATTTTCTCTTCTAGCAACTTTCAAATATACAATACAGTATTATTAACTACAGTCACCATGGTGTATATTACATCCCCATGACTTACTTATTTTATAACTAGGAGTTTGTACCTTTAGACCACCCTCACCCATTTTGCCGACCTCATAACCCCCTGCCTCTGGCAACCACCAATGTGTTCTCCGCAACCGAGTTTGTTTTTTGTTTGTTTGTTTTTTAGATTCCACATACTAGTGAGATCATACAGTATTTATCTTTCTGTCTCTGTCTTATTTTACTTAGCATAATGTCCTCGAGGTCTAGCCATGTTGTTACAAATATCAGGATTTCCTTCTTCTTATGGATGAATAATATTCCATTAGATAGATAGATAGGGATATGTATCTCCCTGTGTGTGTATATCTATCTGTCTATCTTGGAGGAAATCAAGAGTAATATTCTAGTGAACACACAAATAAGAAAGTGAAACAGCTTTATTGCACTTATGGAGAAAGTTTTAGTGGTCTGGATAGAAGATCAAACCAGCCACAACATTTCCTTAAAGCCAAAGTGTAATCCACATCAGGGCCCTAACTCTCTTCAGTTCTATGAAGGATGAGAGAGGTGAGGAAGCTACAGAAGAAAAGTTTGAAGCTAGCAGAGTTTGGTTCATGAGGTTTAAGGAAAGAAGCCATCTCCATAATATAAAAGTACAAGGTGAAGCAGCAAGGGCTGATGTAGACACTGCAGCAAGTTATCCAGAAGATATAGCTAAGACAATCCATGAAGGTGGCTACACTAAACAACAGATTTTCAATGTAGACAAAACAGCCTCATATCGGTGGCTTCAAAGCTTCAAAGGACAGGCTGACTCTCTTGTTAGGGGCTAATGCCACTGGTAACATTAAGTTGAAGCCAGTGTTCATTTACCATTCCAAAATTCCTAGGGCCCTTAAGAATTATACTAAATCTCTTCTGCCTGTGCTTTATAAATGGAAAGCCTGGATGACAGCATGTCTGTTTACAACATGGTTTACTAAATATTTTAAGCCCATTGTTGAGGCCTACTGCCTAGAAAAAAGATTCCTTTCAAAATATTATTGCTCATTGACAATGCACTTGGCCACCCAAGAGCTCTGATGGAGATGGACAATGATATTAATGTTGTTTGCATGCCTGCTAACACAACATCCATTCTGCAGCCCATGGATCAAGGCGTCATTTCAACTTTCAAGTCTTATTATTTAAGAAATATATTTTGTGAGGCTGTAGCTGCCATAGGTAGTGAATTCTTCTGATGGATCTGGGCAAAGTCAGTTGAAAACCTGGAAAGGATTCACCATTCTGGATGCCATTAAGAACATTCATGGGACTTTCCTGGTGGTCAAGTGGTAAAGAATCCACCTTCCAATGCAGAGGACGTGGGTTTGACCCCTGGTTGGGGAACTAGGTTCCCACATGCCATGGGGCAGCTAAGCCCACGTGCCACAACTACTGAGCTTGTGCGCTCCTCAACTAGAGAGCCCGCGTGCGGCAAACTACAGAGCCTATGTGCCCTGGAGCTTGCACACCACAACTAGAGAAGAGAAAACCCCCACGCAACAGCTAGAGGGAATCCTGTGTGCTGCAACGAAAGATCCCGCATGCCTCAACAAAGATCCCACATGCCGCAATTAAGACCCTACATAGCCAAAAGAAAAAAGAAAGAACATTCATGATTCATTGGAAGAGGTGAAAAGATCAACATTAACAGGAGTTTGGAAGAAGTTGATTCCAACCTTCGTGGATAATTTTGAGGGGTTCAAGACTTCAGTGGAGGAAGTAACTGCAAGTGTGGTGGAAATAGCAAGAGACCTAGAATTAGAAGTGGAGCCTGAAGATGTGACTGAATTGCTACAGTCTCATGACAAAACTTTTAATGGATGAGGAGTTGCTTCTTATGGATGAAGAAAAAGAAAGTGGTTTCTTGAGATGGAATCTACTCCTAGTGAAGATGCTGTGAAGATTGTTGAAATGACAAAAAAGGATTTAGACTGTGACATAAACCTAGTTGAGAAAGCAGTGGCAGGGTTTGAGAGTATTGACACCAGTTTTGAAAGAAGTTCTGTGGGTGAAATGCTATCAAACAGCATTGCATGTTACAGAGAAATCGTTCATGAAAGGGAGAGTCACTTGATGCATCAAGCTTCATTGTCGTCTTATTTGAAGAATAAGGGTGGTGGTTGCCACAGCCATGCCAACTTTTAGTAAACATCCCTCATCAGTCAGCATCCATCAATGCCGAGGAGAGACCCTCCACCAGCAAAAAGATTTGCTGAATGCTCAGATGATGGATAGCAGTTTTTAGCAGTAAAGTGATTTTTTTTCTTGTGAACTTTTTCCTCTTTATTGTGAATATTAGATCAGTTTAATATTCAGGAGTCCTCAATCAGATATGGACTGATTGGGTCCAGATATATAACAAGTGTATTTATATCTTATAGAAACTTAGTTTTAAGCTGAAATATAGTAGACATACAATATTATGTTAGTTTCAGGTGTACTACATAGTGTTTTGACATTTTCATACATTATGAAATGTTTCCCATGGTAAGTCTAGTAACCATCCATTCCCACACAAAGTTGTTACAATTTTATTGACCATATTCCTTATGCTGTATATTACATCTCTGTGGCTTATTCATTTTATAACTGGACGTTTGTACCCTGCACCTATTTCTCCCCCACTCCTAAAGTATTTTTTAATTAAGATATGTACCTTGTTTTTTTAAATTAATTAATTTATTTTTATTTATTATTTTTAGCTGTGTTGGGCCTTCATTGTGGCACACGGGCTTTCTCTAGTTGCGGCGAGTGGGGGGTACTCTTCGTTGCGGTGTGTGGGCTTCTCATTGCGGTGGCTTCTCTTGTTGCAGAGCATGGGCTCTAGAGTGCACGGGCTTCTCTAGATGTGGCACGTGGGCTCCATAGTTGTGGCTCGTGGGCTTTAGAGCACAGGCTCAGTAGTTGCGGCGCACGGGCTTATTTGCTCTATGGCATGTGGGATCTTCCCAGACCAGGGCTCGAACCCGGGTCCCCTGCATTGGCAGGTGGATTCTTAACCACTGTGCCACCGGGGAAGACCTGTACCTTGATTTTTTTAGACATGAAGCTATAGTGTAACATAACTTTAATATGCGGGAAACTAAAAAAATCTGTACGATTCGCTTTATTGCGATGTTTGCTTTTTTGTGGTGGTCTGGAACTGAATCTGCAATATCTCTGAAGTATGCTTATATTCAGATCCTCTGCCTGTTTTATCTGCTTGTTTGGATTTTTTGCTATTGGGTCATGTGAGTTCTTTATATATTTTGCATATTAACCCCATCAGATATTTGGTTTGCAAGTACTTTGTCCCATTCGCCAAGTTGCCTTTTCATTTTGTTGATGGTTTCCTTTACTGTGCAGAGACTTTTTAGTTTGATGTAGTCCCGTGTTTATTTTTGCTTTGTTGCCTTAGCTTTTGGTGTCAAGTCCAAATAATCATCACTAAAACCAGTGTCTTCACTCCTCATCTTGTATGACTTCTGCTGGCTAGAAGGAGCAGTCTTTCCGGCCTTTTTGTTTGTTTTTTTAATTTCAGTCTGCTCTAGCATCCAGATTGGGATGTACAAGAGGTAAAAATGAACCCCAAGGAACTCATTATCTGGTCCTCCCTTAATTCCTGAAGTCTCTACCTGTTTTGCTTCTTCTGTCCACATATCAGAATCTTCCAATATTTGTTTTATGTGTTATTTCCATGTTTCTAAATTGTAATTAATGGGAACATTCAGGTTCAATGTGCTTACTCTACCGTGACTAGAATGGGAACTCTACTCCCACAATCATTTATTGAATGAATGATTAAATGAACACATGCATCTTGCCTATAAGTTGCTCAGAAGTGTTTGTAGGTGTCAATATAACAATAGGTATAGTATTAAGAGAATTGAGCTAAATTCCTATGGGAGCTCATAGGCATAGGAATGAAATTATTTCTAGCTATTTTGGAATAGGACATATGGTGTGGTGGTGAGACACAATAATTCTGTGACACCAACTGGGTGTCCTGTAATTCAGTTCAATTCTGACACTACCCAGATTTAGCAGAGACCCACAGGTTAAGGGCAGAGTTCTCCATAAGACTGCTAGACTTCAGTAAAAGTTACAACCCAGAAACAGCCAAATGGAAACAATTCATAGACCAAGGTCTAGGGGTGGGGTGGGGTGCCGTGGGGGCTGGGGTAGGAGGATAGACATAGAGCTTCTGTGCCCTCTCTTCATGGAATCTGGGCACATCAGCCTCCTGGCACATCCACATGTTCACCAACCTGAAAGTGCCACTGAGTTTTGTTGTCCAGACGTTTTATTTGGGTTACCTTACATAGGCATCATGATTGGCCATGTGATTAAACTCCTCTAGCTCTCCTCTCTTCCCTGGAGAACTGGTGAGCCCACAGTTCCAACTTTTTAATCATGTGGTTGGTCTTTCTGGTGAACAGTTCCCATCCTAAGGCTACCTAGGGACCACCTTGATTCACCTCATTAGCATAAAAAAGGCACTCTTGTCACTCAGGAATTCCAAGAGTGTTTGAAGCTCTGTTAGGAACTAGTGACAAAGACCAGATATATTCTTTATTATACCACAGGTCATCAAATGAGATATCAAGGAGAAAGTGGCATTTGTGTGATATCTTGAAAGCTGGGTAGGATTTAAACATTTGAAGATGGAGAAAAGGGAATTCCAGCCTGAGAAATCACACAGGGGCACATACTCCAAAGGGCAGAGTTCAGTGTATAGAAATATATTAAGTACTTTTTTAGCTTTAGTTTCAGATCTATAAAAAGCAATAATAATATAAAGCCAGATGGAGCACTTAAATGAACGATAATAAACGATATTTATTAATCATAGAGCCTTTTATTTTTACAGAGCAGAAGAAAGAAGAGATCTGTTTATGTTTTTCCGAAGCCTACACTTCTTTGTGGAATGGTGTGAATATCGTAAGCGCACATTTAAACGTTTCAAGGTAGAGTCTAAAGTCTTTCAATTTAAACGTATATGGAAAGTGAAGCTGATGTTAATTTGGGGGTTTAAGATAACATTCTTAAAGTTTTCAAACAATAGAAAATGTTTTTATTGACTTCTAGATTTGCAGTTATTTGGAATAAATGAAGGAGGAATGCTTCTGTACAAGTCAGTTAACCATTTATATTGAAAGAATATAGTCTTATATATATATATATAATATATATTTATTTTACAGTACACACTTTGAAAAATTAATCTGTCAAGGACACGTGAAGTAAAATGCCAAATGCTAATGAAGGACATAGGCATAGCAGCCTTGTAACGTCACAGTGTAATCTTTACTTCCTGAGACACACTCTGTATTTTGAGCTTCTTATTTATTGTATATTTCAAGTTTAAATATTGGAGTCTGATTCTTGTAAAATAATGCTTCTTAGGTCTGATACATATACATTCAGAGACTTTTTTTTAATTCCCTTTGTTTTCTGTCATAACTAGAACTATATTTGGCTGCATTGTAATTCCCCAGGTCCTACTTAGTTAGATAGTATCATATTATTGACAGCAGTGATGCACACAGAAACCAGTTCTGAAAGAGTTAACATAAATAATATCTCAAGGTTCAGGTTCCCTCAAAATCCTGAGTCCTGACTATTATTTTTATGACTGGTACTAATTCTCATTTATTTTGGATTCTTTTTTTTTTTTATCATCATCATCATTATTTGCATTTTATTTGGTTGAGCTAGTAATATCTGTCAAGCATAAGATTTTCTTTAGAATGAAACATGTCAGTACCTGTACTGTACCTGTACTGTGGTCCCTTGAGGAGTGCTCAGGATTATGTTGTTTACTTGCAGGTGCTCTTGCACCAGGACAATTAAATAGCTCTTCTTCAGAATTGGTAAAATACAATAATGATTGAGGAGTCTGCTGGCAGTTATGGTAATGAATCATCTAATACGGCCATTTCCTTATACATTAGAATGGGTTGTGGGAAATGTGAGCACTAGTCCCAGTTTCAAACTGATTTTCCTCTAGGTGCTTTTAAGGCAAGTGTAGAAGTATAATTGGTGTGTTTTTCCTGTAGAGGATAAAGTGCTTCTTTGAGCTGGTCCTTTGCTGGTGACAAGGTTACTAGAATGGAAAGAAACATCACATTGTTGTGCAACCATCACCAGTAAAAATCTGTCCCATTAAACACTAATTTGCCGTTCCTTCATTCTCTCAATAGTGTCCTTTGATGCATAGAAATTTTTAATTTTGATGAAGTCCAATTTATTTTCTTTTCTTTTGTAGCCTGTGTTTTTGGTGTCATATCCAGGAAATCATTGCCAAATTCAACATCATAAAGAATTTTCTCTTTATTTTTTCCTGAGAGTTTTATAGTTTAGCTCTTAAGTTTAGGTGTTTAATCCAGTTTGAGTTAATTTTTATATATTCTGTAAGCCAGCAGTCCAACTTCATTCTTATACATATGGATATCCAGTTTTCCTAGCATCGCTTGCTGAAGAGACTGTCCTTTCCTCATTGAGTGGTCTTGACACCTTTGTCAAAAATCATTTGACTATATATGCAAAGGTTTGTTTCTGGATTCATTATTCTATTCCATTGGTCTGTACGTCTGTCCTTATGGCAGTATCACACTTTTGTTTACTGTAGCTTTATAGTTACATTTTGAAATGAGGAAGTGTGAATCCTCCAGTTTTGTTCTTCCTTTCAAATTTCTTTTTGGTGTTTGGAGTCCCTTGAGATTCCATATGAATTTTGGTGGGTTTTTCCAGTTCTTCAAAAAATGTCGTTGGGAGTTTGATAGGGATTGCTTTTGAAACCACTAGGTGGCGTTTCGGAGGGGTTCCAAGGAGCTACAGTCCTTTATGTCTCATTGTGGAAAGAATTCAGCAAGAGACAAAGTGATAGATAAGAAGTGATTTATTAGAATAGGATGCTTGTGAGGCTTAAAAGCAGGTGGGCTAGGGGGTGATGCGCCCTGAGAACTTAGTTGGCTACAGTTTTATAATCAAAGGAGAAGTGGGGAGGAGGAAAAGACCACCTTCTTCCTCATTCTTGAGTAGATATCACGCTTCCATCATTAACTCCTCCTCTAGGTTGGACAGGGGAGTTTTCTTGTCCCTACGTGGTCAAGCCAGGACTGTCATGGCACTGTGGAAATATTATTTCAGGTCTCCATACAATGAGGGTCTTTCACTTTGAAATGTCACCTTTCCATAAATTATTGTTTTTTATGTGTGCAGAGAGCATGTCCTAGGGGTCATTAACTTACTGAGCTCACTGGTCAGGATGTGGGTCTCATGCCACCATTGTTTATTGTTTGGGGGCATGTCTTATGTTTCTGTTGCATGGTTTTGTTGCTAAGCAGGCATGCTTGGCTTTGTGGTTAAGCAAACCTGCTTTCTTGAGCGATCATTAACTTACAGGGGTCTCCCATACTTTTCCTTTACTTACAATCCCATAGTGGGATTAACTGTTCAATCACCTGCTTTGTCCCTTTATTCTGTTCCTATCATTTTGAAGTTGTTTTGGGTAGTGCTGACATATTAACTATTCAGTCTTCCATTCTTGAACACAAGATGTCTTCCCATTTATGCATATCTTCTTTAGTTTCTTTCAGGAATGTTTGTAGGGGTAAAATATTTTTAATTTTAATCCTCTGTTTCATTATCAGTGTCAAGAATGAAGCAATATCTATTTAAGATAATGGGGATCAGCATATATTTTACTTCATTATTTTATTTGTGACTTAAAGGTGTATATAAGGTTGTCAGGTACCTAGGTTCATATCTTCTTATCTAGAAGTCTCAAAGCTATTTTTTAAGATAATTCCATAATTCAGACTTTTAAACCAGTGCTCTTTCCTAATTGCTATTTTATATAAACCACTGGCTTTTAAATTCTCTAAAATTTGAGAGTTATTTTATGGTGCTTTTCCCCTTTAAGTTTAGTAATATAAAGAACATAGGAATACATTATTATTCTGACATCTGGAAATGGGAAGAAAGTACTGACCCCTTTCCCCAGTGTTGGTTCCACCACTCAGCAATCCTTTATTAAGTTTGTTTTTCCAGATAAAGTTACAGTTTATTTCTATTGATTTATTCAAGATTGTGGTAGTTTAAATATTCTATTTTTCCAAATAAAACAGAGCCCTTCTGTTTAAATGGATTTTATTTTGCACTATTTACTATATATTCAATTTAGATGTGCACACTATTATGCTAGCACTTTGAATGTATAAAGGGAATATTGGACGTGTTCAGTGTGCTCAGTGAGCTTTCTCAGTCACAGAGAAATGAGGCTTGCACACAAAATGAGAAAGCCGTATAATAGTTATTGTTGCCAGTTACCACAATAAAATCAGTGAATGCGTTAGTGTTGTAGCACTAATTATTGTGGTGTTAAGACATCACAGGTGTTTTAGTGAAAAAATTTCATTTTGGGGTCAACCTTGACAAATGGGAAAATTGAAAAACAGGTCATTCTACGTATGGAAAAAACAGAAGCAAATGAAAAACCACCAATAGTGTTTGTTCTGGGAATAGTATACAGAGACCAACTTGATTCTAATGCATAATTTATGTTGGAAACAATGTCGGCAATTTTTATATACACAGTTCAGACTCTTGTTTCTAAAGCACTGATCATTTTATATGCAACCCCAAAGCAGTGTGGAGACTAAGACTTTTGAGTGGGGTTTGCTCAAGAGGAAAGTAATTTTAGGAACTTTATCATCACTATTAGATTGGAGATGAATTCTCATCTTTAAACATACCAGTTAATTATGGGTCTCTAGAAAATGTTGCTGAGATGCTTTCTTGTGAATGTGTGGTCTATTCTCAAGAACATGGATGTGTATGGGTGGGTGGGAAGGTGGTGTGTAGTAGTAACACCACAGAATTCACTTGGTTTTCATGTCTTACATTTGGATAAATTTATTGATGAGATTCTCATTCCTATAGTATAAAAAGAAAATATTTTGCAGTATATATCATAATTGAAAGCCTTTACAGTGGAGAATTTTATGGCTATGTTCTGAGAAACAGGATGGACTTTCAGGTTTTTTTATAAGCATACTAATTTTGATGTGCTTGGCTTCCTAAAATGTTTTATGGTGGACTTAGAATGTTAATATTTAGATTAAAGAAAATTTTGTACTATTTTACTAAAGCCTTTAATTGTGTGATCACAAAGCAGAATAACTGAACATTACTATATTAGCTCTTTATCAGAGAGTAAAATTATGCTTTATTTGGAAAGTTTTGCCTAGGTATGAGACTATATTCCTATTTCTGAGGCTAAGTAAAAATATAGTAGCTGCCTTAATAGAAAGAAAACAGAGTTCCTACTTCATAATGAATAATGTATGAATGATAAAAGAAAAGTGAGAGGTCCCTGGAAATATTTAGCTTTTCAAAGTGTTTGGAACATATGCCTTAAATGCTTTAGGGATCCAGTAGAAGCCAGGAAAGACAAACAGTTGAAAGTTTCTTGGACTTATCCTTTCACTTCGTAATACATCTTAAATTTGGGTATTTATATAAAAACATACCTTTTAAATGGTACTCCAGTATAAACTGCAGGGATTTTGTAATGCTGTTCAAATATTTTCACATTACTTTGTTTTGAACTTAGAGATTCACTGTTACTTTTTGCTCATTGTTATATGTAAGGTTTTTTGAACATCTTTGCTTAAAACATAAGTTCCTTCATAGTAGGATACAAAATTAATATTAAATACTTAAGCTCCTTTAGACATTGTTGAGACAGATTATAAGTATGTGTGTACTGTAGCTTATGTGCTGCATTGATAGTGGTTAAATGTATGACCCTACAGGCAATCTTTTTAAGCAGATAAAACTGTTGGGATGTTTTCCGAGGATGATGGGATTGCCCTCCAAGCGTATCTCTTCAATGCGGTCCCGAATATAACTGGTGTCATTAGCCTTGCAGAATGTATCATCTGTAATTGAAGTTATGTTGTTAAACTAGAAAATAAAAGGGAAAAATTGTTTAGAAACCCGAAATCATCCTTTTGTATTTTGTGTAATGAGATCTCACAGAATATTTTATCTAAAAAGTGATTTTTAAAATACTGTACATACTGTGTATATATCTTCACGGTAATAAAAACCCTTGCTGAGCAATCTGAGCCTTCCTTTTTAAAGTCTACAGTATTACTTTGGAAGAACAGACTACTGGCTATTTCTAAGAGCAAAACCCATATAACAAATTTCTGAGTATAAATAAGATTATAATAGCTGGATAAAGTATCCTATTCTAGAGTGTCAACTCAAAATGGGTACTGTTTCCTTAAATATACTTTAAAGAAATAAAAAGAAAAAATGGGAATTCTTGTGATGGTAAAAGACCACTTTTAGTTTATTTTTATTCCCTTTTCACTTTTCTATTACCCTAAGTTGATGTTGGACAATAAAGTCAGCTGGGAAGTCTCCAAAACCAAGTGTTTACTGCTATTTGGAGAAGGAAACATAAACCACAGGTCTTAGTGTCCCCTAACTTCAAATCCACATGTCAGATTAACTAGGAGATGCCAAGTGCACACCTGGAGACAAATCCTACTATAAGAGCAGACCTCCCACCTAGTGTTACTGGTCCTTTGGTTGTGCTCTGGATAGAACCAGGGCTTCTGGGCAGGAGAGAACATTTGGCTAAATATTAATACTTTTGATGGGCAAAATTTACGTGTAAATAAGTGAGCTTCCTAATGAATCGTAAGATTGACCCATAATAATTTGAATTAAAGTCAGATAATGTGAAAAGAGCAATCATACCTGAAGATGAATTACACGCAGACTTTCTGGTAAATTAAGAGGCACAGATTCCAGGGCATTGTGGTCCAAGTAGAGGAAGGAGAGGTTATTCAATTTCTGTAAGGAAGAGGTGCTTTTGCTTAAGTGTTATTGAGCTCATTGCATTTCTTCACATGATTCAAGCTATATACACACATATATGTATAAATACATAGATATAGATATAGACACATATCAATACTATTAATCATTGGTATGGTAGTTTTAGGTTTGGTGGGATTTTTTTGTTTGCTTTGTTGTTGTTCGGTGCTTTTGGTTTTACAAGTAGTATATTTGGTCCTTTACGAAGGGCAGTAGAGTCCTGATGCATCCCCACATTTCTGTCCACTCATCTCCCTTCAGAATACCATCATATTCAGCCTCAGCCCTCATGCCAATTTCTGGGGCCCTTTAAATTTCTCTTGGGAGCAGGTAATAAGGTTAATTCTTATGCAGGATTATATTTGCATCCTGGTACTGCCATAACCTCTCTTGAACCTTCACAACTTTCCATTTCAGCTCCACCAATTTGTAGTAAAATGAATATTCCTAAGAGATGTGTATGCTTGTTAGTAAGATGTCTCCCAAAGCAGTTTATTAAATACGTAGACAAGTGTGACTTTTTTACACCCCAAGGACTCTACATTGGATTACTCTTCATGATCAGTAATCCATTATTGTGTATAATTTTATAATATGATCTCAAGATGTAGTTTCCCTTGACAATAATCTTTTACCTTACCTTTGATATGCATCCTGTGACAGAATTTGGTAATATTTTTTTTTTTTTTAGAATTGATTTGCTGTTATTTTAATCCTTTCTTTCTTTGTTTTTTTCTTTTTTTTTTGCGGTACGCGGGCCTCTCACTGCTGTGGCCTCTCCCGTTGCGGAGCACAGGCTCCGGACGCACAGGCTCAGCGGCCATGACTCATGGGCCCAGCTGCTCTGCGACACGTGGGATCCTCCCGGACCGGGGCATGAACCCGTGTCCCCTGCATCGGCAGGTGGACTCTCAACCACTGCGCCACCAGGGAAGCCCTAATCCTTTCTTAAGCATCCTACAATTCACCATATGGGCACCAAGCTCTTGTCTTCCCCAGTGGGCCTCTTTAACATGGATTAGAGTAACCTGATTTTACCAGTGGCTTTGGCAGCCTAGGGCATTAAGCAAAACTAGAAAATAGCTGAGTTTATCATTTTCATGCCAACTTGTCATGAATCCCTTCTGTAATCCACGTGTAAAATCCGAAATATTCAAACATTCCTTTTGTGAAATGTTGATTAGCTCCTGTGGGTCTTTTTTGTTTGTTTTGTTTTGTTTTATAAATTTATTTATTTATTTTTGGCTGCATTGGGTCTTTGTTGCTGTGCTTGGTCTTCCTCTAGTTGCAGCAAGCAGGGGCTACTCTTCGTTGCAGTGTGCGGGCTTCTCATTGTGGTGGCTTTTCTTCTAGAGCACGGGCTCTAGATGCACGGGCTTCAGCAGTTGTGGCTCACTGACTCTAGAATGCAGGCTCAGTAGTTGTGGCGCATGGGCTTAGTTGCTCCACAGCATGTGGGATCTTCCCGGACCAGGGTTCAAACCCGTGTCCCCTGCGTTGGCAGATGAATTCTTAACCACTGCGCCACCCGGGAAGTCCCTACTCCTGTAGGTCTTTAACATGTCAGTTTTTCAAAGGTTTACCTGCTCAAATTGCATATCTTCAAATTACAAACATTTTTTTGTTTTTAAAATGAGTCCAGTTTTTAAAAGTCCCCTAAGAGTCCCTTAACTTCTGAGGAACTGCTAGGAGTTGTCCTAAGGAGCTACAAACCTTCCTTTTTGTTTTGTTTGTTTGTTTTTTGGCGGTACGCGGGCCTCTCACTGTTGTGGCCTCTCCCGTTGCGGAGCACAGTCTCCGGATGCGCAGGGTCAGCGGCCATGGCTCACGGGCCCAGCCGCTCCACGGCATGTGGGATCTTCCTGGACCGGGGCACGAACCCGTGTCCCCTGCATCAGCAGGCAGACTCTCAACCACTGCGCCACCAGGGAAGCCCCAAATCTTCCTTTTGAACGAGGTCTTCTGTTGCCAACAGTAGCGTGATTGTCTCATCCTTTTATCTGGGGTTTCTTCCAGGACTGGGAATGAGTACATAGAGCTATGGAAGTCCTGGGCTGAGGTTACTTCCCTGTAGGCTCTGCATTTTGAGACAACCTGGCTATCTTAAATCAGAGGAAATCACCTTGCCCTTTTCATGTGCATTTATTTTCTTGTATTACTAAATTAAGAAATATATGTAATTTTTACTACATACAGAATTTTGTATTAGGTGCCATCATGGAATTCAAAAGAATGTCTACCTACAGAAGTCTATGGTCTAATACTTTTAAGTATTAAAAATAAAATTCAGTG
Source organism: Grampus griseus (assembly GCF_964374135.1). NCBI lineage: Eukaryota > Metazoa > Chordata > Mammalia > Artiodactyla > Delphinidae > Grampus > Grampus griseus. The sequence goes on along the minus strand of NC_139000.1, from coordinate 89,539,139 downwards.
TTTACTTTAGAACATGATTTTTTCTGGTGTTTGTAAATTACTAATATTGTAAGGAAAAAAGAAACACAGGAACACTCCCATTTTGAGGTTTTGCAGACTGTTGGTGCCACGAGGGTGCAAACTTTGTCTGTATAAATAAATATTGCTGTGTGAACAAGGGAAAAAGATGTGACACCAGGTAGTCCCATGAAACAAGATAAAGGTATTTTAAGTGAGGTACAGGCATAAGCTAGACTGAATAAGCCTAGTAGTATCACTATTTATCATGTAAATAATATCTTCATTTATTACATTAAAATAGTTTTAGAACAAAATTCTAGACCATAGTTTCTTTTTCTTTTCTCATGTTATTATTGGCTGTATAACCGATATTTTTATATTGTGCTCAGTCATACTATAAAATACTTACTTTGAAAGTATTTGCTTTGATTCCTCTACTCTTGATTTTGTTGTATTTTGCATTAAATAAAGTAAGCTTGGGAGGGAGAACTGGAAGTTTCAGTAGTTGATTTTCAGCTAGTGTAAGTTCTTCTAACAGTGAAAGTTTTGAAAAAGTACCATCTTCTATATCTTCAATCAAATTTCCCGTAAAATCAAGTCGCCTTAAGTTAGCTTGAAGGAAAAATATACAAAAAATAAGAAATTTTAAAAAAATATATGAAGTTAAATTCTTAATTGTATGGACTGAGGAAAAGCATTTGTTTATCAGGTCATTCAAACATCTTTTATTTTTAGTGCCTAGCAGAGTGTCTACAATTAGTAGCTCAGTAAGTTTTGTTGAACACTGAGCATCTATTCTGTGCTTGACACTGATGGTCTTTCTCACTGAAGTTCTAAAACCTCAGGTTTGGAAGGGAACTTAAAGTTAATAGAGTCCTTCCATCCTTTTTTGTTTGAATTCTCAGTATGCTCAAGTAGTTTGAAAGAAACTTTTTGTTGCAAATTATGGAAAGTAAGCATTACATCTGATTGAATAAAATCATGTAAATATTTTTGGATTTTTTGCCAGCCTGTTATATTGTGACTGAGGATATCTTAATCTCTCCATGCCTTATTGCTTGACAACAATAAAGGCAAAAATGTTCCCTAATTTGTTACCGTGGTGCATACTGAGAGATAGAGAAATTCAATGTGTGTATTTATGTGTGCATCACTTTTGTCCAGCTGGGATGATTAGAAAATATGGTCCCTTCTCACTATTCAAGGTGGTCATGTCTGTAAAGTCAGTGTAAATGCTGAATTAGTGAATATGGAACCATTGCTCCTAGGGAATATACAGGGTTAGAGCCTCTCATCACACATTTTCATCAACCAATCAGTGGAAAATTTTATGTGTGTTTCTTTTTAAAGGCATCTTACTTAGTATATATTGTTGATACATTAACATTGAACTCACAGCCAATCAACGCTGTAACTCACACTTAAATAAAGATTACCTAACGTGTTTTCTCTGTAAGGCACATCACAGCCTTCTTGCAGTTAGGAACACTAGACAGCATTTTAGTACTATACTTAGGGAGCATTTTAAACAGCAAAGAGCACAAAAATGTGAAAAATGTGGCACTAAGTAGACTGTAAAGAGGATACTTGTTTACAGTATAAAAGCTGAAACAAAAGGCCAAGCATCTCATTCAGCCTATCCTGGATGGCTCAAATTTTTTGCCACTGTGCACATGTCTACGAATGACCATGAAAGTGCCAGAAGTATTGATGTTTTGGGTTACAAATAAATTTTATCAAGTAGGTGAGTTTGAAAACATGGAATCCACAAAAGAGGAACAACTGTATTCAGTCAGTTGGGAGCTACTGGTGACAGCATGAATTTAGTTATGGCTAATCTTGTAAATGTGTAGCACAGCCAGTGTGCATTTCTTGATGTGACTTTCTTCAGAAGCCCTTGACAGCATTGGAATCTAGAAAATTTATGAGGGATTAGTGATCCAGACTTGGACTTCATACTGCAGAAGTAGGGGATTTTGGTGTGCTCATGGCAACACTCTCCTGGCAGTTGTTGTAAGCTTTGATTGGACACCAGAAGTCCAGGATTTTTAATGACCTGGGAAGGAGTTAAATGGCACTGCTCTCAGCATTAATTCTGTATTAGAGTCATCTGAAGAGTTTGGTTGTGGTTAATGACAACACCTGGGCCTCTAAATTTAGAGACCTATATTAGAATCTCTGGGGACTAGAACCTAGTATCAAAAATACTTTAATATGCAGCCAGATTTAAGAACCATGAGTTAAAGTAAGAAAAAGCAGTTTCTATGTTTTTATAGTGAAAGTAGAAAATAAAACATTGTCATTGGAGAAATATCCTGATTATATTTGTATTGCTGACTGGCTGAGGCAAATGGATCTTGAAATATTGGGGTTGAGAAGATATAGTTGCCCATATGTTAGATGGGCAGTCAACATAGACTCCGTAGTCACCAGTAAAGAAAGATGACAGGGAACATCTGAATGGAAAGGAGATTCACCAGTAAACCAGTGGATTTTTGTGAAGTGTGGTGGATACTTAAAATACCTCAACAGTCACTACCGTACACGTGATAGGCCACAGGTACCTAGAAACTTGTGTTTATATGAGTTAAATACTAACATGAGTTAACACTAATATCTTATTTAAAATTAACTTACGTATGTCTGCAAAATCTTTGGCAGTCAACTTTTTAATTTTGTTGAATCGTGCATAAAGATAGGCTGATTCCTTTGGCAAGGGTGGTACAGCATCAATGTCAACTTCTTCACAGTATACAGAGCCACTTAAACAAACACATAGCAGGCATGTGGGCATTTCTAAATTGGGAAACAAAAATCATAAAAATCAGTAGTTTAAAAATATTTGACCTCTAGTGTTAAAATTCTTGCTATCATGAATGTTACTACCAATTTGAAAAGATCCTTTACAGAATTATGGATGATAACAGGAAAGACGTTATGGCCATGATAGCTAGTAATCTATATTGTATCTGATAACTCACCAGAATTTTATTTTAAATTCTGTAATCCACAATCTCTTTTATTCTCCTATCTGTTTTAGCAGTGATCATTTAATTGCTGAATTGATTGACAGTTACATTTCTTCATTGGAGTATCAAAAATCATAAAGCAGGACTTAAGGTAAATATAAGCTTGATTTATCACTTGGAGTGGTGCAAACACATTTCTAATGAGTTTAGAAACCACTTAGTTAAATAAGCAAACTATTAACTTAAAAATTGGAGTCATTGTGGGTACTGTTAGAATCCCTATTGTACCCTACGTCATTCATTGCATTTACTTGTCATGCATCTTTCATCTCCTTCAACCTGCAACAGTTCCTTAGTCTTTGTTTTTCATACCTTTTACTGTTTTGGAAATTTTTGAATTTTTTAAAACTTTTATTTTCAGGGCACTTATTTTGCAGAATATCTTTCAATTAGGGTTTATATGAAGTTCCTCATTTTTTGGCAGGAATACCATGGAAATAATGTTACATCCTTAGTGTTATGTATCTGTCTCATTCCTTATGATGCTGTCTTTGGTCACTTGGTTCAGTTAGTACCTGCCATGGTTCTCACTCTGTAAAATTACTGTTTTTCACTTTGTAATTTGTACCTTCTAGAGGAGTACTTTGAGATTCTAAACATCAGGTTTGTCATCAAACTTTCACCCTCTAGTTTTATCATCTGTTGAAAATTCTTACTTGAATCATTTATCACTAGGGTAATTGCCAATTATTTTCTAACTCCATCATTTCTTCTTTATTTGTTAGTTGGCATTCTGATATAAGGTGGAACATTCCCTTCTTATTTGTTTATTTCTGTCAGTATGAACTTATGAATTCCTCATCCCATGGGTAACGTATCCCGTAATACGTTACTGTCTTATTTATTTTGATAATCACATTGTCACAGATTAGTCAGTGAGAACTCTTAAGCTCTGTTTATCCTCCCACAGCCTTTTTATGGTTCCATGATATACAGTAAGTTGCACATATTTAATTTGTATAATTTATAAGTTTGGACATGTGTATATGCCCATGAAACCATCACCACAATCAAGATAATTAACACATCCATCACTCCAAAAGTTTCCTCATGCCCTTTGGTAATTTCTCCCTCCCAGCAACCACTAATCTCCTTTCTGTCATTATATGTTAGTTTGCATTTTTGAAACTTTTATATCAAAAGAATCATGCAGTATACACTCTTTTGTCTGGCTTCTTTCACTCTGCATAATTATTTCTCAAAATAATTTTGTATGTATCAGTAATTCATTCCTATTTATTACTGAGTTCATTCCAATTTATTCCATTGTCTCAATAAACACCATTTATACTGTCATCTCTTACGGACATTTGGGTTGTTTCCAGTTTTTGGCTATTTCAAAGAAAGCTGCCATGAACATTTATGTATGGACTTAATGTTTTCATTTTTCTTGGATAAATACCTAAGAGTAGAATGGCTGGGTCTTATTATACGTATGTATTTTACCTTTTGAAGAATGTCCTAAAGTGTTTTCCAAAGTGGTTGTGCCATTTTACATTCTCATTAGCAGTGTGTGAAAGTTCCAGTTGCTCTACATTCTTGTCAACATTTGGTATGTATGGTTGGACTTTTTTATGTTAGCCTTTCAAGTAAGGTTTGTTGTGGTATCGCGTGTTTTAATTTACATTTTCCTAATGACTAATGTGCTAAGCATCTTTTTATATACTTATTTGCCATCCACATATTTTTTTGTGGTGAAGTGTCTATTCATATCTTTTGCCTGTTTTTTGAAATAGTTTTTTGTATTATTATTTTTGAATTATAAAAGTATATTCTGTAGATATAAATCATTTGACAGATTTATGTTTTGCAAATATTTTCCTCCAGTCTGTGGCTTGTCTTTTTATTTCCTTATCAATGTCTTTTGAAGAGCAAACATTTGGGGCCTTCCCCAGCAGTCCAGTGGTTAAGACTCCATGCTTCCACTGCAGGGGGTGCATGTTCCATCCCTGGTTGGGGAACTAAGATTCCACATGCCGCATGGTGGGGCCAGAAAAAAAAAAAAAGAAGAGCAAACATTTTTTATATTAATGAATAACAATTGATCCCTTTATATTGTCTGGATTTCAATGAGCAGGTCTTGTACATCTTTTACACATTTACACCTATGTATTTTTTATATTTTGATTAATTTTAAAAATTAAATGTCCCCACTGTTTTTTGAGAACTTACTTATTTTCTGGCATGCTAAGATGTCCCAGACCAATCTTTCCCTTTCCTTGCCCCAGGCCTGAAATCAGCTATTATTTCAAGGAGTACTGGTCCCTTTTAGTGGAGGATGGTATTTAGAAACCAACATTTGGGTGTGGATGTGCTCATTGCTACTGGGATCTCATTGCTTCTGGGCTTTTTCAGCAAAGGGACCTGGGAAATATATGTATTTTTATTTGGCGCTCTCTTCATATATAATACACATACATACACACAAGTATAGGTATATGGACATGGACATAATACACAAGTACACACATGCAGACATACATATATACATGTATATAATATGTGTCATATGCTCATACGAAAACATAAGCACATGATATGCATATTTTAACATACACACTCATACAGGGAGGCAAACATGTATATATCTATTTCTGTATCTCTGTATACAAACCAGGAGTTGATCCTGATATCTTTCATTCCACTCCATCTCAACAGTGTTCATTTTAGCCTTCCCCCTTACCATATTTGTAACACCCTTCTCTGACAATGAGAAACCTGGCTCTTGTGATCCACTGTGCATTTACTTTACTCAGTCCCAGAACACACATTAAGTAGTTTCATTATTGATAACCTATAATACTATGGAAAACAAACCTACCCACTAGAATTTTAGTATTTGCCTATTTTATTTTGTCTTTAGCCTGAAAGTATACAGTCAAAATACTGTGTTTAAGGATTACTTCGATTAGATTTTTCCCCCTGTAGTGTGTTATGTTATTGATTTGAAATGCAATTAAGTTTCTATTTTTCTGTTTGTTTGCCAATTTGGGTTCTTTTTATCTTATCCTAGTTGGTTTTATTTATAAATGTATTTGTTTGTTTGCTTATTTGAATATAACATTATTCTAAAATCAAATCTGCACAACAAGTGTATACTCCAAGAAGTTCTAGCACCTTCCCCTAGTACCCCTAGTTACCATCTCCCCCTCCTTTTTACCCCTAGTCCCATCTGTAACCCATAGGTAACTAGTCTCAGTTTTTTAGTTACCCTTCTTGAATTTCTTTTCACAAAGTGGGCTGATGTATGTATATTCTCTTACATCCCCTTCATTTTTTTTTTTTTTTTTTTTTTTGCGGTACGCGGGCCTCTCACTGTTGTGGCCTCTCCCGTTGCGGAGCACAGGCTCCGGACGCGCAGGCCCAGTGGCCATGGATCACAGGCCCAGCCGCTCTGCGGCATGTGGGATCTTCCTGGACCAGGGCACGAACCCGTGTCCCCTGCATCGGCAGGCGGACTCTCAACCACTGCGCCACCAGGGAAGCCCCCCTTCATTCTTAGGTGAAAGACAGCATACTGTAGATACTCTATTGCATTTTTTTTTCACATAATCTCTTCTGAAAATCACTCCATATTAGTTATAGAGATCATCCTCATTCACTTTTACAACTGCATAGTATTCCCCTGGGTGGATGTACCATACTTTATTCAACCACTCTTGAATGTATGGATAATTAGATTGTTTCCAATATTTTGCAGATGCAAGCAATGCTTCAGAGATTTTGCATATGTGTTTTCTTACTTTTGGAGGTATATCTTTAGGGTGAATTCCTAGAAGTCAATTGCTGTGTCAGAAAGTAAATGCGTATTAGGTTTCGTTAGATATTACCAAATTCCTGTCCATTCTACCAGTTTGTATTACCACCAGCAACGTATGTCAGTGTCTGATACCCTACAGTTTTGCCAATGGAATATATTAATATATTTGTCAGATAGGTTAAAAAATTTTATCTCGGCATAATTTAAACTTACATGTGAGATTGAACACCTTTTATGTGTTTAAGCGTCATTTTTATATCATTTTGTGAATTGTCTGTTCATATCTTTTGTCCATTTTTCCAGTGGAGTTTTGATCAGTTTCTTTTTCCTGGATTTTTACTTGTTCTTTAGAAATTAGAGATATTAACTCTTTATCAGTGATATATATTACGAATATTTTTCTCAGTTTTCAGTTGCCTTTGGCTTTGTTTATGATGGTTTTTGCCATGCAGATGTTTCATTTATGGAGTCAAATTTATTGATCTTTTCTATTATCGTCTCTGGAGTTTGAGATACCCCACACCCAGGTTATCTTCTACTATTTGTATGGTTTCACTTTTTGCATTTAGACCCTAATTTATTTGGAGTTTTTCTGTGTAAGATAGGGATCTAATTGTATCCCTTGTCAGTTGACTACTTAGTTGTCCCAGCCCCAGTTTTTTAAAATATCATCTTTGCTTCAGTGATTAAAGATGTTACCTTTATTATTTACTAAATTTCTACATGTATTTCTTTTTGTCTGTGGACTTTCGTTCATACACCAGTATTACACTTATTTTAAGTATGCAGGCTTTAAAGCATGTTCTGATAGGTGATTTCATGCAGGTTTGATTTTCCTTCTGAACTTGAAGATCAGCCTTACCAGCTCTTTAAAGAAGTTCATTGTTGTAAATTTAGGGAGCACTGACATCTTTGTGATATTAAATCATCCTACTGAAGAGCAAAGAATGTCTTTCCATTTCTTCAAGTCTACTTTCACTATGATACTTCTCAAATTTCTTAAGATATATTTTCTGGTTTTGTCCTTTTTTTTGTGTGTGTGGTATGCGGGCCTCTCACTGTTGTGGCCTCTCCCGTTGCGGAGCACAGGCTCCAGACACGCAGGCTCAGCGGCCATGGCTCACGGGCCCAGCCGCTCCGCAGCATGTGAGATCTTCCTGGACCAGGGCACAAACCCGTGTCCCCTGCATTGGCAGGTGGACTCTCAACCACTGTGCCACCAGGGAAGCCCTGGTTTTGTCCATTTTAATTTTATTGTAGCAATATAGAAATTAGTGTGTGATTTTTTTTTCATATTGTCATGTGAAGTAATGTTCTGTGATAGAGCAAGAATAAACCAAATAGAAACTAATAAGTAGGACTTTGTAATTTTATAAGTTTTCTATTGTTTTAATTGAAATGTACATTATAATTATTTATGTATATAACTATGTCTCTCTTCTGTGAGTTTCTTAAAGGCAAGAATTATATTTTATTTACTTTATCCTCAGGCTACATAGTATTTGAAAATAATTGGTGTTTAACAAGTATTTCTTGAACTGATTTTATATAGACAGAAGCACACACTTTGTAGAGGCTAAACGTAGACTAAACTTTGTTCTTGAATGTTCCTATTCCACATTTCTCACTCATAATGTGGAATGGCAAATGATGAAAACTCACAATATACCTGTTTGACTTTATCATTAGAGATAAAATTCCACTGTTTGGATCCACTATATCCTGATGCAATTTTTGATTACTATAAGGAATAAAGTTCCATTATAAGCTATTTTTTAAAGCTCCTTTAAAAAATTTGATGCTAGAGTATTCATACTTACCATCATTTTCTTTCTTGGGGGATAATGGTTTTGTACTCTCATCTTTTTGTAATTGAAAACCTTTCTCATCGGGTATTATTATCGTAGTTTCTTTTTCCTATTGAAAAAATAAACATTTATTATCAGGTGTGACAAGGACCAATTTGGACGGTAAAACTGAGGGATTACAGACAACATTCTCCCGTAAGTGTTCTGGTTGAACAGCCTCTCCCCTTTCCATTTGTCTATTAAATGTCATTGAATTCTACTCCACTTCACAAATATCTTGGTCTCTGCATTTATATTAAGATAGAGAGAATCCTAAAGCAATGTAAAGAGAAGAAGCAGAGAACTTTTTATTTACTACTTTTTAGGGACCAGTAGATTTTTGAAAGTATTCTTTAAACTGATTGATAGATTCAAATCAGCCATGTGAGCCAACAACTTGTTGTTATAGTGGGCCTTTTTTTTCCCTAAGCTATAACTATATATATATACCTATATTATATATATGTGATAATAATAATAATAGCATATTAACCAACTCCATTGGAAGAAATTGTACAGTTAACATTTGCTCATCTGTACTAAAAAAAGAAAGAAGCAATTATAACTGTTCACTCTTAAAATCTTTGTCATCTTATTTATAGTGGAGAACTTTTGAAGCAATCAACATTGTTATATATTTGGCTGCTTTGCTCATTTTCCATTTGTGTGTGTGTGTGTGAGAGAGAGAGAGAGGGAGAGAGAGACACACATACAGACACACGGTAGGCAGGCAACAGATACTTATGTGCTGTATTAACTTTTTCCTTTCCCAGTGTTCATTTCTGTGTGCCAGTAAAACCACAAGTAATTACTTAGCCCCCGTACAAGTAGAATATGAAGATGTGGTGTGAAAGTCATCTCTGTAGACAATGACAGTTACCGTTACTTGGTAAAGTGATGGAGTCTGAATTGTTAAAACCGATTAAAAATTAAGCTATATTAAGTAGTTTTCATTTTTTGACATATGTGAATTATTGTGAAATGCTGTAGATACAAAATAAGCAGTACTCTTTATTTCCTTGAACCACTTCTTCCTAAAACAATAAACCTTAAGCTGGTGATTCATTTTTATTTCTCCTAATACACACTTCTCCTATTTTATTTTAATATGCATATAGAGGACATTATGTAATATTACTTAACATATAAATCTCAAATGGTCAGAGATCCTCTCAAAGTTTAATTTTCCTTAAATTTTATGTTTTAAATTTTAGTTTTCCTTAAATCTTATGTTTTGGTTGCTATAGATACTGTTTGGTTATTATGGATTCTATGTATTAATTTGGGAAGCATGCATACTTTAAAAATATCATCTGAGGACAGTTATTTTGAATTATTTTGAAGCATTTAATGTGCTTTTCCTTTCCTCTTACCTTATCAGACACATTCAGAAAAAACAAAAACATACATTTAAATGGGCGACCATTTTAGAAATTAAATTTAGAGTAGAAATAAAATACCTTAATACTTTTTCCATCCAGGGATTTATCCTCATAATCTCGGCTAAATAAGCTTTCTTCAAAATTATCTGTTCCATAATCATAGATAATGCGTGAATCCTCCTGAGATGGTGGTGCTGGCTTTATCAGAGGCACAAACAGGAACAGGAGAAGTGTAGATTTCAGAGTCTTCATTTTAGCAAAAATGAAAGTGACTGGAAGTTAATAAACTAGTGGCCTGCTGACTGTGGGACAATACTCTCTTTTACCCTGGAAATAAAAACGCAGACCATTGAAGCAATATTTAAAAGCTTAGAGGACTTTTTGGCAGGGTATACGCAGTAGGGACCAGAGAACAAGTATTTAACCCTTAGTGATCTTTAATTAGATGCTAAAAGTTTTTATGTATCAGCCACATTCTGAAAAATAGTTTCAGAAAATGGTTTTAGTTCCTTTTCTATCAAAAATCCAAGCAATGTTGATAATTTCAGTTTTTTAATAATTAGGTGCCTTGAACAAAGGTACTTGTTTGTAATTGAAGTCTTCTTAGGATACCTGTAATATAAACAGTTAAAATGAAGTCCCATGATCTGTCTCATGTGAGTTAAAAAATATCATATTTCAACTTTCCTCCTTTATACGAACTCTTGATTTGTATTGGTATGAGCAGAAACAAGTTCCAGGAACAGTTTTATAATTAAACTTTAAATTTAACATTATGAAAAGTAGTCATTAACACTTTTTTAGGTGGTACAGAATATGGGAAAAGCCATAATTTAAATTTTCTTAGTTTTATAATTTTTATAGATATCATTTCTTTTAGTTAATAGCATTTCTTCTAAAATTTAAACCATGAAAAATGCAAAAATAGTATTGCAGACTAGAAAAAATATAGAACTTTAATCAAAGATTTAGAGGGAATGAAATGGGAAAGATTTTTAGGCTCACCGCTGGATTTTATCTGGTGGTGCACATTTTACACTTTTTCATAAGTAACTTCAGACAGAATCACTCATAGTTCCTGGTGCTGCATTGTAGATACCAGTTTGTCAAAAATCAATGGTTGAAAATTAAGAATAACATGGTTTTGTGACTTTTGCAGCACCTTGTTCTTGCCTGCATGGACATTAAAGTTATGCAATGATATACTTAAGTGCTTGTTAAAAAATAATTGTTCAAAGTAACTGAAACGTAAAAAAATTAAAGATGGCCTTTACATTTACTAAGATTGTTAGGTGTCACATTTTAACAAACGATATTTAAAATAATATGTGAAAAAAGAGCCTACCGTTGTAGCTGTTTTGAAGTTTTTTGTGGTTTTCCTCAGTAGATGGTCATGGCTTGCATTAGCCCCAAGTGGGAGGGTGAATGAGAAAAGCTGTGGATTGATTTCAAACTGCTGAATAGAATTTCAGGGCCCAACAGCTTTCAAAGCAGTTTCCATGTGGTAGAGATCTTTGCCAACATTCTTTCTCTAGGGTGAAATGTAGTGTGTTGTACTAGAGAACTGTGCTTAAAATATTTGTAACTGCTGTACTCAGATTGTTTCTACTGTTCACCATAATTTTGTTATTTTTACCTTGTGTAATAAATACTCATGTTTTTGTGAATATTAGTTTATGAAGATGACATAGTTTAAAAATCATTCTTTTCATTTTAGTGCTTTCCCAGTAGATAAAACATCTGCTTTTTGAATGAAATAAAACACCAAACTAAAGCATAATCTATGCTCTTAATTTTATGAAGAGTAAAAATGTTGTTCTAGTACTTTAATTAGTATATAGCCAAAAAGTTTCCGGTGTAGAAATTAGTTTTAGCACAAATTATTTTTTAGTTTAGTCATTTGAGGTCCCTCTCCCCCTTTATATTGTTACATATAACAAAAACTCAAGTGTCAGAATTAGCTTTTTAAAAATAAATTTTATTTATAATTTGGGGTTTGATAGTAAAATATATTTTTGTTTGCTAAATGAAGGAAGCTGTTTTAATTATTTTAATATTAAATTTGATTTTTTTTAAGTTGAAGTGGGATTTAGATAACTATGTGAACATCTTTAAAGATTTGTTTTAATTTTATCACTCTTTGGTACTTTTAGCGGTCAAGGTAACATTTCTTTCTCCTCTATGCTAAAAATTCAATAAATATGGATATGAATAAATACTTTATTAAAAAGTAGAAAATGAAAGAATACTAATTTGTTCCCTTTTCTATTCAAAATTGGCTTTAGAGTTTTTCGAATTAAAGCTTGGATAAACTAAGACTTGAATACTCATGTTTTTATTTGAATGTGAATTATTTTAAATTTAGTTGTGATATTCTCTGGTTTTGGTTGATATAAATTGTCAATTTTATGGCTTTAAAGTCTTTGAAAATATCTAATAATGAAACAGCAGATATTGATTTGTTTTCTGTTTTGTGGCAGGTTTAATGGGATGTTGAGAAATGAACTGGATAGATGTTAAATAAATTTAGAGAATCTTAGAGATTCATAGTTTACTAATGGTATACACAGTTTGACACTTCGTAGTAATGAAAATTATTTTGTGGATATAACATTTTTTTTCTTGAAAAATTATGACCAGTAAATATAGTTTTATTGGCATTCATTCATTTAGTAGAAGTTTATTGAGTGCCACTTCTCTGCCAGTACTACAGAAAAATAAACTCAGACAAGCAAAGTTCATTTTCTCCCCTCAAAAAGGAAGGGTTTGTAAGTTAGCAAGAAGGGCAACAAACAAGCGACAGAATGCACAGTGAGAGACCTGCTACACAGAAATGTGCACAGAGTTCTGCAGTGGCCTGGGAAAGCGTGAAGCCACAGAGACTGCACCATACTGACTTCTCTAGAGAAAATGAGGGGCGGGGGTGGGGGGCAGGCCGAGGGAGAAGTGCTCTAGGAATGGGAGCAGCACACAGGTGGGGAGGGTAGATCCTTAAGGAAATGGATAATTAGTTGTATATGGCTGGAGCTTGGAGGGAGAGAGAAGAGGTGAGGGGGTGGCTCATGTTAAGAGATCAGACAGGGGACTAGAGGTCAGATTAAGGAGAGTCTTTTATACCTTGCTGAGGTGTTTGAGTTTTATTTGCAGCCAGTGAGAGACCACTGAGAGATTTTTAAGCCAGTGAGTGACATTATTCTATTTTCATTTTAGAAGTATCCCTCTAATGTTGCATTTCTGAAGAATATCACTGCTTATCTATTACAAGTTTAAGGGTCTAAAATAACACACGTTTATTATCTCACAGTTTCTTTGTAGCAGTCATGCACCCATAATCATATATATGCCATCTCTTTGCAATATTGTGTTGGTTAGAAGCAAGTCAGAGGTCACATCCACACTTGAAGGGGAGATGACTATACAAGGCAAGATTCTAGAAGTATTCAGAATTACACTGGAAAATATGTATGTTCCCACCCACAGTTAGCCAAAGTTTGAGAGCACAGTCTCCCAAACCATCCTCATTTCTTATACCAACTGAAAGTTTGGGGGGTTCCCCAAACTACCCTCACATTTGATAATTTTCTAGGACTCATGGAACTCACTGAAAACCGTTCTATTCATGGTTATGTTTTATCACAGGGAAAGGATACACATAAACATCAGCCAGAGGAAGAGACGCATTGGACAGAGTCTATGAGGGTTCCAAGTGCAGAGCTTCCATTGTTCTTAGGATGCGTTACCCGCCCAGCATTGGTGTATGACAAGGAATATGGGTATTGCCAACCAGGAAAGCACTACTGAGCCTCACAGTTCAGTTTTTACTGGGGCTTCATTACATATGCATGATCAATTGAGTATCCCACATGGTTGAACTCTGCCCCCAGGTTGACTGATACTATATGACACATCCTAAATCACATGGTTGTCTTTCTGGCATGGCCAACCTAAGACTATTTGGTATGGCCCGTCCCACCCTAAGATTGGATGTGTTAACCAGCATTCTAAACAAAGATAGAGATCACCTCCTAGAAGCTGACAGCAAAGCCCAAACCCCTCTTTGGTGTCAAATTCTTTACTACATAGTTTCCAGTATAAAATATGTTTCAAAGTTAGATTGTTTTCTACTCCAGAAAGAACTATTGTGTCCTGGTAGAAAGCTGTTTAGCTTTCACTGAACAGTAATAAAAGGTGAAAGCTAAGGCTCAAGAGCAGGCATTTATCCAAAATTGAGAGGGTTATCTCTGTGGAGTTCTTTTTGGTGACCCTGCCACTTTATCCTTGGTATCTTTATAGGGTTTTATATCTTTGAAGGTGTCCCAGAATTTTGCCTTGTGTAGTCATCTCCCCTTCAGTGTGGGAATGACCTCTGACTTGTTTCTAATGAACATTCTAGGATTTTATGGGAAGTCTATGATTTGAATCTCTGTCTCAAGTCTCTGCTTATGCCTGAAGCCTAGTTGTTTGGTCAAATGAGATAAAGATGTAGTTGTTTGGTCAAATGAGATAAAGATGCGAACCCAAGTACTTCCCGGACTAAAGGCTTAAGTTTAAAGGGAGGGGAATTATGACTCAATATAAAGAAGGGTTAATGTTAAAAATTTATCGTATTTGTGATTTTAATTTTTCTGAGTAGTACATAAGTCTAGGTATAATAAATTTGCAACCTAAACATGTAAGGACAGACATATCCATAAATGCCGTGCTATTTACTTGCTAGGCATACCAGGTTATACTTATTTAGGAAATTGGAATGCGTAAGAAACTTTGGATTTTTAGCGGTTATGATTTAATTTTGTTTCCAGCTGCTGTTATTCTTTATTTCTAAGATTTAGAAAAGATGTATTTGGAATCAGGAAATTGGGGTTTTAGTTCTAGCTTTCCATGGGTCATATGAATCCTTTGCTATAGTAAAAGTATACAGAAGAGACAGGTTCATTTCTTCTGTTTTTTCCCCATGGAATTGGTTTAGTATGTTACGTGATATGCATACATCTGCATTTTGGGTTAGTGGTTCCAACTTGAGGAATAAAGTAAAAATGTATAGTTTTCAGGTAATATTTAAACACATGCTAAACATTCTCAACCAGTATTATTATAAGCAAATTTATTAAATATCCTTTATTTTTATTTGCTTTCTAATATGTTTGCTAATTAAGCTTGGGTTCATGGTATGATTTGGATTTATTTGTTAGTGGTCACAAACACACACAGTTCAGCCTCAGAGCTAATATAGCTAATACCTTGAAGTGTAATGAGAAAATTGATGAATTTTCATCTTTTTCTTTCCTGATATAAATATATCATCTGGTTTTGTTTGCAGCTCTGGTAGGAGGTAGAACTTTATTCTTCCATCCTCCTAGGGAAAGCATTGGTGGTTATTTGTTTTGTTTTCTTTTTAATGAGAAATACTTGGGGTAGGCATGTGTTCCTCTGGACATTTTTGAGTAACAAAAGATGGTTGTTAACCTGCCTCCTTACTTGGCCCTGCAGCTGGAGGACATTTTATGACGTGTTTATATATACATGCCTTTAAAGGGAGAGCAGAGGTGACCTCTTCTTCCTAATAGACAGGAAGAGTTTGACTACTCTAGCCAGAGGAGCCAGGCAGCCAAGTGCCTTTTGAGGGAGGGAGGGAACTCTGCTTCCCACCCTTGTAGGCCATCTAGAGGTGCTTTGGAAGCTGAACCATCAAATAATGACTTGGAATATGTTTGTGGTGGGTATATGATTTAAGCTCCCTCCTCTCTCTCCCTAATGAAATCTTTAGTAAATTCTGTCTTGTTTACTAGTCTTTTGTACAAGTGGAACCTTGCAAGGAACCTGAAGGATGCTAACTCCATTCTAGAGGTTCCCCGAGAGAGCTCCAAGGCATGCGAAGCACAGCTGATGGCTGGGGGCACATATATCCAGTGGGCTGCTGGGCTGGACATACTGCAGTAATTACTGCTTGTAGGGTACCTGTAACTGGCATGCAGTTTGTTAAATGCTTTGGTATGTATACTATCTCTACTTGTCCTTATAACAGCCCTGTGAGAACCACCTTCCTTACAGAAATGCAGAAAGGGAGGCTTCAAGAAGTAACTTACTCAGAGTCATCTTGCTTAGTTACGAGTGTGAAGTCAGGCTTCTACCAAGGTATATCTGATTTCAAGTTCCTTGTTACGAACTGCTAAACTGTGCAGGTTTTTTCTTCACTAAGCCTATTCATTGAAGATTAAAATGTATTTTCATTTGTCAATTTAGGAGGAGATAAAAATAGGTGCTCCAGAATTCTGAAAATTTGGAGGGTTTTAACTGTGCAAGAGGTGAAATAAGTAATTACCACATCTTTATATTAATATCACCGTAGGACCTGTTTTCTCCACTCTTGCCAATCAGTCCCTACTCACACATCAAAGTACCATCTCTTTGAAGCCTTCAACTCCTTCACATCCTGGCCAGAAATAAAGTCGGCATATCTGTGTTCACATCATGTTTCAGTTACTGCCACATTGTATTTCTTTCTTCCTTTTGTTAGAGTGAGTTATTAGATTTTATTGTCTCTGTTAAATTTTTAAATAACAGCTTTATTGAAATAATTCACATCTCATGCAATTCACTTTTTTAAAGTGTACAATTCAATAGTTTTTAGTATTTTCAAACTTGTACAATCATCACTGTAATCAATTTCAGAATATTTTCATCACCCCCAAAAGAAAGACTCTATCCATTGTCAGTCATCCCCCAGTTTCCCTTTATTCTCCTGCCCCCCAACCCCAGGCAGCCAATAATCTTTCTGTCTCTATAGACTTGCCTCTTCTAGACATTTTATATAAATGGAATCATACAGTAGGTGGTCTTCTGTGACTGACTTCACTAGCATAATGTCTTCATGGTTCATCCATGTAGTAACATGTATCAGTACTTCATTCCTTCTTTTGGCTGAATAATTTTCCATTGTGTGGATATACCACATTTTGTTTATCCTTTCATCACCTGAAGGACATTTGAGTGGTTTCCACTTTTTGGCTATTAATGAATAATGCTGCTATGAACATTTGTGTACATGTTTTTGTGTGAACATATGTGTTCAGTTCTCTTAGGTATGTATCTAGGAGTAGAATTGTTGGATCATAGGTAACTAACTTTTTGAAGAACTGCCAGACTGCTTTCCAAAGCAGCTGCACCATTTGACTGCATCACCAGCGGATTCCACTTTCTGTACCTCCTCATTAATACTTATTATTTGTCTGCCTTTTTGATTATAGCCATCCAGTGAATGTAAAGGAATATCTCGCTGTGGTTTTGATTTGCATTTTCCTGATGGCTCCTCATTAAATTTTAAATTGTTCTGGGTAAGAAATAGTCTTCTCTTTCTGATCTCCTAAAACACCCACAGTATTTTCCACATATTAGCTCATAATAAATGTTTAAATTTATAACCCTATTTTAAAAATTTTCATTAAAGGGGGAGATAGTCCTTAAAGTTTTTTACCTCTTTGGAAAATGTGCTCTACCCACATCACTATCATTTTGCTCTTACCTTTACCCTCACACCTGTGTCTCATAGCCTCACAGGTATACATATGTATTATGTTTGACCTCTCATTACTAAGCCCTGCATACCAAATGACTTGCTGAATGTTAATTAAATGAATGAATGAATGGAGTGTTGTTCATGTTCATTCTGGATTGTTGAGCTTGTCCCTGGGGACATGTGGGTGTTCTGTTTCTGCTACATGCTAATAACCTACTCAAAGATATAAAGAGCATTAGAGGCTTCATTTTAAACTGTCATCTCCAGAAAAATAGACTCACCTCTAGACAACTGCTTTTAAAATACAGTTTTAATTTGTCTTTTTGCATACTATTTAAATTGTTACTGTTTGTTTGAGGGGTTTCCTGTGTAGGCAGTTCCAGATTTGTGTTTATTCCTTATCTGAGGAATTCTGTGAAATATTAGCCTGGTAAATCAAGAAAGTTCATCATAGAAGCTATACTTCATTATAAGGCATACTTAAAATGCTTCAAAATGATATATGATTTTTAAGGATTTAAAGAAGATATCAAAGCCTGTCATTCAAATTTCAAAGGAACTCTATTCAACTTTAACACTATGTAAATAAACATTGGCTGATATACATATATGTTTCTAATATATTGTGTTAGGAAAATAAAAGTGTTTAATTATGTTGATATACTTTCTTGTGCTAACATTAACTTAACCTTGTGAACAGAGCAGTTATTTATTAGCAAATCTTTATGTAAATAAAACCTTTCTCTAGTGAATTTACTATAGAAACACTGGAACGCAGTCAAGATTGTTTTGTACAATTGCTGAAATTTGCTAAAATATGAATTGTGATAAGATGATGTGGTGTTTTTTAGGTATCCAAATACAGGGTTTAAATATTTGTTGCTTTCGTGCTCTGAGAGAAAAACAAGACTAGTTGATTTCATTAAGTCTGTGTGCCTTGGATCCTTAGTACGATAGCCTCTTTTGAAAATCAAGAATATCATTCTGTGCTCTAAGTGGTAGCACCAGTGGGTGGCTGTCATGGTGATGATATTCAAATACAAGTGTGAAAGCTTTTCTGGACATTAGGTCAAAAAAACAGTCTAGTCCTTAAATGAGTAGCTGCTGTTACATTAATGTAACCTTCTGGCATTTAAACACTATGCTCATAGTGATTTAAAGCACATGGCTTACAGTTCTTAGCTTCTAACACTACTTCTTACATCATTATTAGAAAAATTACTGTTAATAGAAGTGGTCATACTTGCTTTTTTTCTCAACATGATGATAATTTAATATTCAAAGTGTAGTTTTTGATTCCTACTTATCATTCTAATTTACATTTCTAAAGATTTATATCATTTTGAGTAAGTTCTAATCCTGTGTAATGATGCAAATGTTGTCAACAACCTAAATTCAGTTTGATCTCATACTAGTACAGAATTCCAGGTATATTACTACGAGCTATGCATATTTAGTTAAATTTATACTGAATAATAAGATTTCGTGAAGTTATAAATGTATACCTATATAGTTTCTTGCCATTCTTGACTTCCATAATAGTGAGGGTCAACATTTTCTTCTGTTCCTTCTTCTTGGGCTTCATGGTGATCATCGTGATCTTCACTGTCACCATCATCTTGAAATCTCCTGAAAACCTGGGTCTTCAGTTGTATTGTTTGACCATTAGTGCTTCTTTGTTCACCATAATAAATAGTGTGTATATGAGGGAAGCAGAGGAAAATGTATGAGCTTATTGGCTCTTTTAGCTTATTTTGATCTACACGAATGTATGTTAAATGATGGTAATGTAGTGGGTCAACAGATGGACACATCAATGTGACATTGATATCTGAAAAATACAAATTAAAAATTAATCCTGCTGAATTACATCCATAATCCTATATTGAATTTTATTAAAATGTTTATGGGGTATAGTTTTATTAATTAAAATACTTGTAAGTGGAATTATTTTTTACAGTAATCAAATAGTAAAATGAAAATGAAACTATAAGTGAATTTTATATTATCAAAATAAACAATGGCTTCATTGGCTATTAAGTAATTATTTAAGTATTAAATAAATTATTTAAGTAATAAATTCTTAGTAGAAACAATCTCAAAAAGAAAAAAGTGAAAATCACCTATAGTTCTACTACTCAGGATCTCATATTTCTTTGTATACTCTACAGTACTAATTCTCAATGTTCAAGGTGATAACATTTAATAGAAAAGACTATAAACCTTGGAGTACACCTTTCTCTGGGGCCAATTTCTGCCATTTCCCTAGCCAGCTTCAAAGCAACCATTTTCAGCAATTTGTAAAGCATATGGTTTTAAAGATTTGTTCTTTAAAAGGTCAAAATACTCTTCTTTCTGTCTTTAAAAGACAATGATGCTCCTAATGAATTCAGTAAAGTTGCAGGATACAAAATTAATACACAGAAATCTGTTGCATTTCTATACACTAACAACGAAAGATCAGAAAGAGAAATTAAAGAAACAATCCAACTTACCATCACGTCAAAAAGAATAAAATAACTAGGAATAAACCTACCTAAGGAAACAAAAGACCTGTCTGTACTCCAAAAACTATAAGATGCTGATGAAAGAAATCGAAGATGATACAAACAGATGGAAAGATGTACCATGTTCTTGGATTGGAAGAAGCGATATTGTCAAAATGACTATACTACCCAAGGCAATCTACAGATTCAGTGCAATCCCTATGAAATGGCATTTTTCACAGAACTAGAACCAAAAAAATCTTAAAATTCATGTGGAGACACAAAAGACCCTGAATAGCCAAAGAAATCTTGAGAAAGAAAAATGAAGCTGGAGGAATCAGGCTCCCTGACTTCAGACTATACTACAAAGCTACAGTCATCAAAATGGTGTGGTACTGGCACAGAAACAGACATATAGATCAATGGAACAGGGTAGAAAGCCCAGAAATAAACCCGCACACCTATGGTCAATTAATCTACGACAGAGGAGGCAAGACTATACAATGGAGGAAAGACAGTGTGTTCAGTAAATGGTGCTGGGAAAACTGGACAGCTACATGTAAAACAATGAAATTAGAACATTCTTTAACACCATACACAAATTAAACTCAAAATGGATTAAAGACCTAAATGTGAAACCAGATACTATAAAACCCTTAGAGGAAAACTTAGGCAGAACACTCTTTGACATAAATCACAGCAATATCTTTTCTAAGCCATCTCCTAGAGTAATGGAAATAAAAAAATAAATAAACAAATGGGACCTCATTAAACTCAAAAGCTTTTGCACAGCAAAGAAACCATAAAAAAAATGAAAAGACAACCTACAAAATGGAAAAAAATATTTGCAAACGATGCAACCGACAAGGAATTAGTCTCCATTTATAAAGAGCTCATACAACTCCATAACAAAAGACCAAACAACTCAGTCAAAAAATGGTCAGGAGACCTAAATAGACATTTCTCTAAAGACGATATACAGATGGCCAAGAGGCACATGAAAAGATGCTCAACATCGCTAATTATTAGAGAAATGCAAATCAAAACTACAATGAGATATCACCTCACACCAGTCAGAATGGCCATCATCAAACAATCTATAAACAATAAATGATGGAGAGGGTGTGGAGAAAAGGGAACCCTCCTACATTGTTGGTGGGAATATAAATTGGTACAGCCACTATGGAGAACAGTATGGAGGTTCCTTAAGAAACTAAAAATACAGCTACCATATGATCCAGCAATCCCACTCCTGGGCATATATCTGGAGAAATCCATGGTTCGAAAGGATAGAGGCACCCCAAATGTCATTGCAGCACTGTTTCCAATAGCCAAGACATGGAAGCAACCTAAATATCCATCGACAGATGAATGGATAAACAAGATAGGGTACATATATACAATGGAATATTACTCAGCCATTAAAAAAGAATGAAATAATGCCATTTGCAGCAACATGGATGGACCTGGAGATTATCACACTAAGTAAAGTAAGTCAGAGAAAGAAAAATATCATATGATATCATTTATATGCAGAATCTAAGAAAAAATGATACAAATGAACTTATTTACAAAACAGAAACAAACTCACAGACTGAGAGAACGAACTTATAGTTACCAGGGGGGAAGAGTGGGGGAGAGGAATAGATTTGGAGTTTGGGATTGACATGTACAACAAGGACATACTCTATAGCACAGGGATCACTGCTCGATATTCTATAATAACCTAAATGGTAAAATAATTTGAAAAAGAATAGATACATGTATATGTATAACTAAATCACTTTGCTGTTCACCTGAAACTAACACAACATTGTTAATCAACTATGCTCCAATATAAAATAAAAATTAAATAAGTAAATAAATTAAAATTAAATAAATAAATAATAAAAATAAAAACAATACACACAAAAAAATGAAATTTTACATACTTTCAATTTCATTATTTTCTAGGTATAGGTGTTCTAAATTTCTTGGAATATAGAATGCTTGCTTCAGTTTGTTGTGTCCAACATTGAGCTCTATAAGGTTGGAAAGATTAAAAATATAATAAGGGATGTCTTGTAGTTTATTGTGTGACATTCTTAGAGCATGAAGTTTTGGGAGTTCTTTGAAGTAATTTTCTGGTATAGCAGATATTGAATTATTTTCTAAAGACAGATACATAAGTGAAGAAGGCAAACCAGGAGGCATTGATTCTAATCTGTTATTACATAGGTTAAGCTGCATTAGTTTTTCCATTTTCGCAAGGATTTTTTCTTGTAATGTAGAATCATCAATTTGATTGTAACAAAGATCAAGCATGGTCAAGTTTACTAGCCCATTTACAGCATTTGTCTGCAGTCTGGAGATCTGATTGTAACCAAGAAGAATCCTTTCCAAAGACTTAGGAAGAGGAAATGGAAAGTCTTCTAAATTGTTATGCTGTAGGTGAAGTTGTAGTAGATTTGACAATTTGGCAAACACACCATGATCAATATTTTGAGATTTAATTTTGTTGTGGCTGAGATTGATTTCTTTAAGATGAGTGGCATTGATGAATGAATCTGCAGTCACAACCTCAATTTCATTAAACTGAAGATAAACTTGCTGAATGTATGCTGGAATATTTGGGATAGTCTTGAGTTTGCGATTATCACAGTACATTGATGATGGAAAGTTAGGTGGACAGAAGCATTCACTGGCACAACCTAAAGTATGCTGATGAAATGGAACTCCATAATCTTCATTTTGATGAAATTGGAATTCTGGTTGGTAGACATCATCTGGTTCTTGGTCATAATCTTCATTCCATTGATAACTTTCATACTGGCAATATACTTTGACTCCAAGAAAGAAGAAAAGGACACACACTGGACTTGAAAAGCCCATGTTCCTTTTTTTGTCCTATTACAAGGCAAAAAGGAAATATATTGTGGGAAAAGTGAGTAAACTTAGAATAATTTCTATATAAATTGACAGTTATATAAAATGCATAATATCTATATCTGTATTGAAATATATAAAAGAGTGTCCAGAATTAATGGGTACTGCTCAGACCAAAATTAATGTATAAGGTGGTATTTTTTAAAAAGTCACATACTGCATTGAACCAGACTAAGTAACCATCTTTTAAGAGAATCTCGATTTGTCTTGTTTACTAGACTATAGATTTACAATGATAGCATGACATCTCTCCACCCCAAAGCCAAGTGCTCTTTCCATATAAATGCTGGATGTTCTCACTGACTATTTGGCCCCTTCAGTGATGTTTACTGCCTATGAGAAGAGAGACTCTATGTTTTAGTTACTTAGGAGATTCTTGATATTAACCAAAATTTTCCCGCTGCAACTTTTGTTTGCTGATGTTCTTTTCTGCTCTTTGGAAGAACATAGAACACTCCATTTTACGTGAAAGCTTGAGATACTAAAAATAACTATCATGTTTCCTCTTAGTGTTTTCTGTCCAAGACTAACTGTGACTTCAAATTTTCCCTGTGAAATAGTTTGCAGAATCCAATTATTTTGTCTCTGACTCTACTTGAATAACTACTTTAAATCACAAACACACACAACATTTACATTCTACAAAATTATTTTCTAATTGATTATTCTATACATTTTTCCTATTACCTTCCTAGCTTCTTTCTTTCCACTGATATTTTGGAGTTAATTTCTGGATACACAGATATTAAAAACACACTGTCCTGTCTCCCAGGAGTTTAGGTCTTAGTGGAGAATCAGATGATGACTTTGCCTCTTTCTTCACCAAGAAAATAGAAGAGACAATCATTTACTCTAATATATTGACTTCTATTTAATCTTATCCCTTCCTACATAAAATGCCAAAATGGTAATGGTTTCATCTTTTAAACAATTTTGATTTTGAAATTCATAAAGTTTCCTTTTGCAAATCTAAATAGACTCCATCCATTGTTCCTTTTTATCCATGTGATTCATGGAGGACATGGCATTTGCATTAGACTTTGAAGGAATGTGAGGGTTCTCACAGAGGGAAATAGGGAAGATTTGCAGCTAGAAGAGATGAGCAAAAACATGTAAGCAACAAAGGGTGAGATGTTTGGGATGTGGTGGTTAACTGTTGAAGGAGCACAATAAGACTGTTACAGCCAATCTCAACCAGAACCTAAAGGCCTAAATTGTGACCTCAGGAATTTGCACT
Organism: Grampus griseus; assembly: GCF_964374135.1. Lineage (NCBI taxonomy): Eukaryota > Metazoa > Chordata > Mammalia > Artiodactyla > Delphinidae > Grampus > Grampus griseus. Next base: position 89,514,957 of record NC_139000.1, on the reverse strand, counting down.
CTGGGAATGAACACCTAGTTTAATTCATTAATATAGCTGAGCCATAATCTTCACACTGCAGTGTTCATGCATCAAGTAAGATAGAGTCCTGGGAGGAGAAGTGAAAGAGTATGGTCTCATCCCAAAGGGCAGTGTTCAGTGCTGGCTGACCCAGACAGGGCACTGGGAAGCTCCCAGTGGGTATGATTAGTAGTGCTTTTTCACCTGCTATAATTAGTGACCCTGTACTAGATGTTGTGTGTGGACATGGTTAGAAAAGAGCCTTGCAAATATTACTAGTGATTTAGTTAGTTTGATTGGGTTACTTGATGATTGTCTCGAATTTTAGAGGTGAGGCACTGTGCTTGGTGGGAAATACAGAAATGAAGAAAATATGAAGACATGAGCATACAATTTAGTAGACATATTCTCAGGCAGAGGGAAATACGGTTTGCAGCAGAGATACCAGTGCTGTGGGAACCAGTGTCTTAACCCTGCTTGCGGGAGACAGGGAAACCTTTGCAGACATCATTTGGCCAAGACTTCGGGAGATTCACAGGAATGGGTATAGAACACCCTATACATATTACTCTCTAGTTGATAATATTTTATGTATTAAAATTATAGTATTTTATACTCATTATACCATAGCATATCAACTTTTTTTTTAAGTGCTTGTCATACTTCATTTAAAGTACTGCACCATGGAGTTGAGATGAAAGTAGAAGCAGAGGCAGAGACGTGCAGCTGTGCAGGGTCAGGCCATGTAGGGGGTCTCAGAAGCTGACTGATACACAGTTGAACTTTGAAAAGAGTACTGCTCATCAGAACTCTGAATTTTAACCTTGTGTTAGAACATCAGTAATCATCAGTTAGTAATCTTACATTTGAGAATTAAAGTCATGACTGTTCAACAACTACAAGAAATTGTTGGGAAAAAAGGAGACCTGGATGATACTTTTGGTTCAGCATTTACCTTTGCCTAGGAATCAAGACCTCATGATGAGGGCCTCTCTGAAAATAAAGGGATTCTTAGTATTATCTGCTTTTGGTCTTCTTGGCCGCCTAAGAAGAAAGGTCTTTCCCTGAAGACATTTTCTCTTCTAAATCTGAGTTCATCATCATTGTCCTCATCCACTGAGGACCTCGGCCCTCTAGCTCAACCTTGTCCCACTCCCTTTTCAATAAGTGCTGTTTTCTGGTCTAAAATCCATTCCATCTCCATTGATATACCCATTATTTTCTATTTTTTTTACTCCTCAACTTCACCCCTGATCATTTTCCCTGTTATAGTCCTCTCATTTCTTTTTATCCAAATTTTTCATTCAGCTAATCTTTTACCAGCCATTTGCAAGGCATACTTTTATTACTTCTGCCTTTTATGTTCGGCAATTTATGCCTTGTCTCCTATAGCATAACTCATAGCAAAACATTATAACTCACTGTCAATCATCTCATTTCTCAACCTCTAATTTTTGACAGACTCTAGTACAATGCACAGTTTGTAAGTGCTCACAGATTTGTTGAATGCATGATTGATTTTTTGTTATAGATTACATCTTGTTAGTGATGTTTATTGCTACTAATGTTGATTATTTCTAGGCATTTATTTCACCACAGTGATTTCTCTAAATGAACATTTTCACAGAGAACATGGCTATTCTATTTTCTATTGAATATTTCTGTCACAATATACTATATTCACTTTCCTACCTGTATTCCTTACCTTGTTTAGTAGAAAAATCACAAATGTGAAAAAGAAAGTTTAAGGCAAACTGAAATATGTTACCAGGTTTTTAAAATTACTCATTAATATGAATTTTTCATATTATAGCTAAAAAAGTTTCTATGTCATAACATTTCTCTTACCTGGAAAAAAGCACTCGTGCTTTCATCAAGAAAGTTCTAAGTTAAATTACTAATCAAAATGAGATGGAACTTTGTCCTGGAAAGTTTAAAGTAATTGGAAAGCTTCATAGCATTTTATTATTTTAAAAACTTAATTGTTTTGTTGGTATGCCACAGAAACTAAAATATAAGAAACCAAGTATTAGGATATGATTCAGAATTTTTTCCAAAGCAGTTTTAAATTTAACCCTGTAAAATTAAAGTTGTATACATCACTGTCACACACAAGGCCTAAGGAAGTAAAACTCTTTTGCTATTAAAAATATGAAAGTCTCAAAATTATTTTTAGCCATAATACATTTGGATCTTAATTAACTGAAACCCAAGAAACTAGAACATTCAGTGCTAGATAGAGTACTTGTATTTTCTCTTTGAGGAAGAGGCAAACACATCGTAACATCAGAGATTTGGTTAATAAAGAAATTTTGAGAAAATTTCTAGTGAAATTTGTACAAATACCCATTTCTCTAAAACCAGAATCTCTAGCATTGCTCAGATGTATGGCTCAAAGGCGTTCGCTGTTTTTTTGTCACTTAAAGTTGAGAGAGAGAGGGAGAGGGAGAGAGAAACAGAAAATTATTCCATTAACGTGAGAATCTTTCATTCAAAGTAAAAAAAAATCTAAACAAAAATCATTATTGGGTAAATCTTAAGTTAGAAAATTAAATTCCCTATATTATTTCCCTGAATATTTTTGCTAATCAAATGTTAATGTAGCTTTTACCAGATATTGCTTATAAAAATGTGCATTTATGATGGCTATAATCTATTTTAATGTTAAATCAAATATATTTTAAACAGTAGGAATATTTTCTTTAAAAAATGAAAATTATTTTATCATCATACCTGTTGAGTTTGCTTTAGTTTTCAGGGGCTGATGAATTTGCAAATCCTGTAAATGAATCAGAAATTCCTAAATTCTTAAACTGAATCTCTTAAAAATCCACAGTAACTGTGTGTCCAGGCAGGGCTGTCCCTTGAATTGCTATAGCAATTTAAGCAAATATAATCTACTTGGAAAATACTTGGGTTGAATTAAAATTATGTATTTCTTTTCATTATCCAAAACTTTGTGGACTCAAATTAAAATGCTTGTGTTCTTGGTCAGATTTATGTGGCTTACTTCTTTCTTTTCCCCTTAATTTTGGTTTGAGGTATGGCAAGAATTTCCTCTAGTATGAAAGGCAAACAGAACTAAATGAAACAGCATGTACTGATTACTGTTTTATTTTCATTTTCATGCCAAAGAATTCTTCAAAGTAAGGTCCACTGTAACATGGAGCTCAGTGTCTTGGCATTTTAAGGTGGAACTCAGAGTCATCTTGAGACCTCGGTTGTCTGATACCGTGTATTCACACCAGTGCTTCCCTTTATTAAGACAAGGAACCAGGATGAGAAACATACAGCATTTCATATCTAGTTTATTTTAAAAATGAAATAGATGGTCATTAGTGACACAGATTAAATATATCACTTTTCCATACAAAGAAGTATACCTTCTTTTCTATCAGCTATCCCCTTTCTCACCTTCCTCCCAAATACATCCACTAGCATGTGTTCTAATAACCTTTGAAATAAAATTAATCTCTTAGTTATGGAATTCACTCAGAAGGTATATCTCTGATTTGTCTGTTTTTACTAGTACAAAAAAATAATTTTATAGTATTGAATAAGATGGAATTAGGAACTTCTGTTGACCAGCTGTTATTGCTTTTATTTTGCAGATGTAGAAAATTTACAAATTTCACTGAGCTGTCTCTCTTGAAGAGTGGCAGTTAACTACTTAAATGCTATATTTTTATACCAATATTTTCATATTTTAAACAGAGTTAACTTGTATCTCTTGGCAGTGAACTTTGAGTTCATTCTTTGGGAGATTCTTTCAAGCTTGTACAAACTAATAAGGTAAAGTGATTCCTGGAATTTGTTTTCGTTTCCTCAAAATAGTATTTTCCATTAGGTTTTCATAAAGAATGCACAAGATTTATTTTGTTATACTTCAGATTTTTAAAAAGTGTACAGTGTTTCAAGAGATGTTTTGGCAATACTGTAAAAACCTCATCTATTATTTGAGACACTGGTATGTAAAACGTGGCAGACCATATTTGGGCCAAGATTTCATCTTGTTACTGATCTTTTCCATATGTTTCCTTTTAGTGTTTGTTCTTAAAACTCAGACTTCCATGCTAAGGAGAAGAGAGCAAATCTGTACTTTTTCCAAAAATCATTCTACATGCCCTCACAGTTCTTTTGGAAGGTTAATGTAAAATTAACAGCTTAATTTTTATTAAATTCTTCTTTTAACTCTGTGATTTGAACTTATGATAGTGATTATGTTGTTCATGTTCCTAACAAATGTGAAAATATTTATCAATATATAGCTAGAACACTCAGAGTTGAAAGTGTCTAGGAAATTTAAATAAGGTTGATGGTGTCTAGGAGGTTTAGGTTTGGCAGGGGGTGGGAAGGGTGGTTTGAGTCAGGCCTTAGAGGAAAACTAGAAGCTGCAAGTGATTGTGATAGTTCACTGTTTCAGTTGGTGGTTATTTTATTTTATTTAAAAATTGTTTTTAGTTTTATTTATTTATTTTTGGCTGTGCTGCACTGCTTGCGGGATCTTAGTTCCCTGACCAGGGACTGAACCCTCACCCTCGGCAGTGAAAGCACAGAGCCCTAACCACTGGGCCACCAGGGAATTCCCTCAGTTGGTGATTATAATTGTAGCAATTAGGGAGAGAAGTCAGTTGAATTGGTGAAAGTCTAAATTATATTCTATGATTATAATTTGACTGAAGTAGATAAACTATCTCAGAGCCAGATAACTAGTGCTGGCTAGGAAAGGTCTGACTGAGACTGGTAATTATGGTAATAAACCATAATAAAGATTTTTAATTCATTTATTCATCCAGCTAATATTTGTTGAGCACCTACTTTGTTCAAGGCAGTTTTAGGTGCTGAGAACCCAGCAGTAAAATTCCCTATTATCACTGAAGAGGAAGAGAGAAAATAAACATGTCAAGTGGTGTGGAGTGCAATGGAGAGGAACAAAGCAAGGCAGAGGGGTAAAAATGAATGAGCACAGGGGTTTAAGTCAATAGTTCTGACACTACTGTGATGTATGCTGGAAAGGAATGGTTATGTAACTGTGGTGAATGGGGGAGCCAGGTGTCTCACAGCTGGAGGGAGGTTACAGATAAGCAAGTGGAGGTGGTGGGAATGAAAGGCTATGGTTGTTTTAGATCTCATTAATACTTGACATTATCTAACTTTCCCCCCAATTTTTAGGTATATGATGGTATTACTTGTGATTTTAATTTCCATTTCCCTGATTACTAAAGAGGTTGAACATTTTTTCAAATGTTTTTCAGCCATTTGGATTTTCTCTTCTGAGGTATGCCTGTTAATGTTTTTGCTCATTTTTCTGTTGTGTTATTTGTCTTTTTCTTATTTATTTTTAGGGTTTTTTTATATGTTTATGGATACCCATTTTTTGTTATATGTGTGACACTGTCATCATTTTTCAGTTGATTCTCTTGGATTTTTCAGGTTGATTCTCTTGGGTTTTGCATATGAATCATATGCAAATGATATTGTACCTTCTTTCTAATTGTTTTTGGGAGGATAGCTCTTATTTCAAGAAGATATTTTGCAAATCTTTACTCTTCAGACAATTGGACTGTTGCTTTGTGTTTCTCCCGGTTAACTCCTAAGTAAACCACATGAGATAAAAGTACAATTCAAATCAATAAGCCACATGATAACAAAACTGGAAGACATCATAGAAACTTCATCAAATAAGGAGGTATAGAGAGAAGAATTCAAAAAGACCAGCATACAACCAGCCACAGATGGCAAAGAGAGAGCAAGGAAGCACTCAAAGGCTCATGGAGCAGCCAGTACTTTCCACCCTCACAGAGTAAAGTTCCAAGATAATATACACAATTAAAAAGTAGTTGTCTATATAATCCATTAAATTTTTTTTTTCACTGACTGGGACTGAGTACAAAACAATAGCGTTTTCAGACTCAGGAAAGGGTGATAAGATGTGTTTCCCTTTGCCAAATTAATGGGAATGCCAAATTAATGGGAATATTTTCTTTTCTGTTAAAGGAGAGGGTAGGCCATGTGGATCCAGGAAGCAGAATTCCTATTACTTATGTTTACTCAAGTTAACAGTTATTAAGGAAATTTTTAGGAGAGGGTTATACAGGAGTGAAGTACTGACACATACTGAAATTTTTAGGAGAGGTTGGCAAGGTTCTGGGATGGGTATGTCTGCTTGGTGGAGTGAGTGAATGAATGGATGTTTGCTGGATGAAGTGGGAGTATGAACTGGGAACGGGCACAGAAGAACCTTCTGGAGTGATAGAAATCTTTTATATCTTGATCTGCTTTGAACGAATGGTGCTAAGACAACTGGAACACATGCAAAAATTTACTGAAAATGGAACAAAGACCTAAGTGTTAGAGCTAATATGGTTAAATTTTAGAAGAAAATATAATGTTAGTCATTATGACCTTGGGTTAGGCATCAGTTTCTTAAATGTGGCACTAAAAGCGCAAGAATCAGAAGAAAAAATAGGTAAATTGGATGTCATTAAAATTTAAATTGTTTTCTGTGCCAAAAGATACTATCAAGAAAGTGGGAAAAAAAAAAACCCACACATGGGAGAAAAATTTTGCAAATCATATATCTGATTAAGACCTTGTGTCTAGAATAAATAAAGAACTCGTACAACTCAATAATAATAATAATAATATTAAAATGAGTGAAGGATCTGAATAAATGTTTCTTCAAAGATAACAAATGGTCCACAAACACATGAAAAGATGCTCAACATCACTAGTCATCAGGAAAATGCAAATCAGAGCCACAATGAAGTACCACTTCACATTCTCTAGGATAGCTGAAATTAAAAATATGGACAATTGCAAGTGTTGGTGAGGATGTGGAGATTTTGGAATCTACATATATTGCTGATGAAAAATAAAAATGGCACAGCCACTTTGGAAAACAATCTATAGTTCCTCAGAAAGTTAAACATAAAGTTGCCATTTGACCCATCAGTTTTACTCCTAAGTATATACCCAGGAAAAGTGAAGACATATGTTCACACAAAAACTTGAATGCACATATTTATAACAGCCAGAAAGTAGAAACAACTTATATGTTGATCAGTTGGTGAATGGATGAA